>NC_134093.1:100871075-101499325 GCF_000715075.1 Nicotiana tabacum
AACATAGGTGTACAATAACATCTCAAGATAAAGGCATGAATGCATACACAACAAATTGATATGACAATATAACATATGTCTCTTATCCTCGCCTGCACGGAAACACCCTTCGTGCCATGAACATATAATAATATAAAAATAATGGCACTGCATCACCCTTCGTGCTTTTACTCTCATCCTCACGTGATAATATAATTGAAATGGTACGGCATAACCCTTCATGCTTTACACTCTCAATGGCACGACATCACCCTTTGTGCTTTACACTTTCAAATGGCACGGCATCACCCTTCGTGCTTTACACTCTTACTCACATGATAATATAATTCAAATGGCACGACATCACCCTTCGTACTTTTCACTCTTCCTTACCAAGTACATGTATATCATTAACAAGCAAGGTAGGAAGCATAAATAACATCATTCAGAGTGTTTAAACGACAACACAATACAATATTTTATATTACAATTTGCCCACTGACCACAACCAAATTCTAAAGATGTAGCCAAAATCAACAAATTTCTCAACAAATATCCCAAGGCTCTACACAACGTATATAAAACCTCAAAAACAACAACAGAGATGGAAAAGTAACTCAACATAGGACACCACCTTCTTTAATCCAGATTTTGATAAATATATTAACGCCTCAATTTAAACTTATTTAATTAATTTTTTGCAGATGAAAAATCCATAATGAAATTAATTCCAAGAAATATCAAATAAACAAACACACAGAATTCACATAAAATCCAAGTGGTAATCACCCAAATTATCATATAAAATACAAACTCGACAAACAAGGAACGAGGCATGACAATTAAAGGATTTACTATGTTCCAACAATTTTCTAATTTAATACATAAGAGTGTCTACGAATTTAAACCGATATAATTTGTACATATAAATCAAGTACTTACTCGTCACCTTGCGTACATGGTTTACAATCACACAATTTCCACATAAGACTCAATGCCTAAGGGAAATTTCTCCACTCAAGGTTAGGCAAAATACTTACCTCGACGAAACTAAACCGAGTCTTTATATGATCTTCGTGAGTGAAGCCAGCTCCGGACGGCTCAAATCTCGATGATTCCCTTGAAAATCCCTCGAAAATAAGATCGCCACAAATCGAACATTCTTAATTCAGCACTTTAGTGGTGTTAAAATCTCCCACTATTCTTACAACTTCAATCTACATCAACATAATTCAATTGGACCAATATTAGTAAATAAATTTCCAGAAATTTGGTCATTTAAGCTTTTTATCAAACACCTAGAGTACATAGGATTTTACTACCTCTAGTAATGGTATTTCTTCATCCAACAATCCCTCCTTCCGACCAACAATATATAATACAACATAATTTCTCCACTAACTACATTCTTAGCACCATTATAATCATCAATGAACTCACATCTACCAAATTTTACTAATTAACTCATTACAAAATCTCTACAATACCCAATAATCTAGTTTAGTAATTATGGCTTCCAATCACCATTTTATAAGTGCTAGTACTTATTTCTTGCTCATATATTCACTAAAAATCCAAGCATGTAGGTTTAAGGCTGAAAGATTACATCTTGTTGACCAAATCTTGAAAGTCAACTTTTGGGGTGTTATTGAGATTTTGAAGAAATCCTATGAAATCCAATACAAAACCTTCTTGTAACTAGTGATTGAGAAGTGGAATCATCATAAAAACACACTTAAAAACTCACCTTAAATGTGTATTAGAAGCCTTGGCCGGATGGGTGATGGAGAGAAAAGCCCTAGTTTTGAAATCCTTTTATTTTTGTCTCTCCCCGTTCAGGTATTAATAGGCCCAGGTACAATAGTTTTTTCCACTGGTGATATCCCTATGCTATAAGGCTTTAGCTCACTGGTTTGCTAAAATCAGGTACAATATTCTTCCACTGGTGTTATCCCTATGCTCTAAGGCTTTAGCTCACTCGTTTGCTAAAATATTCTGCTTCCCTCTTGTGCTATAGCTGTGCTATGGGGAGATAGCTTACTGTAATTTCTTTAGTCTTATTGCTTTGAAAGTAACATCTAAGAGTTCCCCATTATTACAATACTCAAAGATTAATAAAATAATTATCCCCAAGTATCAAAATAACTTTATCCACTCCAATAATTCTCATGTGGTTCGGGTCTAAATTAAATTGTATTGCTAAGCTCGAAATTGCTCGAATTAGAATTAGAAAATTACACATTAGCCTACCTCGGTACCACAAACCTCGAGTTCTTGGTAAAATTTTACGGGGCATTATATTCTCCCCTGCTTAGGATCATTCGTCCTCGAATGAAAAGTAGAGTCAGCCCCAAACACCTAACATAACATACATCACAGGCTCCCAAATTTGACTAACTCCCAAATTTTTCAGAATATTTGGTACAGTCTCCTATATATTTGGGCTATCCACCTGCCAGAGAAATACCAAAACCTTTTCTAACAACACATCCACAACTTGATAAAGCATCACAATATACCAATAACACAATTTTCAACATTATCGACATTACATTAACAAAAGTGACATCTGGACATGAATTGGTCTTATTTGAATCATAACACATGGAAGTACCTTTCGATCCGCAATCATTTGACTATACAATCAAGGCGTGAACATTGTATTTCCTTAACACTTTCGGCCTTCGAGGTGGTCTCCTCGACTCACATACTTCTCCATAACACTTGACAGAGGCAAATTTCAACTTCTAGACTTATCTAACAAGGATGACAATTAAGTACCTCTCATAGGCCAATTATGCACTTACTTCACCTCCACTAGCTTCCACCGGAATGATAGATAAAGGATTTCCAACTATCTTCTTAGACATAGATACATAAAATACCGGGTACATGGAGAACAATGATGGGAGAAACATCATGCTTATAGTTTGGCCTATTTCCTTCAGATTTCATAAGTCCTAATGTGACTACACATATTTTACCTTTATTAGCAATTCACCTAATATATCTATAGAGAAAATCGTGAGAATAACCCGTTCATTTTCTTCAACTCTAAATCTCTATGCTGAATACCCAAACTAGACCTTTGGCTGCCTTCAACAATTACCTTAAGACCTGCTAGCATGAATATGACCATAAAATTTCGTACCCAATATATTTGACCATTGAATGATGATTCTTCTTTGACATGTTTGAGCCTTCAACCGACTGTAGCAGCTCGTGCCTATGCACACATCATATGTATGCCAATAACCACATCTCTGGCCTTAATAGCTGTTCATAATCTATTACAACATCGCCAATTAACCTCATGTTAACTAAAGTCTATTTTTCAAACCTTCACTTTACTAACAACGAGGCATGAGGCATGAAGACCTCATAATTATTTATCTGAATTAATGAGTTACATTTAACGCCACCTGGGCACTCACCTCGTAGGCAAACATTCAATATTTACAACACGAATATGACTAAATATGCATAGAAAATACACACAAGAATTTATCAAATAAGCCTAACGGGCATGACTCCCTATTAATACTTACAAATTTTAATTTCACAAAGGGGGAATTTAAACACATATTGTTTTTTACACCACAAGGACCTCGCCCTTATATAACTTCCATTGCGGCTTATAGCCCGGTTTAAATATATCACATCATATATAAAAATGTGAGATCTCGTCCTCAACTCTGAATCACAAGTATTTTGCACATTGTGCCAGCTAAAAGTTTCCATTCCCTTTTTTTTTCTTCTTTTTCATAAATCCCGTGAAACAATTTCACAACACATAATTAACCCCATACTGGTAGGGCATATAATTCATAAAATTGTAATCAATTATCCCGAAATCACATCAAACCCATTGTAGTGAGTAATAAGAAGTCACCTTTTTGGACTCATAGCCCACAATAATGTAAAAAACAAAAATGATAGCCACGGCTAACACTATCAAATCTCCCAAGAGGGATAAATAGGGAAGTGAGGTACAAATTCACAAATCCACCATATAAGGAGCATGAAAGGAGTTCTCACCTCGATAAGCAAATCAAAATAAGAATAATTCTCCTTTTATTATAAATTAATTCATACCTGTAACGACACCATCTGGTGTATCGGCCTCAGCCAAGTCATAGCAATTATATCAATGAGTCGGGCCTCCCCCTCTTAGGCGCCCTCTATCCGCCTCTCCTCCACCCCTAACTTGTTATGCACATGGATTGTTAGCTGGAATAAATCCTGTAGCCTGAGTGTTCTGATGAAATACGCCTCTCCTAAGTTTAGGACAATCTCTCATGATATGCCTAGTATCACCACACCCATAACGACCCCTCTAAGGTCGCGGCTGCTCGCACTGAGTCTGTGCCGGATAACTGAAATAACCACTATAAGAACCTCTTGCTAGTGGTATACTAAAAGTATTAACTAGAGTACTACGATTACTCTGAATTGCAGACTGGGCTGACTGACTGCCCGAGCCTCCGCCATGATGAGTCATAGCTACAAAGTAGAATTCACTGAATCCTCCAGAGTTGCAAGAACTTTTGGCCTCCTTAGACTCTTTTTCCTCACTTCGAACACGTTCTAACATCCTGAAAATCTCTACTACTTGCTGAAATGGAATGTCAGTCCGCAACTCTCGAGCCATACATATTTAAAAATCATAATCGAGCCCTTCGATGAATATGCGAACTCGCTCTCTAACTGTAGGAATCAAGATAGGTGCATGGCAGGCTAACTCACTGAACCTGACAGCATATTCTGACACCGTTATGGTTCCCTGACGCATCCGTTCAAACTCTGTGCGCCACGCATCCCGGAGACCATGGGGAACAAATTCTTTCAAAAATATCTATGAAAATTGAGCCCAAGTTGGTAGTGTTGCATCGACTGGTCTATCCTCTTCATAAACTTGCCATCATTGATACACTGCTCCTGACAGCTGAAATGTAGTAAAGGAAACTCCGCTCACTTATACAATACCCATGGTACAAAGAATACGGTGACACTTTTCTAGAAATCCCTGGGCATTCTCTGTAGTTGTGCCACTAAAAGTAGGTGGACTATTCCTTTTTAATCTCTCAAGTCTCTTTTGTTCCTCTTCTGATGTCTCTGGCCTCTGGCCTGACCTCAAGCTGAAACGGAATGACAGGTTGTACCGGTATTATACCCAGAACTTGACCAATGTGAACCTGCTGCTATGGAGTACAGGTGGTAGGAGTCTGAACTCCTCCCCCAATCTGTGAAATATTTGGTGCATCGTAGATCAATCCTGAGTTAATGCACCAAACATGTTCAGAAACTGTGCTAAAGTCCAGGGGTAACAACAGGTGCTTCCAGTACCTGTCTCCCAACCGGAGCTACTAGCATCTCCTTGACTACTGCTTTGACAGGTGGTCTAGTTGCGGCACATGCCCTTTCTCGGCCTCTACCTCGGCTCCTTGCGGCCCTAGCAAGGTGCATTGGTGTATGCTCAGTTGACCTGGTAGCACATGTCCTCACCATATGTGAGAGAATATAGATACAAAGACTCAAATTCCAAAATCAATAATTTCCATACTACATGAATGAAAGAAGTGGAAATTTCCTAACAATTTTGTAGCATCTCGAAGATAAGTATAGATGTCTCAGTACCGATCTGCAAGACTCTACTAGACTCGTTTGTGACTCGTAGAACCTATGAACCTAGAGCTCTGATACCAACTTGTCACGATCTAAAATCCCACCTTAGGCATTGTGTTGGCACTTAGTCTCAAAGACTAGGTAAGCCGATTACAATTTCATTTCAAGCCTTTTTTCTTAAAAACCTATAATTTAATATAAGTGTCGAAACCAAAAGCGAAAAAAAATATAACAACATCTCAAGATTGGTAATACTGAGTCACAAACTCTAACTGAATACATGCAGTGATCTAGGATCGAATACACAATACTATTCGAATAAGTGTTGACAGTACAATAAAATGGAAAGACTCCAAGGGACTGCGATGACCAAGCATCTCTACCTTGAATCCATGCAATCACACTTTAGTCTCTGTCCGAATATGATATATCTAATACCTGGCTCTGCACAAAAATATGCAGAAGTGTAGTATGAGTACACCACAGTCGGTACCCAGTAAGTATCAAGACTAACCTCGATGGAGTAGTGGCGAGGTACAGTCAAGACACTCACTAGTCAAATAACTTGTGCAATATAGCAGTATACAATAGTACTGGAAATCAACTAGCAATGATAGCAACAAAAATCAACCAGTGATATAAACATCAAGGCAACAAGAACACCATAATTATTGCTCAAACGAATAAGGAACACATGTACTACTAATTAATCAAGTCCTTCAAATATAAATACCTTCCGAATATACTTCTTTCAAATAAATATCTTTCGAATATAAAATTCTTTCAAATAAATATATTTTGAATATAAAATTCTTTTAAATAAATATCTTTTGAATATAAATTCTTCCAACTATAAGTCACTCAGTGACACTTCATTTAACTTTCCTAATGTGAGAAATATATTTAATATATCACATCAAATAGCACGATAATACATTCATGCACTTGTCTCAATTGGCACGGAAATACCCTTCGTGCATTTATCTCTTTCTCACAGAGCATACATATAACAGTATCAACTAGGTGGGAGAAATGCCAATAACAATAACTGAAAAAACGTGGGAGGCACAGAGGAAGCAACAACGACTACAAGTTACATAGAAAACATAGGTGTACAATAAAATCTCAAGATAAAGGCATGAATGCATACACAATGAAAAGATATCACAATATAATGTATGTCTCTCATCCTCACCTGCACGGAAACACCATTCGTGCCATGAACATATGATAATATAAAAATAATGGCACAACATCACCCTTCGTTCTTTTACTCTCATCCTCACGTGATAATATAATTGAAATGGCATGACATCACCCTTCGTGCTTTACACTCTCAATGGCACGACATCACCCTTCATGCTTTACACTTCCAAATGGCACGACATCACCCTTCGTGATTTACACTCTCCCTCACATGATAATATAATTTAAATGGCACGGCATCACCCTTCGTGCTTTACACTCTTCCTTACCAAGTACATGTATATCATTAACAAGCAAGGTATGAAGCATAAATAACATCAAGGAGAGTGTTTAAACGAAAACACAATACAATATTTCATATCACAATTTTCCCACTGACCACAACCAAATTCCAAAGATGTAGACAAAATCAACAAATTTCTCAACAAATAGCCCAAGGCTCTACACAACGTATATAAAACCTCAAAAACAACCGAGATGGAAAAGTAACTCAACATAGGACAACACCTTCTTTAATCCAAATTTTGATAAATGTATTAACGCCTCAATTTAAACTTATTTAATTAATTATTTGCAGATGAAAAATCCATAATAAAATTAATTCCAAGAAATATTGAATCAACAAACACACGGAATTCACATAAAATCCAAGTGGCAATCACCCAAATTATCATATAAAATATAAACGTGACAAACAAGGAACAAGGTATGACAATTAAAGGATTTACAATGTTCCAATAATTTTCCAATTTAATACATAAAGGTGTCTACAAATTTAAACCGATATAATTTGCACATATAAATCAAGTACGTACTCGCCACCTTGCGTACATGGTTTTCAATCACACAATTTTCATATAAGACTCAATGTCTAAGGGAAATTTTCCACACTCAAGGTTAGGCAAGATACTTACCTCGACGAAACTAAACCGAGTCTTTAAATGATCTTCGTGAGTGAAGCCACCTCCGGGCGGCTCAAATCCCGATGATTTCCTTAAAAATCCCTCGAAAATAATATCGCCACAAATCGAGCTTTCTTAATTCAGCTCTTTAGTGGTATTAAAACCTCCCACTACTCTTACAACTTCAATCTAAATCAACATATTTCAATTGGACCAATATTAGTAAATAAATTTCCATATTTTTGGTCATTTAAGCATTTTATCAAACACCTAGAGTACATAGCATTTTACTACCTCCAGTAATGGTGTTTCTTCATCCAACAATCCCTTCTTCTCACCAACAAGATATAATACAACATTCTTTGTCAACTAACTACCTTCTTAGCACCATTATAATCATCAATGAACTCACATCTACCAAATTTTACTTATTAACTCATTACAAAATCTCTACAATAATCAATAATCTAGTTTAGTAATTATGGCTTCCAATCACCATCGTATAAGTGCTAGTACTTATTTCTTACTCATATATTCACTGACAATCCAAGCATGTAGGTTAAAGGGTGAAATATTACCTCTTGTAGACCAAATCTTGAAAGTCAACTTTTGGGGTGTTCTTGAGATTTTGAAAAAATCCTATGGAATCCAATACCAAACCTTGTTGTAACTAGTGATTGAGAAGTGGAATCATTATAAAAATACACTTAAAAACTCACCTTAAGTGGGTATTGGAAGCCTTGGCCGGATGGGTGATGGAGAGAAAAGCCCAAGTCTTGAAATCCTTTTATTTTTCTCTCTCCCCGCTCACGTATTAATAGGCCGAGGTGCAGTATTTGTTTTCACTCGTGCTATCCCTATGCTATAAAGCTTTAGCTCACTGGTTTGCTAAAATCAGTTTTTCACTGGTGCTATCCCTGTGCTATAAGGCTTTAGCTCACTGGTTTGCTAAAATTTTCTGCTTCCCTCCTGTGCTGTAGCTGCGCTATGGGGAGATAGCTCACTTTATTTTCTTTAGTCTTATTGCTTTGAAATTAACATCCGAGTGTTCCCCATTATTACAACACTCAAAGACTAATAAAATAATTATCCCCAAGTATCCAAATAACTTTATCCACTTCAGTAATTCTCATGTGGTTCGGGTCTAAATTAAATTATATTGCTAAGCTCGAAATTGCTCGAATTAGAATTAGAAACTTGCATATTAGCCTACCTCGGCACCACAAACCTCGAGTTCTTGGTAAAACTTTATGGGTTATTATACCCAATCACTCCCTTGAAAATCTCTCCAAGAATCGCCTCCCACAACTCTCATTTTTGAAATCTTTAAGTCTGCCCAGGTGACCCGTCTCCATTAACGCGACCCTCTTCTCGCGTTCACGTAGCACAAACAATTTGCCGCCCACAAGTTGTTACATCTCGCATTTTCGCACGTTAAAGTTTCGTCTTCAATTAATTGACGTAGACTCGGGGAGTATGATTTTCTTTAGGTTATAAGCATTTATGCTATTTATAACAAGCAATAAGTAAGTGTCGTGAAAGATAAAGGGTAAACGAATCAAAACAAATGAGTTTCGTTGAAGGTTGTTGATTTGGGATAAAATACGGTACGAGCCATAATACCCGGTATTTATGGACTAGTACCATACAAGGTATTATATGACCATGATAGTAAGGTGTACAAGGTATGTTAAAAGTGAGTAGTATTTTAAGTAAGTTGAGATAATTCTTAATTATGTGGGTAATTGGTTAATTATTGGGTAATGAGAGATTACCTAGTTAATTAAGGAGTTGTGGGTGATTAATTAAAGAATGTGGTTAAGACATAACACCCCACGTGGCAGCAAACCAATCCAAAATTCATGACTCTTAAGTCATTAGAATTAGGTTGCAATTAAAGGGGTTATGTGGTTAAGCCACCACATAGTGGGACCCATACCCAATTTTACTTACTTATAAAACCTTTCTAACTTAAGTAACTAAGAATCTTCAACAATTCAACTTATATAAGAAACGTGAGAATCTTCAACAGTTCACTTACTTATAAGACCGCCCTAACTTACTTATATATCACACCTAAGTAACGTGAAATCTTCAACAATTCAAAGAAAGATGCATATCTTTCAACAATTCAAAAATAGCAAAGACTCTAAATATGGTGCAATCTGAAACAGCGTGATCTTCAACAAGTAAGGTACGGATCTTCAATAATTCAAACAAAGATTTCATAGCTTCTTAAGCAACATGAGATTTTACAATTTTAAGGGAGTACGGTGCAATCCTTCTCAAGAATATCATACGGATGTTTCCCTGCTCCAGGTATGTTAAGGCTAAGCCCTTCCTTCATTTTGGCATGATCTCGTAATTACATGTGTTTGATAACGAGGCATAAAGAGAAGTTCATACTCCCGAATTTATATACATTATCCTAGTCTCATAAATTACAGTATTCTCCTTATCGGGACTTCATATTTAATTGAGTATTGTCTTCTTCCAGTCAAGAGAGCAGAGAGCCTATATATACAGTATTACAGTATTTTCATTACCATCGAGCTATAATCGATGGGCAGGCCCCTATTGGGCAACCTCTGATCATATGGTAAGTTATATACCGAGCCTACTGTGGCCGAGCGCCTATGAGCGAGCCCATTTGGCCGAGATACAAAGCCTAGTATGGCCGAGAGCCTATGAGCGAGCCTACTACGGCAGAGCAGTTGCATATATAAAAGAGCCTTATAAGGCTGGACAACTGTCTTACATACTATATTGAGAGAGTTGAGTCAGTATAAGCAGGTAAGCATATCTTTAGATTATCTTTGACTCCCAGTTACTTTCAGTTATTATATTATCAGCTTAGTTTCAGCTTTCAGTTATTCTGTTGTCTTACATACTCGGTATATTATTTCGTACTAACGTACCTTTCTTAGGGGACGCTATATTTCATGCGTGTAGGTTCAGACAGATAGGCGGGTAGACCTCCTCAGTAGGTGTTGCCCGAGTTCAGCTTTATTGGTAAGCTCCACGTCCTTCAGAGTTGCCGGGTCTAGGAGTTTTGTGTACATCTTGTGTATATATTTATATAGGTTATGAGTAGGTTGGGGCCCTGTTCCAATCACAGTACATCCATCAGTAGAGGCTTGTAGACATAACCTTTAATTTAGTGCAGTATATTGGCCTTGTATGTATATTTTGTTGGTTTGTCAGTTGTAGTAGTTATGACGACCTTGTCGGCCTAGCTTTATATTGATGTTTAGTCAGCTTTGGTATCTATTCAGTTTTATATTTTGCTTCGCAAATTATCTTGCAATGTGGCCCATGGCCAAAGTATGACATTATATGTTCAGATTCCCTTAGTCGCAAGTTCGTACATAAGGATGGGTGAGGTACCGGGTGCCGGTCTCGTCCCCTAGGTTCGGGGCGTGACAAAAATAGTATCAGAGCAGTTCTGTCCTAGGGAGTCTACAAGCCATGTCTAGTAGGGTCTTGTTTATAGATGTGTTGTGCACCACATTATATAAGCATGGGACTACAGGGCATTTAGGAGTTGGTTACCCTTCTTTCAAATCTAAATCGTGCTATAGAACTGAGTTATAGGAAATTTGGGTTTAACTTACATGTTGGAATTTGCATGCACATATGACGGTGACTAGGAAGACTACGGCTTGTCAGAGGAGAGATATAGCAGTAGGTGAGGGGACCAGTAGGGTACCCCCAGTAGATGGGGCCCAATCGGAGGCCTAGGGAGAGACCCCTACCCAGCCATCGGCTCCTCCGCCACCTGAGGAGATTCCTAGGGAGACCGCACATCCAGTTCCCCCTCCGCTTCCATCGGATCAGGACTTGAGGAGTGCGGTGAATTTGTTGACACAGTTGGGAGCTACCCAGCAACAGGCTAGGGCATCCGCTAGTGCAGGGTTTTCTGAAGGGTCTAGAAGTTCAAGGGTCCGAGAGTTTATTGCTTTAAGTCCCCCAAAGTTCACGGGGACAGATCATAGGGAGGACCCATAGGATTTCATAGACCAGCTTCACAGGATCTTTCGTGTTATGCATGCCACGGAGAAAGAGGCAGTTGACCTAGCATCTTTTCGACTCCGAGATATAGCCATCCTTTGGTACGAGGGATAGGAGAAGTCCAAGGGACATGATGCACCTCTAGCTATTTGGGAGAATTTTTCGATGCCTTCCTTGACCAGTACTTACTGAGGGAGAACCGACAGACTCGAGTCTATCAGTTTCTAGCCCTCAAGCAGGGCAATATGAGTGTTCGAGAATATAGTCTCTATTTTGACTCATTAGCCAGATATGCACCATCCATAGTTGCTACTATGCGGGACAGGATTCATAGATTTATAGCAGGATTGACCCCAGAGTTGACCAAGGCATGTGCCACCACTGCATTACAGGATAATATGGATATCTTCTGGATTCAGGCATTCGCCCAAAATATAAAAAGGGGTAGGTATCAGCAGTAGGGTACAGAGAGGACTAAGTTAGGACAACGTAAGAGGATGAGATTTGCCAAGTCTCAGGAGCAGTCTCAGGGTAGTTATAGGCCCCATTACTTCGAACAGCCATCTAGGCCTCCGCCACCTCAGTTACAGGGTTATAGGTATGACCGCTATACTCAGTCAGGACCAGATGAAAGCTCCCGGGCGTTGGGTTTGCAGCGACAGCAAGGTTCAGGGCAGACATGGCCATTTCCATCGCGGTGTGACATCTGTGGTAGAGGACACTTGGGCCAATGCCGAGCCAGTTTCGATGCTTGTTATACATGTGGACGTCCGGGGCATATGATGCGACATTGCCTAAATAGAGATTCTGGGGGTATGGCACAACCAGCGAATTCAACAACAAGATCATCTATGTCCGTGCATCCTTCAGGGCGCGAGGCTCAGTGTTCGGCTGGTAGAGGTAGAGGTTTCACTTCAGGTGGTAAACAGAATCGTAGCTATGCTTTAGCGGGTCGACAGGACCAGGAGACTTCACCAGCCGTTGTGACAGGTATGTTGACCATTTGCTCTCACGATGCTTATGCCTTGATAGACCCAAGATCTACTTTATCGTGTATTACCCCATTTGTCACGGGGAAGTTTGGTATTATGCCTGAAATACTAAGTGATCCTTTTGCGGTATCTACACCGGTCGGGGAATCGATTATTGCTAGACAGGTTTACCGAGGTTGTACAGTGACAGTTTATGGTCTTCAGACCTCAGCCGACCTAGTTGAGCTAGAGATGTTGGATTTTGATGCTATCATGGGCATGGACTGGTTGTCCGCTTGCTATGCCACAGTTGATTGTCGAGCAAAGACAGCCAGATTTCATTTTCGTGGTGAGCCAGTCCTTGAATGGGTAGGTAATACAGCGACACCCAGAGGTAGGTATATTTCCTATCTGAGGGCGAGGAAAATGATCGCAAAAGGGTAAATTTATCATATTGTGCGAGTTAGAGATGCAGATGCTGAGATACATGCACTTCCATCTATTCCAGTAGTCAAAGAGTACGCAGATGTATTTTCAGATGAACTTCCAGGTATTCCTCCAGAGCGAGAGATTGAGTTTGGCATTGATTTGCTTCCGGGAAATCAACCAATATCCATCCCTCCGTATAGAATGGCACCTACCGAATTGAAGGAGTTGAAGGAGCAGTTAAAAGATTTGCTGGAGAAAGGTTTCATCAGGACCAATACCTCACCTTGGGGTGCACTGGTATTGTTTGTACGGAAGAAAGACGGCTCGCTGAGGATGTATATCGATTATAGGAAACAGAACAAGGTAACTATTAAGAATAAGTATTCACTTCCAAGGATAGATGACTTGTTTGATCAGTTGCAGGGAGCTAGATATTTTTCAAAGATAGATTTGAGGTTGAGGTACCACCAGGTCATAGTTCGGGAGAAAGATATTCCCAAGATAGCCTTCAGGACCCGGTATGGCCACTTCGAGTTCCTTATCATGTCCTTCGAGTTGACGAATGCACCTGCCGTATTTATGGACTTGATGAATAGCCTATTCCGGCCATTTTTAGATCTGTTCGTGATAGTATTTATTGATGATATTTTGGTTTATTCATGTTTAGAGGATGAGCATGCGAACCACCTGTGAGCGGTAATCCAAACCCTCTGTGATAGTAAATTGTATGCTAAGTTTTCTAAATGTGAGTTCTGGTTGAAGTCTGTAGCATTCTGGGGACACATTGTTTCCGATGGAGGTATAAAGGTAGGCACTCAGAAGATTGAGGTTGTGAAGTCCTGGCCTAGACCTACCACTCCGACAGAGGTTTGTAGCTTTTAGGTTTAGCAGGATACTATTGGAGGTTCGTGGAGGGTTTTTCTTCCATTTCGGCACAATTAACGAAGTTGACGCAGAAAGCAACTAAGTTTCAGTGGACGGAGGCTTGCGAGCAGAGTTTCCAAGAGCTTCAGAACAGGTTGACCTCAGCGCCAGTTCTAGCACTTCCAGAGGGGGTCCAGATGGTTATGCTATGTATTGTGATGCCTCAGGTGTCGGGTTAGGATGTGTCCTGATGCAACATGGGAAAGTAATTGCGTATGCTTCAAGGTAGTTAAGGAAGCACGAGCAGAATTATCCGACCCACGACCTCGAGTTAGCTGCCGTTGTCCATGCACTTAAGATATGGCGGCATTATTTATATGGTGTTCATGTTGATGTATTCACAGATCATAAAAGCCTACAATATATCTTCAAGCAAAAAGAGTTGAATTTGCGATAGAGGCGATGGCTTGAATTATTGAAACATTACGATGTTAACATTCTCTACCATCCAGGGAAAGCTAATTTTGTAGCAGATGCCTTAAGTCGCCGATCTATGGGTAGTTTAGCACATGTCTCTTTGGGGGTTCGGTTAGTAGACTCTCGCGATGGTAGAGTTTTATTCCAAAATACTGCAAAATCATCTCTCATAGCTGAAGTAAAGGAGAGGCAGTACGAGGACCCAGAGTTGGTCGAGTTAAGAGAGCGAGTTATGCAGCAGAAGAAGCCGTTGTTAGAGCTCAAGGGAGATGGGGTTCTCAAGTATAGGGGTCGTTTGTGTGTTCCAGATGTAGCAGGGCTACGAGACAGGATTATGTCAGCGGAAAACCTTTCTAACTTAAGTAACTAAGAATCTTCAACAATTCAACTTATGTAAGTAACGTGAGAATCTTCAACAGTTCACTTACTTATAAGACCACCCTAACTTACTTATATATCACACCTAAGTAACGTGAAATCTTCAACAATTCAAAGAAAGATACATATCTTTCAACAATGCAAAAATAGCAAAGACTCTAAGTATGGTGCAATCTGAAACAACGTGATCTTCAACAAGTGAGGTACGGATCTTCAATAATTAAAACAAAGATTTCATAGCATCTTAAGCAACGTGAGATTTAGCAATTTTAAGGGAGTACAGTGCAATCCTTCTCAAGAATATCATACGGAATTTTCCCTACTCCAGGTATGTTAAAGCTAAGCCCTTCCTTCATTTTGGCATGATCTCGTAATTACATGTGTTTGATAACGAGGCATAAAGAGAAGTTCATACTCCCGAATTTATATACATTATCCTAGTCTCATAAATTACAGTATATTCTCCTTATCGGGACTTCATATTTAATTGAATATTGTCTTCTTCCAGTCAAGAGGGCAGAGTGCCTATATATACAGTATTACAGTATTTTCATTACCATTGAGCTATAATCGATGGGCAGGCCCCTATTGGGCAACCTCTGATCAGATGGTAAGTTATATACCGAGCCTACTGTGGCCGAGCGCCTATGAGCGAGCCTAGTTGACCAAGATATAGAGCCTAGTATGGCCGAGAGCCTATGAGCGAGACTACTACAGCAGAGCAGTTGCATATATAAAAGAGCCTTATAGGGACGGACAACTGTTTTACATACTATATTGAGAGAGTTGAGTCAGTATCAGCAGGTAAGCATATCTTCAGATTATCTTTGACTCCCAATTACTTTCAGTTATTATATTATCAGTTCAGTTTCAGCTTTCAGTTATTCTGTTGCCTTACATTCTCGGTATATTATTTTGTACCAACGTCCCTTTCTCTGGGGACGCTGCATTTCATGCGTGCAGGTTCAGACAGACAGGCGGGTAGACCTCCTCAGTAGGTGTTGCTCGAGTTTAGCTTTATTGGTAAGCTCCATGTCCTTCGTAGTTTCTGGGTCTAGGGGTTTTGTGTACATCTTGTGTATATATGTATATAGGTTATGAGTAGGTCGGGGCCCTGTTCCGATCACGGTACATCCATTTGTAGAGGCTTGTAGACATAACCTTTCAGTTAGTGCAGTATGTTGGGCTTGTAGGCTTTGTATGTATATTTTGTTGGTTTGTCAGCTGTAGTAGTTATGACAGTCATGCCGGCCTAGCTTTATATTGATGTTTAGAGAACTTTGGTATCCATTCAGTTTTATATTTTGCTTCGCAAATTATCTTGCAATGTGGCCCATGGCCAAAGTATGACCATATATGTTCTGATTCCCTTAGTCGCAAGTTGGTACACAAGGATAGGTGAGGCACCGGGTGCCGGTCTCGCCCCCCAGGTTCGGGACATGACACAAGTATTCTACGCGAACACGAGGTACCACTCGCGAATGTGATGCCTTGCTAACCCCAAGAATCGCGAACCGCGTAGAACAAATACGTGGGGTCCCCAGTCCACTCCCTCTTCTTTGCCAACGCGACCCCCTTCTTGCGTTCGCGATGCACAAACTACCCAGAACTTTGCGAACGCAGCTCCCTCTTCGCAAACGCAAAGAATAAATCTTTACCTACCTCCAGATAGCCATCGCGAACGTGGGACTCCTATCGTGAACGCAAAGAAGAAAACTAGACACCAAAAATCTGCAGCTTCAACCATCTTCCAAGTCCAAATTCCAATCCGTTAACCATCTGAAATCCACCTGAGGCCCTTGGGAATTCAAACAAACATACAAAAAAGTCCCAAAATATCATACGAACTTTGTCGTGCCTTCAAATCACATCAAACGATGCTAAAACCATGAATTGTACATCGATTCAAGCATAATGAACTTTTGAATTTCTAACTTCTCCATTTTATGCCAAAACCTATCAAAACATGTCCGATTGACCCCAAATTTTGCACACAAGTCCCAAATGACGGACCTACTCAAACTCCGGGAACCCCAATCTGAGCCCGGTAACTACAAAGTCTACTTTGGGTAAAACTCCTAAATTTCCAACTTTCGCCATTTCAAGCAAAATTCAACTACGAAACTCCAAATCACAATCCGCACACATTTCTAAGTCCAAAATCACCCCACGAATCTAACATAACCATCAAAACTCCAATTCCTAGCCATTTACACACAAGTCAACATTCGGTCACCCTTTTTAAATTAAGCTTCTAACCTCGAGACTAAGTATTTTAACTCATTCTGAAACCTATTCGGACCCGAACCAACTATCCTGGCATATCACATAACAACTGTAAAGCATAAAATGAGAAGTAAATGGGGGAATGAGGATACAACTCTCAAAACGACCGACTGGATCGTTGCATCCCCCCTTCTCTTAAACAAACGTCCATCCTCGAATGGGTCTAGAAACATACCTGGAGTCTCAAATAGGCTTGGATATCTGCTCCACATCACCCTTTCAGCCTCCCAAGTAGCCTCCTCAACTGGTTGACCTCTCCACTACACTCTCACTGAAGCTATATCCATGGACCTCAACTTTCGAACCTGCCGACCCAAAAAAGCCACCAGCTCCACATCATAAGTCAAATCTCCATCCAAATAAACCATGTTGCAATCTAATACATGAGACGGATCGCCGACATACTTCCGGAGTATAGATACATGAAACACTAGATGAACACTCGATAGACTAGGTGGCAAGTAAAGCTTGTAAGCCACCTCTCCAATCCTATAAAGCACCTCAAACGACCCAATATACTGAGGGCTTAACTCGCCCTTCTTCCCGAACCTCATAACACCCTTCATGGGTGAAACCTTTGTCGCGCCCCATTTTCTCGCGAAAGCGGGTTTCGACGTCTGACAACTCTTTTAAAGGAGGTATTAAGAAGAGTCACTACCTAGAAACTTCAAGGTGCGTTAGGGCCCCTATTTGTAAATAAATCTATTTGACTAGTCTACATTACCAAAGATCGGGTAAGGGCTCAAATTACCTCAAAGAGAAGGTGTTAGGCACTATTCAAGGTCCACAACTGTGGGTCGCGGCTGGACTTTATACTGTGTGGATTAGATAACTAAGTAAGTGATCAAATAAGCAAAGAAAGGTATAGAAGCCGAAGGCTCTATTATAACACATAAGAATAAATGATCGGTATACATCTTAAAGATTACAAGGGTACAACTGCATTGGGATTCATGTAAAGACAATTAAATTCCCAAGTTAGCCTCCACACATAAACAACAAATGCACGCGGGCAGAATAGGCAGTATAGTTTTAGAGTTAAGACGCATTAGAATTGTCAGATCCAATAGACATATTTCTAGGCGATTCTGATTTCCAATAAGCAGTGTATAAATAGGTTAAAGCATCACAAGTCCTATAGGCATGATTGCTATTCTTTACACGATGAGGCAGTAAACTGTTTGCAAACTCAGAATTATTAGCACTGATTTTATAAATATGCATCTTAGGCAGGTGACATTGTCATATATGCATGATTTCTAATAGTTGCATAACTAGGCAGTGAAACATCTTTGAGAGTCCTGCATTAACAACGTTGATCTCATAAACAATTCTTATGAGAGTGACAACATCCTATAGGTAGAATTTCTAACAATTGACAATTAGACTTGATTTTATTACACTTTATTCCTATAGGCATGTTATCTAAGCGGGGCAGTGTAATTAAAACAACAGAAGTAGTAGATTAAATAGGCGTGGATATCTGCTCCACATCACCCTTTCAGTCTCCCAAGTAGCCTCCTCAACTGGTTGACCTCTCCACTTACACTCTCACTGAAGCTATATCCATGGACCTCAACTTTCGAACCGGCCGACCCAAAATAGCCACCAGCTCCACACCATAAGTCAAATAACCATCCAAATAAACCATGTTGCAATCCAATACATGAGACGGATCGCCGACATACTTCCGGAGTATAGATACATGAAACACTAGATGAACACTCGACAGACTAGGTGGCAAGTAAAGCTTGTAAGCCACCTCTCCAATCCTCTAAAGCACCTCAAACGGCCCAATATACCGAGGGCATAACTCGCCCTTCTTCCCGAACCTCATAACACCCTTCATGGGTGAAACCTTTGTCGCGCCCCATTTTCTCGCAAAAGCGGATTTCGACGTGTGACAACTCTTTTAAAGGAGGTATTAAAATAGAAGAGTCACCACCTAGCAACTTTAAGGTGCGTTAGGGCCCCTATTTGCAAATAAATCTATTTGACTAGTCTACATTATCAAAGATTGGGTAAGGGCACAAATTACCTCAAAGAGAAGGTGTTAGGCACTATTCGAGGTCCACAACTGTGGGCCGCGGCTGGGCTTTATACTATGTGGATTAGATAACTAAGCTAAGTGATCAAATAAGCAAAGAAAGATATAGAAGACAAAGGCTCTATTATATCACATAAGAATAAATGATCGGTATAAATCTTAAAGATTACAAGGGTACAACTGCATTGGGATTCACGTAAAGACAATTAAATGCCCAAGTTAGCCTCCACACATAAACAACAAATGCACGCGGGCAGAATAGGCAGTATAGTTTTAGAGTTAAGACGCATTAGAATTGTCAGATCCAATAGACATATTTCTAGGCGATTCTGATTTCCAATAAGCAGTGTATCAGCAGGTTAAAGCATCACAAGTCCTATAGGCATGATTGCTATTCTTTACACGATGAGGCAGTAAACTGTTTGCAAACTCAGAATTATTAGCACTGATTTTATAAATATGCATCTTAGGTAGGTGACATTGTCATATATGCATGATTTCTAATAGTTGCATAACTAGGCAGTGAAACATCTTTGAGAGTCCTGCATTAACAACGTTGATCTCATAAACAATTCTTAAGAGAGTGACAACATCATATAGGTAGAATTTCTAACAATTGACAATTAGACTTGATTTTATTACACTTTATTCCTATAGGCATGTTATCTAAGCGGGGCAGTGTAATTAAAACAACAGAAGTAGTAGATTAAATAGGCGTGGATATCTGCTCCACATCACCCTTTCAGTCTCCCAAGTAGCCTCCTCAACTGGTTGACCTCTCCACTACACTCTCACTGAAGCTATATCCATGGACCTCAACTTTCGAACCGGCCGACCCAAAATAGCCACCAGCTCCACACCATAAGTCAAATAACCATCCAAATAAACCATGTTGCAATCCAATACATGAGACGGATCGCCGACATACTTCCGGAGTATAGATACATGAAACACTGGATGAACACTCGACAGACTAGGTGGCAAGTAAAGCTTGTAAGCCACCTCTCCAATCCTCTAAAGCACCTCAAACGGCCCAATATACCGAGGGCATAACTCGCCCTTCTTCCCGAACCTCATAACACCCTTCATGGGTGAAACCTTTGTCGCGCCCCATTTTCTCGCAAAAGCGGATTTCGACGTGTGACAACTCTTTTAAAGGAGGTATTAAAATAGAAGAGTCACCACCTAGCAACTTTAAGGTGCGTTAGGGCCCCTATTTGCAAATAAATCTATTTGACTAGTCTACATTATCAAAGATTGGGTAAGGGCACAAATTACCTCAAAGAGAAGGTGTTAGGCACTATTCGAGGTCCACAACTGTGGGCCGCGGCTGGGCTTTATACTATGTGGATTAGATAACTAAGCTAAGTGATCAAATAAGCAAAGAAAGATATAGAAGACAAAGGCTCTATTATATCACATAAGAATAAATGATCGGTATAAATCTTAAAGATTACAAGGGTACAACTGCATTGGGATTCACGTAAAGACAATTAAATGCCCAAGTTAGCCTCCACACATAAACAACAAATGCACGCGGGCAGAATAAGTAGTATAGTTTTAGAGTTAAGACGCATTAGAGTTGTCAGATCCAATAGGCATAATTTCTAGGCGATTCTGATTTCCAGTAAGCAGTGTATAAGCAGGTTAAAGCATCGCAAGTCCTATAGGCATGATTGCTATTCTTTACACGATGAGGCAGTAAACTGTTTGCAAACTCAGAATTATTAGCACTGATTTTATAAATATGCATCTTAGGCAGGTGACATTGTCATATATGCATGATTTCTAATAGTTGCATAACTAGGCAGTGAAACATCTTTGAGAGTCCTGCATTAACAACGTTGATCTCATAAACAATTCTTATGAGAGTGACAACATCCTATAGGTAGAATTTCTAACAATTGACAATTAGACTTGATTTTATAACACTTTATTCCTATAATGAAAACAACCGAAGTAGTAGATTAAAATCCTATAGTCATGATATTTAGATGAGAAAAAGTGAAGAAATGTATTATCACATCCTATAGACATGCTGTCTAATAATTAATCAAGGCGTTTGATTCCTATAGGCATGCTGTCTAAGAGTGCAAAGTAGTAGACATGAAATCAAGTACATCAACTGGGCATGAGAAATTTTAACTTTATCAATCATACACAAAGGTTTAAATAGCACAAGGACTGATAATAGACAATAATATGTCAAATCTAGGTTAACAGGACTAGCCTGCACTAGGCTTAACCACATATAGGAGAAGTGGCCAGATATTAAATTTCATCCTAGAATTCTTAGGCAGTATTGAAGAACACCAGATTAAACAAGGAAGGGAACACACATTAGTTTACAAGTAGCGGAGAGAGCATGTTTGGGATAATAATATGATCAGGAATTAACTCTAGGAAAGTATTAACTTGCACATGAATGACTTAACAAGAATTAAAACACGTTCTGGGCATGACTCGACTTATCACAAGAATACAGAACAAGGCATAAAGCTAAACTCAGAATAAGCAACAGTGATAAGCATCAAAATACACACATTAGAGCAAACAAACTTAAGAAAACATAATCATGGCAACAAATAGGCAAGTTCGATTACTAGATATGCAGAGCAGGTACTCAAACGCAAAGAGAATGAAATTGCAAAGGTCATAGGACTTTCCAGTTAGATTAATGAACAAGTAAATAAGAGGAATAATTTCAGCAACACTCAAATGTCAATAGCAAAAATGAACAATAGAAACCAACATCTCAGTGCGTCAAAGTTCCCAAGGGCTTCGGATGAACCTTGGACAGCACTCACACTAATAAAGGTCAAATAATCAAATTTCAATGGCCTTGTCTTTCAGCCGGTCAAGAGCTTAAGTTTCAAAATAATATAGGACAAGTGAGAGTAAAAATACAGTGATTATGGTCTGTCTTAGGGGATTTGGGGAAGGATTTATATAGTAGCAGAAATTGATAGAGCAAACATGGAGAGCAATCAATTAAGTAAAAATAAGGAAAGAAAATATCACATGCAAATCAAAATCAGTAAAGGAGATGGAGAGTCTCAAACACTAATTAGGGTTCAATTGTCTGAAAATCAATCCAAAAGTGCAAATCGCTCTTCGTTGAGCGTATATAGACTGAATAACGCTCAAAATCAAAGATTCGAGCCATTCCAGTCCGATCTCGGAAGTGATACTTGCCAAACTTAGGCGACCACTAGTGAGAGAAGATTTATAAGGTAAGTGTATCATAGGCAGATTCCATCTCTAGGTTGGAATCGGAGAGGAATTAAGCAGTGACGACCAGGGTTTCTCCGAGAAGAAAAGAGTGTAGAGAGGATTTAGGAGGGGGGGGGGATGGGGGAATGTGTCTTTAGGGTTTGGGTTTGGTTAACTAAGGATTTGGGGGGGGGGGGTTTGCTGGCCATTGACCTCTGAGATCAACGGCTGAGATAGAAGAAAGAGTGGGGTGAGTTGTATAAAACGGGTTGTGACGGGGTTAAATAAAGGGGTTGTTTGGTTTGGGCTACTGAAGGGTTTAATTGAGATGGGCCAACAGTTTTGGGCCTTGATTTGGTCTGAAGTTAGCTCAAAATTGGGCTACAATTTAAATACACAAAATTCATAAAAACTAAATTATAAAAAATGACTAATGAATAATAAAATTATTATTCATGCATTAAAATGCTTGAAAATACCAGCTTAACATTATAAAATATGAGAAATGCTATTTTAGGATAAATAATATAATAAATACAATTATGTATAGAATATAGGTTATTATTGTAAATTTATGTAAAATATATTTAAAATACAAGTATAATTATATAAAAATAAATTAAAATATTATGAAATATATATGTGGATGCAAATAATAAATTTGGATGATTAAGTCATCTCAAAATAATCTAAATGCAAGAAAATCAATTTTAAAACTTTAAAAATTATGAAACATTATAGAAAATACTTGTATGACTCTTTTGAAATGGTGATGATGCAGGAATGATAGCATATATGACATTTATAAAAATATAAGGGAAAAATTGGGTATCAACAACTGCCATTCTTTACCCGGGAATGATGAATGAATTGTCGAGTAAAGTAAAATGATGACCAATTTTGTCCGACGTGAGTGGGGAATGATGTGTTTTGAAAAGATCAGGGCTGAACCCTAGTTCTTGAGTTGCCTACATATCCCTAGTGTTACGAGAATCAGGCTGTGTGTAGTTAAAGATCCAACGGCAAACGAAACCGATGGAGTTGTTATAAGAGTGGTTGTATGTTTCGAAAAGGATCTTTTGGATATGATAGTGCCGTGAGTAACAGATGATTTCAGGAGGAGCTATGAATGCAAATTTGAACCTTACGGATGTATAAGGCAGATATTTGAATGGTTATTTAACAAAGGGTAATCAATTGTTGATCATCGGTTGCGTTTTAGGTGATTGAAAGATGTGAACGTTGTAAACGAAAACCGGAGCGAGAATTGTTCCTCTTTGTAGAACGGTTACCTTCCGAGTTACCTGCAAAACTTAAAACACAATGCACGTGAATATATATAGGTTATTGCGAAAATATAAACACGATGCAAAGTTCCTTCAGACGATGAAAGTTGTCTTTGGGTAATGAGGATGATGCCCTTAGACCATGACGTCCTGGGCCATGAAGCGTATGATAAGGGATTCACAGACCATAGAATGATATCCTTGGGGTATGAGGATAGTGCCTCTTGACTATGACACTTTTGAATAATGATATGCAATTTTGAGAGATCTTCGGGCTATGGCATGATGTCTTCGGGCTAAGAGAATGATGCCCTCAGACTATGGCATCTTTGGACAAAATGGCAATGTTTCAGCCCATGAAATGCAAAGATGCGGTGATATCGATCATTTGATAGAGGAGACAGGTAATGCTTAGCCATATATGAGAATGAGATGAGATAAGACTTAGTCTTATATGAAATGAGGACAATGCTTAGCCCGATGCAAAGAGTGGAGACAATGCTTAGTATCATACAAGGAAAGGCAGTGCTTAGCCTTATGCAATGGTGAGGCAGTGCTTAGCCTTACGCAGTATGGAGGCAGTGCTTAGACTCATACAGAGAATGAAGACGGTGCTTATTCTTGTGCAAAGAAAGGAGGGGATTAGCCTATGCGATATTGGAGGCATCATGCAAGGAATGGAGACAGTGTTTAGTCTCATGCAAAGAAAGAAAGTGCTTAGCCTTATGCAATAATAGAGGCAGTGCTTAGGCTCATGCAAGGAATGGAGATAGTGTTTAGGCTCATGCAAAGAAAAGCAGTGCTTAACTTTATGCAATAATGGAGGCAATGCTTAGCCTCATGAAAGGAATGGAGACAATATTTAGTCTCATGCAAGGAAAGTTAATGCTTAGCCTTGTGTAATGATAGAGGCACTGCTTAACCTCATGCAAGAAATGGAGACAATGCTTAGTTTCATGCAAGGAAAGGCAATGCTTGGCCTTATGCCATAATAGAGGCAATGCTTAGCCTCATGCAAGGAATGGAGACGGTGGTTAGTCTCATACAAGGAAAGGCTACGCTTAGACTTATGCAATGGTGAGGGAAGTGTTTAGCCCTATGCAGGAAGAAAAATGATTAAATATGAGGGGAAAAGTGATTCTTAGCTTGGCGCGTTTGTGTCTGGCGACTTATGTCGATGTGAAGATGGTGAATTTGTTGTATGTATATATTTGTAGACGTTCTTGTTATGTCAATTGTTCCTGTGCCCAAAGAAAAATCGTGAATTTTGGATGGGGAGGTTGATTCATGCTCCCGATTCTTTGCTTGGCCCTCGCTCCTGCCTTGAGGTCCTGTTTGAGTCATCCTGGGTAACGTCTGTCTATTACAGAAAAATGAAATTTTCGAAAAATATGCATTTCTGATAAATCGTTTATATAAAAATATAGTTCTTCGAAATATGTGATAATGCATGAAAGCAAATAATTTTGTCATATCGGTGACTGTGACATGATTTTGAGACATTGCAACCTCTTGAACTCGAAATTTTGAGGATCCTCCTCAAAATTCTGCCCCAGTTTAAATGCATACTTTTGGCGATACATTCCTTGGTGATTCTAAATACGATAAGATCGGGCAAACTCGAGTCTTTCCCAAACTTTTGACCATAGGGGAAAATGAATATTTTATTGTGATGTGACCGAACCCACAGGACTACCCATGTATCCCCTCATAAACGGGAATCAGGTCAAGCGTAGTTCAGGTTACATTAAATAGAAAGTGCAAACATAGTCTTAAACATAGTATCTCTTGACTGCGTCCGAACTGATAGGTTTTGGCCATATCTCTCCATCCATCTCTGCAAGTATAAGTGCTTCTCTTGTTAGTACTCAGTGAACCATGTAAGGGCCTTGCCAATTGGGTGAGAATTTCCCCTTTGCTTCATCCTGATGTGGGAAGATTCCTTTTAGTACCAATTGCCCTAGTGTGAATTGCCTTGACCTAACCTTTTTATTGAAAGTTCTTGCCATTCTGTTCTGGTATAATTGACCATCACATATTGCGTTCATTCTTTTACCATCAATGAGATCTACTTGCTCATAGCGGTTTCGTACCCATTCTGCATCGCTGAGCTCGGCCTCTTGTATGATTCTTAAGGAAGGAATGCCCACTTCTACAGGAATAACGACTTCGGTATCATAGACCAGTAGGTAGGGGGTTACCCAGTTGAAATACAAACGGTGGTGCGATACCCGAGCAAAGAAAATGGTAGATTCTCATGCCATTGTGTATAGTTGTCCACCATTTTCCTCAATATCTTCTTAATGTTCTTGTTGGCGGCTTTTACGACACCATTCATTTGCAGCATGCATGCTGTAGAGTTTCGATGCTTGATCTTGAATGTTTCACATATCTTTCATCAAGTCACTGTTGAGACTAGAGGCATTGTTAGTAATGATTGACTCAGGTACTCCAAATCGACAAACAATGCGGTCCCGGACAAAATCTGCTACAACTTTCTTAGTTACAGCCTTATAGGATGCGGCTTCAACCCATTTTGTGATGTAATCTATAGCCACCAAAATGAACCTATGTTCGTTTGAAGCAACTAGTACAATTGGTTCGATGACATCCATGCCCCAAGTAGAGAAAGGCCAGGGTGAACTCGTTGCATTGAGTTCGTTGGGCGACACTCGTATCATATCGGCATGTATCTAGCATTAGTGACATTTTTGAACATATTTGATGCAATATGTCTCCATAGTCATCCATAAATAATTTGCTCTTAATATCTTCTTGGCCAAAACGAAGTCGTTCATGTGAGGTCCGCAAGTTCCAACATCTATGTCTTATAGCAGTCTAAATGCTTCCTTGGCATCGATACATCGTAATAATCCAAAATCAAGAGTCCTTTTATACGTAATTCCTTTACTTTGAAAGATATGATTGGCCAATCTTCGAAGCGTGCGCTTCTATATGTGTGTAGTATTCTCTGGACATTCTCCATTTTCCAAGTATTCCTTGATATCGTGGAACCATGGATTTCTGTCGAACTCTTCTTCGCCATGAGCTCAATAAGCTAGCTGCTTACGAATTCCAATTGGGAGAGGATCGATGAAATTCTTGTCTGTATGTTGTATCATGGAAGACAAGGTAGCTAGTGCATCTGTGAAATCATTCAGGATCCTTGGAACATGTTTGAATTCTATCTTTGTAAACCTCTTGATCAGTTCTTGCACACAATGCAAGTATGGTAATATTTTAGTGTTCTTAGAAGCCCATCCTCCTAGTACTTGATGTACTAGTAGATCAGAATCTCCGATTACCTGCAACTCTTGAACGTTCATGTCGACGGCCAACTTGAGTTCCAAATGCAGGACTCATATTCTACCATATTGTTGGTGCATGAAAACCTGAGTTTTGCGGACACCGAATAATGTTTCTCGGTTTCTAATACTTAGACAGCTTTGATACCCACTCCTTTGAAGTTTATTGCTCCATCAAAGAACATCTTCCAACCGTCGTATGCTTCAGTAATATCTTCACCTACAAATGGCACCTCCTCGTCGGGAAAATACGTCTTCAATGGCTCGTATTTTCCATCTACGGGATTCTCCACCAAGTGATCAGCCAATGCTTGCCGCTTGACTGCCTTCTGAGTCACGTAGATGATATCAAACTCACTTAGCAATATCTTCCACTTTGCTAACTTACCTATAGGCATGGATTTCTGAAAGATATATTTCAGCGGATCCATCCTTGATATGCGATATGTAGTGTATGCACAGAAATAATATCTCAACTTCTGGGCTATCCATGTCAAGGCACAACAAGTGCATTTCAACAGAGATTATCGGGCCTCGTAAGGTGTGAACTTCTTGCTCATATAATATATCGCTTTCTCTTTCCCCCCCAATTCATCATGTTGTCCCAAAATGCAACCAAAGACTCCATCCAATACGGACAGATAAAGCAACAGAGGTCTTCCTGGTTCTGGCAAGACCAACATGGGCGGTTTATATAAATACTCCTTGATTTTGTCGAAGGCTTTCTAGAATTCTTCAGTCCAGTTGGTTGCTCCAACTTTCCTCTAAATCTTGAATATCGGCTAACATATTACCGTTGATTGTGCTATGAAGTGGCTGATATAATTAAGGCGCCCCGGAAAACTCATCACATCATTTTTATTCTTTGGGGGTGGCAAGTCTTGGATAGCCTTGATTTTTTATGGGTCTATCTCAATACCCAGGAGGCTGATGATAAAACATAGCAACTTTCCAACAGGGACTCCGAAGGCACATTTTGCGGGGTTCAACTTCAAGTTGTATTTTTGAAGCCGATCGAAAAACTTCTTCAAGTCTACTATGTGATCTGAACTCTTTTTGGATTTAATGATAACATCATCCACGTACACCTTTATTTCCTTGTGTATTATGTCATGGAATATAGTAGTCATGGCCCTCATGTAGGTGGCCCCAGCATTCTTCAAACCAAACGCCATCATTTTGTAACAATATATTCCCCATGGTGTGATAAAGGCAGTCTTTTCGGCATCCTCTTCATCCTTCCAAATCCGATGATATCCCATGAAGCAATCCACAAATTATTGGAGTTCATGCTTGGCGCAGTTGTCAATCAGTATGTGTATGTTAGGCAGCGAGAAATTATCCTTAGGACTTGCTCTGTTCAGATCTCGGTAATCGACACAGACTCTAACTTTCCCGTCCTTTTTTGGAACCGACACAATGTTGGATAACCAGATCAGGTATTCGATAACTCGAAGAACTTTGGTTTTGATTTGCTTGGTGACCTCCTCTTTTATCTTCAGACTCATATCTGGCTTAAACTTTCTGAGCTTCTGCTTTACCGGTGGACACATGGGATTGGTAGGTAGCCTGTGAGCTACTATGGATGTGCTTAACCCAGTCATATCATCGTAGGTCCATGCGAAAATATCCTTATATTCCTTTAGGAACATGATATACTCTTCCTTCTCTAACGGTGATAGATGAATACTTATACGAGTTTCCTTGAGCTTCAGAATCCCCTAAGGTAACGACCTCAGTTTCCTCCAAATTAGACTTTGGTTTGTTTTCAAAATTCTCTACTTCTTTGACAATTTCCTTGGGGATTACATCATTTTCCAGATCTTCCGAATCACTGTTCTTATGTTGCATTGTCTCATTACATGTCACGGTCGTAGGTTCACTAGGATATGTAATAATTATGCTGAAAAGAATGTAGAAAGATAATAATAAATACGAAAAGAAATAATGCATTAATAAAACTTTAAAACTGTCAACAAATAAGACTCGATGGCTCGAGTAATTATTTCAAAACAAAATATTGAAAATATCTTAAATGCTCCAAACAATTTGAAAATAAGTCATGCTAATATGTCAGGCTACCCAGGAACTCGGCAAGCCCGGGATGGTGCAGTTGTCAAGTTCTTGAGAACAACTCCTTCTCCCACTGCCTAAATGGTAAGGTATTTCTCCTCCTCCTCTTCCACAATTACACTGCAGTCCATGTCTTCCTCGTCTAGAAACAACTTCCTCATACCGGCCAAAATCTCATCTTCCTCGGATCCCCACATCATGTCAGCTTGACGGAATGTCTGGTGTAGAGGTAGTATAGGTTGTTCCAGCGGATAATAATGGTTGCGCCATAGAGGTATCTAATCTTGATGTTCTTATACGGTGTATTCATACCCGAGTCCAAAGGTTGTTCCATGATACTGTGGTTGTACGAGTTTAGTGATCCCCTGAAGCTTTTTACCAAGACCCTTGCCTGGTTCATATCCCGTCCAAAGCAATATTCTTTCTATCTTATTGCTTCACCATCGGTCCTTTTCAAATGTGTTAACCCGCTCAATGCGGTGATACATTTCTCCGCCCATCTTCCTCCTGTTTTCGATGACTGGACCAATCTTGTTGGTGTAGATAGTGTTGCTTCCGTCTCCATGAATTATCACTTCTTGATGGTTCCGTTAGAACTTCACAACCTGGTGCAGAGTGGAAGCAACTACTCCAGCTGCATGTATACATGGTCATCCCAACAATAGGTTGTAAGTAGCAGATATATCTAGCACCTGGACCTCAACAGGAAACCATGTCGGACCCATCTGTAGATCAAGGTTGATTTCCCCGATAATGGCTCTCTAAGATCCATCAAATGCCTTCACATTCATGCTTCCCATCCATATTTTATACAAGACTTTACCTAATCTTTTTAGAGTGGTCATAGGGCATATGTTCAGGCTCGAACCTCCATCTATCAGGACCCTAGAAATGAACTTGTTCTCAAATTGCACAGTGATATGCAACTTTGTTGTGACTCAACCCTTCCGGTGGTAACTCATCTTCGTGGAAAGTAATTTTGTGCCTCTCCAGTACCTGCCCAACTATGTTAGCCATCTCTCCACTAGTGATGTCAGCGGGTACATAAGCTTCACTTAACACTTTCATCAAGGCACTCTTATATGTGTCTGAGTTTTATAATAGTGATAAGATGGATATCTGAGCGGGGATCTTGTTTAGGTGGTTAAAAATAGATTATTCCCTTGCTTTCATCTTCCTCCAAAGGTCGCCAGTGCATGTCTCAACAACAAACGGCATAGGTGCAACTTCTTTGCTTGTTTCTCCCAGATTCTCAGGTATGTAAACTTTTACGGTTCTAGTCATACCTTGTGCGACACCTGTTTCTTCCATATTGGCTTTTCCCTTTCTTCTCTCTTCCGAAATATAATCCCATAGGATGGCATCATACTTGTAAGATGGTGTGGGAGCTACCATTACAGTGAAGGTGTAGCTACCTTGACCTCAAATGGTGCCTGGGTTTGTATCACAACTGGTGTGAGGGTGACCGGAGATGTTTTAGGAGTGTCTTCCTCTCGAATGAGTCTGATATATCCTTCCTGATCCCATTCCTCATCAGTTTCTATCACGTTGGCCCCCTCACCCCTGTGATCCAGGAGAGGGTTATTACGGACATTCAGTGCATATTCCTTTGCTTGTATAACCTTAGTGTTAATCAGTGTCTGAATCTTATCTTTCAACGTGCGACACTCTTCAATGGTATGACCCTCCATGCTTGAATGATAGGCACATGTTTTGTTGGGATTGATCCACTATGAAGGATTCTAGACAATAGCAGCATGAATAGGGGTGACGTAACTATTGGCCTTCAGTCTCTCATACCGTTGGGATATGGTTCAGCAATTGGGGTGTATTGTCTAGGAGTTCTACAGTCAAAATTTGGTTGTGTCTTTGAGTAGTTTTGGAGGGCGGCTGGAGGTGAATGGTAATATGCAGGTTGAGTGTTGTAGGTATAGTAGGTGGTGGTAGGGTATTAGTATTTTGGGAGTGAGGGTTGGTATGTGGGTGGATATGTTTGGTATGTGGGGGAAGACTTAGGGCCTTGGGCTACCATCATGGCACCCACTTCTTTCTTCTTTGAAATACCTCCTGATTGCAAGGCTTTATTTATGGCTCGCATCACCTCAAAATTAGTTACCATCCCACTCTTGATTCCTTCATCTATTTTTTCCCCTAACTTGATGATGTCTGAGAACTTGTGATTCTCAATGACCATTAACCGTTCATAATATTGCGAATCTTGAGCTCTAACAAAGAACTTGTTTATTTATTCTTCTTCAAGTGTTGCCCTTACCTTTGCGCCTCTGATCTCCAACGAGTAGAATACTCACGGAAGGTTTCTGTTGGCTTCTTCTTGAGGTTTTGGATATAGAAAACGTCGGACGCGCTCTCTGTGTTGAACCTGAATCTGTCCATGAAATCTGATGCCATACTCACCCAATTTTTCCACCTCTTCGGGTTTTGACTGATATTCCAAGACAATGCGTCTTTGGTAAGACTTCGCATAAACAGTTTCATGTGGATTTATTCATTCTTACCTACTCCCACAAGCTTGTCGCAGTAGGTTCTCAAATGCACCTTCGGATCAGCAGTGCCATTGAACATTTCGAACTTGGGAGATTTGTAACCCTTCAACAGTTCTACATCTGGCTGAATACACAAATCTTCATAGTTTAGCCCTTCAATGCCTTTCCCACATTCAACACTCTAGACTCTCCCTGTAAGTTTCTTGAGTTCCTCTACCTTGTTTCGAATGAGCAGGTCCTTCTCAGTCAACTCAGGTATGTATAGGGTTTGTTGCTGGGTATAGGGTAAGGTTTACATATATATCAGATTGCTTTGATGAGTTCCTGGAACTTGGGTATATGGGTGATCGTTGGTTGAGTTTTGGGGATCGGGAGTAGGTTGTGGTGCATTTTGGGGAGTGTGGTATGTAGTGGTTTGTGGGTATTGAGTTAGATGATGGTGATGTTGTTGAGGGGTTTGCACTGGTGGTGGGTTAAGGTTATGGGGAGGTGCGAAATTATGATACTGGTGTGGTGCGGGAGGATTCAGAGCTATGCGTGGTGGATTTTGGTTTTGTGTGTTTTGTGGCGGTGTTTGGTTTTGGGTAGTTGGGTTTTTCTAGTTGATGTTGGGAACATTGAGAGTAAGGGAAAGGTTTGCCAGATTTCGAACTTGTTCAAGCTCACCCTATAACTCCAGGATTTTCTACTCCAAACGTAAGACCAACTGATTTTGCCCTGGGGTACTTCTTCCATCTGAAGTTTCAACATTTTTCGCCACAATAGCATTATCTTTCCAAATACAACTTAAATCATCCATCTTCCCTTTGTCCTTGCCTTTGCTTTTCGGGTCGCTAGGTGGAGGAGGAGGTGGAGGACCTTTGGATCTAGTGTGGTATGCTGATAATGCCAGTATGCACTAACCAACCTCTGGAAATGGAAATAAATAATGAAATAAAACAAAAGGTAACCAAGTTAGTAAGGTGAAATAAAAGAGTGTTGCAATATTTAAACATGTTTCACAAAATTCATGCAATAATTCGCGTCCTAATTTGGGGATCTCATGGTGCTTGAGCTAGGCCTAAGCGACATATAGACTTGGAGAAAATTGATGCCAACATTTGCTTCATTTCATTAGTGCGAAAAATAAGCCAAAGCAATATTTTACTAAATTGACAATAATAATAAAATCACTAATGGAATTAAGCCTTATTACATCGAAATCTAATCTAAACTAGAAAGTAGTAAAGAATATCTTCTCCTAATCTACTTGGTCCCTGAAGGACCTTCTCTATGCTTGGCTCTCTTGAACCCATCAATCATGTTCCCCAGATCGTGCATGTCCCGTAATAAGTAAGTTTTTGCCAGCTTTCCTCCTTCATCGTCATCCATGCCTTGACAAACCCAAAGTCTTTTTCTCATCTTTCCTTCTAGCTTTCCTCCCTTATCGCCTCCATGTTTACTTTGTGCTGCTCTAGATGCTTAGCTTTGGACTCGAACACCCTTTTACGTAGCCTCTTGTACTTCACCTGTTCCTCAGCCACTTCATCTATGATCATATCCTTCAGATTGACTCCTGGTTTGACGTCCTCAGCTACACCATCTTCTAGCCATGATAGATAGTAGTATCTATGACTGGTGTGATACATGTATGGCTCAATAGTTTCTCCTTCCACAATGATCTTTTGGTTTCACATGTGTTATGCTTCGAACTTGAATGGGATGACATCTCCCTTGAAATCTGCCTTGTACTGGACCATGTTGGAAACCCGAGGTATGACTTATTTTCTTCCAGCTTGCCTCATTACCCATTTAGGAGCGTAAGGGTATATGCCTCGCAGCCCGATCAGTACCAAGTGAGTAGTCCCTTTTGATCTGATGATAAACTCACTACTAGGGAACTATTCAAACATCCAATGCACTTGCTCATCCATCAGATTGCTGAAGAAACACACCCAATCTACAATATTTCTAGGCTTTGCAAATCTGTCTAGAATAAATGTCATTTTCTTTGGGTGATGATTGGTTGTGTAGTCATTCAGTGGCCTTCGCAGAAGCTATTGACGATACTCACCCCTTTGAAAGTATTCCAACAGCCAGACTTGTGGCAATAGATTACAACCCTCACCGTGTCCGAACTCATGCTTGCACCGATCTAGAGCACAATACATCTCAGCTAATATCATTGGATGATAGTATAAGTTTGTCCTTCGACGCCATCCATTAAGGTCCTGACAACCATGGCTAAGCGAGTATGAATCCTTCCTCCTTGCATCGGAAAGATCAACAACCCCAAGAAGCAGACAATGAAAACATAAACTCGGCGATGCACCCATCCTAAAGAAGTAATGGCTAGTTCATCATGATGAATACGATATGATTTGTTATGCCCATAACACTGGTAAAGAAACTCAAAAGGGATGTATGATTTCTTTAGACAGAGCAGTTCATCGTTCTTCTTAAAACCCAGCATCTTCAGAAAACTGCGTGGCATGCGATTTTCTGGCACTAGCAGTCTCGGACAATCCCATGGTTATTTGGCGAAACCCCCTATTTCTTCCAGGAGAGGAGTCATTTCTATATTGCCAAATTGAAAAACAACTCTTTTCTCATCCCAGAACATGGTAGCAGTCTCGATTAGTTCCCTATTTGGTCGAATGTTCAACAAATATGGCAGATCACCAAGTACTCTCCTCACGTGATTTCTATCACAAGGTGCAAGGTCTTTCCACCAATCAATTAGCAAAGGTGAAATATTTTGGACCATACCGAACCTGGGGATTTCTTGCTTCATTTTCTGCAAACAAACAAAGGTTAGCCATTTTCCCCTCCATATTTGACTACTTACGCAATAATTATCAACATATTGGCACATTTGCTCCAAGTAATGCACATAATATGATAGTGTCCATTAGGATTATGGAAATCCCGCCGGACTTAGGTTTTATCTAAGAGGGTTGTTACGTCAATGACGTCCCAATCCGTACTAGGTTTAGCATGATGCATGTACATTTGAAATCGGAGTGTGGTTGCTATAAAGGTCTAGATTGGTACTCTCAAGTGAACAACTTGAGAGGGAAAGGCATGGGATTGTCGACTGCACCAATGATCGACTAGTCTATCGCAAATAAGCCTTTCTGATTTAAAAGGGTGATTTCAGGAAAGTGCGGACACTCATCAAGCGCCACTATGTTGATAATAGGCACGAGTGGAGTATGATGTGGAGCATGCTTTATGCAGAAATAGTAACACGTTTCCAAGTATTTGCATGATTAAAGTGCACAAAAGCAGTAAATAACATAGTAAAGGTGAACATGAAAAGAGGAAATAAGAAAAGAAGGTCAAAAGAGAGAAGTCAGTTTAGCTCATAAAAATGTGCGAGAACGTAATGAAACAAGTAGGGAAATAAAGATGGGAGAGTTATGATATAGCAGTCTTAGACAAGATGGAGGAAAGTGGGAGAGGGTGTTCATGTCGTAGTAATGAAGGAAAATGAGGGAAGGGATGTGCATGTCATAGCAATTTAGAGAAATAAAGGAAAATAAGGGGAGGGATGTGCATGTCATAGAAAGTTAAGCAAATATAGAAAAATAAAGGAAATAATCCACATAAGTCAATTTTGTTATGGTAGGAGCCTAAGGGTAATTCCCCAGCAAAGTCGCCATGTTGTCGCGCCCCGTTTTCTCACAAAAGAGGGTTTCAATGTCTGACAACTCTTTTAAATGAGGTATTAAAGAGAAGAGTCGCCACCTAACGATTTTAACGTGTGTTAGGGCACCTATTTGCAAACGCGGCTCCACCTTCATAAACTACCCAGAATTTCGCGATGCACAAACTACCTAGAACTTCGCGAAAGCGGATCCCCCTTCACAAATGCGAAGAATAAATCTTCACCTACCTCCAGATAACCTTCGCGAACGCGGGACTCCCATCGTGAATGCAAAAAAGAAAACCATACACCAGAAATCTGCAGCTTCAACCATCTTCGAAGTCCAAATTCCAATCCGTTAACCATCTGAAATCCACCCGAGGCCCCCGAAAATTCAACCAAACATACAAACAAGTCCCAAAACATCATACAAACTTAGTCAAGCCTTCAAATCACATAAAATAACGCTAAAACCATGAATCGTGCATCAATTCAAGCGTAATGAACTTTTGAACTTCTAACTTCTACATTTGATGCCAAAACCTATAAAATCACGTCCGATTGACCCAAAAGTTTGCACACAAGTTACAAATGACACAACGGACCTACTCAAACTCTAGGAACCCCAATATGAGCCTGGTAACTACAAAGTCTACTCTGGGTCAAACTCTTAAATTTCCAACTTTTGCCATTTCAAGAAAATTCAACTACGGAACTCCAAATCACAATCCGAACACGTTCCTAAGTCCAAAATCACCCTACAAAGCTAACATAGCCATCGAAACTCCAATCAATAGCCTTTTACACACAAGTCAATATCTGGTCGCCCTTTTTAAATTAAGCTTCTAACCTCGAGACTAAGTATCTCAACTCATTTTGAAACCTCTTCGGACCCAAACCAACTACCCTGGCATGTCACATAACAGCTGTAAAGCATAAAATAAGAAGTAAATGGGGGAACGAGGATACAACTCTCAAAACGACCGACCGGGTCGTTACATCCTCCCTCTCTTAAATAAATGTTCATCCTTGAATAGGCATGGATATCTACTTCACATCTCCCTCTCAGTCTCCCAAGTAGCCTCCTCAACTAGTTGACCTCTGTACCACACTTTCACTGAAGCTATATCCTTGGATCTCAACTTTCGAACCTGCTGACCCAAAATAGCCACCGACTCCACACCATAAGTCAAATCACCATCCAAATAAACTGTGTTGCAATCCAATACATAAGATGGATCACCGACATACTTCCGGAGTATAGATACAAGAAACACTGGATGAAGACTCGACAGACTAAGTGGCAAGTAAAGCTTGTAAGCCACCTCTCCAATCCTCTAAAGCACCTCAAACGTCCCAATATACCGAGGGCTCAACTCGCCCTTCTTCACAACCTCATAACACCCTTCATGGGTGAAACCTTTGTCGCTCCCTGTTTTCTCGCGAAAGTGGGTTTCGACGTGTGACAACACTTTTAAAGGAGGTATTAAAATAGAAGAGTCACCACCTAACAATTTTAAGGTACGTTAGGGCCCCTATTTGCAAATAAATCTATTTGACTAGTCTACATTACCAAAGATCAGGCAAGGGCTCAAATTACCTCAAAGAGAAGGTGTTAGGCACTCTTCGAGGTCCACAATTATGGGTCCCAGCCAAATATTATACTATGTGGATTAGATAATTAAGCTAAGTGATCAAATAAGCAAAGAAAGGTATAAAAGTCGAAGGCTCTATTATAACACATAAGAATAAATGATCGGTACAAATCTTAAAGATTACAAGGGTACAATTGCATTGGTCTATGTTAAATGACTAAGTGTGAATAACAAGTATATAGAAAAATGGGGGTTCTAAGTTTTTTAGCCTAAAGGATCACCCCGTGCAACATAAATAATACTTCACAACTCCTTTAGGGTAGGGGTTCCTCATATTATTCAGCAAGCACATACTATCATCCTTTTCTGCCCAATTACTATGTTGAAGTTATTACTTAAAGGAACTCTAGTTCAATTCTAAATTGTATCATATGTGTGCACTACACGTCCCATGCCTATGGTCCAGGAGGCTTTGAACCTACTATTAGGTGGTTCTAGACTGAACTTCGGTTGCTCACAATGATAATGGTAGGTGACATTCAAAGGATATAGGACTTCACGTAAAGATAATTAAGGGCCCAAGTTAGCCTCCACACATAAACAACAAATGCACGCAGGCAGAATAAGCAATAAAAGTTTAGAGTTAAGACGCAATAGAGTTGTCAGATCCTATAGGCATAATTTCTAGGCGATTCTGATTTCCAATAAGCAATGTATAGGTAGGTTAAAGCATCGCAAGTCCTATAGGCATGATTGCTAATTATTTACGCGTTGAGGCAGTAAACTATTTGCAAACTTAGAATTATTAGCGCTGATTTTATAAATATACGTCTTAGGCAGGTGACATTGTCCTATATGCATGATTTCTAATAGTTGCATAACTAGGTAGTGAAACAGCTTTGAGAGTCCACCATTAACAATGTTGATCTCATAAACAGTTCTTATGCGAGTGACAACATACTATAGGCAGGATTTCTAACAATTGAATATTTAGATGAGAAAAAATGAAGACATGTATTATCACATCCTATAGGCATGTTGTCTACTAATTAATCAAGGCGTTTGATTCCTATAGGCATTATATCTAAGAGTGCACAGTAGTAGACATGAAATCAACTACAACGATTACTAACATGCTTGAGATAGTGTACGAGTATTAGACAAGTTAGGTGAAGCGTGTGCGATTCTTATAGACATGATTTCTATTAGTGTGCAGAAGTAGAGCAAGTTAAACTAAATAGTAAATAAAGCACGTAGACCCTATAGGCATGTTCTCTACCCTTTTATGCAAGAATAAAGCACACTCGTTCCCCCAATTTCACTAACGCCCAAATTATCTGTTTTGCAAATCATTACAGACCCAAAATAAAGAATACATGCAAATATTACAAAATAAAATGAGTACAGGCCCAATAAGTAGAGCAGGCCCAAAGAGGAATAACCAAACAACTTCGAGGTCTTCAGTAATCTCATTCTTCACACAAAATAGCAAACCAAGGTCTAGGTACACCCTAGGACATTAAAGTGTGACAAATGCATGACTCAAACACAGACCCATACCAAGTCTGAAGGGGGAACTAACTTACCCAGCAATGCCAAACTTAACCATATGAGTAACAAACTGTACATAAATTGATCAAACCACTTGAAGTCCACACACTTAGTTCTTAGGACTGCAACTAACAGTAGTTTAAACCAGAGCAGATAGACGAGATCAAACGGAGTTATATACATAAGATGCTAGAAGTTCAAAAGACGGGATGGAATATCACAAACTAACATACAATCCCAAGTAGAGTTTCAAAATATAATATGATCTAAGATCAACTTAAATACAATCTTGATAGAAGAATCTTGTAGAATCATAGACAGAAGCAAGTAAAATATTGGTTTTCATATGGAAATTTCTAGCATGAGGGTCTAGTGCAAGTATGATCATAACGGGTTGATGAACATGGTCTGTAATAATTCACTCAACTGGACATTAGAAATTTTAACATTATAAATCATACACAAAGGTTTAAATAGCTCTAGGACTCATAATAGACAAGAATATGTCAAATATAGGTTAATAGGACTAGCATGCACTAGGCTTAACAACATGTAGGAAAAGAGGCCAGATATTGAATTTCATCCTAGAATTCTTAGGCAGTATTTAAGAACACCATATTAAACAAGGCAGGGAACGCACATTAGTTTACAAGTAGCAGGGAGAGCATGTATGGGCAAATAATATGATCAGGAATTAACTCTAGGAAAGTATTAAGTTACACATTAATGACTTAACAAGAATTAGAACACGTTCTGGGCATGACTCAACTTATCACAAGAATACAGAACACGACAAAAAGCTAAACTCAGAATAAACAACAATAATAAGCAATCAAACGCACACATTAGAGCAAATGGGCTTAAGAAAACAGAATCAAGGAAACAAATAAGCAAGTTCGATTACTAGAAGGTATAGATCCTCAAGAATAGCTTCAGAGTAGATAATAGCATGTTAGTTCATAAAGAAATCTCGGAGACATAGATATGCAGAGCATGTACTCAAACGCAAAGAGAATTAAATTGTAAGGGTCATAGGTACTTACGAGTTACAGATTAATGAAAAAGTAAACAAGAGGAATAATTTCAGCTACACTCCAAATGCCAATAGCAAAAAACGAACAGTAGGACAAGTGAGAAAGGTCGAATAATCAAATTCCGATAGACTTGTCTTTCAGGCGGCCAAGATCTTAAGTTTTAGAATAGTATAGGATGAGTGAGAGTGAAAATACAGTGATTAAGGTCTATTTTAGAGGATTTGGGGAAGGGTTTATATAGTAGCAAAAATTGAAAGAACAAACATGGAAATCAATCAATTAAGTGCAAATAAGGAAAGAAAATATCACATGTAAATCAAAATCGGTAAAGGAGATGGAGAGTCTCAAACCCTAATTAGGGTTCAATCATCTGAAAATCAATCCAAAAGTGCAAATCGCTCTTCGTTGAGCGTATATAAACTGAATAACGCTCAAAATCAAAGATTCGAGCCATTCCAGTCCGATCTCGGAAGTGATACTTGCCAAACTTGGGCAAGTACTTAAGTAACACCATAAACAGGTGACCACTAATAAGAGAAGATTAATAAGGTAAGTGTATCATAGGCAGATTCCATCTCTAGGTTGGAATCGGAGAGGAATTAAGCAGCAGCGGCTAAGGTTTCTCAAAGAAGAAAAGAGTGTAGAGAGGATTTAGGGGCGGAGGAGATGGGGGGGATGGGTCTTTAGGGTTTGGGTTTGGTTAATTAAGGATGAGAGGAGGTCTGTGGGCCGTTGATCTCTGAGATCAACGACTAAGATAGAAGAAAGAGTGGGGCGGGTTATTTAAAATGGGTTGTGACTGGGTTAAATAAAGGGGTTGTTTGGTTTGGGCTACTGAAGGGTTTAATGGAGATGGGCCAGCTGTTTTGGGCCTTGATTTGATCCAAAATTAGCTCAAAATTGGGCTACAATTTAAATACATAAAATTCATAAAAACTAAACTATAGAAAATGACTAATAAATAATAAAACTATTATTCATGCAGTAAAATGCTTGAAAATAACCGCTTAAAATTATAAAATATAAGAAATGCTATTTTATTATAAATAATATAATAAATACAATTATGTATAGAATATAGGCTATTATTGTAAAATTATGTAAAATAGCTTTAAAATACAAATATAATTATATAAAAATAAAGTAAAATGTTATGAAACATATATGTGGATGCAAATAATAACTTTGGATTATTAATTCATCACAAAATAATTTAAAGGGGTAATTAATATATATTCAAGTAATTTAAATGCAAGAAAATCAATTTTGAAGCTTTAAAAATTATGGAAAATTATAGAAAATACTTGTATGACTCTTGTAAATTGGTGATGATAAAGGAATGATATCATATACGACATTTATAAAAATATGAGGGCAAAATTGGGTATGAACAGCCTTGAGCAGCACCTTCTCCCCAACCATGTAACCTTCCGATCGGCGTAACTCTTCTGTCTTGACTGCGTCGTGCGAAACCTATCCTGAATCAATTTAACCTTATCCAAACCATCCTGAACAAAGTCAGTTCCCAATAGCATAGCCTCACCCGACTCAATCTAACCCATTAGAGATCGACACAGTCTCTCATACAAAGCCTTATACGGAGCCATCTGAATGCTCGACTGGTAACTGTTATTGTAGGCAAACTCCATGAGCGGCAGAAACTGATCCCAAGAACCCCAGAAATCTATGACACAAGCATGTAGCATATCCTCAAATATCTGAATAGTGCGCTCAGACTGTTCCTCCGTCTGAGGGTGAAATGTTGTACTCAACTCAACCTGGGTGCCCAACACTCGTTGTACTGCTCTCCAAAACTATGATGTAAATTGCATGCCATGATCTGAAATGATGGAAATCGGCACCCCATGAAGGCGAACAATCTCACGGATATAAATCTCAGCCAACCGCTCTGAAGAATAAGTAGTCCCAACTAGGATGAAGTGTACGGATTTGATCAGCCGATCCACAATTACCTAAATAACATTGAACGTCATCGAAGTCCGTGGGAGCCCAACTACAAAATCCATGGTGATACGCTCCCATTTCCACTCCGAAATCTCAAGCCTCTAAAGCAATTCTCCCGGTCTCTGATGCTCATACTTCACCTGCTGACAGTTAAGGCACCTAGCTACAAACCCCACTGTATCCTTCTTTATTCTCCTCCACCAAGAATGCTGCCTCAAGTCCTGATACATTTTTGCGGCATCCGGATGGATAGAATACCGCGAACTATGGGCCTCCTAAAGAATCAACTCATGTATCCCATCTACATTAGGCATACAAATCCGACCATGCATCCTCAACATCCCATCGTCCCCAACAGTAACATCCCTAGCATCATCGTGCTGAACTGTGTCCTTAAGGACTAGCAAATGGGGATCATCATACTAGCACTCTCTGATGCGATCATATAAGGAAGACCGAGAAACCACACAAGCTAGAACCCGACTAGGCTCCGAAACATCTAATCTCACGAACTGGTTGGCAGAGGCCTGAACATCAACTGCAAGTGGTCTATCACCAATAGGAATGAATGCAAGGCTACCCATACTCACCGCCTTTCTACTCAAGGCATCGACCACCGAATTGGCCTTCCCAGGGTGATACAGAATGGTAATATCATAGTCCTTTAGCAGCTCCAACCATCACCACTGCCTCAGATTTAGATCTTTTTATTTGTACAAGTGCTGGAGACTCCGATGATCTGTAAATATCTCACAAGACATGCCATAGGGATAGTGCCTCCAAATCTTCAATGCATGAACAATGGCAGCCAACTCCAAATAATGAACAACGTAAGTCTTCTCATGGGGCTTCAAAAAATGCAAAGCATAAGTAATTACTCTATCCCCCTGCATCAAGACACACTCAATACCAATCTGAGAAGTATCACAATACATTGTATAAGAACTAGAAGCTGAAGGTAGAACTAGAACTGGAGTTGTGGTCAAGGCAGTCTTGAGCTTTTGAATGCTCTCCTCACACTCATTCGACCACCTGAAAGGAGCACCCTTTTTGGGTCAACTTGGTCAAAGGCGATGCAATAGACGAGAAACCCTCCACAAAGTGACGATAATAATCGGCCAAGCCGAGAAAGCTACGAATATCTGTAGCTGAGGACGGTCTGGGCCAACTCTGAACCGCCACTATCTTCTTCGGATCCACCTTAATCCCCTCACTGGACACCAAGGAATGCCACTGAACTAAGCCAGAACTCACACTTGGATAACTTGGTATAAAGTTTCTCCTCCCTCAGTCGCTAAAACACAATCCTCAAATGCTGGGCATGCTCCTCCTGGATACATGAGTACACCATGATATCATCAATGAATACTATGACAAACGAGTCGAGATAAGGCTGAAATACACTATTCATCAAATGCATGAATGTTGTTGGGGCGTTGGTCAGCCCAAAACACATCACAAGGAACTCATAATGACCATAACGGGTCCTGAATGCTGTCTTTCGAATATCCGAGTCCTGAATCTTCAAATGGTGATACCCAGACCTCAAAACAATCTTAGAGAGCACCATCTCTCCCTGAAGCTGGTCAAATAGATCATCAATATGCGGCAAAGGATACTTGTTCTTCATTGTAACTTTGTTCAACTACCTATAATCGATGCACAAACGCATGGTACCATCCTTCTTCTTCACAAATAGAATTGGTACACCACATGGCGACAGACTAGGCCTAATAAGCCATTATTAAGGAGTTCTTGAAGCTGCTCTTTCAATTTTGTCAACTCAGCTGGAGACATACGGCATGGAAGGATAGAAATGGGCTGAATGTCGGGCACCAAGTCAATATCCCTGTCGGGTGGCATGAATGGCAGGTCTGCAGGGAACACATCTAGAAAATCTCACACCACCGGAACAGAATCAATAGTAGGAGTATCAGCACTCACATCCCTCACAAAGGCCAAATAAGACAAACACCCCTTCACAACCATCCGTTGGGTCTTCAAATATGAAATCACTCTATTGGAAACATAATCTAGAGAACCTCTCCACTTGATCCTTGGCAACCCTGACATCGCCAACGTCACGGTCTTAGCATGACAATCTTGAATAGCATGATATGGAGACAACCAATCCATACTCAAGATCACATCGAAATCAACCATTGTAAGAAGTAAGAGATCAATTCTAGTCTTCAATCCCCCAATAGTCACTACAAACGACTAGTATACACTGTCCACAACAGTAGTATCACCCACCGGCATAGATACATGAACAGATGAAACTAAGGACTCACGGGGCATATCCAGATAACGAGCAAAGAATACGATGATACATACAAATAAGTGGAACCAAGGTCAAATAATACAGAAGCATATATGTGGCATACTGAGACAACACATGTGATCACTGTGTCTGAAGCAACGACATCTTGTTTGGCAGGAAGGGCATAGAATCGAGCCTGGTTGCCACCTGATCGGCCTCCCTCTCTAGGGCAACTCCTAGTTGCCTGAGCTTCACCCCTAGCTGGCTGGGCGGTTAGTGAAGTAACTGGTGCTAAAGTCGTAGCCTGACTCCTCTACTGAGCTGGACCTCCCAAAAGGCAGGGGCAATGTCTCTTCATGTGACCTAAATCTCCACACTTACAACAATCCCTCTCGGAAATGGCTGCAAATACTGAGGCGGACCCCGAGAACTAGAATAACTATCAAAAGAACCTGGTACAGATGAACCCTGAACTGATGGTGCACGAGATAAACTCTGAGCTTGAAGAACACTGAGATATGACTGACCCAGACGTGCACTGTATGAACTATAGCTAGATGATGCACCACGGTGAACTAGACGGGCTATCTGAGTGGGCCTATAAGGATGACCCCTGCTGTGGTAAGACTGTCTCCCAGAAGGAACAATACCACTAAGACCACCTGAACCTCGAGGCATCTTGGCCTCCCTTTCCTCACGATCCTGAATACGGACCATCTCTATCTGCCGAGAAATATCAACCATCTAGTAGAAAGAATCACTATATACCCTCTCCCAAGTCATAAGCAACCACAACTGATATGTGAGGCCATCAATGAACCTCTTAATCCTCTACCTATCCATGGGAACCAACCAAAATGTGTGACGAGCCAACTCGAAAAACCTCATTTCATACTGGGTCATAGATGTGCCATCTGGTCTAAAGAAGTAGGGAACCTCAGTAAACTAAAGAAGTAGGGAATGAGACCCCACTAGTCTCCAGCATACCTGTCGTGCGAAAAATCTGCTAACACATATCCAAAAAGTCCTTGGCATCCTCAGATTCTACCCCACTGAATGATGGAGGCTGAAGTCTCCCAAATCTCTCTAGTCTCCTCTACTCATCATCAGTTATAACGAGACCCACCTAGGCTTAAGCAGCTGCGACCGTGTAACAACCCGGCCGGTTATTTCGAAAGTTATAGCCACGTTTTCCCATTTTTGCTTCTTTTTGAGTTATTCAGCTATATTGTGTTATACCGGGTTAGTTGGTTCTGGTCTGGAGTGGTTTTAGAGTGAATTGAGACACTTAATCTCTAAAGTAGAAGCTTAAGTTGGAAAAGTCAACCGGATATTGACTTATGTGTAAACGATCTCGGATTCGAATTCTGATGGTTCCATTAGCTTCGTTAGGTGATTTTGGACTTAAGAGCGCATCCAGAATGTGATTTGGAGATCCGAAGTGGAATTAGGCTTGAATTGGCGAAAGTTGAAAATTTGGCGATTTCGATTGGCAGTGGAAAACTTGATATTGGGGTTGGAATGGATTTCCGGAAGTTGGAGTAGGTTTGTGGTGTCATTTGTGACGTGTGTGTAAAATTTGAGGTCATTCGAACGTGGTTTGGTAGGTTTCAGCGTCGTTTGCAGAATTTGGAAGTTTATAAGTTCTTAGGCTTGAATCCGAATGTAATTTGGTGTTTTGATGTTGTTTTGAGTGATTTGATGATTTGCCTAAGTTCGCATGATGTTGTGGGATATGTTGGTATGTTTGGTTGAAGTCCCGAGGGCCTCAGGTTGAGTCGGGTGATTAACGGAACAAGTTTGGAAATTGGAGGAATTGTTGAAGTTGAACTCCGCTGTCATAATCGCACCTGCGGATGTCTCATCGCAGGTGCGAGCCCGCAGAAGCGAGTGGGAGATCGCAGATACGAGACTGGAGGAGCTGGGCAGAAGGCACAGATGCGATGAAGTTCCCGTACCTATGATGGTCGCAGAAGCGGAGGGTGATACGCAGGTGCACTTTCGCAGGTGCGAGATTTGGCCGCAGATGCGGAACCTTGGATCTTAAGTGAGTTCCGCACCTGCGATGGAAATTTCGCAGTTGCGGCATCGCGGAAGCGGAAAAAGGGGCCGCATGTGCGGTTTCACTGGGCAGAATGTATAAATTGAGGACATCGTGATTTTTGCTCATTTCCACCATTTTTAACTCGGACTTTGGAGCTTTTGGGGTGACTTTTTGAAGGGGATTCAAGAATTTTTCCCGTTGATTTCTCATCTAATTAGTGGGGTTTTGAAGTGAAAATTGGGGGTTAGGGCTTGGGATTTTGGAGAGTGTAATTTGAGGATTTGAGGGATCAAATGATGTCGGATTCTGATGAATTTTGTATGGTTAGACTTGTGAGTGAATGGGCTTTCAGGTTTTATGACTTTTGTCGGATTTCGAGATGTGGGCCCGGGGGTCGGATTTGAGTCGATTTCGGGTTTTGAGTCTAATTTACTAGTTTCCTTGTGGAATTGATTTCTTTAGCATATATTAATGGTATTGTACTGCTTGTGGCTAGATTCGGGACGCTCGGAGGCGATTCGAGAGGCAAGGGCATTGCGGAGTAGAGATTTGCTCGGATTGAGGTAAGTAACGGTTGTAAATCTAGTCCTGAGGGTATGAAACCCCGAATTTTTGTGTCGTGTGACTATTTGGAGGTGATACACATGCTAGGTGACAGGCGTATGGGCGGGAACCATTGAGGATTTGTGACTTGGTCCGTCCCGTAGCAACTGTAAAGTTGAATAACCTGTTGTAGTTATATGCTCTTTATGTGCTTTAGTAAGATTTACTGTAAATCATGCTAGATACTATGTCTAGGCCTTATGCCAGTATTGTTTGGACCCTTATAGGTCATTTCTTGCTGTCTTCTCACTGCTTTAGTTGATATCCCGTTCTCAGTCATGTTCATGCATTCTTACATCATAGCTTAGTCTTTGTTATTCTATTTGTTGCATCATGTTAATGTTGTTTGGGCTAATTTCTTTGATTTTTGAGAGCCCGAGAGACTGGAGAGGTTTATGATCGAGTGAGGCCGAGGGCTTGTTTGTGAGGCATTGTACCTTAGCACATGAGTTGTCCGTGCAGATTATAGCGCTTGGGCTGTAAGAGCCCCTCCAGAGTCTGAACACCCCCAGTGAGCGTAGGTACCTACTGAGTGTAAGTGCCGAGGGCTGAGTGCTGAGTGCTGAGTGATTGTGAGGCTTGAGTGATTGTGAGGCTTGAGTGATTGTGAGGTTGGAATGATTGGGAGGACTAAGTGATGTTAGCCCGAGGGGCAGTACATGATTTCATCATCCATGCTCATAGTTGCTTTGAGTCCTTATTTGAGGACTGTCGAAAGATATTCCTGATTGTCTTACTTGAACTTGATTTAAACAAACTGATTTGACTTAAACTCTAGTTGCAAAGCATGCCGCACATTACTAAATTTTTGTGATATGAACGATACTCGCATTCAGCTCGTCACTACTTCTCAGCCTTTATTTACTTCTGTTGCTTACTGAGTTGGTATACTCACGTTACTCCCTGCACCTTGTGTGCAGATCCAGGCATTTTTGGTCACGGTAGCGGTTGTTGATATTCTTGTAGTTGATCATTGGAGTTAGCAAGGTAGCTGCCCGGCGATCGCAGCCTTATTTTCTTCTTCTTTATCTTCCCATTAGTTGTGTTTTAGATTTTTTCCAGACTATGTTAGTCTTATTGTTGTCAGACTAATTTTTAGTAGTTGCTCATGACTCAGTGATACCCTGATGTTTGGGGCTTTTCATTCTGCATTTCTATGTTTGAGTTGAACCCTTATTTCTTTTATTAAGTTTTGATTTACAAGACATCTTTTTGGCATATCTTTGAATGAATTATTGTAGTATTGAGGGAGTCGGCTGGCCTAGTACTATCGATAGGCGCCATCATGACAAGTTTGAGTTTAGGGTCGTGACAGACCGGCTGGGCTGGTAGTACCCTCAGTGTCTGAAGTCTCTGCATCACCTGCTCTGGAGTACGGATGGCAAGCGTCTGAGTAGCTCACCCAGCCTAAGAAGTGGTGGTTGCGGCCGGAACAGAAACCGCCTGAGCAAGGCTTGTGCACACAGTCAAAATCTGAGCCAAAGCCTCCTGAAGGCCTGGAATCACAATGGGCACAGTAGGTGCCTGAGCTGGCCTCACTGGCTCAACCATATCTAGTAACTACTCCTAAGTTAGAGAAATTGGTGGATCTGCAGGTGCTGCTCTAACGTTTGTACGAGCTACACTTGTGCCCCTACCTCAGCCCCTACCGCGACCCCTGCCTCTCATGGCCCTAGCCGGTGGTACTAGTGGATGTCCGTCCAGACCGATAGCACGTGTCCTCACCATCTGTGAGAGAATAGAACAATATAAGTTTAGTTACCGAAATCAACAAATCCGCATGACAAAAATACAAGAATGTGAAGTTTCTTAAGGACTCGGCAGCCTCTCCAAGATAAGTACAAATGTCTCCCATAAGACTCTATTAAACCTGCTCATGACTCATGAGACTTATGTAACATAGGCTCTGATACCAACTTCTCACGACCCAAAACCAACCTATCGTGATGGCGTCTGTCATAGTTCTAGGCAAGCCGACATTTCCCAACATTTTGTCAACACTTTGAATCTTTGAAAAATACCAAAACAGTTTAAATAACGGAGATATCTCTTAAAAACAGTATAGAAAATCATAACTCAATACATAAACCCTCCCCAAAATCGGGGTGTCGTAGAGTATATGAGTATCTACATGGAAACATAGTCCGGAACACTGTCTGGAAAGTAAAACTGTAAAATCAACTACAAGATAAGGGAGCAGAGTCAATGTCTGCGGATGCCAAGCAGCTACCTCGATGATCTCCGAAGGTATGGTCTCTGCAAATCAGCAACCATCGTGACCGAAAGCACCTGGATCGGCACACGAGGTGCAGGGTGTAGAGTGAGTATAACCAACTCAATAACTAACAATTCTAAGCTCTAAACTGAAAGTAGTGACGAGCTCAGCAGGTACAGTTCAATAGAGAAATAGCAATACAGAAATGTAGGCATGTTTTCAAGTTCATCAGATAAAAACTCAATACAAGTAAAAATAGATCAACTCTGAATGATATGAGGGATATGACATTTCTATATCTACATGCCACTGTGCATGTTGTATGTGGTACACTACAATGAAAGCCTCGTGTACTCACACTCTCAGAGTACTCAATTACTCAGTACTGTACGGGGCAGGTCCAACCCAGGAACTCCATCCCAAATATAAATGTATAGGGCAACTCCATGCCCAGGGAACTCCATCCCAAATATGAATATATAGGGAACTCCATCCCAATATAATATACATTGTGCTCACTGTGGGGGTGCAGACTCTGGAGGGGCTCATTCAGCCCAAGTGCTATAATAAGCCATATCCAGGCATAAATAAATAAAAATATGTTGCGGCGTGCAGCCCGATCCCTTAGTTATCACTCACAATCAGGACCTTGGCCTCACTCAGTCATTCATCTCTCCAGTCTCTCGGGCTCACTATGTCATGAAAATCAGCTCGCCGTAATGATATGTTGTATCAATGGATGGCAATAGAGACTGAGATATGATATGCAAATGATAGATGTGGCTAAGTTCACAATTGTAAATTTAAACACTAATACGACCTTTATGGGTCCCAAAAATATCAGCACATGGCCTAAGAATGATTTTAACATGAGTCTCAACTCAATTTCTCTAACACGTGGAGGATATATGGGTATTGACATGATCATTTGAGTATGCAACTCCACGAAAATAATTAAGTCACAATTTCTATGGTGCACGCCCACACGCCTGTCACCTCGCATGTGCATCACCTCCATACCAATCATATAACACGTAATTCAGGGATTTATACCCTCAAAACCAAGTTTAGAAGTGTTACTTACCTCAAGTTGTGTAAATACCTACTCCGACAAGCTATTGCCTCGCGAAACGGCCTCCAAATGCCTCGAATCTAGCCACAAATATTTCGATACAATCAACGTGAGCTAAAGGAATCAAGTTCATAAGAAAATACTAAGTTCTTAACCAAAGTGAGAAAGTCAACTGAAAAGCTAGCCCCCGGGCCCACGCCTCGAATTCGGGTAAAAGTCACAAAATACGAACACCCATTCAACCACGAGTCCAACGATACCAAAATTACTCAAATATGATACCAAAACCTCGATCAAATCCTTAAAATTCGGTCTAAGAACTTTCCTCCATTTTCCCCCAAGTTTCCACCCTAAATCACTAATTAAATGATGAAATTAAAGACATAAACATGAAATTTAACCAAAACTAAGTAAGAATCACTTACTTCAATCACTTTCTTGAAAAGCTCTCCAAGAATCGCCTCTCACCGAGCTCCCAAAATTAAATTTGTGTTATGAACTCAAACCCTCATTTTTGAAATACTTAAGTCTACCTAGGTGACCCTTCTTCGTGAACATGACCCTCTTCTCGCATCGCGTAGCACAAACAATCTGCCACACACAAGTTTTCTACATGAAAGCGAGGTACCACTTGCGAACGCGATGCCTTGCTGACCCCAAGCTTCGCGAACGCGATCACCCTTCCGCGAACGCGTAGACCAAACGCTTGGGGTCCCAGTCCACTCCCCTCTTCTTCGCGAACGCGACCCCCTTCTCGCGTTCGCAATGCACCAACTACTCAGACCTTCGTGAACACGAAGAACAAATCTTCACCTGCCTCTAGATACCCTTCGCGAACACGGGATTCCCATCGCGAACGCGAAGAAGAAAACCAGACACCAGAAATCTGCAGCTTCAACTATCTTCCAAATTCAAATTCCAATCCGTTAACCATCTGAAATCTACCTGAGGCCCCCGGGATCTCAACCAAACATACAAACAAGTCCTAAAATATCATACGAACTTAGTCGAGCCTTTAAATCACATCAAACAAAACTAAAACCACGAATCGCGTATCAATTCAAGCCTAATGAACTTTTGAACTTCTAACTTCTACATTCGATATCGAAACCTATCAAATCACGTCCGATTGACCCCAAATTTTGCACACAAGTCACAAATGACACAACATACCTACTCAAACTCCCAGAACCCCAATTCGAGCCGGGTAACCACAAAGTCCATTCTCGGCCAAACTCCTAAATTTCCAATTTTCGCCATTTCAAGTCTAATTCAACTACGGAACTCCAAATCACAATTCGGATACGCTACTAAGTCCAAAATCACCCCACGAAGGTAACGGAATCATCGAAACTCCAATTCGGAGCCATTTACACACAAGTCAATATCTGATCAACCTTTTTAACTTAAGCTTCCAACCTTGAGACTAAGTGTCTTAACTCATTCCGAAACCTCTCCGAACTCGAACCAACTACCCCGACACGTCGCATAACAATTGTGAAACATAAAATGAGCAGTAAATGAGGGAATCGGGCTACAACTCTCAAAATGACCGGCTGAATCGTTATAACGTGAAGCTTTATTTATATCTTAATTAAATTGCTTAAGTAACTTGGTCCCTTGTTTACAATGTTTAAGCATTATCTCGACATCATTGACCGTTAGATTTGTCGGTCGTTAGCGACATCGATGACTGAGAGTTTTTTATGTCGAGTTTAAATCTTTTATTATTGGAAATCTAGCATCTCATTTTGTGTGAAATAGGTGTAAGATTGTCTCGACTTCAAATGCGTGGGCGGAGATTTTAAACATGACATCCTTAAGAAAGACAAAATAAACGTTTCGTTTTTAAAAAAATTATTTTCTTAGAGATAAGGTAGAAAAAGTTGAAAAGATTGTTTCTCTCTCCTATATTAAAGACTAGAGAATTTGTCGCGCTTCGCGCAATTGTGAGCTCCTGCACTCACACGATCCAAAAGGTAGGGTAAATTTACGAAGATAAATTAGTAGAATAATAGCGAATTTAGATTAATTCTTCTTTTTTATTAGAAAGATAATACAGATAAATAGTATAACGATTAAATCATTCGTTAGTTTATAAATTTAGTGTAATTAGAGTATATAGTTATACTATCAAAGATGCTTATTTAAGTTTTATCTAATAAATAAAATTTGTGCTTTCATTAGATAGTAAAACATTTTTTTTAATCAAATAAAAGGACTTGAAACTAAAAGTAACGAAACCAAAACAAGAAGGGGGAAAAGGAAATAATCCAATCAGGTAAGTATTTACAATTTATGTCACAAGCAAGAATACGTGTAGAATCTTATCCAAATATTTCCTCTAATAAATTGAATTAACTACTGTCCACCACAGGAAATTGATAGAAACGACTAAGAAGACAGATTATATGTGCAAACTTAACGAATTATAATATGTGCAAACGATTATATGTAGTTTCTGATGAGAGTAGTACGTTGGTAACAGAGTTGTTGGATTGATAAACTGAAAATAATATGGGTTGATTACCTCAAAATCTTAGCACTTGAAAATGCACAAAATGGGATGAGTAATCCTGACTTGGACGAGGAAAAAATAGCAACAAATTAGTCAACAACTTTAGAAGAAGAAAAACTTAAGAGAACTGAAAATCAAAGATAGAAAGAGAAGATTTCTTGTACCTATCGAAAAAGCAGTAGTTAGCGTTTACCGAAAAATGGATAGAGTTGAATTTATACGAAGTTCCGAGGATATGTTGCGTAACTTAACACAAAATGTAAGGATCAATAGAAATGTAAATATAGATTGTAGAGAATGCGAAATAGATAAGGTTGTCAGGAACAATGAATCTTATGATTCAACAAATAGAATCAATGTAAGAAATCTGAAAGAACAATTCTTTACTGTAGAAGAATATATCACTTTTATTACAATGTAAGCCTAAGAAAAACTTGTCCTACAGAAATAGTAACCAAGCCCTTTTATAGTGGAGGAATTTGGCTCTAAGTATAATAAAATAAACATTCAGTGGGAGACCCATGATAAGTCAGATTTTTCATAATTTCTGCCAAGATTATCTCTAGTGGGATTGCAACGGCTTTTGTCTGCGAGCTCGATCTTGCTTGGAACCCTCGATTTTGGTTTGAGCTTGATTTCGGCTCGAACTCGTGATCTTGGTTCGAGCCTGATCCTTGCTCGAGCCCTCGAATTGATTCGAGATCAATGTTGATTAGTCTCTGGATTATCAGCATGATAGATCTACTCTGCATCATGGTTCGATTTTGATTCGAGCTCGATAATGATATCGAACTCGACACGGATCGGCCTCCCCAGGTTCGAGGTTAGTTTGTTCCACCTTCGGGATCTTACTTCGATAAATCATCGTTCGAACTCGATCGGACGTGCTAAGGCCGAAATCTATTTCGACCGTATACAGATAGTCCCCTCGTTTCTCAGAAAGAATATGGCGAGAAATAATATGATTTTTTAACAGCTCGATCGGATTATATCCCGTCGGTTTAGTCTTTCAAGGCATTTAATGCATGTCAGGCGGTGGTCGGCCACTGTTGATACTGAACCGCCATCACTTGAACCTATAAATACCTCTTTCTTTTATCTTTTACCATTTTCACATCTTCTATCTTATAAATTTTCCAAGTTCTTCTTCGTACTCTCCAACTTACCAGTAAATCTGTGATTTTCTTTCCACAAAAATCCCTCTTCAATTCTACCAAATCTTTGTCACTTTCTTCTACTCCTCACCTTTGAATTCGAAAATGGCGAAAACATCGCAAACCATTCCTCAGAAAGAGAAGGCTTTATCTTCACAGTGTGCCGCCGATGAGACACCGGCAGAACCACGGCCTGAGGAGTGTGTTCCCGGGGCGTGTGTCCTTACTTCAGATTTTAAGGTCGATAAAGGTTCATCGGTCCCTGGCCGGTATGAGCCGGTATCGAGGTACATGTGTTCGATAACTGAGAAGCACCTCGAACAGCTAAAGAAGGATTGTAATTGGGGTGAGAAAGAAATAATAATTCCTACGCCCGACGAAGATATCACTTCTTACGTGAAAGGGTTTTAGAATGTGTATACTTACCCTTTCACTTTGGGTCCCCTCGATTCCGTTACTATTGACTTCTGTCAACAATACCAGGTAACCCTAGGCCAGGTCCATCCTTCTTTGTGGTGGATTGTTATCCTGATCTGATATTTTGTGAGCAAGATCGAGGGGATGCCGTTCAACCCTCGATCATCTTATCCGATTGTACCGTCCTCGCCTTTTTCGAGGAGGATTAATAAAACTCCAGCATCGGGCTACCAAGGCTCTGTTCTCAAGTATTAACGAGGATAGGGACCGGGGTTGGATGGGTAGGTTCATTCGAGTAAGGACTTCGGACCTGATTCCGACTGAAAAGATGCCCTTTCCCGAGGAGTGGAATATGAAACGTAAGTATGATCTTGTTGTTACTTCTATTTTCTTCTTTCATTTATTCTCTCATCGACACTCCACTTTTTTTTTTTTTGATGTAGCGGTTCCCTGGATGCCCAGAGCAATTTTCGATCTCAAGAACTGGGTACGAGCCCTTGTTTCGACCTCGACATACGCCGAGCGCTCATGGCGTGATTTGTCAAAGGGTCGGTGGGAAGCCAAAAATATGGTAAGCTCATTTCTCGGACTCTGATGATCCGAACGAGGTGGTTTTCAATTTTTTTTTAAGGTTTTCCATATGCAGGTTTGGGTAAAGACGCGGTTTTGAGGCCCTTGTTCAATGAGGAGGAAATTTTGGCCTTTGTCCCAAAGCCGGTGAAGGAAAATAAAAGAAAAAGAGCCTTGGTTCCCGAAGATCCAAAACCGAAGAAGAGGACGGCTCGTAATCCGAACAAGAATGTCATCCCTTTGACCGTGGAATTCGTTCTGCGTCTAAGGGATGAAGAAGAAGAAGAAGAAGAAGAAGAGAACGATGAGTCCGCGCTGGCGGTCCGAACGAAGAGAACCACTGATGCCTCATCACCGGCTAGATCGATGATACTCTATGAGGCCTGCTCGAACTGAAGATATACAGGAGAAAGATTTGGGTAGAGTCCCCGAACTATCGAATATCGAAGACACATCTCATCGGAGTCAACCGGCAGGGGATATGACCGAAGAGGCCCTCGAACCCCTTCGAACCGAGGAGAACGCTCCAGGCGATTCATTTGGGGCAGCAGCAATCAAGGATTCACCTACCTTTCCCGCTTTTTCTGCAGGGGTGATTCGGGAAGCTCAAGCTCTGAGAGCCGTCGATCTAGACAGGCCTCACGATGAAGAAGATCCCTTTCATGACCTGTTTACCGGTATTGAGGACGTTGCCGGTGCTGGTGATGAATCGGATCTTTTTCACGGATTGCGGCAGGCTTTGAATCAGGTGAGATTTTAAAATTATTTTGTCGGTACTATCTTTACGTTCGTTTTTCGTTAACTCTACTTCTTGTTTCTTTTTAGGCAGCGGCAGTTCATCGAGAACAATGTTCTCGATCCCAGAATGAGCTGCATCGATACGCGGCCGACCTACAACAGGTTGCTGACAAGAGGAACTCCCTTAGACTTTCCCTAGGATAGAGAGATGAGGAAATAAAAGACCTCCGAGCTGAGTTGGCCAAGGCTTATCGAGATCAGACCGATTTGTCTGAGCAGGTAATGATGCTTTTGAAAGCCTATGGGCTTGATACCGGAACGATAGCTAACATTTCGGTCTCACAGCTGCAGCAAAAAATTGAGATGATCGGGAAGCTTCGTGAGGAGGTCGACGTGATAAGAATGGAGTCTTTGCGGTGGAAAGAAGTTATGGACCGCTTTTCTGCAGAAAAAGAGACTGCTCGAGCCCAGTTATCATCGTCCGAAACCCAACTTTAGAAAATGAAGGAAAAAGGCCTGGTTCAAGCAAGAAGAATTGAGGAGCTTGAGGCTCGGTTAACCTCTGTACTTGCCAAGGCCGAATCTGATGCCGAAAAGGCAAAGGCCGATGCGGATGCGCTCGTGGCCGTCTATCGGGTCGATGCTAAAGCTGCCCAAGTCCAGGAAAGAGAGGCAGCCGAGTCCGCCCGAGATCCATGCTCGTGGCTTCGATCTCGCTGAAGAGATAAAAAGGGCCAAAGAACTTGAAGCTGATGTCGAAGCTCTGGTTTTTTATGGCGATGACGATGACGATGACGATGGGAGAAAGAGCGGATCCGAAAATGGGGGGAGCCCGATAAAGAAGAGGCCGCTCCTGACCGAGAAGTTTAGTTCTTAGTTTTTACATTGTAATCACCCATGCAGATAAATTTGTATATAGACATATCTCCCTTTTTGTCGACTTGCTTCTGTTTTTATTTCCTGTCTTGTGAGGACTTTATTCACGCCTTATGAATGTTTTCACAATGATTTAAACAACTTAATCAAATTTGGACTTCGTAGCCTCTGTAGCCGAGCGAGCGCTTACTCAAACTTGGAGCGATATAGCCCTTAGGCTTATTAGTTGTCAATGGTTCGATCTTGAAGAAATATAGCCCGTAGGCATAATCGTCGAGTGAGTGCTTGCTCGAACTTGAAATAAAAGTATCCCGTAGGCTTAATCGAATGAATGATTCGAACTTGAAGTAATGTAGCCCGTAGGCGTAATGGTCGAGTGAGTGTTTGCTCGAACTCGAAATAAAAATAGCCCGTAGGCGTAATGGTCGAGTGAGTATTTGCTCGAACTTGAAATAAAAGTAGCTCGTAGGCTTAATCAAATGAATGATTCGAACTCGAAGTAATGTAGACCGTAGGCATAATGGTCGAGTGAGTGTTTACTCGAACTCGAAATAAAAATAGCCCGTAGGCCTAATGGTCGAGTGAGTGTTTGCTCGAACTCGAAATAAAAATAGCCCGTAGGTTTAGTGGAGTGAGCGATTCGAACTCGAAGTAGTGTAGCCCGTAGGCATAATGGTCGAGTGAGTTTTAGCTCGAACGCGAAATAAAAGTAGCCCGTAGGCTTAATGGTCGAGTGAGTGTTTGCTCAAACTCGAAATAAAAATAGCCCGTAGGCTTAGTCGAGTGAATGATTCAAACTCGAAGTAGTGTAGCCCGTAGGCATAATGGTCGAGTGAGTGTTAGCTCGAACTCGAAATAAAAGTAGTCCGTAGGCTTAATGGTCGAGTGAGTGTTTGCTCGAACTCGAAATAAAAATAGCCCGTAGGCTTAGTCGAATGAATGATTCAAACTCGAAGTAGTGTATCCCGTAGGCGTAATGGTCGAGTGAGTGTTAGCTCGAACTCGAAATAAAAGTAGCTCGTAGGCTTAATGGTCGAGTGAGTATTTGCTCGAACTCGAAATAAAAATAGCCGTAGCCTTAGTCAAGTGAATGATTCAAACTCAAAGTAGTGTAGCCCGTAGGCGTAATAGTCGAATGAGTGTTTGCTCGAACTCAAAATAAAAGTAGCCCGTAGGCTTAGTAGTCGAGTTTATCTTAATTCTGATTGCATAATAAATCTCAAAATAGAGGAATTTTCCTTGGATATAAGAAGCCGATAAAGAAGAGAACTTTCTTCGCACATTATTACACGCCTGGGTTCGGGCCAATCTATATGAGCATGGTTCACTTCGACCATTTGGCTCTTACAATTTTTCCTATTGGAACCCTATTATTGTGAAATAACTTTCTTGCGAGGCCTCGGATATTGTTGTAAATACTGCACGATCAATGGTTGCCTCATTAAAAACCTTGCCAAAAAATCCATTTGGGATAAAACCGGTCTAAGGGAAAAAGAGTGCAACGCGTGCTTTCAAGCGAGAGAGCCATCTTAGCCCTTGTTCGGACTTCTGCAGGGGTCGGTTTTGAGATATAAACGAATATGGAAAGGTTGTACCTTAGCAATAGTACCGTTTTAGATGTGATACATTCCAGCTGCTTGATAGCTGTTTGCCGTTTATAATGTCGAGCCTGTACAATCCCTTTCCGATGTTCTCGAGCACCTGATATGGTCCTTCCCAATTCGGTCCTAGTTTTCCTTGGTTCAGATTTCAGGTATTGATGGTAATTTTTCTTAACACTAAGTCCTCAGGCTTGAAATAGCGGAGCTTGGTTCTTCGGTTATAATATCTTTCGATTCGCTGCTTTTGGGCGGCCAATTGGACGAGAGCAGCTTCTCGTCTTTCGTCCGATAGTTCGAGGCTGGTATTCATGGCCTCGTTATTTGATTCTTCCATCGCGAATGGAAATCTGGCACTGGGTTCACCAACTTCGACTGGTATCAATGCTTCGGACCCATATACTAAGAAGAATGGGGTCGCCCCCGTAGTGGATTTTGACGTCGTCTGATATGCTTAAAGGACTTCGGCCAGGATTTCTCTCCATTTCCCTTTAGTGTCGTTCAACCTCTTCTTTAAGTTTTGAATGACAGTTTTGTTCATTGATTCGGCCTGTCCATTCCCACTGGGGTGATATGGCGCCGATAGTATCCTTCTTATCTTGTGGTATTCGAGGAATCTTGTTACTTTTCTGCCAACGAATTGTTTTCCATTGTCACACATTATTTTGGCGGGTATCTCGAATCGACATATGATATGATCCCAAATAAAGTCTATAACTTCTTTCTCTCTTATTTTTTCGAAAGCTTGCGCTTCAACCCATTTAGAAAAATAGTCAGTCATAAATAAAATGAATTTGGCTTTACCTGGGGTTGATGGCAGAGGGCCGACGATATCTATTCCCTACTTCATGAATGACCATGGGGATAGGACTGAGTGGATTCGCTCTCCGGGTTGGTGGATCATCGGTGTAAACCTTTGACATTTGTCACATTTACGAACAAATTCCTTCGCATCTTTGCCCATATCGATCCAATAATACCCTGCTCTAATTATTTTTCGAACTAATGTATCGGCTCCAGAGTGATTCCTGCAAGTACCCTCGTGCACTTCCCATAGGATGTAATTGGTATCTCCCGGACCCAAGCATACTGCCAACGGTCGATCGAATGTTCTTCGGTACAGAACTCCATCCGAAGACAACGTGAATCGAGCAGCTTTAGTCCGTGGGGTTCTGGAATCTTTAGGGTCCGATGGGAGTTTTCCGCTCTTCAAGTATTCAATATACTTGTTTCTCCAATCCCAGGTTAAGCTTGTAGAATTTATTTTGGCGTGACCTTCTTCGATTACCGATCTCGAAAGTTGAACAACATTCCCCGAGCCCGAATCATCTACCTCGACCGACGACCCCAAATTCGCAAGCGCATCAGCTTCATTATTTTGTTCCCTTGGTACATGTCGTAAAGTCCATTGTTTGAAATGATGCAAAGTGACAAGCAGTTTATCTAAATACCTTTGCATTCTTCCTTCTCGAACTTCGAAGGTTTTTTTTACTTGACTCACCACCAGCAAGGAGTCGCAATTGGCTTCAATGACTTCTGCTCCCAAGTTTCTAGCTAGCTCGAGACCTGCAATCATGGCTTCATACTCGGCCTCGTTGTTAGTCAACTTGATAGTTTTAATAGATTTCCTAATAGTGCTACCCATGGGTGGTTTCAAAACTATGCCCAGCCCAGACCCTTATACGTTCGAAGCCCCGTCCGTAAAAAGGATCCATACCCCCGATGATGTACCTGATTTCAACAGTTCCTTTTCGACTTCGGGTACGAGGGTTGGCGTGAAATTGGCCACGAAGTCTGCTAAAATTTGAGACTTGATGGCCGTGCGGGGTTGATATTCGATATCCTACCCACTGAGTTCGACGGCCCATTTGGCCAGTCGGCCTGATAACTCGGGTTTGTGCAAATTATTACGAAGCAGGTAAGTGGTTAACACACATATGGGATGACATTGAAAGTACGGCCTTAACTTTCTTGAGGCGCTTATCAGTGCAAGTGCCAATTTTTCTAGGAGCGGATATCTAGTTTCCGCTTCTCCTAAGGTTCGACTCGTATAATAAATGGGGAATTGCATACCTTGCTCTTCTCGAACTAGGACACCGCTTACGGCGACTTCCGATACTGCCAAGTACAAACAAAGTTTCTCGTCTGTTTTTGGAGTGTGAAGTAGTGGTGGGCTTGATAGATATCGCTTTAGTTCCTCTAATGCTTGTTGGCACTCTGGGGTCCAAGCAAAATCGTTCTTCTTTTTGAGTAAAGAGAAAAATAGGTGACTTCGGTCAGATGATCTTGAGATGAACCGGCTTAAGGCTGCAATCCGACCCGTTAGCCTTTGTACGGCCTTCACGCTGTCCACAATGACGATGTCTTCGATGGCCTTGATTTTATCGGGGTTAATCTCTATTCCCCAATGTGACACCATGAAGTCGAGGAACTTGCCCGAACCGACCCTGAAAGCACATTTCTCGGGGTTGAGCTTCATGTTGTATTTCCTTAAAATCTCGAATGTTTCCTGCAAATGAGTCAAATGGTCCTCTGCGCGCAGGGACTTAACTAACATGTCATCAATATAAACTTCCATTGATTTTTCTATTTGTTCTTCGAACATTTTATTTACTAGGCGTTGGTAAGTAGCCCCTGCATTTTTTAGCCCGAAGGGAATCACATTATAATAATACGTTCCATATTTGGTGACAAATGAAGTCTTTTCCTGGTCCTCTGGGTTCATTTGGATTTGATTATACCCGGAATAGGCATCTAGAAAAGTGAGGATCTCGTGGCCAGCCGTGGCATCGATCATGCGATCGATGTTGGGCAGCGGAAAGGAATCTTTGGGGCATGCTTTGTTCAAATCTTTATAGTTCACACACATTCTAAGTTTGTTCCCTTTTTTAGGGACTACAACTACGTAGGCTAGCCAATAGGGATATTTCACCTCCCAAATGGACCCTACTTTGAGAAGCTTGGTTACCTCGCCCTTTATGAATGCGTGCTTTCTCTCGGACTGGGGTCTTCTCTTTTGCTTCACCGGTCTGAACCTGTAGTCCAAACTTAGCCGATGCGTCGTTATGTCCGGCGGGATCCCTGTTATATCTAAATGGGACCAGGCAAAACAATCGATGTTATCGATAAGAAATTGAATGAGTTTCTGCTTGAGTTCGGGGCTCAACCCTATTCCCAAGTATACCTTTCGCTCGGGCCAATGCTCGATTAATATGACTTGCTCTAGCTCCTCGATTGTTGATTTGGTGGCGTCAGAGTCATCGAGAATCACTAAAGATTGAGGGACCCTTTGATCATCATCCTCTTTGATTTTCTTGTTGTCTGGCTGGGTCGAAGCCGATGTCTGTGATTGCTATTTGGTGTCCAGTTCTCCTTCTGGGCCCGATCCTTTTATCGGCGAAAGAGAGGACATTGGTTTAGCTTTGTCGACGACGAACATTTCCTTTGCGGCTGGCTGTTCTCCGTACACTATTTTGACATCTCCCAATGTCGGGAATTTTAGGGCCTGGTGTAGGGTCAAAGGTACAGGTCTCATGTTGTGGATCCATGGCCTTCCGAGAAGGGCGTTATATCTCATATCGCCTTCGATCATGTGAAACTTTGTTTCCTGGATGGTTTCGACCATGTTTATTTGTAGGATTATCTCACCCTTAGTGGTTTCGTATGCCATATTGAACCCGTTTAGGACCAGAGTTGCGGGTACGATCTGATCTTGTAGGCCGAGCTGCTCTACTACCTTCAATCGGATGATGTTGGCCGAGCTACCTGGATCGATTAACACACGCTTAATTTTAGTTTTATTCATGAGTACGGATATTACCAGTGCATCGTTATGAGGTTGGATGACCCCCTCTGCATCTTCATCATCAAAGGACAAAGTCCCCATGGGTGTGTAATCTTGAGTCCTAGATCATTTTTCCCTCACCATCTATGTTTTAATGCGTTTAAGTACTGGTCCCTGAGGGGTATCGATGCCGCCGATGATCATGTGGATGACGTGCTACGGTTTTTCTTGCTCATTTTGCTTGCTGAAATACCTGCTTTTAAAATGGTTCTTCGCCCTATCACTCAGAAATTCCTGAAGGTGCCCTTCGTTAAACAAGCGAGCTATTTCCTCTCTTAGTTGCCATGGGTACCATGATATTCACACGTTTGATTGGGATTTCTTCTGGCAGGATCGGTCTGCATGGGTCGAGGCCATTTAGTGTCTTTGATGCGTCTGATGGCTGACACGAGAGCGGATGCACCAACGCTTAAGTTATATTCTGATAATCGAGGTGCTTCTATAGGATCGGCATATTTATGAAGCCTCTCTTACTCATAAGCCCCCAAGAATTTTGTCCTCGATCAATCCTTCGATTGTTCCGAACTGCATTGCGTGCTGAACCATTGTTCACCCGATTTGCGACGTACGGTCGATATCGGTCTCTGTTCGACCTTTATTCTCTATCGATCTCCTTTTGGTTATTAGTAACTGTCCTGTTCTGATGAACGGGTATGTACGGAGCTCTCAACTGATCATCCTCGACCCTAATTTTTGATTGGTATCGGTTGTGTACATCTGCCCAAGTTATCGCCGGATACTCGATCAAATTTTGTTTCAGCCGATGTGATGCTGTCGAACTTAGCTCGTTAAACCCTTGGGTGAAAGCTTGTACGGCCCAATCGTCTGTGACCGGGGGTAATTCCATGCGTTCCATTTGAAAACGGGATACGAATTCCCTCAGCATTTCATCCCCCCTTTGCTTTACTTTGAAGAGGTCTGGTTTTCTTGTTGCAACCTTTATGGCACCAGCATGTGCCTTTACAAACGAATCTGCTAACACGGCAAAAGAATCGATGAAATTCGGCGGTAAATTATGGTACCAGATCATCGCTGCCTTCGAGAGGGTCTCCCCGAACTTTTTCAACAACATGGATTCGATCTCATCGTCTTCCAAATCGTTTCCTTTTATGGCACATGTGTAAGAGGTGACATGTTCGTTAGGATCGGTCATACCGTTATATTTGGGAATTTCGGGCATACGGAATTTTTTGGGGATTGGCTTCGGTGCCGCACTCGACGGAAAAGGCTTTTGCATGAATGTTTTCGAATCAAGCCCCTTTATCATTGGTGGAGCCCTCGGGATTTGATCGACCCTGGCATTGTATGTTTTCACCCTCTTGTCGTTGGCTTCGACTCGTTTTGTGAGTTCTTCGAGCAATTTAATAATTCCGGGAGTAGTCTCCAATTCTTGCTCGTTAGATTTCACTATGGCGGGCTCTGTTCTGGGGGTGACTTCTCGAAGTGGATTGGAATCCGGCCTGCTTTGTGCGCGAGTTTGGCTCTGTAGCTGAGCTATCGCTACTTGTTGGGCTTGTAACATCTCGAAGATCATACGTAATCTGGCCCCGATTTCTCCCGCATTTTGGGTGTCTCGGGCTACGGATCGAGTACTGCCCTGAATGCTTCTTTCCGGTTCGGAGCGCTGATTCACCTCCAAAGCTATTTGTGAATTGACATCCAATGGCATTTCGGCTCGAATTTCGGGTACTTCGATTCGAGCCTCGGTGCCATCGTTAATTGGACTTCCGGCACCGGGTGCCAAGTTGTTGGTTTCATTTTGAAGGCCGGCTTCGTAATCGATCGGTGAAGCCATTTGATTGGTGGTTATTCGTAGCTGATCGAAATTCAGGATGTTTTCGAAAATAAGTGCAAAGCACAATGGAGTGTTTTTTTTAGATTTGTATCAAATAACCACTGTTATCCTCGACCCCACGGTGGGCGCCAAACTGTTTACCTGAAAAATGAATAGAGTTGAATTTATACGCAGTTCCGAGGATATGTGGCGTAACTTAACACAAAATATAAGGATCAATAGAAATGTAAATATAGATTGTAGAGAATGCGAAATAGATAAGGTTGTCAGGAACAATGAATCTTAGGATTCAACAAATAGAATCAATGTAAGAAATCTGAAAGAATAATTCTTTACTGTAGAAGAATATAGCACTTTTATTACAATGTAAGCCTGAGAAAAACTTGTCCTACAGAAATAGTAACCAAGCCCTTTTATAGTGGAGGGATTTGGCTCTAAGCATAATAAAATAAACATTCAGTGGGAGACCCATGATAAATCAGCTTTTCCATAATTTCTGCCAAGATTCTCTCTAGTGGGATTGAAACGGCTTTTGTCTGCGAGCTCGATCTTGCTTGGAACCCTTGATTTTGGTTTGAGCTTGATATCGGCTCAAACTCGTGATCTTGGTTCGAACCCGATCTTGGCTCGAGCCCTCGAATTGATTCGAGGTCAATGTTGGTTGGTCTCTCGATTATCAGCATGATAGATCTACTCTGCATCATGGTTCGATTTTGATTCGAGCTCGATAATGATATCGAACTCGACACGGATCGGCCTCCCCAGGTTCGAGGTTAGTTTGTTCCACCTTCGGAATCTTACTTCGATAAATCATCGTTCGAACTCGATCGGATGTGCTAAGGCCGAAATCTATTTCGACCGTATACATTTAGTAGTATTTCTGATGAAGCAGATAAAAAGATCAATATCTACTTAGAAAGCCAGAAATTTAATTACAGATGTAGAACCAACCTGAAGAATTTAAGTTCATATATATTGTGGTGTACCCCTTCGAATTCCCTTGGAGCATAGGTGCAAAAATATATATGGTATTGTGCCCTTTCAAATTCTATTATTTTTCAGCTTTAAAATTGATTGAAAGAATCTTCAAATTCTATTATTAAGAGATGAAGTTATTCTATTATTAAGAGATGAAGTTAATTTCAGTTTTAAAATTAATTGAAAGAATATGTTCAGAGTTTTTCGCTACCTGTTCGTTCTCACCATTAAGGCATTTAATACCGGTCAGCTTTTGTAACGGTGTGTCCCTATTGGGGCAGCCTCTTAGCAATGCAAACCAACGCAACTTTTGAGGTTTTTATAAAATTATAAAAGAACTAAAAATAGAAGGAAAAATCAAAAAATAAGGAAAAAGGATCCTCTCTCTTTCACTTTTATTTGTCACGTTTCCCTAATCGAAAGTCAAACTATATAAACTTTGACCAATATTTTAATATGTATTTTTTTTATCATATCGATATGAGAAAAACTACAAATTATAGTGTTTTTCATATAGTTTTCGAATATCTAAATTATAATTTTAAAATATTAAGAAAATCTAATGTAATTTAGCTTAAAATTAATTAAATTCACTTTAGAAATGCGAAACGTGATAAGTAAAAGTCAACTAATACCTATCCAATTCCAATAATATTTAATAAGTGTCACGACCCAAAATCCAACTAGCCGTGATGACACCTAACCTCACCCGCTAGGTAAGCCAAATAACAACACTCTGATTCAATTAATATTTAACTGACTCTAATACACTCCTCAATGACTGGCAGTACAAATCATGAGTTTCTAAGATTAGAATTTACAAAGCTGGTTATGAAATAAAAATATGTCATATGTTTGAAATATACATGAACAGATTTAAAATTTCTAAAGCAACCTAGAACAAAAGGCAGTTGTGACTGAAACACAGGTACATCTCCAGATCCAACTCCCGCCGTACGCAGCAACATCAACATCAGGAATCTGCACGCAAGGTGCAGAAGTGTAGTATGAGTACAATCGACCACATGTACTCAATAAGTAACAAACCTAACCTTAGGTTGGAAGCAGTGACGAGCATGTACCAAGGTCAGAGTCCACACCAATAAGCAATAACATCTTTTAACAATACAATTTAAAGCAGCACTAGTAATAACTCAATAATAACATGCTCAGCTCGTATACAGTTCTCGAAAATAAATATTTTCTTTTCAAGTATAATAGTAAAACTCAAATCTTTTGTCGAAAGTCACCGAAAATAAGAGTAAGTCTGAAATTTGTGATTTTTCTCAAAAACTTTAACGGCGGGAAAGAAGTTTCATTATCATATGGCATGAGGAAAAATACTTCTCTATGCCTACATATCAAATATGTATGTCTAATGCAATGCAGCACAATGATGAACTCATGTAACTCATGTACTTACACTTTCACACTACTCAATCTCACTATCTCGCATTTCCACTCGAGTCACTTAGTATTGTATATGGCCAATCCAGCCCAGGAAATATCTATCCCAATATATATGTATATAATAACTGACATTCTGTCACTCAATACTATACAAGGCCAATCCAGCCCAGGGGAAGATCCATCCCCAAATATAAATGATTCGGATAAGATCCATATCTAGGGAAGATCCATCCCTCAATATGAATGATTCGGGCAAGATCCATGCCTGGGGGAAGATTCACCCCCAAATATAAATGATTCGGACAAGATCCATGTCCAAGGAAGATCCATACCTCAACATAAAAGATTCGGGAAAGATCCATGCCCAGGGGAAGATCCATCCCCAAATATAAATGATTCGAACAAGATCCATGTCCAGGAAAGATCCATTCCTCAATATAAAATCAACCGCATTCACTGTGGGGAGTGCAGACTCCGTAGGGGCTCCTTTAGCCCAAGCACTTTAATAACCAGATCCAGGCATAAATAAATAAAATATGATACGGCGTACAACCCGACATGATGATATGATGTATCAATGAATGACAACAGAGACAGAAATATGATATGCAAATGATGGATGTGACTAAGTACACAATTACAATTTAAACAAATGATTCAACACCAACACGACCTATGTGGGTCCCAAAAATATTGGCATGTAGCCTAAACATGATTTTTAATACGAGTCTCAGCTCAATTTCTCCAACACGTGGAGGATATGTGGATAATGACATGATTTTTTAATTATACAACTCTACGAAATTTATTTAAGTCACAAATTCTATGGTGCGCGCCCACACACCTGTCACCTACCATGTGCGTCACCTCCAAATAATTCACATAACACGTATATTCAGGGTTCATATCCTCAGCTCCAAGTTTAGAAATGTTACTTACCTCGAACAAGCCAAATCCAATATCGAGCAAGATAAACAATACTCCGAAAATTCTATTCTGTGCTTATCAACCCCCAAATGCCTTCCCGTCTCCTCAATTCAAGCCAAACGATCCGTATCTATTCAAACAATGTGCAAATTAATCACAATGCACTCCAATGCTTACAATTTAACAATTTATAAAAATTCTCCAACTCCGCTCGAAAAGTCAACATTGGGGGCCACGTCTCAGAGCCCGGCGAAACTCACAAAATCTAATAATCTATTTAATTACAAGTCCAACCATACCAATTTTACTCAAATCTGACTCTGAATCGATGTTCAAAACCCGAAATTTATTTTATGGAATTGTAGAAAATTCCTCTGATTTCTCTTGAAAAATCAATAATATAACGTCGAAAACGAAGATTAATTCATAAAATATAATCACAAGAGAGTCAAGAATACTTACCCCAAGTTGAGTGGTGAAATTTACCTCTGAAAATCGCTCTAACTGAGCTCCTCAACTCTATTTTTATCAAAAATAGTGAAACCCCCCGTTTATAGGGATTTCATGTTCGAGGGCCGCAGGTGACGTGGGACGCTACCTGTGGCCCTGTTTCCAAAACCTAAACAATCCCAGTGCCAGGGCTAGCCCCCCACACTACCCTGGGCGTTGGCGACGGGAAATCTTTCCTAACACGGAAATGGGCATAACTTTCTCATACGATGTCTGAATTCGACGATTCTTTTTTCTTTGGCTCTGTAATTTTAATACGGATCTAATGCGTCAATCAAAACTGAATTTGAAGCTCATTTGATTAATATGATACCACTTATACTTGAAGAAACGACATCGAAACGACGAATCGCACCTCAATCCAAACTTAATGAACTTTAAATCTTTCAACTTCCAAATCTCGCGCCGAAACATATCAAAACAATCCGGAATGAGCTCAAATTTTGCGTACAAGTCATAAATGACATAACAAAGCTACTGAAATTTCTAGAATCACAATCCATACTCGATATCATAAAAGTCAACTTCCGGTCAAACTTCCAAACCTTCAATTTCTTACTTTCGCCATTTCAAGCCAAATTCAACTACAGACTTCAAAATAAATATCCAGACACACTCCTAAGTGCGAAATTATTGGAACCATCAAAACTCTATTCCGGAGTCGTTTGCACAAAAGTTAAACTCTGGTCAACCCTTTGTCTTTAAGCTTCTAAACAAGGATTGTTCTTTCAATTTAATCTCGGATCAACCGAAAACCAAAGCCGATAATTCACACAAGTCATAATACACATTACAAAGCTGCTCGAGACCTTAAGCCACCGAACGAGATGATAATTCTCAAAATAACAAGTCAGATTGTTACATTCTCCCCCACTTAAACATATGTTCGTCCTCGAACGTGCCAAGAGGTTTTCCTAAGCCTTCAAATAACTTTTCCACCTTACCACGTACATTTTCAGGGGTGATCCCACGTCACTATATTCATATAGGCCTGACAACACCATAATTGAAGATCATTACTTTAACCTTAGTCCGTAAAACTTAGAACCCAATTTCCAACATCCAAAATTTTTTACAGGACCCGAGTCTCACATCTACACATTGTATAAGTTTGAAAAATTTGTATCAAGCCATAACCATAACCCTAGATATCATCACATAATATACTACACAGCTCGCATACTCGCAGCACCATTCCCGATCACAGTAACTACTCAAAACCAACCTGGTACTAGTATTGAACCCCATATCAAATAAAACCTTGTTCAAAAACCTCCGTACACTGCCGATAATGAAAGAAACACTCAAAAACTCATAAACACTCATCCGATCAACTAGTCATGGAGCTCTCTCGCCCCAACCAGAACCATAATCACTTTCTAAGCCGACTTTCGATATTATCCTCCCAAATATACTGTAATAAAATCTGATAGTACCCATTCTAGGTCTAATGACCTTATATTATCAAACATAACTATTCCACAGACACGCCACACCAATATAACTGAAGCCCCAAACTGCGCAATCTATGCACCCAAAAATGGAAAGTGTCTCAAAGAAGAGAACCGTTTTGCAAGTTCAACAAGCACCACCACAGCCGCAATGCTATGAGCTCATCCTACATAGTATAACCAATACACACAAATCAAGTAATGGTAACTAGCACTCCTAGAGCTCACATTAACATCAACCGCACAGACAACTCACGTTTTATCGTATCAATATTTGAACCCGCACAGATAACTTACGTGCCAATAACATATTCCGCCTCGCATGGTCACAAGCCTCCAGTCCAAGCATATCATACATGAGCAATAAAATAAGTACACATGTATATGATAAATGAAATAAGATTCACATACTCCTTGACTTGTATAAATAACACGCCATAATGTAGGCATGTGCAAAGTGCGCTATCACGGCTCAATCGGCAAGTTATCGCAGAAATAGCAACTACCTAGTTTATTTAGAGAATTAGCCTCTTTGTAACCTCTAGTATTACTCAGATAGTTCTCAACAAAGGTATAAATATGAGAACGTTATAACCTTAAGCTTCACAGTCAACTCTAGGCATATCATAGCCTAAGCATTCTTCTGAGTATGAATACTTGCCCCGATGCCCGCACATGGGTTCAAACCTCAAATATATACGCATTCGTAGCGCGTAGCTATCACAAACAATTAACGCAACTAGTGCCTCCACTGGGTTTAAATAAAATGCTCACCTCAAACAGGCTGCAACCCAGAAACAATATACTTCTGAGTACTCCCTGTCACCAAAATCATAGAACACATGAATCACTGTAAATGGTCCCAACTCCAGCACTCAAATGACTAACACATCTTTCATGCACGATCATCCCACGAGGAATACTTTCATAATTCTTCCGTGCCACATAGGAATAATTGGAATATCAGCAGTCTATCAACAAGGTGAGTACCGCAATATCGATGAACATCTGTAAGTCAAAACACAGTGCGCCTTTTTAAATGCGCACCTTTCTCAGGGATTACCGAGAAGTTATAACATTTATCTAAATATATAAAACTGATTATTTTGTCCAAAATTTGTGACCTCCCTTTCAAGAATGAATTTCCACCTTGTAAATGTAAAACTTAATCCCGCACAACACACCACATCTATCATGCCATCATGTGACAAGTACAAGAATCTCATTATCAACTCTCGGTAACCCACAAATTACATACCCGGTCAGTTGGAAACCTTCCTCTTGCTTCCTTCCAGGAGGAAATCACCATACATAACACGTTTCTCACACCGATAAAAAATATCCGGTTCAAACCATGGTAGAAACCATCAAGAACACTTTGAAATCCATTTGCACATAACCAAGCTATCATAACTGAATTCTTCTAATGCGACCAAGCCATGCAGGTCACCAAACCCAATGATATTGCCACCAAAACATCTGTAGAGCCTCACCACATCATAGGTACCCAAAGAATCAATCATACCATTACCATATTGGTCCATCCTACTACCCGTCGTCCTATTTTCTCCGAGTTTCTTCTGAATTACCCTCAAATTGACACTTCTCCTTGTCAGAACTCCACGATCCTTACCCAAAGCTCGCTACAAGACATCCTAACATAAAATCACACCGCCCTAAGGCCCATAAGCCGTTGTATTCTTCTTAAGCACCCCCATAAATATCACAACCGAGACACCCACTCTGAAAGACCTTATGTGAATTTAAAATTGTTCATCTGTCCTTTCTTATACTGAAATGTATAATCCATAGTCATATAGAATTACCACAAATACCGATACCATCCAATGTAAATAACTGATTTTAACAATATACGAATTCAAAAAAATTTCAATTGCCACATATACATTTTGAATCCATTAGAACCCTCTCGAGAATCATACACTCTGCCCAAATCCAAATTGTACCGCCCAAACGGGCCGAAATACACGTGCCCCATTAGCACAACAACACTCAAAGAAGTAACCCTGCTTTAACACCATCAATCAAATTTATACTCCATGTGCACTACATTCTTCAAATAACAACTTAATCATTCCATAATTTTCATATTTTCATAAAGTGCAATATAACCCGTATCCATGAATTTTCTTACTAGAGTCATCCTCGATCTCAACCTCTCCAGTCATAACTGATGCACAAGTATGTCTCAGACCAAAACTAAAGTTTAACATATAACTATGATATCGAATTGGCAATAGCACGCTCCCTCACTTGGCTCAAAGCCATAGATCAAAACATTCAATAATTCATAATAGCCATACTCTATTACTACCATAATACCGCAGTCAGTACAACGAAAATTCTTCTCAAGCTCATGCAACACTAACCATAAAATACCTCAATCATCCGCTAAGCTCGCAGTTATTCTCTTGACAGTCAAGTCAACTTTCTCAACCAAATTCAAATTCAAAACACATACACCCCGCTAGTAGAAAAGAAACTCTGCATTCAATATTATAAGGATCACACCTCCGTAGATTACTCCGCATGAGATAACCCACGTGCTTAGCCAAAAATTGGCATCTTGATATACCCTTTCGTAGCCACAATCACTACACGATCACTTAATCTTCCTAAGTTTGAACTCATCAACACGACATGAAAATCTACTTCGCTCCATAATTAAACCGCATGATAGATCCTTCAACACACTCACAACTTGAGACTGTACGTCACATCAAAATGGAAATCAAGCACCCATTGGCCCCTTTTTTTACATCTCAAGGAAACACTTCTCGTCACATTCAAACCATCTTAACACATCCCGCAGTCACATCATACTTATCATATAGCCATTCAACCGCTCATCGAGCCATAAATTTCACTCATAGGGATACTACCGGACATATGAGTCAAAATGTACAAGTTCACACAACTGAAGCTACCGAGCCTAAGCTGCGGTATGAACCTGGCCTCAAGTCCTCCAGACTGGCCCATCACCAAAATACAGAGTACACATTTCGAACCTCGTTCACAAGATCGGAGATGCACAGCTGATACCGAGCGCTCACATGTGCACACGAATGAGTCGTTTGCACACGAATGAACCATCAAAACTCAATTCCGGAGTCGTTTGCACAAAAGTTAAACTCCGGTCAACCCTTTGCCTTTAAGTTTCTAAACAAGGATTGTTCTTTCAATTTAATCCCGAATCATCTGAAAACCGAAGCCGACAATTCATACAAGTCATAATACACATTACGAAGTTGCTCGAGACCTTAAGCCACCGAACGGGACGCTAATTCTCAAAATAAAAGTCGGGTCGTTACATTATGGGATGTGCCACATCAAATTTTTATCTATTTACTTTATATATATATATATATATATATATATATATATATATATATATATATTTATTTATTTATTTTTTTCCACATACGTTGACGGTTGAACGGATGCTTTTTTGAGATTATGTATACGCTATTTCTTCTCTGTCTTTTTCTTTGTCAATAGCAAATTAACTTTATCACTTATGCCACTGAAGTTCATGGAGAGATCAATAGACAAATTTAAGCGATGTAATTGGGGAAATGTAATTGCACAAAAAGGAAAAGAAAACGTATTTCAAGGTTGTCTTCCACTTTTGGAAGCTAGAACCAAACTAATCTCAAATAAATGTTCGACCAATAAATCGGCTAAGATATACAACTTATTTCTGTCTATTTATTTTGAGTTTTTCAACAGACCGTGGCATATAGAAGGCTGACCTTGTTGTTCAACCAGAATAATATAATCTTAAAAGTTGTTATTGTCACGTATGAGAAAAGTGTTAATCAATTTAACGAGAACTTCGAAAGTTATGTCATCACATTAAGAACACAATTAATTTTCCTCTTGTTGTATTTGAAATTTTTTAGTTCACAGAATTATTATTGTTTTCCAAAGAAATAAAAAGATATGATGATTATATTCTTTCGGATAATATTGTTGGAGAAATATCCAAATACAAGACTGTTGGAAATACATTTGTTGTGCTATATATATTCTCCCTAACCACGTATTTGTTGCTTGTCAAACCTTTTACATTTGAAATTCAGTCCATGAGATATTTTCTTTTCGATTCACACAATTATTATTGTTATTATTATTAAAGATGATTCTTTTATAATAGGTATTGAATTGTTAATCAGAGGTAACACAAATGTCTGAAAACCAGACACCTTGTATTGCCAACATGAATGATAACTAGTTATTCAGAGTTGGTGGAAAATTTTTCAAAAACAGCTTGGTATTCAATTTCGGATATCATCTCTTTGTTTTTATTCTCCTTTATTTAGTTTAGTCTACCTATATTGTGTCGTGACACGCAGCTATCTAAATCATGACTAGATTGGTACTTTTCCTAAATATTTAATTAGTTGTTTTGATATGAGAAAGTTGTCTGTGTATGTTCTGTTTTTGTTCTCAAATTTCAGGGTGGTAGTTTAATTGAGATAATAATCATTGTATTTGTTGTACAGTCTCTTTGTTCCGGAATGAAATCTAATTTCATGGTCCTTGTTATTATTAGCGTCTTGGTAGAAAGTTATTAATGTTAATGTTGGTAGAAAGCTACACTTAAAGAAGAAATTCATCCTTTTCAGTTGTTACGATGAGAAAATTGTTATTTGAAAAAGGTACACGCTGCTTCGTCAATCCCATAGCCCTTTCTCTGAAACTATTACCAAAACTGGCTATGTAAAATATCTGCCATGAATCTTCAAAGTTTTCTTAGCAAGTCTCTGGTGTTATTGCTTCACTAGTATCTGTACCCGCGCGTTGCGTGGAGAATATATTAAATAAAAATTTTCATAAGAAAATGTATATTGAAAAATACGGTAAATATAAAGGAGCATGGAAATATTATTATTTTTGGAACATATAAATGCAATGGATATTCATAGATTGAAGTCATAAGAAAACACAATTATGTAAAGAATAGAAGAAGAGTATTATTCAGAGACTTTCTGCTTAACTAAGGTGGGAGGACTCAAACTAAAGAAGAGCAAGCTTGAAAAGAGAAGAGTTCTTAGATAGGAGAATTTGTTTAGCAAAGAAAGGCTTTCTTGATTTTTTGGTTTCGTTACAAATAAACAAGACACCTCCTATTTATACTTGTCTATGGATGATTCTAGATATGATTCTAGATAATGTACAAGGAAGATTCTAGCTAACCTTATCTTCTAACAACACTCTAGAAGATCTAAATATGTCTACTAGATAGCCTTATCTTCCCACAATATTCTAGAACATCTAGATGTATCTACTAGATAAATATCAAGGATATTACACTGGACATTCAAGAGAAATTTATGTTTTTTCCAAAAAATCAACTTTACTTTATTTTTCTTACACTCCCCCTTAAAGTGATTTTTTGGAAGCTATCTCACACTTGTCGCGGAAGAACTCAACCAATTCTTTAGGACTTATCTTGGTGAAGATCTCAACACTGTTTTTCTGGCTTCTCTTTATTCCCCAATGACTGAAGGTTCTTCCATTGTTCCTCCAAAGAAACATGAATATGTGCTGACGAAATTTTCATCTCTGAAACAAGATGGCTTGATAATAGTTCTTTTTGGCCTTCCTGAAACACTTGAATCATCCCCTAGTTGAGTTTCATGTCGTTGAGTTTTCGGGCTCCCCCTTTCTCTTAGATTCTCGACAACTGTATTATCTAAAGAAGTACCTTTGATAGGTAGATTTGATGCTTCAAGGTTTGAAGGTTTATAACTTGCCTTTTCTTGCGTAACTCCATAATACAAAGAGAGTTCATCGAATATGAAATTCCTTGAAACAACGAAGAGATGAGTTTTAGGATCCATTCATTTCTAACCCTTTATTTTTCATCATATCCGACAAAGATGTATTTTCTTGCCTTAGCATCCAACTTGCACCGTTGAGAATCTGGGATGTGAACATAATAAATAGAGCAAAAAAACCCTGAGATATTTAACACTAGGTTTTTCTCCAAACATTAATTCATAGGGAGACTTCATATTATTTGGAGAAAGCGGCATCCTGTTAATCACATATGCTGCTCATTTCATACCTTCAGCCCACAAGGCTCTAGGTAAATTCTTGGCATGAAGCCAACTCTTATATGTCTCAGTTAAGTGTCGGATCTTCCTTTCAGCCACTCCATTTTGTTGTGGCGTATCAGCATAAGTGAGCTCTTTTTTAATACCATTCCGAAGACAGAAAGAGAGAAATTCTTCAGAAGTGAACTCACCCCCATTATCAGTTCATAGTCGCCTTATTCTAGAATCGAGTTCGCCTTCAACTTTTTTTTTGAACTCCACAAACTTATTAAAAACGTCTGACTTGTGTTTCACAAAATAAACCCAAGTGAATCTAGTAAAATCATCAATGAAAAATAGCATATAAGAATAGCCTAAGAATGAAGGAGTTCTCGTTGTCCCCCATCAAGCCAGTTTGAATACGTTCTAGTAGGGCATTGCACCTTGATAGGATTTGTCAAATGGAAGACGATGTGCCTTTCCATATTGGTATCCTTCACAAACCTCTCCTCCACAAAAATTTTTTAAGTTAGGCAATCTTTTTACTATATTCAATTTTACCATTACTTTTAATTTATCCATCCTTAGATGTCCAAATCTAGCATGCCAAAGATGTGTGTTATCATTGCTACTCATCTTCTCAATATATGAATTAGAGGTAGATAAAATATATAAATCGTTAACTATCTTACCTGAGTGAATGATATCTGCCTTGAGAACCTTGATATTTTGGAGGAACTTCACATCATGTATGCCAAATAACAAATAGTTTCCAACATCTACAACATTTGTAACTGAAAATGGAACATGAAAGGCACTGTTGAGGGTGATTGTGTCTTTTTTCTTCTTGTTGATCACAACGGTGCCTTCCTTCTCAATATTATGGACTGTATTATCTGCTGTAATAATGACATCATGTCCGCTATATTCGCGAAAGGTGAAGAATTTAGATTGATCTCCAATGAGATGGTGCCCATACCCTGAATCCACGATCCAGTCTTTTTCAAAATTTATGGAAGCCATAGCATTTATTGCTCGAGTATCCACTGCGAAGCACTTTCCCTAGTCTTCTTGTTTTTCTTCTTCTTCAGCAGCTTTCTTAGTTTGAGCCATATTTCTCTCTTTGGCTTGACAATATCTTTCTAGGTGTCCGACTTTGCCACAACGGTAACATTTTATTTGCTTTTTACCGTTATTGGTAGACTCCCTCTTCTTTCCTAGTGAGCTTAAATCACTTGAGGATCGAAAGTGCATAATATCTCTTGATTTCCCTTTAAAGTTCCTCTTATAAGAGACAAGAGCATTTCCTTCTCCTTCTTTGATAGATACACCAGCCATCTGTTTGGCTAGTAGCTCCTGTGATGACAGCAAATTCTCAAATTCTTCCAAAGATGGTTGTTGAACCCATCCTTGAATCGATGTAATAAAGGAAATATATTCTGCTTTCAAACCACAAATAATAATTCTTCTTATTCGTGCTTCAAAAATAGCCTCGTCCGAATTTAATAGAGAAATTTCGGAACACAGATTTTTAACCTTCAAAAAATACTCGACGATAGAGAGATTACTTTGAGGGTGTTAGCTAACCCATTCTCCAAAATCTGTAGCCGAGCTTCATCCTTCGTGTTGAACAGCCGATCGAAGGTCCTCGATATTTCATGAGTTGATTTACACCTTATAATATGATCAAATGAATTAGGAGAGATAGACCTCTTTAGGATAAACTTCGCCTTAGTATTAATCTGCTTCCACTTCTTACGCACATTGCTATTTTCTGGTACGTCAGCAGGAGGACTTGTGTTACTCCCATTGACAATTTCCCACAAATCCTCACCAATAAGGTATGATTCCATACAAATCATCCATATCTTATAGTTGGACTGGTTCAATAACTCCATCCCCAATCCATTAGCACGACCACCCAAATTCATTTAGAGAAATCAGTTGAATTAACCACTAACCCGACCTTGCAAATATATCTAGAAGCCAACTATGGCTTTGATACCATGTGAAGAATAACAAAAGAAAAGTATTATTGGAAGACCTTCTGCTAGCCCAAGATCGTTAACTAAGATAGGAGGATTCAACTAAAGAAGAGGAAACGTGAAAAGAGAAGTGAGCTCTTAGATAGGAGAATTTGTTTAGGAAAGAAAGGCTTTCTTGATTTTTAGGCTTCGTTACAAATGAACAAGACACCTCATATTTACACTTGTCTAGGGATGATTCTAGATATGATCCAAGATAATGTATAAGGAAGATTCTAGCTAACCTTATCTTCTAACAACACTCTAGAATATCTAGTTATGTCTACTAGATAGCCTTATTTTCCCACAACATTCTAGAACATCTAGATATATCTACTAGATAAATATCAAGGATACTACACTAGGACATTCTAGAGAAATCTATATTTTTTCAAAAAATAAACTTTTACTTTATATTAAAAAATACTGTAAATACAAAGGAGCATGGAAATGTTATTATTTTTGGAACATATAAATGCAATGGGTATTCATAGATTGAAGTCATAAGGTAACACAATTATGCATTAGAAAACACATTGTATGTCATGCACTGTTTTTTTTTTTAAACTCAAAAAACGTAGTCAGTCAAACTTTAACCACCATATGCAAGTTCGAATACCAGTATATATTCTGTAGTTTTATACTCTCATAACTACAGTTTCAGTCAAATCTTTCTTACCCAATATCTTCTTACTACACCGTGATATCACGTTAAAAATAAAGATTTCCTTAACTTGGTAAATGAAAATAAAGATTTCCTTAACTTGGTAAATGTAAAATCGTAGTTATTTACCCTATACAAGTCAAGTATAGTGGACTCTAAATTCTGTTACAATATACCAGTCTTTGCCATCTCAATGCAGATGGATTTTCTTTTGTTTCTACGTTAATTATATGTTCCAAGTTTAATCGTTAGAAGCTCAAAAAAAGTCCTTCTCAAAAAAACTCAAAATTTTTAAAAACTATCGGGAAGGTTGTGCTTGAATTATAATAGTTGCTACAGTCGTTCTATATCACTTGAAGAACAGTTTATATAGAATTGGAACTTCTTAGACGTTTGAGGCTATGGAGAACAAAGAACTTTCATATAAGTCTTAGCAAGTAATTTAGGAATACGGGAAAAAATGTTGATTTTCCTGTAATTTATACAGAAATGCTAATCCTACTTTCAGAAACAGAAATACAAATATTGCAGAGAAGCAGAATTTTAAAACTATGTGAAAGTTGAATATATTACCTTTGAATCCTGTAAAATCAATTCTATGGAATATAGTATTTCAGGTTTGAAACGATCTAGGATTTTTTACATTCGAACGTGTAACGACCCGGTCAGTCGTTTTGAGTGTTGTAGCCCCGTTCCTCCATTTACTGCTCATTTTATGCTTAATAGTTGCTATGTGACTTGCCGGGTAGTTAGTTCGGTTCTGGGGATGTTACGGAGTGAGTTGAGACACTTAGTCTCAAGGTTGGAAGCTTAAGTTGAAACGGTTGACCGGATGTTGACTTATGTGAAAACGACTCCGGAATAGAGTTTTGAGGGTTCTGATAGCTCCGTTGGGTGATTTTGGATTTCGAAGTGTGTCCGGATAGTGATTTGGAGGTCCGTAGTTGAATTTTGCTTGAAATGACGAAAGTTAAAAATTTAAAAGTTTCACTGAGAGTTGACTTTGTGGTTACCGGGTTCGGATTGGGGTTCCGGGAGTTGGAGTAGGTTCGTTGTGTCATTTGTGACTTGTGTGCAAAATTTGAGGTCAATCGGACGTAATTTGATAGGCTTCGATATCGAATGTAGAAGTTAGAAGTTCAAAATCTCATTAGGCTTGAGTCGATGCGCGATTCATGGTTTTAGCGTTGTTTGATGTGATTTAAAGGCTCAACTAAGTTCGCATAGTGTTTTATGACTTGTTGGTATATTTGGTTGAGGTCCCAGGGGGCCTCGAGAGTGATTCGTCGTGAAGCCGGATTGGATTTTTGGAAATTTTGAAGGCTGGTGTGATCAGGTCTGGTGCAACCGCACCTGCGAGGGAAAGGCCGCAGGTGCGGAGCCGCAGAAGCGGCCCTGGAGTCGCATATGTGGTTCTGGGCGAATTGAGGGTTTTCGAAGGTGTGAGGAAAAATTTTGCACCTGCGATGTCGCAGATGCGGAGGCTGGTCGCAGAAGCGGAAAGGGGCTTGGAGTGGTTGGTCCGCAGAAGCGAATGGATTTGCGCAGAAGCACACCCGCAGGAGTGGGATTTGGGACCGCATAAGCGGTTGGTCGGCCCTTAAGTGACCTCCACGGATGCGTATTTTTAACCGCAAAAGAGGTATCGCAGAAGCGGATTTTTGGACCGCAGAAGCGGGATCTCTAGCAATGTTAAATTCGAAGGGTTCCGAGGTTTTAATATTTTTTGGATATTTCAAGCTCGGGGTTAGGTGATTTTTGAGAGGGATTTCGAAGGGATTATTGAGGTAAGTCACTTGTGGTCATTTTTATTCAATAATCTTATTTTCCCATTGAATTTCTCACCTAGTTTGTGTGTTTTTGAGGTACAATTTTGGGAGTTAGAGGCTAGGGATTTGGAGAGCCTAATTTGGAGATTTGAGTAATAATTTGGTGTTGGATTTTGGTAAATTTGGTATGGATGGACTCGTGGTTGAATGGGCTACCAGATGTTGTGACTTTTATCAGATTTCGAGACGTGGGCCGGGGGGTCGACTTTTGAGTTGACTTTTTGACTTTTGATTAAGAACCTAGTATTTTCTTATAGAATTGATTCCTTTATTTCATGTTGATTGTATCGAATTGTTTGTGGCTAGATTCGAGACATTTGAAGGCCGTTTTACGAGGCAAGGGCTTGATGGAGTAGAAATTTGCACAGTTGAGGTAAGTAATACTTCTAAACTTAGTTCTAAGGGTATAAAATCCTGAATTACATGTTATATGATTGGTGTTGAGGTGACGCCCTGTCACGCCCTGAACCTGGCCCTGGACGTAATACGGAACCCAGTGCTTGACTACATGCGGCCGAGCGAACTAACTGGCTGGCTGAATCAATATGTGATATCATAATATATTGAATGCGGAAGATAAACTAACACATGCTGATATAGTGAATGTCTAGATGATATAAATCAAAGTGCGAAAATACTAATACAATTCTGAAACATATTTGTAGCCAATATAGATTAACATGAAAAGCCTGCGACTCTATCTAACTGTTACTCTAGTCTATGAAGCCTCTAATGAAGTACTGAAAATACTGACTGTCTGAAAAATACTGAAGACTGTAAGGTAATGATAATGCCCCGAAAGAACTAGGGATCACCAAATAGCTGGTACGAGAATCCTAGCGCTATGAATCATCAACCTGTAAATCATTACCTGCATCGTGAGGTGCAGACCTCGGGCAAAAGGGACGTCAGTACATTTGAATTGCACCGGTACGAAAAGCAACTGAAAGAAAGAATTATAAATGCTGATAACTGAGAATTAATAATTGATAACTGAAATGATAACTATTGAAACTGAAATAATAACTGATAACTGAAATGATAACTGAACTGATACCTGATAACTGAAATGATAACTGATAACTGAACTGAACAAAGGAAGTAAGGATATGAATACTCCCCCTTCTAAATGATGAATAACCTGTTTATCTAAATAAACTACGGCCTCGGACATAATATATATGTGCACAAGCTACGGCCTCAGGCCTAAGTATACATATACATAACTATGAACTCAGGCCCAAAAATGCATAAAGCATCAACTATGGCTTCATGCCAAAATATGCATAAAGCATAAACTACGGCCTCATGCCCAAATATGCATAAAGCATATAAACTATGGCCTCAGGCCCAAATACAGGTGTTCAACATTCAGGGATTTAAATTCAGGAACTGAGAATCATACTGCAATATGTGATGCTGAAATATTGAATCATATTGAGTTACGTGATACTGGAATACTGAATAGGATTAGACTGAGACATGTATTGTTGAACTGATTATGAAAACTAAAACTTCAAATGTTTGTGACATACTGAGTAATCTAGACTGAGACTCATGGGAATCAAACCCAAGTCTATATTGATTATGCACTGAGCTCACAACATTCAGAATGAAAGTTATGAATGAGTTATGGAGCTTGATAATAGAAGTTCTGCAACTATTCAAGGAACTAGGCTTAACTATACTTCTAAGACAATTAATAACGTCGTAAAAGAAACGCAGTATAGGGAGAATCATTACCATTCCCAAACATAGAGAGTTAGCCTCACATACCTTAACTTCCTGCTCTTAAGTGTAATACAAAATTTGCCAACCCTTCCAACTTTAATATATATCACTACAAGTCAAAGGGATTCCATATTAGCAATAATACTCATGTTTTGGTCACTTAGGCATTTTCTCAAATACTTGGTGGGCATAAAGCTTCTTAGCCCTTATTAATGGTGTTTCTACACCCAACAACCCATTCTCTTGCTCATAGATAAATTCTAAAATCTCAATTTGTTATAATCAATACCATTCTTCATCACCCATAAAATAAACAACACCCTTAATAAATAATCAACAATCAACAACCCAAACCTATAATCGTTCATGCTTTTCTATCAAAACCATCAACCAATATCTCAAGAACTTGTAGTCTATAATCATTAATCCAATGCTATAATCAATTAGAGTTTGATGATATTACCTTCTTGACGTTCAATCTTCTTGAATTTGAGTTCTAGGGTTTTGTCTCTCAAAACTGATGTCCCAATCGAATATCAGATAATTTGGAGGGTTTACCCATGTTAATAAAGTGTTGGGGAATTAAAATTAACTTAGAATCACCATAAGAACTTACCTTAGATGGTGGGGGGACCTTGGAGGAGTTAGGTTCTTGAGAGCTTCCCTTTCTAGAGCAAGTTTTTGTATTTTGGGGTGTGGGGGACGAAGTAGGGCTTTAACAATGATCCCCAGGGTGCGCTCCCGCGCATCAGGGCAGTATCACTACCATAAGTGCGCGGCCGCACATGAGACCATCCGGACGCATAGCTGGGCGTGCATACTACGCATTGTCCAGTAAAATTCACATAACCTTTTTCTCAGAAATCCGTTCGGGCTCCACAATATATCGTTGGAAAGCTATCTCAAAGAGATACAACTTTTCATGTATTACATTTTTCCAAATTTCCAACTGATATTTACGAAATCTATCTAGATGACAGACCTTCCATAAGCTTAGTTGATTTTATAGAATCTTATACACCTCACTCTCTGTCTTGATTCCAAAACAACTCTTTTCACCTATACTCATCCCGATAGGACTTCATATGTCAAAGATGCCATCTTAATACTCATTTAATGTAACGACCCGACCTGTCGTTCTGAGAGTTATAGCCTCATTTCCATCTATGCTTATTTATGTGTTGTTCAACTGTAATGAGTTGTATCGAGTTGGTAAGTTTGGGTTTGGAGTAGTTTTGGAGTGAAATGAATACTTAGTCTCTTAGTTAGAAAGCTAAGTTAGAAAAGTCAACCGGTTGTTGACTTATGAGTAAACGAATTCATATTTGGATTTTTATGATTCGATTAGCTTCGCTGGGTGATTTTAGACTTAGGAGTGTGTCCGGAATATAATTTGGAGGTCCGTGGTAGAATTAGGCTTGAATTGGCAAAAGTTGAAAGTTTAGAAGTTCTTAGGCTTGAATCCGAGGTTGATTTGGTGTTTTGGTGTTGTTTTGAGTGTTCCGAAGGTTCGACTAAGTTCGGGTAGTGATATATGACTTATTGAAATTATTGGTTGAGGTCCCTAGGGTCTCGGGTGAGTGTCGAATAGGTTTGGGTTGTGTTGCGATCGTTTTTCTTATGTTTCGACGCCGTTTCTTTAAGCATAAATGATATCATATTGAACAAATGAGCTCAGATTTATTTTTTGATTGAAGCATTAGATCCATATCGTAATTACGGACCCGTATCAAAAAGAATCGTTGAATTTGGACATCGTATGAGGATCTTATGGTCATTTTACTAAGAATTAGGTTGCTAGATTTTTTAGAATAATTACGACATTGCCACTGACGGCGTATCTAAAAATCTGCACTATTTGCAAATATTGAAACCAACATATCTCCTTCATTAAAAGGTCAAATTGAATGATTCAAAAGCATAACTTGAGTAACATTTCACAAAGAATCCATTGGAGGCATAAAAAGTGAGTTTTGGGATCGTTTTCCATGAGAAACGAGGCAGAATAACTGGCAGAAAAAATATAAAACAAGGGTTTGTTCATTCAGTCATATTTTGAGTTGGGGAGCTCGGATTGGGGCGATTTTGGAGGCGATTTTTCACCATAAGGATTGGGGTAAGTGTTCTCTACTTAGTTTTAGTTATATTTCATGAATCTATCTTCGTTTTTGGGTTTTGATTGATGATTTCAAAGTGAAATTGAGAGAGTAAGGGTTTTAGTTTTGGAGAGTTTAAGTGAGGATTTGAGGGACCAAACGGAGTCCGAATTTGATGAATTTTATATGCTTAGACTCAGGAGAGGACGAGGTTTATTATTCTTCTATTTTTGACTCATTTTGAGATGTGGGTCCGGGAGCCGGGTTTTGTCCGATTTCGGAGTTTTGGCATATTTATGTTATTTTTATTGTGAAATTCGATTCTTTAGACTATGTTGATAGTAGTATTCTGATTTTTGGTTAGATTCGGAGCTTTTGGAGACCGAGTCCAGAGACGAGGGCATCCCGGAATAGGATTTTACGCTGTTAAAGTAAGTAACAGTTTTAACTCTGGCTTTGAGGGTATAAACCCGGAGAATTTGATATCGTGTGACTGTTTGGAGGTGATACCCGCACTAGGTGACGGGCGTGTGGGTGTATACCTCGAGGTATTGAGACTTGGTCCGTCCCGTGAGGCCTCATGGCCATCATCTGTGTTTACGTAGTTACTTATTGTTGTACTTTTCTGCCTTCATGTTAGAGATCATGCTTAGGCTTTATTCATGCTCACATTATTTGTACTCAATCATAGAAATTATTATACATGTTTACCTCATTCTCTATTATTTGCTAATATGCTGTGATACTTGATGTGGGCTGTGTTCCCTTATTTGTTGATGATGGTGAGGCTAGTGAGGTACATGATTGAGTGAGACCGAGGGCCTAGTTGTGAGGATATTAATACCATAGCGCATGAGTTGTCCGCATAGCACGTGAGTTGACCGTGCGGGTCCAGGTATTGATACCATAGCGCGTGAGTTGTCCGCGTAGCACGTGAGTTGACCGTCTGGAGTCTGTACACACCCCCAGTGAGCGCAGAGTGTTGAGCGTTGAGTGCTGAGTGTGAGTGCTGAGTGATGGAGTGACATTGTTGTGACGTTGCATTTACTTTTTTGTTGCTGCATTTACCTGTTAATTTTCCTTGTTGTCTTACTGATTTATGAAATTACCTGTCTACTCATGTTTGTACTTAATTGTGAAAATAATAATTGGATTATTCTTCTTAACTCATCACTACTGCTCAGTTTCTTAGTTATTTCTGTTACTACTGAGTCGGTTGTACTCATACTACACCCTGCACTTTCTGTGCAGATCCAGGTGAGTTAGAAGGCGACGATCGTTGAGTTCAGGCCGGCTATCTTTGGAGACTGCAAGGTAGTTGTTAGCGTCCGCAGGACCTTGTTACTCCTCTTGTCATTTCTTCTTTTGGACAGTTAGACAGTTTATATATCTTAGTTCATAGTTTTAGATGCTCATGACTTAGTGACACTCCGATGTTTGGGGCTCGTTTTCGTATTTTTTATATTATATTTAGAGTTAATTTAGTTTATGAGAAATTCAAATATTGGTATTGCTTTATTAAATTCTTATAATCGATTTAGTAGTAATATTTTGGTAAATAGGCTTGCCTTGTAACACGATAGGCGCCATCACGACCATGGTTAGATTTTGGGTCATGACAAGTTGGTATCAGAGCCTAGGTTACATAGGTCTCACGAGTCATGAGCGGGTTTAGTAGATTCTTGCGGATCGATACGGAGACGTCTGTACTTATTTTCGAGCGGCTGTAGAACATTTAGGAAAACTTCACATTCTTGAATTCTTTTCATGCATATTGATTCAGCTTGAAGTGTAACTCTTTGAATTCCTTCCACGCATTCGTATGCGCACATGGGCGCTCGGTATCAGTTGTGCATCGACAGCTTGTGATTCCCTGGATGAGGCACGAGATGTGATTTCTGTTTGTTGATGTCGGGCCAGTCTGGAGGACATGAGGCCGGGTTTTGACTGTAGCTTGAGCACTGAGGTGTTGATTGTATGAGCGCGTGCTTGTGGTACTTTTGGGGATATTTCAGAGAGTATTCAGCGGTTTATGAGGCTTAGGGCGGTGTGGTTTTATGCTTAGGTCTTGTGTGGTGAGTCTGGGTTGAGGATTGTGGTGTTATGGCGGGGCGAAGTATTAATTTGAAGGTAATTCAAAAGGGACTCGGATAGATATGACATCTTGGTAGTAGGTTGGATCCGCATGGTAATGGGTATGATTAGTTCTTTGGGTGTGTATGAGGTAATGAGTTCTACAGGTGTTTGTGGCAATGTCCTTGGGTTTTTGGTGGCCTGCGTAGCTTGGTTGAGTTAGAAGGATTCAGTCCTGATGGATTGGTTTTGAGCCAATGGGGTTCGGAGAGAGTTCTTGATGGTTTCTACCACGGTTAGAGATGTGTATTGTCTACTAGCGTAAGGAGCATGTGATTTCATCTTGGGTTATGGCTATGACTGGAGACAACTTGTTCAGACTTATACAGTGTGTAGGTTGCAGGATTCAGATTTTATAAGAAAATTTAGATGAGTAAAAATTGATTCCAAGGCTGGTGGGTTTGGTTGAATTGAGAAATTTCATTTATGTTGTGTTATCAGACCTACATTGGATAGGGGTGGCATGGGATCACTCCCGGGTATGTGCAAGGTAAGGTTATGCGGTGGTTTGATGGTTTTGAGAACAACTCTTGGCTCGTTCGAGGACGAACGTTTGTTTAAGAGGGGGAGGATGTAACGACCCGACCTGTCGTTCTGAGAGTTATAGCCCCATTTCCCCCATCTATGCTTATTTATGTGTTGTTCAACTGTGTTGAGTTGTATCGAGTTGGTAGGTTTGGGTTTGGAGTAGTTTTGGAGTGAAATTAATATTTAGTCTCTTAGTTAGAAAGCTAAGTTAGAAAAGTTAACCGGAAGTTGACTTATGAGTAAACGAATTCAGATTCGGATTTTTATGATTCGATTAGCTTCGTTGGGTGATTTTAGCTTAGGAGTGTATCCGGAATGTAATTTGGAGGTCCGTGGTAGAATTAGGCTTGAATTGGCGAAAGTTGAAAGTTTAGAAGTTCTTAGGCTTGAATCTGTGGTTGATTTGGTGTTTTGGTGTTGTTTTGGGTGTTTCGAAGGTTCGACTAAGTTCGGGTAATGATATATGACTTGTTGGAATTATTGGTTGAGGTCCCGAGTGTCTCGGGTGAGTTTCGGATAGGTTTGGGTTGTGTTGCGCTCGTTTTTCTTATATTTCGACGCCGTTTCTTTAAGCATAAATGATATCATATTGAACAAATGAGCTCCGATTTCTTTTTTGATTGAAGAATTAGATCCATATCGTAATTACGGACCCGTATAAAAAAGAATCGTCGAATTTGGACATCGTATAAGGATTTTATGGTCATAATATTAAGAATTAGGTTGCCAGATTTTTCAGAATAATTACGAAATTGCCACTGACGGCGTATCTAAAAATCTGCACTATTTGCAAATATAGAAACCAACATATCTCCTTCATTAAAATGTCAAATGGAGTGATTCAAAAGCCTAACTTGATTAGAATTTCAAAAAGAATCCATTGGAGGCATAAAAAGTGAGTTTCGGGATCGTTTGCCATGAGAAACGAGGCAGAATAACTGGCAGAAAAAATATAAAACATGGGTTTGTTCATTCGGTCATATTTTGAGTTGGGGAGCTCGAATTTGGGCGATTTTGGAGGTAATTTTCACCATAAGGATTGGGGTAAGTGTTCTCTACTCAGTTTTGGTTATATTTCATGAATCCATCTTCGTTTTTGGGATTTGATTGATGATTTCAAAGTGAAATTGAGGGAGTTAGGGTTTGAGTTTTGGAGAGTTTAAGTGAGGATTTGAGTAACCAAACGGAGTCTGATTTTGATGAATTTTATATGGTTAGACTCAGGATAGGACGAGGTTTATTATTCTGCTATTTTTGACTGATTTTGAGATATGGGCCCGGGGGCCGGGTTTTGGCCGATTTCAGATTTATGGCATATTTATGTAGTTATTATTGTGGAATTCGATTCTTTAGAATATGTTGATAGTAGTATTCTGATTTTTGGTTAGATTCGGAGCTTTTGGAGACCGAGTCCAGAGACGAGGGCATCCCTGAATAGGATTTTACGCTGTTAAGGTAAGTAACATTTTTAACTGTGGCTTTGAGGGTATAAACCCGGAGAATTTGATATCGTGTGACTATTTGGAGGTGTTACCTGCACTAGGTGACAGGCGTGTGGGTGTATATCTCGAGAGATTGAGACTTGGTCCATCCCGTGAAGTCTCATGGCCATCATCTGTGTTTACGTAGTTACTTGTTGTTGAACCTGTCTGCCTTCAAGTTAGAGATCATGCTTAGGCTTTATTCATGCTCACATTATTTGTACTCAGTCATAGAAATTATTGTACATGCTTATCTCAGTCTCTATTATTTGCTAATATGCTGTGATACTTGATGTGGGCTGTGTTCCCTTATTTGTTGATGATGGTGAGGCTAGTGTGGTACATGATTGAGTGAGGCTGAGCGCCTTGTTGTGAGGATATTAATACCATAGCGCGTGAGTTGTCCGCGTAGCATGTGATTTGACCGTTTGGGTCCAGGTATTGATACCATAGCGCATGAGTTGTCCGCATAGCACGTAAGTTGTCCGTGCTTAGCGCTTGGGCTTTAGGATCCCCTCCGGAGTCTGTATACACCCCCATTGAGTGCAGAGTTTTGAGCGTTGAGTGATAAGTGCGAGTGCTGAGTGATGGAGTGACATTGCTGTGAGGTTGCTTTTACTTTTGCTGTTGCTGCATTTACCTGTTAATTTTCCTTGTAGTCTTACTGATTTATGAAATTACCATACTCCAGTTTGTACTTAATTGTGAAAATAATAATTGGATTATTCTGCTTAGCTCGTCACTACTGCTCAGTTCCTTAGTTATTTTTGTTACTACTGAGTCGGTTGTACTCATACTACACCCTGTACTTTATGTGCAGATCTAGGTGAGTTAGAAGGCGGCGATCGTTGAGTTCAGGCTGGCTATCTTTAGAGACTGCAAGGTAGTTGTTAGCGTCCGCGGGACCTTGTTACTCCTCTTGTCATTTCTTCTTTTGGACAGTTAGATAGTTTATATATGTTAGTTCATAGTTTTAGATGCTCATGACTTGGTGACACCTCGATGTTTGGGGCTCGTTTCTGTATTTTCTATATTATATTTAGAGTTGATTTAGTTTATGAGAAATTCAAATATTGGTATTGTTTTATTAAATTCTTATAATCGATTTAATAGTAATATTTTGGGAAATAGGCTTGCCTTGTAACACGATAGGCGTCATCACGACCATGGTTAGATTTTGGGTTGTGACATCTAACATGTCCACACCTAGTTCGAATTTACGTAGTGTTACATTATCTCGCCCTTGGGATCATTCGTCCTCCAATGATTGTCCTAAATGTAACTTCGGCTAACTCTGGACCTTAAACGGGTCTAGTGGAAACATGAACTTTCATGAACACTTGCATACTAAACTGAATGAATACATGATTACTGAATTGTTGAGATACTGAACTGAATGACTACTACATTGACTGAACATTGAGCTGGCTGAATACTGAAAAACGTGGAGATTATAATAAAAGGTTAGTTACCTTCAACATTTCTCCAAACACCTTCCAGCTATCATAACATAACACAAGCCTCACAGGGCATCATAACACGCATAACATGAAACATATACGTGAATACTGTTCTGCCATGGATACGTGAATACTGAACTAACATAGATATATGAATACTGAACTGGCATGAATATTTGCATACTAAACTGACATGAATATCTGAGCACTAAACTTCTATCATTATTTGAGTACTAAGCTGACATGAATATCTGAGTACTGAACTGGCATGAGTATTTGATTACTGAACTAACATGAGTATCTAAGTATTGAACTAGCACGAGTATCTAAGTACTAGAAACTTGAATGTTATAACATGATACGTGAAATACTGGCTGTAGCCGCAAATTCTGGTGGTAACTCTAACTCATAAGCTAATTGACCGATCCTTCGCAAGATTCTATATGGCCCAATATAGCAGGGACTAAGCTTCCCCTTCTTCCCAAATCTCATAATGCCTTTCATAGGCGAAACTTTCAGAAACACCCAATCATCAACTTGAAACTCTAGGTCTCTATGCCGTATGCCCGAATAGGACTTTTGGTGGCTCTGAGCCGTCTTCAAACGCTCTTGAATCAATTTAACTTTGCACATAGTCTGACAGACCAAATTTGGTCCCAACAACTCTGCTTCACCAACTTTGAACCAACTAATTGGCGATCTACACCTTCGCCCATACAGAGTCTCGCACAATGCCATCTTGATACTAGAATGGTATGTGTTGTTATTAGAAAACTCAATGAGAGGTATGTTATCATCCCAATTTTCTTTAAAATCAATGATATATCCTCAAATGTCTGAATAGTGCGCTCTGCCTGGCCATCTTTCTAAGGATGAAAAACTATGCTGAGGTTTACTCTTATGCCTAATCTTTTTTTAAATGACTTCTAAAAATTCAATGTAAACTGAGCACCATGATCCGAAATGATGGACAATGGAGTCCCATGCAATTAGATGATTTCTTGAATGTACAACTTGGCATAATCTTTTGTTGAATCTGTGATCTTTACTGATAAGAAGTGCACTGACTTGGTAAGTCGATCTACCAATCAAATTATGCTTTCAAAATGAGTGAGATAATCCTGTTATAAATTCCATATTTACCATCTCCACTCAAGAATATGTGCATTCTATGGTAAAACACTAGGCTTCATGCTGCTCGACTTTCACTTGCTGATAATTCAGACACTTGGCCACAAAGTCTGTGATGTTTTTATTCATGTCGTTCCACCAATAAATCTCCTTAAGACCATGATACATCTTTGTGGGACCTGAGTAAATAGAATACCTGAAATTTTGGGCTTCAGACATAATCCGCTCTTTGAGCTCATCTATGTCTGGAACACATAGTCTTCCTTGGTACCTCAAAGTACCATCATCGCCCCCTTCTTCAAAAACCATCGTGTTATGCATGTGAATCCCCTCTTTTAGCTGCAACCAGTAGATATCATCAATCTATTTCTCTTTCACTTTGGCTACTAAGGAGGAACAAGTCCTGTTCTAGACAACAACACCACCATCTTTGGAATCCGAAAGTCAAACTCCTAGCTTGGCTAAGCAGTGAACTTCTTTCACCACAGTTCTCTTGTATGCCTCAATCATGAGCTATACTTCCCATACCTGATTATCTTTTTAAGGTACTTCTTGAAAACACTTATAGTATTGTTACGAGCTAACTCTTTGACCAATACTCCGAAGATTAGAGTCTCGTGCAATGACACTACCCCCGTGATACATAACTAGGCATGATTTTATAGTTTTTATATCTCATGCTAACTATGCGAGTTTCAAATATCCATCTGGACTTACTGACGATTTTCACATCTCCCTCTTAGACCAAAGGTTAAGGTCTTATACTTGCGGATCCTTCTCTTTTGTTGGGATCCGAACAACTTTTCTTATCTTCTCCAATTCCTTGCACTTTACATCAATGACGACTCATCTTCCGATGTACTTCTAAGCAATCTTTCTCACTAGGAAAAACTAAATTACTTACATAAACGAAAAGCTAATGTATTCACAACTATTATACACAATCTTAATGATTTAAATATGCTAACACTGTCAATCTTAGGAAGACCCCTTTTTGATAACTCTTAAAGGCTATTCTTTTATAGTTTGCTCTCGCACTGCATAACTGATTTTTTTTCTACCACTGGTATTGTACTTCGAGTTTAACTTAAACTTTGGGTTATAACATGCGTTCGATATTTTAAACCGTTACCCACTCACTAGTGCTAAGCTGGCTAAGCAAATAAAATCCTACCTCTATTAGCTCTGCTGAAATTGTTAATTCATTGTATCTACATAGAACTTACTTACTATTCTTTCACTAACCACCTGCTAGCATCATGTTTTTTTTGTTCTGCTTTGAATAACTAAAGTGAAGCATAAAGTTATTTCTAACTTCCCTCACCATCCAACCCTGTTCTACGGTCACATACTTATCTTTTTTTTTTTGAACTATGTACATGGATCACACTTAGGAAAAGTTCATCTGTCTTAAATAAAATTGGAATATCTAACCCCAAAATTTCTATACACTTCAAAATCATATCATACTATAAACATCTGGGGTAAACACTTAGTCACATAACCTAAGGGAGAACTGTCTTATCTTTTATCTCACAATAATAACGGCTTCTTAAAGCAATTCACTAACATGGTACTTTCTAATTCTGATTCGAATAAATCTAAACAACATAAAATCATTCCCTGAAATTCAACATCGCATGCTCTTGGTTCTCATTTCGTACATCATATCTTCTTAGTTATTTTTCCCTTAGGCTCTTTTCTGTCCAAAGCTATATTGATCAATTTTGTGCCCGCTGCGATTAAATTCTTAAGCTGTTACACTATGGGGTCTGATATCTAAACTATCATCATCCAACATCTGGCTCTATTTCCAAGAATTAAATGAAGTTGTTATGGGAGGTAAAACACATATGAATACATTACCATGCACAAACTTATCCTTCAAAGTATACCATCATCTAATAAATCACTTCCTGTGCCATCCGGTGAGTCTTGGTCTTAATCCGAACCTAAAATATGCGAAGAATTCGCTATAATCACTGTTAGTTACATTTTCTTTTAGCACCCATAGGCATCATTCTATACTCACAAGTCACCAAAATTTTGATACACTGAAAATTGGATATTTGGTAAATATATAACTGAATTCCGACGTACTGAATAACCATAAACCTATTAACTGAAAGACTGTGTAACTAGTAACTAAGGTAAAGTGATAACTATAAAATATGGTAACTGCTTTTGCACTTTTTGATAAGGTTATGCTCTAATTTTTTTACTACTATCAATTGCGTCCCACTTTCAACATCCTAACAAGTCTCATTCAATCTGTACTCCATAAATATACCCCAATGGGCAATCATGCTCTCTAGAACCTTGGGTTTTTCATGCGTGTCGTTTAGGCATCCAATACGTTTGGAATTCGATAGGAAGAGAAGGTTACCCATTGATCTAAGCTTCATCGCACGATCTAGAGTAAAAGAATGAGAAAATCCTGAATGTCTTGGTAGTTAACCATTTATATAAGTGGCCGACACACACATATAAAGGAAACTCTATTAGACACGGCTTCATAGACTCTGTAGGACTCTTGAACCTAGTGCTGTGATACCAAGCTTTGTCACGCCCCAAACCCTGGGCCTGGACATAACACGACACCCGCTGCCTGACTACATGCGACCAAGCGAACCAACTAGCTGGCTCAATCAACATGTGATATCATAACATACTGAATGCGGAAGATAAACTAACACATGCCGATATATTAAAAGTCTGGATGATATAAATCAAAATTCAAAAATACTAATACAATTCTGAAACATATTTATAGCCAACATAGCTTAATATGAAAAGCTTGCGACTTTTTCTAACTGTTACTCTAGTCTATGAAGCCTCTAATGAAGTATCGAAAACACTGACTGTCTGAAAATATTGAAGACTGTAAGGTAATTATAATGCCCCGAAAGAACTGGGGATCACCAAATAGCTGGTACGAGAATCCTAGCGCTTTGAATCGTCAACCTGTAAATCATTACTTGCATCGTGAGATGCAGGCCTCGGGCAAAAGGGACGTCAGTACATTTGAATTGCACTGGTATGTAAAGAAACTGAAAGAAAGAATTATAAATGCTGAAACTGAAACTAAGCTGATAAGTGAGAATTGATAATTGATAACTGAAATGATACCTATTGAAACTGAAACTGAAATGATAACTGATAACTGATAACTGATAACTGAACTGATAATTGATAACTGATAATTGAAATGATAACAGATAACTGAACTGAACAAAGGAAGTAAGGATATGAATACTCCCTCTTCTGAATGATGAACAACCTGTTTATCTGAATAAACTACGGTCTCATAACCAATATATATATGTGCACAAACTACAGCCTCAGGCACAAGTATACGTATATATAACTATGGCTTTAGGCCCAAAAATACATAAAGTATCCACTACGGCCTCAGGCCCAAACATGCATAAAGCATAAACTACGGCCTTAGGCCCAAATATGCATAAAGCATATAAACTACGACCTCAGGCCCAAATACAAGTGTTCAACATTCAGGGATTTAAATTCAGTAACTGAGAATCATACTGCAATATGTGATGCTAAAATACTGAATCATATTGAGTTACATGATACTGGAATACTGAATAGGACTAGACTAATACATGTATTATTCAACCGATTATGAAAACTGAAACTTCAAATGTTTATGATATGCTGAGTAATCTAGACTAAGACTCATGGGCATCAAACCCAAGTTTTATTGATTACGCACTGAGCTCACAACGTTCAGAATGAAAATCATGAATGAGTTATGGAGCTAGATAATAGAAGTTCTACAACTATTCAATGAACTAGGCTTAACTATACTTCTAAGGCAATTAGTAACGTCGTAAAAGAAACATAGTATAGGGAGAATCATTATCATTACCAAACATAGAGAGTTAGCCTCACATACCTTAACTTCCTGCTCTTGAGTGTAATACAAAATTTGCCAACCCTTCCAACTTTAATCTATATCACTACAAGTCAAAGGGATTCCATATTAGCAATAATACTCATACTTTGGTCACTTAGGCATTTTCTCAAATACTCGGTGGACATAAAGCTTCATAGACCTTATTAATGATGTTTTTACACCCAACAACCCATTCTCTTGCTCATAGATAAATTCTAAAATCTCAATTTGCTATAATCAATAGCATTCTTCATCACCCATAAGATAAACAACACCCTTAATAAATAATCAATAATCAACAACCCGAATCTATAATCGTTCATGCTTTTCTATCAAAACCATCAACCCATATCTCATGAACTTGCAGTCTATAATCATTAATCCAATGCTATAATCAATTAGAGGGTGAAGATATTACCTTCTTGACGTTCAATCTTCTTGAATTCGAGTTCTAGGGTTTTGTCTCTCAAAACATATGTCCCAATCGAATATCTAATTATTTGAAGGGTTTACCCATGTGAATAAGGTGTTGGGGAATTTAAATTAACTTATAATCACCATTATAACTTACCTTAGTAGTACCTGGGCGTGCTTTAGGGCAGTAGCACTGCCACAAGTGTGCAGTCGTGCACGAGACCATCCGGGCACGCACCTAGGCGCGCATACTACTCATTGTCCAGTAAAATGCACATAACTTTTCGTTCAGAAATCCGTTCGGGCTCCACAATATATCGTTGGAAAGTTATTTCAAAGGCTACAACTTTCATGTATTACATTTTCCCAAATTCCCAAGTGATATTCATGAAATCCTTCTAGAAGATAGACCTTCCAAAAAACTTAGTTGATTTTATCGAATCTTATACACCTCACTCTTCATCTTGATTCCAAAACAACTTTTTTCACCCATACTCTTCCCGATAGGACTTCATATATCCAAGATGCCATCTTAATACTCATTTAACATGACCACGCCTAGTCCGAATTTACGGAGTGTTACACGCACATGCAAGGTGACGGGCGTGTGAGCGTGCACCATAAGAATTGTGACTTGGTCAATTCCATGGAACTGTACAGTTGATTAATCTTGTCGTTATCCATATTTTCACTATGTGTTAGAGAATTTGAGATGTCAGTCATGTTAGAAATCATGCTTAGGCTACGTGTTGATACTGTTGGGACCCACAAAGGTCGTGTTACATGTTGAATTATTTGCTTAGTTTGCCATTTTGTACCCAGTCATATCTATTATTTGCATATTATATCTCAGTCTTTGTTGTCCTTTATTGATACATTATATCATCATTGTTTGGGCTGATTATCATGATTCTTGTGAGCCCGAAAGACTGGAAAGATTAATGACTGAGTGAGGCTGAGGTTCTATTGTGAGTGATATTTATGGGATCGGGCTGCACGCTGCAACAGGCTTTTATTGATTCATGCTAGGATTTGGCTTATTATAGCGCTTGGGTTGGGTCTGCCCCTCCGGAGTCTGCACATCCATAGTGGGCGCAGTTATTATTGATTTACATTTGGGCTAGATCTGCCCTGGATTTATTTGCATTTGGACTGGATCTGCCCTGTACTGTGTTGAGTTTTATCGCTAAACTTGAAAGCATGTCTAAATTCGCGTACCATTACCTGTAGATTATGAATTCCTGAGATATCACTGTCATATTTTCTGTAACTTTCCGTATTGTTAATGCTATATGCGGGTTGAAATACTCGAACCCATCACTACTTTCAATACAAAGGTTAGATTTGTTACTGATTAAGTTGGTTGTACTCATGCTACACCCTGCAGTTCGTGTGCAGATCCAGGTATTTTCGGTCACGGCGGTTGCTGATTCTCGGAGTTCAATCATTCGGAGATTATCATGGTAGCTGCCCTGGCGTCCGCAGACCTTGACTCTCCTCTCCTATCCCTCAGTCTTATCTATTCAGTTTCCGTCTTTTTTTCTTAGTTAGTATTTTAGACTTGTGTTGTATAGATGCTCATGTACTCAGTGACACCCTGATTTTGGGAAACTTATGTATCGAGTGTGGCAGTTTTATTCGGTTATGAGATTTCTTACTTATTTACAACTTGTTTTAGCATATTCTAAATTTGAAAGTGTTGGAGGTGTTTGAGTTGTCGGCTTGCCTAGTAACATGATATGTGCCATCACAACAAGTTGAGTTTTGTGTCATGATAAAACGACTCTAACTTTGAGATTCCGCTGCGTCGAGTTGCTTGAAATTTGTCTGATTTCATGAACTGGTATAGCCATATTTGCAAAGTTGTTATAGTAATCATACTGGTATATTGAGTAGAAAAAATAGGGATTTGAAAAGGAATTTGAAAGAGGAAATCGCATAAATCAATTAGTTATGGTGTTGTAGATAAAACAGGAAATTTTGTTGGAAGCCCACGTTTGGGAGCACGATAAGTCGTTGGTTCATCCTCGATCATTTTTTTTTCTTTTTCTTTGTAAAAATAATTTTGCAAATCTGAGTAGTTAGTTGTTTATTAAAAAACGGCCAACGAAAAGAATGAGAGGAATATTTTTTTTGTAATTGCCAAGTGTAATAAATAAATAAAATAACTGCCAAACGTTGTTTGAATTCGCAGGTTGAAAGTTTTCTCCTCGTTCATCTCCTATTCCAATGTTTCCAAGACTAGTGACAGGATTATGGATCCACCATTATCACTACCTCTCCTTCCTCACTGAGAGAGTCATTCACTTCTTTTTCCAGCGCTTGCTTGTTCTTCTCATTCCAATGGAGAGAGTACGGCTCCTACATCATTTGCTGAAGAAGTTGTAAAATCAATTAATACGTCTGGCAATAGATCGCAATCACATTTACGAGGCAGCATACTCTTGCTGGGAAAGCAAGAGTATTTAGATAGATGTTCCGGAACCTTAATTTAGGTTGATATTTGGATTGTATTCGCAAGATTCATGTTTCAGTAACGTATCCAAGGCAATTTGGGAGAGCTCTTTAAAACATACATTTTCTGAATAGTTTTGATATTGACTCTTAATAATGCCATTTGTCGCTCATTCTAAGAAATTAGGCACTATATATTAAGAAATGTAGTTAATAATCTAATGAATTTTTATCCATGAAGGCTATTGTCCAATATTATTTTCTTTGTTTCTTTTGATACATTGGAAGAGTAGAAACGTTACGACATTGAGCCTCCTTAAGATTTCACCGTTTAGTTTATATAAAAGAGATATTTAGTCATTTATTTGAGTACAAATCACTGTGTTGAAGTCATATTTACGTGCATGCATGCGAATGATGGATCAAGTTGTAATGTTGTATACATATCTTAACAGGTAAACTTTTAGAGTTATACATGTATTTGATGCCATGCTGTTTCGATCCAATCCCTGTATTAGCAGGTGCTTGCATTTTATACTAGACTTTAAAGGGGCATCTCGCGTTCATGCAGGATCCAGGAAATTAGAGCCGCACCCCAAGGGGTGTGATGGATGTAGGCAGCCTATAATATATATATATATACTCTAATACAAGCATTAGAAGTTGTTTCCACAGCTCAAACAACTTTACCGTTGCTCGAAGGCTCCCGTCATTTTATACTAAACTTTGTTGTTTGAAGTTTGCTTAGACTTTAAGGTTGCGATGTGCCATGCTTAATTGTTTGGTATTTACTACTGGTTTATTTACTTGTGACGAAGCATTCTGTAATTTTCTGAGAAGTAATGGTTGAATCTTGATGTAGTTATAGCCAGGTGTTTCTTTGCTTTCCATATAGGATCAAAATGCGAAACTGTTTTCCTATCTCTTCACTTTTTCCTTTTTCTGTCTTGTTTATTGTGACTAGCTGCAGACAATCCATTCTCTTGCTTTAATTGCAACTTGACAAATGTGAGCCTCAGTCTCTCTCATTATTTTTGGCCTTGTCGCTGCTCATGTCACTGTGTTTGTGATTTCAGAAATGCTCTTAAGTTCGGATTCTTGGTCATTTGGTCTCTTCTCCTCTCGCTTCAAGGGTAAAATTCCTCACCTTTCCTATTTGGTTCTCTTTGCTGCGTCTTGATTGTTGGTAAAAGGGCAGTCCAGTGGCGCAGTCCGGGAAGTGCCGCACCCCAAGGGTGTGCTACGCTTTGACTGTGCTAGCGCTGTGAATTACGAATGGAATATATCTCATTCTGTTTTTTATTTCAACTCTGGTTATGTCTTGTTAGATGCAAGCAGTAGTGCTGCAAACCGAAATGTATTTCCTTTGTTTTCTTCGCAATTGGATCATAATTATCTTCGTTGAGATTGATCCATTTTTGAACATAATGTGCATCACTGCTGTTGTTTTCAGCATTAGTGGTCTTTGTTTTTGCTCTCATGTTAACTATAAGGAAAGTGATAGAATTATATTCTTGGTTTTTGTATTGAACTTCTTTCTTTTTGAAATTTTACACCAGACATAATCTGTGTATTTGTGTACATATTTTCACTACTAGAAAACTGGCATATTCCATCCAAGGCATACTGATCGAAATCGGTCGAAACAAAAACCGACCGAAATCGGTCGAAAATTGCTAAATTGGTCGCAAAAGTCAACAAAAATATTTCTGACAACGGAAATAGTGGTCCCATAGCAAAAAAATAAAAATTCCGACCGAAATCGGTCGGAAATTGGTCAATATTTGACAAAAATAATTTTTTATTAAAAATTTTCCAACATTCCGACCGAATTCGGTCGGAAATTTTGAAATTATTATTTCCCGCCCAAGGCAATTGGTTTTTAATATAACAAAAACTATATACATTTAATTAACCAACCGGAATAAGTTATAATTAAATATTTTCGAGCGATCGAAAAAATAATTTTAAAATAATTAAGATATAAATTTAATAATATTACCGACCGAAGTCGGTCGATTTTTTTCACCCTTTTATATAAATAGCTTTTAAATAAATAATATTTAATACTTATTTGAGATATATATATATATATATATATATATATATATATATATATATATATATATATATATATATATATATATAATGCCACGACCCGAAATTCCCACCTTCGGACCGTGATGTCGCCTAACATTTAACTTGCTAGACAAGCCAACGTTAAAATAATATTATCCATTTTTAAACAATTTTAAAATTTATTAATAACAAAGAAATAAATGCGGAAGTAAGGTCTAAAATGTAATAAATAATCCATAAAAATAACGGTGTCTAAATACCATCCCAGAATTGGTGTCACAAGTGCACGAGCCTCTAGAATAATACAAATAAAGGTCTGAATAAAATAAAGTTGTCTCGAAACAAACACACAACTAAAGTAAAGTAGACGGGGACTTCAGAACTGCGGACGATGTGCAGATATACCTCAACTCTTCTATGAGTAGATGAAATTCGAGCAAGTCTATGGTACGCCGCTAGGACCAACTCCGAAATCTGCACAAGCAATATAGAGTGTAGTACCAGTACAACTAACCCCATGTACTCGTAAGTGCTGAGCCTAACCTCGACGAAGTAGTGACGAGACTAAGGCGGGTCATTTACATTAACCTGTACGCAATAATAATAATAATAACAATAATAATAGAAATAATTCAGGTGATTCATTTTAACAGTTGAAACCAACTCAGCAATCATAACCAATTATTATTTCAATCAATTTTCGTTGCAGCGTGCAACCCGCTCCCACAACATATCCGTTTTCAATCCTCCCATATATTTATTATAATCAAATATATATAGACTTTTAAACAAGTCTGTTGCGGCGTGAAACCCGATCCTCCAATATGGACTTTTAAACAAGTCAGTTGCGGCATGCAACCCGATCCTCCAATATGGACTTTTAAACAAGTCTGTTGCGGCGTGTAACCCGATCCTCCAATATGGACTTTTAAACAAGTCTGTTGCGGCGTGCAACCCAATCCCCCAATATATTCATTTCAATCAACTCTGTTGCGGCGCACAACCCGCTCTTCCTATATATTCATTTACCAATTCTTATAGAATAAATTTCTCCAATAAATGCAACAATTAATATAAAATTTTAAAACAACAAGCATTCAATAGTTATGATTTAATTATGAAACAAACAATAACAATTAGCAATTTATTATGAAAATTAGGGAGAAAAATAGGCAATTTAATATTTAATATACTAAATGTCAAGTAGCAATTAATGCACATAAATTGAGTAAGCATGTAGCAATTATTACAGGAATTCAAGAATTAATATTTGACAAAGAATAGGAGAGAAGCAATTATTATAACAATTAATTCGTGTATTAAAATAAATTTATAATTTTCAAATAATTATGTAAATAATTAATTTGACGACGTATAGACACTTGTCACCTCGCCTATACGCCGTTCACATGTATTTCACATAACAAATAATTTAAGGGTTCTATTCCCTCAAGTCAAGGTTAATCACGACACTTACCTCACTTTACAAATTCCAATCAATTACTCGACCACAGCTTTTCCTTTTAAATTGAACTCTAAAAGCTTCATATCTATTCACAAACAATTTGATATACTCAATACAAATCGTAAGAATTAATTCCATATGAATTTACTAATTTTTCGGATAAAAATCCGAAATTCACTTTAAAAATTGACAGTGGGGCCCACGTCTCAAATCTCGGAAAAATTTACCAAATCCGAACACCCATTCCAAGACGAGTCCAGCCATAACAAATTATCAAATTCCGACATCGGATTGACCTTCAAATCTTCGTTTTACATTTTTGGATGATTTTGTAAAAATCTGATTTTTTTCTTCTATAAATTCATGGATTCATGATGTAAATGAGTATGGAATCATGAAATATAATCAATATAGGATAAGGAACGCTTACCCCAATTTTCCCCCGTGAAAATCGCCTACACCGAGCTCCGCAAACTCAAAAATGAGTAAAATGGCTAAACTCCCCGTTTTATGGGGTTTCTGACGTTTTCGAGCGCCACAGGTAGCGTGGGGCACTGCCTGTGGCACACTTTCCAGAACACCAATAATTCCCAATGCCAGGTCTAGCGCCCCACGCAGCCCTGGGCGCTGGCGGCTACGAAAAATCTTTTCCGACACGAAAATATGCATAACTCTCTCATACGATGTCCGAATTCGACGATTCGTTTTGCTATAGCTCCAAAATTTCAATACAAATATAATTCATCAATCAAAGCTTAATTTGGGATTCATTTGCATAATGGTATACCACTTATTCTTGAAGAAACAACGTCGAACGTTCTTGAAATGCCAAAATTAAATTCTGTTGACCACCCGAGGCCCTCGGGACCTCAACCAAATATACCAACAAGTCCTAAAATATCATACGGGCTAACTCGGGATCTCATATCACGTCAAACGATGTTGAAAGTACAATTCACACCTCGATTCGATCTTTTGAGTTTCTAATCTTTTCAATTTACAAATCTTGTGCCAAAACATGTTAAATGAATCCGGAATGATTTTAAATTTGGCACACAAGTCATAAATAACATAACGGAGCTATTCTAATTTTCAGAATTGGATTCCGACCCCGATATCAAAATGTTAACCCCGTGGTCAAACTTGAAAATCTTTAGCCTTTAAATTACTAGTTTCTGTTAAATGGTAATAACTTGAGCTAAGGACTTCCAAATTAAATTTCGGGCATAAGCCCAAGTCCGAAATCATGATATGGACCTACCGGAACTGTCAAAACATTGAAGTGTGTCTGTTTGCTCAAAATGTTGACCAAAGTCAACGCAGTTGAGTTTTAAGGCTCTATTTTAAATTTTAATCTATTTTTTACATAAAAACTTTCCGAAAAAGTTTACGGACTGTGCACGTAAATCGAAAAGTAATAAATAGTATTTTTCGAGGTCTTATAACGCATAATTAATTATTAAATATAAAAATAACATTTTGAGTCATCACATTCTCCACCTCTAAAACAAACGTTCGTCCTCAAACGAAGTTAGAAAAAGTACCTCAGCTAGTGAATAAGTGTGGATATTTACTCCTCATGTCCGACTCGGACTCCCAGGTAGATGCCTCTACCGACTGACATCTCCAGTGCACTCGAACTGAAGGATAACTCTTAGACCTCAACTATCGGACCTACCGGGCTAGAATAGCTACCGGCTCCTCCTCATATGTCAAATCTTTGTCCAATTGGATTGAGCTGAAATCTAATACATGGGATGGATCACCATGGTATTTCCAGAGCATGTACACATGAAACACTGGATGAACTGCTAATAAAATAGGTGGTAATGCAAGCCTGTAGGCTACTTCGCCCACCCTTTCAAGAATTTCGAAGGGTCCTATATACCTAGGGCTCAACTTGCCCTTCTTTCCGAAACTCATTACACCTTTCATAGGTGAAACCCGGAGCAATACTCTTTCTCCAACCATGAATGCAATGTCTCTAACTTTACGGTCGGCATAACTCTTTTGCCTAGACTGAGCTGTGCGAAGTCGATCCTGAATAACCTTGACTTTATCCAAGGCATCCTGTACTAAATCGGTACCCAACAACCGAGCTTCTCCCGCTTCAAACCATCCAACTGGCGAACGACATCGCTTTCCGTATAGTGCCTCATATGGAGCCATATGAATGCTCGACTGGTAGCTATTATTATAAGCAAACTCCGCAAGTGGCAAGAACTGGTCGCAAGAACCTCCAAAGTCAATAACACAAGTGCGAAGCATATCTTCCAATATCTGAATAATGCGCTCTGACTGTCTGTCTATCTGTGGATCAAATACTGTACTCAACTCAACCCATGTGCCTAACTCACGTTGTACATCCCTCCAGAAGTGTGAGGTAAACTGCGTACCTCGATCTGAAATAATAGACACGGGCACACCGTGAAGGAGGACAATCTCACGAATGTAAATTTCAGCTAACCGCTCTGAAGAATAGGTAACTGTCACTAGAATGAAATGTGCTGACTTGGTCAACCTGTCCACAATGAACCAAACTACGTCAAATTTTCTCTGAGTCCGTGGGAGTCCCAACAACAAAATACATAGTGATACGCTCCCATTTCCACTTAGGAATTTCTAACTTCTGAAGCAAACCACCAGGTATCTGATGCTCGTACTTAACTTGCTGACAATTCAGACACCGAGCTACATATGCAACTATATCCTTTTTCATTCTCCTCCACCAATATTGTTGCCTCAAATCTTGATACATTTTGGCGGTACCTGGATGAATAGAATACCTGGAACTGTGTGCCTCTTCAAGAAATAATTCACGAAGCCCATCCACATTAGGCACACAAATACGACCCTACATTCGCAGAACTCCATCTTCCCCAAAACAACATGTTTGGCATCACTGTGCCGCATCGTGTCCTTAAGGACAAGTAAATGAGGATCATCATACTGTCGCTTTCTGATATGGTCATATAAAGAAGACCGAGCGACTGTGCAAGCTAGAACCCGACTGGGTTCTGAAATATCTAACCTTACGAACTAATTAGCCAAATTCTGAACATCTGCAGCTAACGGCCTCTCACCAACCGGAATATACGCAAGGCTGCCCATACTCACAGCCTTTCTACTCAAAGCATTTTCTACCACATTGGCCTTTCCGGGGTGATACAAAATGGTGATATCATAGTCTTTCAACAACTCCAACCATCTTCTCTGCCTCAAATTACGATCATTTTGTTTGAATAGATACTGAAGGCTACGATGATCAGTAAATACCTCACCTGAGACACCGTAGAGGTAATGCCTCTAAATTTTCAGCGCATGAACAATGGCTTCCAATTCTAAGTCATGAACATGATAATTCTTATCGTGAACTTTCAATCGCCGTGACGCATATGCAATCACCCTGTTATCTTGCATCAATACTGCACCAAGCCCAACGCGAGAAGCATCACAATACACCGTATAAGATCCTGAACCTGTGGGTAATACCAACACCGGTGATGTAGCCAAAGCGGTATTAAGCTTCTGAAAGCTCAACTTACACTCGTTTGACCATCTAAATAGGGCAACCTTCTGGGTCAATCTGGTCTTAATAGTTGTTCATAATCAACTATAGAATCGTCAATTTAACTTCATCTTAACAAAAAGCTCGTTGCAAACCTTCACAATACCGATGGCGAGATGCGAGGCACGAATACCTCATAATTATTTACCCGAATTAACGAGTAATATTTAACGCCACCTGGGCGAGCACCTACCTCGTAGGTTAAAACTCAATAATTACAAAATTTAATATTTTGGCAAATATGCATCAAAACTTACCGAAATGAGTAACAAAAAGCCACATTTAGCCTCATATCTCTTATTAGTACAAATTTAATTTCACAATGGAGAGCTTAAACACAAGAATTTTCATCACAAGGATGTCGTCCTTATATAACTTCCACCGCAGCTCATAGCCCGGTTTAAACATATCAATTTATTTTTAAAAGGGAGGATCTCGTCCTCAGTTCTAAATCACAAGTAATATGCATATCGTGCCAATCGAAAATTTCCATTTTCTCCTTTTAAATAATTTCGGTTACACAAAATCACAACGCATAATGAACCCCACACCGGTAGGGCATATAATTCATAATTTATAATTAATTATCCATAAATTACATCAAAACTTACCAAAATGAGTAACAGAAAGCCACATTTAGCCTCACAGCTCTTATTAGTGACCAACATGGAATGATAGGCGTAGTTATCTCCATAGAATCTCCCAACATGAGTAAACACATAAGTAGATTATAGAATTATGAAGCTCTCTCATAAGTGGAGCACAATAGGAGGACTCGTCTTGATACTCATAACCGAATCAAGTTAAGGAAATTATTCCTTTATATTAAATCGAGGTCATACCTGTAATGACACCATCTGATGTAGCGACCTCAGCCATACCATAAAGAATATATCAACGACTGGACCTCCACCTCTAGGACGCCCACTACCCGCCCGTCCTCTACCCCTAACTGGTCGTGTAGGTGGTGTAGTAACTGCAATGGGGCACGTAGCCTGAGTGCTTTGATGAAATGTCTCTCCCAAGTCTAGGACAATTTTCTCATGATGTGCCTAGTATCACTGCATTCATAACAATCCTTTTGCGGGTTTGGCTGCTCATACTGAGTCTGTGCGAGATAACTGGAATAACCATTATAGGAAACTCATGTCGGTGGTGCATTAAAAGAACTTACCAGAGCATCCCGAGTAATCCGATGTGCGGACTGGGCTAGCCGACTGCTCGAGCCCCCACTATAATGATTTATACTTGCAGAGTAGAATCCACTGAATCCCCCAGAACCTCGAGACGTTTTGGTCTCCTTAGTTTCCTTTTTCCTCATCCCGAACACGTTCTAATATCTTGGCAATTTCTACCACTAGTGGAAAGGAAGTATCAGCCTGCAGCTCCCGAGTCGTACAAAATTTTACGATTATAATTGAGTAATTTAATGAGTTTGTGGACTCGCTCTCTGGTTGTAGGAAGAAAAGTAGGAATATGACGGGATAACTTATTGAACCTGATGGCATATTATGACACTTTCATGGTGGCCTGACGCAACCGTTCAAAACCTATGCGCCACCCATTACCGAGAGTCCGGGAACAAACTCTTTCGAAAGTGTTTCTGAGAATTGAGCCAAGTGGGCGGTGTTGCATTGGCTGGTCTGCCATCTTCATAGGCTTGCCACAGACACCTATGGAGAATTATCTCTCCCAAGGCCAATTTCTTCTTTTGTTATGCTGACTCAACACTGTTGAGCTGACCCATTTCTTAACATACTCTTCGATTTTTCTTTGGGGTAACCCTTACCCCTATTTATACATAACGATCACAAAAGTAGAGCTCCATACAAATAAATCTTGGCACAAACCACATAGTCCAGAATCTCGTCAACCACTGTACCTTCTCCAAAGCACCCCAAAATCCACAACCATGACGTCCACGCTAAGTAGACTTTCTTAACATTTAAAGTTATTTCTCTAACTCCTTTGGTACTGAAGTATAGGATCATTAAGTAGGAGGACATACCGCAAGTCCCAACCTTATCCTCTACAAAATCCCAGGCCTTAAATATGTGTAAATTTTGGGAAACCTTTCAGTACCACATATATACATTTCAGTCCAAAACTGATATAACACATGACTCGCAATCCCTTCATTAATAGTGGATTCCCCCACTCGGCGCGAATTCATAGTTCACCACATCCGATGATCCACAATATTAATCTTCACAGCTTATATAAATCAACTAGATGCCAAGGTCCATTGCACCCCTACATGATTCACTGGGTGATCTGTCAATACGCCCGCATCTTCAGTCGGAACCACACGTTGAGGCAATGTTTGAGCATCTTTGGCTCTCTCGTAGTCCATCTGCGGCATCACGAACCGTCGACGCACAACTGATACCGAGTGCGCAATGTCATACACGAGTTGATACAAAGGACTACGAGATATATGTTTCAAGCAAAATCAATGTCGCATGATAAGGAATGAAAGAAATGATATTGTTCCTAAACTTCATAGCCTCTGAGAGATAAGTACAGACGTCTCCGTACTGATCCTTCAGTCTCTACTAAGCTTGTTCATGATTCATGAGACCTATGTAACTTATTGCTCTAATACCAACTATCACGACCCGAAATTTCCACCTTCGGACCGTGATAGCACATAATATTTCACTTGCTAAGCAAGCTAACGTTAAAATAATATTAGCCATTTATAAACAATTTTAAAATTTATTAATAACAAAGAAACAAATGCGTAAGTAAGGTCTAAAATATAATGAATAATCCATAAAAATAACGGTGTCTAAATACCATCCCAGAATTGGTGTCACAAGTGCACGAGCTTCTAGAATAATACAAATAAAGGTCTGAATAAAATAAAGCTGTCTGAAAACAAACACACAGCTAAAGTAAAGTAGACGGGGACTTCAAAATTGCGGACGATGTGCAGTTATACCTCAAGTCTTCTCTGAGTAGATAAAATTCGAGCAAGTCTATGGTACGCCGCAGGGACCAACTCCAAAATCTGCACAAGAAGTGCAGAGTGTAGTATCAGTACAACCGACCCCATGTACTTGTAAGTGTTGAGCCTAACCTCGACGAAGTAGTGACGAGGCTAAGGCGGGTCACTTACATTAACCTGTACGCAATAATAATAATAATAACAACAACAATAATAGAAATAATTCAGGTGATTCATTTTAACAGTTGAAACTAACTCAGCAATCATAACCAATTATTATTTCAATCAATTTTCGTTGCAGCGTGCAACCCGCTCCCACAACATATCCATTTTCAATCCTCCCATATATTTATTATAATCAAGTATATATAGACTTTTAAACAAGTCTGTAGCGGCGTGCAACCCGATCCTCCAATATGGACATTTAAACAAGTCTGTTGCGGCATTCAACCCGATCCTCCAATATGGACTCTTAAACAAGTATGTAATAGAGTGCAACCCGATCCTCCAATATGGACTTTTAAACAAGTTTGTTGCGGCGTGCAACCCGATCCTCCAATATGGACTTTTAAACAAGTCTGTTGCGGCGTGCAACCCGATCCTCCAATATGGACTTTTAAACAAGTCTGTTGCGGCGTGCAACCCGATCCTCCAATATATTCATTTCAATCAACTCTATTGCGGCGCGCAACCCGCTCCTCCAATATATTCATTTACCAATTCTTATAGAATAAATTATCCCAATAAATACAACAATTAATATAAAATTTTAAAACAACAAGCATTCAATAGTTATGATTTAATTATGAAACAAGCAATAACAATTAGCAATTTATTATGAAAATCAGGGAGAAAATAGGCAGTTTAATATTTAATATGCTAAATGTCAAGTAGCAATTAATTCACATAAATTGAGTAAGTATGTAGCAATTATTACTGGAATTCAAGAATTAATATTTGATAAAGAATAGGAGAGAAGCAATTATTATAATAATTAATTCATGTATTAAAACAAATTTAGGATTTTAAAATAATTATGCAAACAATTAATTTGACGATGTATAGACACTCGTCACCTCGTCTATACGTCGTTCATATGTATTTAACATAATAAATAATTTAAGGGTTCTATTCCCTCAAGTCAAGGTTAACCACGACACTTACCTCGCTTTGCAAATTCCAATCAATTACTCGACACAACTTTTCCTTTTAAATTGTACTCTAAAAGCTTCAAATCTATTCACAAACAATTCGATATACTCAATACAAATCGTAGGAATTAATTTCATATGAATTTACTAATTTTCCGGATAAAAATCCGAAATTCACTTTAAAAATTGACAGTGGGACCCACGTCTCAAATCTCGAAAAAACTTACCAAATCCGAACACCCATTCCGAGACGAGTCCAGCCATAACAAAATTATCAAATTCCAACATCGGATTGACCTTCAAATCTTCGTTTTACATTTTTGGAAGATTTTATAAAAATCTGATTTTTCTTCCATAAATTCATGAATTCATGATGTAAATGAGTATGAAATCATGAAATATAATCAATATAAGATAAGGAACACTTACCCTAATTTTTTCCCGTGAAAATCGCCTAAACCGAGCTCCGCAAACTCAAAAATGAGTAAAATGGCTAAACTCCCCGTTTTATGGGGTTTCTGACGTTTTCGAGCGCAACAGGTAGTGTCGGGCGATGCCTGTGGTGCACTTTCCAGAACACCAATAATTTCCAACACCAGGGCTAGCGCCCCACGCAACCCTGGGCGCTGGCGGCTACGAAAAATCTTTCCCGACACAAAAATGTGCATAACTCTCTCATACGATGTCCGAATTCGACGATTCTTTTTTATATAGCTCCAAAATTTCAATACGGATATAATACTTCTATCAAAACTGAATTTGGAATTCATTTGTGTAATGGTATATGACTTATTCTTGAAGAAACGAAGTCAAATGTTCTTAAAATGCCAAAATTAAATTCCGTTGACCACCCGAAATTCACCGGAGGCCCTCGGGACTTCAACTAAATATACCAACAAGTCCTAAAACATCATACCACATTTTCTATTCGCAGATGTAGATATTTACAGACTTACTTCGGGTCTCATATCATGTCAAATGACGTTGAAATTACAATTCACACCTCGATTCGATCTTTTGAGTTTCCAAACTTTTCAATTTACAAATCTTGTGCCAAAACATGTTAAATGAATCTGGAATAACTTTAAATTTGGCACACATGTTATAAATGATATAACGGAGCTATTTTAATTTCCATAATCGGATTCCGACCCCGATATCATAAAGTCAACCCCATGGTCAAACTTGGAAATCTTTAGCCTTTAAATTACTAGTTTCCGTTAGGGACCTCTAAATTAAATTTCGGGCATAAGCCCAAGTCCCAAATCACGATACAGACCTACAGGAACTGTCAAAACATTAAAGTGGGTCTGTTTGCTCAAAATGTTGACCAAAGTCAACTCAGTTGAGTTTTAAGGCTCTATTTCACATTTTAATCCATTTTTCACATAAATATTTTCCAGAAAAGTTTACGGATTGCGCATTCAAGTCGAGGAGTGATAAATAGTGCTTTTCGATATCTTAGAATACATAATTAATTATTAAATATAAAGATAACATTTTGAGTTATCACAATATCGAATATAACTTATATATTATACACTTAGTATACATTCAAGTCGAGGAGTGATAAATAGTGCTTTTCGATATCTTAGAACACATAATTAATTATTAAATATAAAGATAACATTTTGTGTTATCACAATATCGAATATAACTTATATACTATACACTTAGTATATATATACTATACTATACTATATATATATATATATATATATATATATATATATATATATATATATATATATATATATATATATATATATATATATATATAGAGAGAGAGAGAGAGAGAGAGAGAGAGAGACACCTTCGGACTGTGATGACGCCTAATATTTCACTTGCTAGGCAAGCTAACGTTAGAATAATATTATCCATTTTAAAATAATTTTTAAATTTTTAATAACAATGGAACAAATACGGAAGTAAGGTCTGAAATATAGTGAATAATCCATAAAAATAACGGTGTCTAAATACCATCCCAGAATTGGTGTCACAAGTGCACGAGCTTCAAGAATAATACAAATAAGGGCCTGAATAAAATAAAGTTATCTGGAAATAAACACACAGCTAAAGTAAAGTAGACGGGGACTTCAGAACTGCGGACATCGTGCAGTTATACCTCAAGTCTCCTATGAGTAGCTGAAATCTGAGCAAGTCTATGGTACGCCGCTGGGACCAACTCCGAAATCTGCACAAGAAGTGCAGAGTGTAGTATCAGTATAACAGACCCCATGTACTGGTAAGTGTTGAGCCTAACCCCGACAAAGTAATGACGAGGCTAAGGCGGGTCATTTACATTAACCTGTACGCAATATTAGTAACAATAATAAATAATAGAAATAAATCAGGTAACTCATTTATAATAATTGAAGCCAACTCAACAAACATAACCAATTATCATTTCCATCAATTTCCGTTGCAGCGTGCAACCCACTCTCACAATATATTCATATTCAATCCCGCTCTCACAATATATTCACATTCAATTCTGTTGCAACATGCAACCCGCTCTCACAATATATTCATTTTAATCAAGTCTATCATATATTTATTTCAATCAAGTATATATAGACTTTTAAATAAGTCTGTTGCGGCATGCAACCCGATCCTCCAATATGGACTTTTAATAAGTCTGTTGCGGTGTGCAACCCGATCCTCCAATATAGACTTTTAATAAGTCTGTTGCGGCGTACAACCCGATATATATATATATATATATATATATATATATATATATATATATATATATATATATATATATATATATATATATATATATATATATATATATATATATATATATATATATATATATATATATATATATATATATATATATATATATATATATATATATATATATATATATATATATATATATATATATATGTTGTTGCGGCGTGCAACCCGCTCCTCCAATATATTCATTTACCAATTCTTATAGAAGTAATTTCCCTAATAAATGCAATAATTAATATAAAATTATAAGAAAACAAGCATATAATAATTATGATTTAATTATGAAACAAACAATGGCAAATAGCAAGTTATTATGGAAATCAGAGCAAAAATAGGCAGTTTAATATTTAACATCCTAAATGTCAAATAACAATTTAGACATATAATTCAAATAGCATGTAACAATTAATGCAAGAATTCAAGGATTAATATTTGACAAAGAATATGAGAGAAATAATTATTATAACAATTAATTTATGATTTAAAATAATTTATGATTTTTCAAGTAAGTAGGCAAAAAATTAATTTGATGATGTATAGACACTTGTCACCTCGCCTATACGTCATTCACATGCATTTCACATAACAAATAATTTAAGGGTTCTATTCCATCAAGTCAAGGCTAACCATGACACTTACCTCGCTTTACAAACTCCAATCAATTACTCGACCACAACTTTTCCTTTTAAATTTGTCTCCAAAAGCTTCAAATATATTCACAGATAATTCAATATCAATACGAATCATAGGAATTAATTCCATATGAATTTACTAATTTTTCGGATAAAAATTCGTAATTCATTTAAATATTCGATCGTGGGACCCACGTTTCAAATCTCAAAAAAAAAAAACTTACGAAATCCGAACACCCTTTCCGAGACGAGTCCAACCATACAAAAATTATCCAATTCCGATCTCAAATGGACCTTCAAATCTTAAATTTTCGTTTTTGGAATGTTTTACAAAAATTCCAATTTCTTCCATCTAAATCCGAAATAAAGGATGAATATAGATATGGATTCATGAAATATAATCACTTTTGGTTATAGAACACTTACACAATTCAAAGTCGTAAAAAACTCTTTCAAATCACCCAAAAAAACCCGAGGTTTTAAGGCCCAAACGAAATGAAGAAAAATGGACATTTTCGATTCTTATGTTTTTGTAAATTTTTCGCTGCTGCGACTAAATTGTCACATCCGCGACGTCACTTTTGCAACTGAAAACGCCGTTGCTGCGAAGAAGGGCTGGCCAGGGGAATCCTCGCATCTGCGGAAGAAAAATGCGCACATGCGCTAACTTCCACTTCTGCGATCTAACAGTCCGCTTTTGCGGACGCGCGGGTGCGTGCATGTTTCCGCACCTGCGGAATTTTTGCCCAGACCGCTTCTGCGAGGAATTTCTCGCTTCTGCGGCCAAGGCTTCGCAGAAGCGAAGACACCAGAAGCAACAAACTTTCAGATTTTGCTTAAGGCCAATTCTTGTTCCGATTTCGATTCGTATTACACTCGGGGTACTCGGGACCCCGTCCAAATATACCAACAAGTCCAGAAACATAATGCGGACTTACTCGGGGTTTCAATTCACGTCAAACAACATCAAAATTATAATTCACACCTCGATTCGAATCTTTAAGTTTTAAACTTTTTAATTTGCAAATCTCGTGCCAAAACATATTAAATGAATTCGGAATGACTTCAAATTTGGCACATAAGTCATAAATGACATAACGGAGCTATTCAAATTTCTAGAATCGAATTCTGGATCCGATATTAAAAGTCAACCCCGTGGTCAAACTTGAAAATTTTTAGCCTTTAAATTACTAGTTTCTGTTTAATGGTCATAACTTGAGCTAGGGACCTCCAAATTAAATTATGGGCATACGCCCAAGTCCATAATCACGATACGGAGTTGCCGGAACTGTCAAAACACTGATCCGGTTCTGTTTGTTCAAAATGTTGACCAAAGTCAACTCAGTTGAGTTTTAAGGCTCTATTTCACATTTTAATCCATTTTTCACATAAAAACATTCCGAAAAATTATACGGACTGCGCACGCAAGTCGAGAAATGATAATTAATGCTTTTCGAGGTTTTAGAAGACATAATTACTTATTAAATTTAAAGATGACATTTTGGGTCATCACATTCTCCACCTTTGAAACAAATGTTCGTCCTCGAACGGAGTTAGAAAAAGTACATGTGCTAGAGAAAAGGTATTGATATTTACTCAGCATGTCCGACTCGGACTCCCAGGTAGATGCCTCTACCGGATGGCCTCTCCATTGCAGTCGAACTGAAGGATAACTCTTAGACCTCAACTGCTAGACCTGTCGGGCTAGAATAGCCACCGGCTCCTCCTCGTAAGTCAAATCTTTGTCCAATTGGACTGAGATGAAATCTAACACATAGGACAGATCACCATGATATTTTTGGAGCATAGACACATGGAACACCAGATGAACTGCTAATAAACTAGGTGGTAATGCAAGCATGTAGGCTACTTCATCCACCCTTTCAAGAATTTCAAAGGGTCCGATATACCTAGGGCTCAACTTGCCCTTCCTTCCGAACCTCATTACATCTTTCATAGGTGAAACCCGGAGTAATATTCTTTCTCCAACCATGAATTCAATATCACAAACTTTATGGTCGGCATAACTCTTTTGCCTAGACTCAGCTATGCGAAGTCGATCCTGAATAATCTTGACCTTATCCAAGGCATCCTGTACCAAATCGGTACCCAATAACCGAGCCTCTCCCGGTTCAAACCAGCCAACTGGAGAACGGCATCGCCTTCCGTATAATGCCTCATATGGAGCCATCTGAATGCTCGACTGATAGCTATTATTATAAGCAAACTCCACAAGTGGCAAGAAATGATCCCAAGAATCTCCAAAGTCTATAACACAAGCGCGAAGCATATCTTCCAATATCTGAATAGTGCGCTCTGAATGTCCGTATGTCTGTGGATGAAATATTGTACTCAATTCCACCTGCGTGCCTAACTCACGTTGTATAGCCCTCCAAAAATGTGAGGTAAACTGCGTACCTCAATATGAAATAATAGACACAAGCACACCGTGAAGGCGGACAATCTCACGAATGTAAATTTCAGCTAATATACTGTGCTGATTTGGTTAACTTGTCCACAATGACCCAAACTGCGTCAAATTTACTCTGAGTCCGTGGGAGTTTAACAACAAAATCCATAGTGACACGCTCTCATTTCCATTCACGAATTTCTAACTTCTGAAGCAAATCACCGGGTCTGTGATGATCATACTTAACTTGCTGACAATTCAGATACCGAGCTACATATGTAACTAAGGGTGGAAAGTGGGCTGGTCCCGGGCCTAAACGGGCTAAGTAGGCCGGTCCAAAGGGTCCTGGGCCCGGGCCGGTCCCAAATTAAACGGGCCAAAGGGTCCTGGGCTAAGTGATCTTTTTGTAGGGACCGGTCCGGGACCGGGACCATTTGGCTAAATGGGCTTAGTGGGCCCAATGGATTTTTGTAAAAAAAATTAAATAGAAATTAGAGACAAAAAGATATTAAAAATAATATCTAAGGCAATGCCTTGTAAATCTTATTATAGAATTGTGACCTAAATATTTTAATATTTTTTAATTCAAATTTAAAATCTAAAGACAAAATATTGTAAAGAGATATTCAAAGCAATGCCTTGTAATTTTATTATAGCATTAAAAAATATGAAAATATCTTTCTTAGTCTTCATCCCCCGATGGAATAAGAACAACAAGGTGCTAATACGACCATTGAGAAGAAAAAGAAACTAATCAAGATGTGCCAAAATATAAGTTACATAATACATACTAATTTTTGTTCATACAAGTTACATGGTATCTCTTTCAAACTTCATAAATCCATCAAGGTCCGGAGGAATTTTCATTGGTGGTGGCGGAAAAGTAGCTTGGTCATCGCCACTTCCGGGCGAAGCAACATCCTCCGCAAGTTCAACTAGCATTTATTTGTAAGCTTCATCTTCATCTGGTTGTGATTCAGCAAGTCCAAAATTTCTTCTTTCCGACCGGATCCAATCTATGAAAAGTACTGATTTTTCCAAGCTATCCCTCATAGACGCTCTATAATCACCGAGTTGAAGTCTTGCTTGACTGAAAGCGCTCTCTGATGCCAGTGTTGAAGCTTGAATAGTTAAAATGTCTCGGGCCATCCTTGAAAGAATCGGAATGTGTTTTTCTTTGTCCTTCCACCATTCCAAAAGATTAAAGGAACCGTCGGGATTCACTTCCTCAATTCCCTGCGACAAATAAACTTCAAGCTCATTTAGTTGTGAAAGATCACTACTACTAGAACCTTAAGAACCCCTAAACCCCGCCCAAGCAATAAGTGCTCTTACTCCCGCAGTTCTTATAGATGATTGAGAATCAGAAGAAGAAGGAATTGGAATATTTGGTCTAGCATGATTTAATGCAACTTGATAAACATTAAAAATATTTTAAGTATTTATTCTAATTGAGGCTATTGCTTTCGGAAGTTGAGAAAATTCCTCATGTTCAATTGCTAAACCATTATAAACAGTTTCATACCAAAATGAGGACCTTCTAATTTCATACAAGGATTTAACAAAGCAGAAACACCATAAATAGGGGGAATAGGGAAAAAATATTTTTTAAACTTTTTTCTCATTGAATCAATAGCAAGTTTATAAATTTCCCCACCCTCTGAAAAATGAGCAAACAAATTTGCAAGTTCTGCAATATAAACTAAACAGTTAGAAATAGTAGGATAATATTGCCCAGAAAATTTATTTGTAGAAATATGAAATTTTTCTAAAAAATCTACAAGTATTTTAACATTAGCCAAATCCCCATTTGTAAGGTGCTCATCATCATTACTTACATGTGCATTAAATATTGAGTTTATGGGTTTCTATATTCACATGCAACAACCAAACTTTCATACATGTAATTCCATCTAGTTGGACAAGGTTTAGAAACCTTTAATTCTCTTAGGCCAAATTCATCGCATCTTTTAAAATATTCTCTAAGTCTACTTCTACAGTTTGAATAAAAAAGCCAGTTAAGAGCCATTTTAAACTTTTCAATTTCAATATTTAAAATTCGCATACCATCACCCACAATTAAATGGTAAATATGACAAATACATCTAACATGAAAAATGTCACTAAATATAGGATTTAGCGTAGTGGAAACCAATGATATAACATTTGTGTTACTAGAAGCATTATCCATTGAAATTGATATTATTTTATCACTAATGCAAAAATATCTACAAATATATGTAACGGTGCTAGCAATAAACTGCCCTGTGTGATGTGAATTAATATTTCTATAAGAAATAATGCGCTTTTTCATTATCCAATCCTCATCAATCCAATGACTGGTAACAATAAGGTAATCACAGTCGTTACCACTTCTACCAATATCAGTTGTAATAACAACATGATAATTTATATGAGTAAATAAATAGTACAAATATTGTTCATATTCATGTTTATATTTATAAATATCGCTCTTTAAGGTTGTGCGAGGGAAAACCTTTATAAGTAGGATTAAGGATTTTTCTAATATAATGCAGAAAGTTAGGGTCAGAAGGAAAACTATAGGGTAAGCACATAACAGTTACCATTTTTGCCAATTCTTTCCGATCTTTTTTTGGATCATAATATAAAATACTACCGGTAACAGTGTTAATTCACGGTTGAAATTGATTTGAATCGGTACTAGGGTCAACCTGACTAGGAGTAGGTAGACTTTTCCCCTCGGCCAAAGCTTATAGACAAAGATATCTCACTCTATCTTGAGCGTGTTTCAATATATGTCTAGCCAAAGTTCACCCCCCCCCCTCAAAATATTTAAAAACTAACTTCGTGCCACAAGTTTTACACTTAGCCTTATTTTCTGGAATTAGTTGAGCAAACAATGGCCAAACGGGAGATGTTTCCGTCCGTTTTCTAGGTTGTCTAGAAAAAGTAGGGGTAGTAACAAGAGTATCAGATGTGGCATCATTTGGATTAGTAGGGTTATCACTAGTTGGGTTAACATTAGGAGCAGGACTAGTTGGTGTATCATCATCCGGTTGAGTTTCATCAAAATCTATTTCTTCGTTATCATTTTCATCAATAGTTGGATTAGAATAAAGAGCATTCATTAATTCATGGTCTAATTGTTCACCAGCTCTAATATTATGGCAAAACTAACTTTTAGTAAATTGTAATAAACTATTATCGCTATCAAGAATAGCAGGTGTAGGACGGATATGAGGTTGGGAGCCCGGGGCAGTGAAGGAGGAACAGATTGAGCACTAGATTCGTCAGTCTTGGATTTTTCCTTATTTTTACCAGAAAGTTTTTTAAGGAAGCCATCTTAATTAATAAAGTAATAGAAAATAAATAAAAAAACAAAACTATAATATTAAAACTTAAGAGTTTGAACGAGTTTACCGAATTGACAAACAACTTGTTGAAAATTGATTATCGTTGAAGACTTCAATTCATCAATTTCACAATTTTTTCACAAATTGTAACAATAAAGTAAGCAATACTAGCAATTATAGAAGAAACTTAGAAAGAGATTGTGATAGATTGATGATTTTGTAAGAAAAAAATGAAAGAATGAGGGGGTATTTATAGTTGAAAATAGAAAAAAGTGTAATTATAAAAAGTTTGGGGTTAAAACAAAGTTGGGGGGTTAAATGGCTATTTTATAAATAGGCAACGGCTATTTTTGACAGTCCAAAGGCTATATTTTTGACCGTTGGGACCGTTTGGCCCGCTAAGGGATTAGGTCCGATCCCGGTCCCTGGCGGGCTAAATGGTCCCGGTCCTAGCAGGCCCAAAGCATAGGACCGGCCCACCAGACCGTCCTAGGCCCACTAAAACCGGTCCTAACGATCCTGGCCCGTTTAGCCCGTTTGGCCCGCGGTCCCGGGCCGGTCCCCGGCCTGGACCGGCTCACTTGCCAACCTTATATGAAACTATATCCTTTTTTATTCTCCTCCACCAATAATGTTGCCGCAAATCTTGATACATTTTGGCGGTACCTGGATGAATAGAGTACCTAGAACTGTGTGCCTCTTCAAGAATTAATTCACGAAATCCATCCACATTAGGCACACAAATACGACCCTGCATTCGCAAAACTCCATCTTCCCCCACAGCAACCTGTTTAGCATCACTGTGCCACACTATGTCCTTAAGGACAAGTAAATGAGGATCATCATACTGCCTCTCTCTGATGCGCTCATATAAAGAAGACCGAGCGACTGTGCAAACTAGAACCCGACTAAGTTCTGAAACATCTAATCTCACGAATTGATTAGCCAAAGTCTGAACATCTGCAGCTAATGGCCTCTTACCAACCGGAATATACGCAAGACTGCCCATACTCACAGCCTTTCTACTCAAAGCATCGGCCACCACATTGGCCTTTCCGGGGTGATACAAAATGGTGATATCATAGTCTTTCAACAACTCCAACCATCTTCTCTCACTCAAATTAAGATCCTTTTGTTTGAACAGATACTAAAGGCTACGATGATCAGTAAACACCTCACACGAGATACCGTAGAGGTAATGCCTCCAAATCTTCAGCGCATGAACAATGGCTGCCAATTCTAAGTCATGAACAGGATAATTCTTCTCGTGAACTTTCAACTGTCGCGACGCATATGCAATTACCTTGCCGTCTTGCATTAATATTTCACCAACCCAATGTGAGATGCCTCACAATATATCGTATACGATCCTGAACCTGTGGGTAATACCAACATTGGCGCCGTATTCAAAGCAGTCTTGAGCTTCTGAAAGCTCAACTCACACTCGTCTGACCATCTGAATGGGACACCTTTCCAGGTTAGTCTAGTCAATGTGCTTGTTATAGATAAAATCCCTTCCACGAACCGACGATAATAACCTGCCAAACCCGGGAAACTCCGGATCTCTGTAACTGAAGTAGGTCTAGGCCAATTTTGAGCAGCCTCTATCTTCTTAGGATCCACCTTTATGCCTTATGACGATACAACATGCCCCAAAAAGGCAACTAAATCTATCCAAAACTCACATTTTGAAAATCTGGCATATAACTAATTATTCTTCAAAGTCTGAAGCACACCCCGAAGATGATGCTCATGTTCCTCTCGACTGCTGGAGTAAATCAAGATATAATCAATGAATACAACCACAAAATAATCCAAATAGGGCTTGAACATTTGATTAATCAAATCCATAAATGTTGTTGGGGCATTTGTCAACCCAAATGACATCACTAAGAATTCGTAATACCCATACCGAGTCCGAAAAGTTGTCTTAGGGATATCAGATGCCCTAATCTTCAACTGATGGTAACCAGACTTCAAATCAATCTTCGAAAATACCTTGGCACCCTGAAGCTGATCAAATAGATCATCAATTCTTGGCAGCGGATATTTGTTCTTAATAGTTGTTCATGATCAATTACCGAATTTCCAATTAACCTTATGTTAACAAAAAAACATCTCATTGCAAACCTTCAAAATACTGATAACGAGATGCGAGGCATGAAGATCACATAATTATTTACCCGAATTAACGAGTAACATTTAACGCCACCTGGGCGAGCACCTACCTCGTAGGTTAAAACTCAATAATTACAAACACAAATTTTGGAAAATATGCACAGAGAATTTCATACAAGAATTCTTAAATAAGCCTAACATGCATGACTCCCTATTAGTACTATAGTACAAATTTAATTTCACAAGGGAGAGCTTAAACACAAGAATTTTCATCACAAGTATCTCATCCTTATATAACTTCCACCGCAACTCATAGCCCGTTTTAAACATATCAATTTATTTTAAAAAGGGAGGATCTCGTCCTCAGTTCTGAATCACAAGTAATATGCATATCGTACCAATCGAAAATTTCCATTTTCTCCTTTTAAATAATTTTGGTTACACAAAATCACAACGCATAATGAACCCCCACACCGGTAGGGCATATAATTCATAATTTGTAACTAATTATCCGTAAATTACATCAAAACTTACCGAAATGAGTAACAGAAAGTCACATTTAGCCTCACAGCTCTTATTAGTGACCAACATGGAAAGATAGGCGTAGTTATCTCCATAGAATCTCCCAACAAGAGTAAACACATGAGTAGATTATAGAATTACGATCTCATAAGTGGAGAACAATAGGAGGACTCGTCTTGATACTCAAAACCAAATCAAGTTAAAGAAATTAATCCTTTATTTTAAATCGAGGTCGTACCCATAACGACACCATCGGATGTAAAGACCTCCGCTATACCATAAAACAAATATAACAATGGCTGAGTCTCTACCTCTAGGACGCCTTCTAATGGCCTGACCTCCACCGCTAGCTGCCTGACCCCTGCCTCTAGCTGGCTGAGCAGGCGGTGAAGCAACCGGTGCCGGTATGATGGCACGAGAATCCTGCCGAGATCTGTTACTCGCCAATCTAGGGCAATACCTCCTGATGTGACAAATGTTCCCACTCTCATAACACTTATCCTGATGTCGTGGCTGCTGAAGCTGAAGTTGACCCAAATGAGCCGGATAACCGTTGTAGTAACTCTGGAGTTGCGGTGCACTGATATGAGCTGAATGTGCACCAAATGTTGGCTGCCCATAGTAATGCATAATAGAACCATGACTCCCTGAAGCACCGGGAGATGCATGAAGTGCTGAATGAAACAGTCTGGGCGTATGACCCCTACCAAAATTACCCCTGCCTCTAGACGAGGCACCACCGAAACCACCGAACTGACGAGGCCTCTTATCAGACCTCTGCTCTCTCTCCTATGCAAGAACCATCTGGATCCTCCTTGCGACGTTAGCAACTGCCTGAAAAGAAATCTCACTTTCGGTCTCCTTGGCCATATGAAGTCTTATAGGGTGAGTGAGTCCCTCAATAAACCTCCTCACTCTCTCTCCCTCTGTAGGTAGTAAAAGGAGAGCATGACGGGCCAAATCCACAAAACGGGACTCATACTGAGTAACAGTCATATTGCCCTGCTGTAGACGCTCAAATTGCTTGCGGAATTCCTCTCTCAGTGTGATAGGGAGGAACTTCTCTAGAAATAGCTGAGAGAACTGCTCCCAAGTAAATGCAGGCGATCCAACTGGTCGGGTCAATGTATAATCTCTCCACCACCTCTTGGCGAAACCCGTCATCTGAAATACAGCAAAATCAACCCCATTGGTCTCAACTATACCCATGTTCTGCAGTACCTTGTGGCAGCGTTCAAGATAATCCTGTGGGTCCTCAGAAGGTGTACCACTGAAGTGAACTGGAAAGAGCTTAGTAAACTTATCCAGTCTCAATAAGGCCTCAAAAGACATGGCAGGCCTATCACCGGTCTATGCCAATACAACTGGCTGAACTACCCCAACTGGCAGGGCTACTAGAGCCTGATTCTGGGGAGCTATCTACTCCGGAGCGGGAGTAGTGGGAGTTTGTGCTCCTCTCCCAACCTGTGAAATGGCTGGTGCCATTGGAAATGTACCATTCTGGGCCACGCCCTCCATAAGACTCACCAAACGGATTAGAGCGTCCTGAAGCACTGGAGTAGTTATGAATCCTTCCGGGACCTGAACTGGTCTATCTGGTACATTTTGAATTGGAACCTCCTCCTGAAGGTCCACCCGAGGTTCTACAACAGGTGCGGCTGCTCGAGCTCTGGACTGAGCTCTACCTCTGCCTCTACCTCGGCCTCTGGCGTGACTTCGGCCTCGGTCTTTGCCCCTAGTCATAGATGTAATTGGGGGCTCTGGCTCCTGTCCGGTTGTAGATGCAGTGCGTGTTCTCACCATTTGCGAGAGTACAAGAATAGAAGATTTCAATCGTCAATGATATAATAAAATCGCACGACATAGTAGAATAGAAATAATATTATTCCTAAACTTTATAGCTTCTAAGAGATAAGTACAGACGTTTCCATACCGATCCTTCAGACTCTAGTAAGCTTGCTCGTGACTCGTGAGACCTATGTAACCTAGTGCTCTGATACCAACTGTCACGACCCAAAATTCCCACCTTCGGACCGTGATGGCGTCTAACATTTCACTTGCTAGGCAAGCCAATGTTAGAATAATATTATCCATTTTAAAACAATTTTTAAATTTATTAATAACAAAGGAACAAATGCGGAAGTAAGGTCTTAAATATAGTGAATAATCCATAAAAACAACGGTATCTAAATACCATCCCAGAATTGGTGTCACAAGTGCACGAGCTTCTAGAATAATACAAATAAGGGCCTGAATAAAATAAAGTTGTCTGGAAATAAACACATAGCTAAAGTAAAGTAGACAGGGACTTCAGAACTGCGGACGTCATGCAATTATACCTCAAGTCTCCTATGAGTAGCTAAAATCCGAGCAAGTCTATTGTATGCCGCTGAGACCAAATCCGAAATCTGCACAAGAAGTGCAAAGTGTAGTATCAGTACAACCGACCCCATGTACTGGTAAGTGCTGAGCCTAACCTCGACGAAATAATGACGAGGCTAAGGTGGGTCACTTACATTAACTTGTACGCAATATTAGTAACAACAACAAATAATAGAAATAAATTATGTAACTCATTTATAATAATTGAAGACAACTCAACAGACATAATCAATTATCATTTCCATCAATTTTCGTTGCAGGGTGAAAACCGCTCTCACAATATATTCATATTCAATTCTGTTGCGGCGTGCAACCCGATCCTCCAATATGGACTTTTAATAAGTCTGTTGTGGCGTGCAACCCGATCCTCCAATATGAACTTTTAATAAGTTTATTGCGGCATGCAACCCGATCCTCCAATATGGACTTTTTAATAAGTCTGTTGCGGTGTGCAACCCGGTCCTCCAATATGGACTTTCTAATAAGTCTGTTGCAGCGTGCAACCCGATCCTCCAATATATTCATTTCGATCAATTCTGTTGCGGCGTGCAACCCGCTCCTCCAATATATTCATTTACCAATTCTTATAGAAGTAATTTCCCCAATAAATGCAACAATTAACATAAAATTATAAGACAGCAAGCATACAATAATTATGATTTAATTATAAAACAAACAATGACAAATAGCAAGTTATTATGGAAATTAGAGAAAAAATAGGCAGTTTAATATTTAATATGCTAAATGTCAAATAACAATTAAGACACATAATTCAAATAGCATGTAACAATTAATGCAAGAATTCAAGGATTAACATTTGATAAAGAATATGAGAGAAACAATTATTATAACAATTAATTCATGATTTAAAATAATATATGATTTTTCAAGTAAGTAGGCAAATAATTAATTTGACGACGTATAGACACTCGTCACCTCGCATATACGTCATTCACATGCATTTCACATAAAAAATAATTTAAGGGTTCTATTCTCCTAAGTCAAGGTTAATCACGACACTTACCTCGCTTTGCAAATTCCAATCAATTACTCGACCACAACTTTTCCTTTTAACTTTGTCTCCAAAACTTCAAATCTAGTCACAAACAATTCGATATACTCAATACGAATCATAGGAATTAATTCCATATGAATTTAATAAATTTTCAAGATAAAAATCCGAAATTTATTTAAATATTCGACCGTGGGACCCACATTTCAAATCTCAAAAAAAAACTTACGAAATCCGAACACCCATTCCGAGACGAGTCCAACCATACAAAAATTATCCAATTCCGATCTCAAATGGACCTTCAAATCTTAAATTTTCGTTTTTGGAATGTTTTACAAAAATTTCAATTTCTTCCATCTAAATCCGAAATAAAGGATGAATATAGACATGGATTCATGAAATATAATCACTTTTGGTTATAGAACACTTACCCAATTCAAAGTTGTAAAAAACTCTTTCAAATCACCCAAAAAAACCCGAGGTTTTAAGGCCCAAACGAAATGAAGAAAAATGGACATTTTTGATTCTTATGTTTCTATAAATTTTCCGCTGCTGCGACTAAATTGTCGCATCCGCGATGTCACTTTTGCAACTGAAAACGCCGCATCTGGGGAAGAAAAATGCGCACATGCGCTGACTTTCGCTTATCCGATCTAACAACCCGTTTTTGCGGATGCGCGGGTGCGTGCAAGTTTCCGCACCTGCGGAATTTTGCCCAGCTTGCCCAGACCGCTTCTGCGAGGAATTTCTCGCTTCTGCGGCCAAGGCTTCGCAGAAGCGAAGGCACTAGAAGCAGCAAACTTTCAGATTTTGCTTAAGTCCAATTCTTGTTCCGATTTCTATTCGAATCACACTCGGGGTACTCGGGACCCCGTCTGAATATACCAACAAGTCCAGAAACATAATACGGACTTACTAGGGGTTTCAATTCACGTCAAACAACATCAAAATTACAATTCATACTTCGATTCGAACCTTTAAGTTTTAAACTTTTCAATTTGCAAATCTCGTGCCAAAACATATTAAATGAATCCGGAATGACTTCTAATTTGGCACACAAGTCATAAATGACATAACAGAGCTATTCAAATTTCCAAAATCGGAGTCCGGCTTCGATATCAAAAAGTCAATCCCGTGGTCAAACTTAGAAATCTTTAGCCTTTAAATTACTAGTTTCCGTTAAATGGTCATAACTTGAGCTAGGGACCTCCAAATTAAATTCTGGGCATACGCCCAAGTCCCGATTCACGATACGGAGCTACCGAAACTATCAAAATACTGATCCGGTTCTGTTTGCTCAAAACATTGACCAAAGTCAACTAAGTTGAGTTTTAAGGCTCTATTTCACATTTTAATCCATTTTTCACATAAAAACTTTCCGGAAAATTGTACGGACTGCTCTCGCGAGTTGAGGAATGATAATTAGTGTTTTTCGAGGTCTTAGAATACATAATTACCTATTAAATTTAAAGATGACATTTTGGGTCATCACATATACACTTAGTGTGTGTATGTATATATATATATATATATATAGCTTAAATACCAATTACTTAACCAATGTACGATATATTTAATTCTGGTTAGTTAATATATTTTTTTATATAAAATAATTAATGTGTTATTTCAGGATTATAAATGAAATTTAAGAAAAAATAACTAAGCATGGTTTTACATTAAAATGTAATCATAATTTTATTCACTTGAAATAATATTTTATTGATTTATGGAATCCTTAGTTAATGCACTCTTTTTTTCATAAAAAAGAAACAAACAAACAAATAATAAAATGGATAGATTAGTAAATAAATATTCCATGGGAAGAGAAGTAGTGGGTTTTTCCTTGGAAAAATATTTTTTATTAAAAGTTTTCAAACTTTCCGCTTGATTTCGGTCGGAATTTGAAATTATTTTCTTGTCCCACATCGGCTGAAATAGGAAAATAATTTTTTATTAAAATTTTTCAAAAATTTCGACCGATTTTGGTCGGAAATTGGAAAATACTCTTGTCCCATATCGGCTAAAAGATGTGAGCTTTTCCATCTTATAAGTTGAGCTTTGATGCATAGAGTCCAACAGTTGTGGACTAACAAAAAATAAACAAATATAGGAAGGGTTGTAGTTAGTGCTTAGTAATAAGATTTAATATTCTATATTTAGAATTAGAATTCAATAAAATAATAATGATAATATATACTAGTACTAATTAGTAATATAGTAATAAGATATAATATTGTGGTGCTATGATATCTCGGGCTGGGGAGTATACATGCGATACAAAAAAATATATATCTGGAATATTTCTAAAATTATTATATATTTAAAATTCCGACCGATTTCGGTCGGTATTTTGAAAATTAAATAGAAAAATTAATTAATACCGACCGATTTCGGTCGGTATTTTAAAAAATAAAAAAAATATTTAATTATTTCCGACCGATTTCGGTCGGTAAATGTAGTTTGACTGTCAGTCAACACATTGAAAATTTTGACCGATTTCGGTCGAAAATTTCTTAGCGACTATCATTTTTTGACTAATTAAAAGCGGTCGAAAATCGGTCGCTTTTTATCAATTTTCGACCTATTTCGGTCGTTTTTCCTGAACGAAATTAACCAGTTTTTAATAGTGTTTACTCTTAGCATATAGTAATGGGGGGCGGTTCCAAAGCATTACATACGGGTTTACTGGCCCCGGTAGACCCGATAGCTTTTGCTCTCATATATATATATATATATATATATATATATATATATATATATATATATATATAAAGAAATGAAACAAATATGTATAAAAGTTAGACGGTAAACCCAATTGTTATTGTGTATAAATTTGATATTGTTGTAGAACACATAAACTTTAAATCTTAAATCCTAAAGTCTGGGGTGGAGATTTACTACCATGATCCTTTAGATATTTCACTTGGAATATGGACATATGGATATATGTTATTAAAGGCTTTTGAAAGGATATGGATTAAAAAATAGGCTTTGGTATTTCATGTTCACTTGATTTTTCTTGGCTAAACTTGGTGCATCTAGTGTTACTAGATAGAATCCTTTTGAATGGATCTGCTTCTATATAAAAGTTGTTTTGCTTACAGCAGAGTCATTTTTCATGGGTATCCTCTTATCACTCTCCTTTAGTAATTTTCGTAGAAGGTTATAATTTTTGTAGCCCTGACGTCGCAAAAAGAATGATACCTTTCTATTTTAGAAAAAAGTTTAATTTTAAAATTTTGATTTTATCTTGAATAAAATGATTTATATCCACACAAATATAAATGACTTGTTAAACCAGAAATTTCAAGTCATTCTTTCTTTTTCAAACTCTATACCCAGTTAAACACCATCACATAAATTGGGGCAGGGGAGTAAAATATTTTATATGTATATATGTCTATAGATAAATTTTACTAAACTGATCTAACGTGCAAATTTTAACATATAATGTCAATTATTTATCATTCTTAAAATATTTCATATCAAAATGTTTTATAAATAAATTTTATCAAACCGATCTAATGGTATAATCCTAACATAAATGTCAAAAAAATTATAAGTTAAACTTTCTATGTTTACTCATTTATATTGATATGTAAGTCCATCCAACCATATACTAAATGAATTTTACCTTTTGCTTAAGCAAATCGCATAATTAATAATGAGTTAAGGTGCAAGTTCATCATTAACTCAAAAGGCTAAATATACAGAGTCCAGCACAGAGCTTAAACAATTAACTGAAACAAAATAACAATGCCATGGATCAATAGAGAATGAGATCCAAACGACTTTAACCATTAATCATGCTGGAATCATAGAACTAAACAGAAAACAAACTCAAACTTTATTCATGCTTTCAATTTGGAGTAACATAAGTATATAGGCGTACCTAACAACAATAACAACAATAATAACAACCCAATATAATCCAACTAGTGGGGTTTAGAGAGGGTAATGTGTATGCAGACCTTACCCCTACCCGGGGTAGAGAGGCTGTTTCCGATAGACCCTCGATTTTCACCCTCCAAGAACTTTTCACCATATTCTTGGAGTGATACGAACTCACAACCTCTTGTTTGAGAGTGGAGGATGCTCTAAATAGCAAAGAAATAGCAGAATCAGACCAGGAAATCCTAACCTATTTTTTCTGTTTTTTCTGATTAATCTCTCACTCCTGACATGTTTTAACTTTTCCTTTACTAGTTAGTCCTTTTATCCTATTCTAGAAGCTCCTAGGAAGTTATTAAAATTATTCTCTAAGTTAAAACCCAAAATTACCCTTCCAGTCCCCTGTTTTTACATTTTGTCGGCAAACAAATGCTTGGGCTTTCTAGCCCAATAGGCCTGCTACCCCCTTATTTTCCTATTTGGACTTTACCAACAGAACATGCCCAAATCTTCTTGCAACTAAACCAAACAAATTACTAACTAGAAGAGGAATCAATTTTGGATTCAATTTTGAGGAACTAAGAAACATTTAGAGTTAATCAAATAAACAAACTTAATACTTACTAGTGTATTTATACCTAAATAATATGCAATTAATTAAATTGGAACAAGAAATAAAACAAACAAAGCCAAACTAATAGGAAAACTAGGGAAGCATAGGAAAGAAATTACCAAGAGGTCCAATCTGTCGGAAAGAGAAACTCCGGTCAGTGGCCAATGTCGCAACATGAGCACTAGCTCATGCTTAAAAGCAGAGCTAGTCCTACATGTAACGACGTCGATCAACTGGCCGGCCAAAAGGAACGATGAATCGAATTGAGTCCAAATTCTAAATATCTACTGCCTCTAAACTCCAAAATCTTTGGACGTATGAAGGTTTGATTTGGTTTGAGAAGAGGATATAGAGAATGTTTGAAAGATTCCGGCCAGTCAACGACCATTTGATCGGAATCCGGCCACCATGAAATAAGTTGGAACCAACATCAATCAACTGCTCTCATCAAGAGTAGTCGATTGATGTAGGTTTCATTACCAACAAGGACCGGATTAGGAGAAAATTGAAAAGGGGATGAAAATTCTAGTTTTTTATTTTTCATATCCATTAGTCGTGGTATACAGTGGTGGACTGGCTGTGGGCGGCGGAGATGATTTCCGGCCGCCCAAGAGTGAGACCAAATGGGTAGGGTTCTGGGGATTGGATTAAAAATCCAATCTCTAGATTTCAATTTTATTAAACTCGAAATGTTACTAAAACGGCAAACTTCATTTATGACGTTCGACACTAAATTAAGACAATCTCTAGCCTCTTAAATTTGATTGCAAGTTATAGCCAAAAAACTTATTACATTGGCTACACACAAAAAAATGCGCTAACCCATTTGATCAACTCTTCAAGTTGCAAAGTAGAGTTTTTAATCTATTATGATCTACTACTCTTTATTATTTATCCACCATAAATTGTTAAATTTTTAAAAATAAATTAATTTTCTTATTTAACTCCATTTGATTTGCAAGATTTAGTAAACAACTGAAAGCTATTTCAAAATCGATATCACTTCTTTTTTAATAACTGAAGAAATGGAGAAATGAAATGAAAATTTCATATAACTAAAACCAAAAGCACCAACTTACGGTGAAATGAGCAAGTTTTAATCTCTCTCTCTCTCTCTCTCTCTCTCTCTCTCTCTCTCTCTCTCTCTCTCTCTCTCTCTCTCTCTCTCTTCTTTTTTCTTCTAAAGGGTTCGTCTTTATATTTCTCTAATCTAAATAAGTGTCATATTTTGCCTTTTAAGGTCAAGTTGGACCATTTTGAATCAGTCTCTTATTTTATGGATAAAAATTAAAAGGTGTAAAACACCATTTAAATATTCGTCAGAGATATACCCAGTTTTTCATATTATGAATAATGAGTTCCTTAAATTTATTAACTCTTACAATTAACAGAAAAAAATTTATGCTTGTTTAATAGAAACTAAAAAATAGCAAAATATTTTAAATAAAATAAAACTAATTAGAGTAATATGACTCTTGTGAGTTGTGATTCAATAGAATTACTTTAATCTTTTTGTGAGGTGGACCTATTATTTTTGTTCATTAACGTTCTTTGATTTTTGTTTTAATAGAAATGTCAGCAGCTTCTTAATTATAAATTTTTATACAAAATAGTCTATACATGTTGGATAGATAAGGTTAAGGTAAAAGAATAATATATATACACTTTTATACATCATACAACAGTCTATACACGTTGGATAGATAAAAGTGTTTGTGATACAAAATAGACTGTCATTATATAAAATATATACAAAATAGACTGTCACTATACAAAAAATATACAATAGACTGTCACTACACAAAATATATAAAATAGACTGTCACTATACAAAATATATACAATAGACTATCACTATACAAATATATACAAAATAGACTGTCACTATACAAAATATATACAAAATAGACTGTCACTATACAAAATAGACTGTCGTTATACAATTTATATATAAAATAGACTGTCCCTATACAAAATATATATACAAAGTAGACTGTCACTATACAAAATATATACAAAGTAGACTGTCACTATACAAAAAATATACAAAATAGACATTTCGGAGTATTAAATGTAATATGTTTGGGCCGAAGGGATATTTCTTGTCAATGGGAAAAAACATGGCTATTAAAATTTTGAGGGGTTATAAGGGTCATTTTCTCGCGTAGTTTTGGTGTTAAACTACGTCGTTTGGGCGACCTGGGAGGAGAAGTAATTGGACCAGGTAGTGGGTCGGACTGGATGGGTATTTTATGGACTGGGCTGCTGAAATCTGGCCCAAATCCGATTTTAGAGCTCAAACAGGCCCTTTTCTCTTTTGTTCTTTTTTAAATTAATTTCCAAATTTTAAAACACTTTCATTTAACTATCATAATTAAAACTACTTTGTAAAATTAAACTAATTATCTATTTAACCTACTAATTTACCAATTATCTAACTAATTATACCTAGGAATGCAAAAATAAGACGAAAACAACTAATGCATTTTTTGTGATTTCTTATGTATTTAACAATGCAATTTTAAAAGGTGATTAAATCATAAAAATGCAATTAAAATGCTAGAATGCAATAACATGAAAAAATAAAAATAGTTTTTGACATTTTTGTAATTTAAGGTACTTCTAATATGCAAGATAAAATGCCAAACAAATTAACTAAACTATAGAAAAAATCCTAAATTTCTATAAAAATAATCAAAGCTAATTTGGGTTATATTAGGAGTAGTTTAGGCATTGGAAAAAATTACCTGCTCACAGATACTATTTTGACATAAGCCAGTAATTTATGAGTAGCTATAAATTACTAAGTTATTGAAGTTTTGTCACCATAGTAATAAATAACTTAGCTACTGAAGTTGTCAACATGTCGTAAAACATTGATGTAGCTACCATATGTCGTCATTACCTAGTAACAATACCAAAATAGTGGGATGAACTATCTCATAGAAGATGGAATAGCTAATCTCATGTGATATCCCTATTTATCCACATGGTAATCAAACGATATTACTAACATTGTGGTTTAATTTTATGGGTAGTAATAAATTATAAAAGTTACTGAAGTTGCCCAAATGTCGTAAATTAGTTTCCAAATGAAAATTAGAAAAAGTGATTTTCACAATTTTCACGAAAAATCAAAATTTTACTAAGTGAAATTTTAACTATCCACTCCAAACTACTTCTATAGATGAATCAGATTCTAAATATACATATTTTCTTAATCAATTAACTCTTTGATCTTTTTAAAAGAAGTTTCGAGAAAAATTGATTTCCTTACTCCTATGAGAATTAGGCGTACTTCCCCCCTTTTAAATTATCTTCTTTTATGGTATAAAGTTTATATTAAAGTTAATGGTTTTTCTTCCATATAAGTATCAATGGTTCGGTTCGGCCAGTTATTTTATAAAATTTATATCATACCAATTTTTCGATTATTCTATTATGTATAACCAAAATTAGACTTTTCGAAACCGCCCCGATCATGTCGGTTTCTCTTCGGTATCGGTACGGTTAATTTTCGGGTTTGTTTTAATGTCATGTAAAAGTCACTTGTAAAAGAAGAATGCTATAACATACGTACTTTTATAGGACTTATCAAAACTCTCTAGACATTTTTAAATATAAAAGATGACCAAAGTATAGATCCATCAACTATTCTACAGTAGCGTAAAAGAAACTAAGCAAATACAAAAAAAAATATAAATCATTAATGAAGCTGAGACTCAAGAATAGATTAAATATTCAAACAGATAAATCTAAATCATACGAAAGGAAACATATTCAATAAATTGTAGTTTGGTACTCATAATTGTTAAAATACCTTGTGTCTTGCTAGTGAATATGCTGAAAATAATTAAATTTCAATAGGAGTAGCATAGTAAGTTTAGGAATTAGGATTTTGAGTTTAATTACTTGTTGGTTTGTAACTGTTTTCATAGTTCGAAAGCCTAAGAAAAAATAATGCTTTATTATTTTTAAACATAATATATAAATATATTTATTCGGTACGGTTCGGTATTTTTTCGGTTTATATTCATAAAATAAAAAACTTACCCTAATTATTGGTACGGTTATAAATTTATATAAAAATCTATAGTTTTATCAAAAGAAACTTAAAAATCGATTCGATACAGTATGAATCGGTCGATTTAATCAATTTTTAAATATCCATTGAGACCCCTAATAATTACAAATCAGTTTCAGACTTAAGTAGTGCTTTGTATCATACATATTGCATCATTCTAATAAGAAGATAAATTTCGGAATCTTCTAAGAATAAAAGAAGTTAAAATGTAATGTCAAATGTGTTAATGAAAACCAAACACGGAAGTCATGCCAAAATCTGAAAAGAAAAAAAAAAGAATAGAGAATTTACAAAAAAGAGAAAAATGTGAGAGAGGAGCAAAAAATAATCCACTTCTGTGACAACTAAATGACCTCTTTGCTTCGAACCACATATCTGCCTCATTTAAGAGCCTCCTCCTCAAAGGCTCAAACAAAATATAATTTATATCCACCTCGTACTTCGATCTCTTCACATTCTTTACATCTTTAGACCATGCTAGTTATATTTCCTTTTCCGTATCCACTAAATATTTGCCGCTTTTCCCATATTTTTTATCTCATGATTTTCCTATTTATAACTTTTATAAAAGTCCAGCCAAAATTCTGATAAGATACAAAGTCTCCTAAAATTCAAATAAAAAATTTAGATGTAAATTAATCTCACGAATGGGAAGGTTGCAACTATAAGAAGCTCTAGCAATTTTTTCATGCCTTCTTCACTCAACTTGTTACATATTAATCATATTATATATTTTATTGATGAGAACGGTAAATAAAAGAAGGAAAATAAACTACCATGATATTCATATCCGTGTATACCAAAATTAGGAAAAACGAAGAATAAAACGCACCAACGATCGTAGCGGCATTGAACAAAAGGCTAGCAACAAATGAACTTATTTAGTATTTTGATATATATATATATATATATATATATATATATATATATATATATATATATATTTTGATTGATTTACTGTTAGTATTGCCATATATATGCTTAAATAATTTAGTATTTTGATACTTTAAGTTACCCAACTAAATTACTTATTTGTCAATAAATAGTAATCTTTAGGATGACGATATCATTATTTGACATATGCCAGTAATTTATGGGTAGTAATAAATTATTAAGTGATTGTAATATGTCAACATAGTAATAAATTACTAAATTACGGAAGGTTGTCAACATGACGTGGATATTAGAGTAGTTACCATATGCTGACATGACCTAGTAACAATATTACTATCTTAAGGAGTTTAGTTTTGTCGGTAGTAATAAATTATTAATTTACTGAAATTTACCAAAATATTGTAAATTACTGTTAGTATTGCCATATATATGCTTAAATAATTTAGTATTTTGATACTTTAAGTTACCCAACTAAATTATTGATTTGTCAGAATACAGTAATCTTTAGGATGAAGATATCATTTTTTGACCTATGCCAGTAATTTATGGGTAGTAATAAATTATTAAGTGATTGTAGTGTGTCAACATAGTAATTAATTACTAAATTACTGAATGTTGTGAACATGTCGTAAATACCGGAGTAGTTATCAACATAGTAATTAGTTACTAAATTACGAGACACACTTGATTCAAGTAGAGGTCATGTGTACTCTGTTAGTGTCACACCTCCCTTTTCCCCGAGGGGAAAGGGGATAGAGGATTTTTTCAATTTAAGTAATATTATTCGAAATAAGATTATTTATTTATTTAGAGTCGTCACTTGGAATAATTTATGGTGTTCCAAGTCATTCATTTATTTTTAAATCCCAAATCAAGGAAATTGACTCTATTTATGGTCCGCGAACACAGAAGACCAGGTAAATAATTCTGTTAATCCGGGAGAAGGTGTGAGGCATTCCCGAGTTCCGTGATTTTAGCACGGTCACTTAACAATTAATACTTGACCTAATTATCTGATTTTTTTTTTTTTTTCTTTTTAATTATCTGATTTATTACCTGTTTTAAATCTATTGTGCATTTTTGTCTTTTACCACTTTTTAATATTTATGAAATTTTTTTGAACAAGTCGCAATGTCGCACACTTGTCGTTTTGGTACACATTGCAAACCGTGCCACGTGAAACGCACCCGCGATTTACAACATGTTTATTTTTATTATTATTTGAAGTTATGGTCAAGTCGCGTGAAATGCGCACTTGAATTGGGGTTTACGTATAATGACTATGCCACAGGAATCGTACACATAGTCACGATGATTTATTATTAATCGCGCCTAAATCAAGCTACGGTGTTCGAATATTATTCAATTACTAATTTTGACATTATTGTAAGGTCATGAGGCATGTATATTGTTATGGAGGAAATGAAGTAAATTAATTATGAAAAAAATTGGCTAGCTTGTGAATGTTTATTTGTTTTTGGTAATGTGCAACAATTAGCCCATAAATAGGAAGTCCAATTAAGGTCTTACACCAATCATGGTCCAACCTAATCTCTTATAATTTTACTCCTAACCAATATTTGAAATTAGACTAAATTTATGGCAGAAAAAGATAGATACAGGCAGGACCAATTTAGTCACTAAGATAGGAGATCAAAATGAAACTAAAGCATGCTAAAATGGAAAACCATTACTTCTTTGAATAAACAAGAAAAGTAACGAATTAATACATATTCATCAATAAAATTAACCATATGAACTACTAAAAAGGACAATAAATTAATCTTAACAAATACTCAACATGAGAACAAATTAATCTTAGCACACTCAGATGCGAACTCGATCATATCATACTCAAAGTTAAATTAAAACAGAGTGACCCAAAACATTAATGAGAAAAAAAAATAGAAAGAGAAGTGAACCTTTGTATTGATGATTGTGGATTTAAATTACAACCACTCAATGATCGGATAGCTCTCAACTGGACCCTTCGGACCACGGAAAACTCGAGCGGCAAATCTCAACTTGCAACCTCAATCGACCTTGCAAAACTGACGATTTAGTGGCTATTTTTGGAGCTTCTTTTTTTTTGGGGGGGGGGGGGGAGGGGGGAGGGTGGGTTAATGATGGCTCAAAAGTGGTCAAGGGCCGGTGGTTTTGGGGTGGTGAAGCTGCTGGATTTTTCGAAAGAAAGCCGAAGAAAGAATGACACGAGTATAAATTTCTTTATCCTAGAAGAAGAAAATAATTTTTTCTCAACTCCTTCCTCCCTATTTTTTCCTTTCTCTCACCCTCATTTTTTTAATCACATTTCTCTTCTATTTATAGAAAACAAATTCGAAATTTTCAGATTTTTATTTTTTATTATTTATTTATTTTTTTATTTTTAATTAAAAAGAATTTTCACTTCCCATTTTTCTTATTTTTTTAAAAAAATAATTCCCCACTTTTCTTTACTTTTTTATTTTTAATTTCTCACTTTTTTACTTTTAATATATTTAAAATCCCACTTTTTTACTTTTTTTTTATTTTTCACTTACTTTTATTATTTTTTTTTTAAAAAAAAATCAGATACACTTACTTTTATTTTTTAATTCCAACTTTATTTTACTTTTTATTTTTTAAATTTTCACATTCTTTTACTTTTATTTTTTTAATTTTTCACTTTCTTTTACTTTTTTATTAAATAATTTTTACCTACTTTTACTTTTACTTTTTAATTTTATATTTCTACTTTTCCTATTATTTAATTCCCATCCAAAACTTGTTTAAAAAAAATAATTAATTTTTATTTATTTTCGGTTTTTAATTCATTTTATTTAAAAATTAAGATAAAAATAATAATAATAATAATAATAATAATAATAATAATAATAATAGTAATAATAATAATAATATTATTAATAATTTATACATACATATATATATATATATATATATATATATATATATATATATATATATATATATATATATATATATATATATATATAGTGTAACAAAGCTAAAAAAAATATATATTAAATTCTGAAAATATTTACATAGTAGGAGGTGATAAAAATTCAAATATAGTAAAATATTAGGTGCTCACAGATGCCCCTCTTTGCTTGGAAACATGAAGAGTTTTCAGACAAAGACTAGGTGAGCCACGTGACTAATTTTTGACCAAACCATTATTCAAAAGGAAAAGAAATAAAAGATAGGGTGCAACCGAGTCCTGGTTTTGGACAGCCTATCCCCGGTTACAGGGGAATCAGGTCGCGTGTAGTTCAAGGAGAATGGTGGAATGATGAGTTGAGGAGTCGAGTGAGGTTCCGTCGAGGCTCCGGTCCGCGGTCCTGCTATTATATCAAAATAAAAAAGAAACTAAACAAGCCTATTAATTATGAGTTACAAGATTCCTATCTATGAGTCTTTAGAAACTTGATCTTGAGTCTTGACTGGTTCTTCATGCAGACTCTGATCTAAACCTTGATGCTCGCTAGCTGTAGGTTCTAGTTCATTGTTCTATAGCTTCTTCTAATCAAAACGGGACTCCAATGCTCGTGGCTTCAGTCATGTCTTAGCATTCCACATCTTTTCAATTGCTTTTGCATTTTGGATTCACTTATTTTTTTTCTTTTCTTTTATTCTGAATTGAGACTTCTTCTTTTGGTCATCTCGAACCCTGTGCCTCGAGGTAAAACCTACTCAGACACCAAAACAAACAATCGAACAAAATTTTTCTGCCCCGGTTTGCACTAGAAAAATTTCGTGAGTTATTGTAACAAAATTCTAAATACTTCTTTATTGAAAGCAATAAAAGGTCGGGAGTGGTGTACCCTGAAAATGTCATTTATTTTTGGATTGTGTTCTTTTATTGTCAAAAGGATGTCTCAACTAAGGATTGGTGTACCTTATGTACCTTATTGTCAAAGGGATGTCTCAACTCAATTGGGTTAAATAATTAATTTAGGTTTTACAAGTTAAATTTGTCCATTTTATTATTTTCGAGCCCAATGTTCATTTCATCTTAAGGCACAGACTCATGCCATGTGTCAAGTGACATGGCATATCTAGTCAAACTGTAAGCCAAAAAGATGACGCCACGTGTTAAATGATGTGGCAATCAAAGTCAAAAAGCAAGAACCAACCACAGGTCGCCAAGTGGCTAAAATGACATGTGCCAATCAGAATCAAGTAAGAGAGTTCATAGCTGGACTGTCCATACTCTACAACTATAAATAGAGGGGTTACATAACTCTCAAGGCATTCATAGTAAGAGAAGAACACCCCGCAATTGGTGAAGGCATCCACAAACAGAGAGATCAATCATCAAGTGCATAGTTCTTCAACAAAGGAGTGATTAACGAAGTTCTTCCCGGAGATCAACCCATAACTCTTGGCGATTAAATACATCACAAGGAGGTCTGCATCGTCCTACATTCGAGAAAGACGTTTCTTAAGCCCTCGAATCATGGAGAATTTTAGAGAGGAGAATCAAGGGATACATAGAATTATACTCACAAATATTTATCAATAAAATCTCTTTTTCTTCATATTATTTTTGTTGCAGTTTATTTTATGGACTATGAAAATTTGTTGCGAACAAATTTTGGCATGCCTAGTGGGACCCATTCTGCCTTCATTTCTCCTTCTTGCTAGTTGAAAACTACGAACTTCATATCTACTGCTACAATGGCCTTCCGCAAGTGTGATATTTCATGCAAAGATACTACTGTTACCGCATCCGCTGAGCTCGGTCATGTTGGCCCAATCACTCAAAGCAAGTTCAAGGCTAGTGGCTTGGATGGATCCAAATACTTCACCTCCTTGGAGATGGCAAAGAAGAGCAGATCTCACATGACGTCTGCAACCAAAATCTTTGGGAGCAACACCCCATTCTCGCTATTTGAAGAACTTTCTCAAACAGCCTCCAACCTTGGTGAATTTGAGGATCTGGTGGATTCTACGGTTTAAACAAAAGTCAACGCCTTAATGACCGACGCAACTAACGTGGACGAAAAGTTTTCCATGATGGAATAGATTATAGAAGTCTTGAAGAAATCTGTTGAAGATAAAGACCTTCAAATCGCTCAACTCATGAATAAATTGGAGGCCTATGTACCTGGAGAGTCAAGCCACGTCCCTCCTCGTTCACCTGTCTTCACCTCACAAAAAATGGCTATTGAGGAATCACTTGCCAAGTTCAGCATTCAGAGAAAACAACAATCCACTTATGTTGCAGCGTTATCTGTCCAACAATTGCAAGACATGATAACAAACACCATCAGAGCTTAATACGGCGGACCATCACAAAGTTCATTGTACTACTCTAAGCCTTATACTAAGAGGATTGATTGTCTAACTATGCCAACCAATTATCAACCACCAAAACAGCATCAATTTGATGGCAAAGGAAACCTAAGACAACATATTTCCCACTTTGTCGAGACTTGTAGCAATGCTGGAACACATGGTGACCTTTTGGTAAAGTAGTTTGTTTGTTCGCTGAAAGGGAACGCATTTGACTAATATATTGACTTGGATCTCGAGTCCATTGATAGTTGGGAGCAACTTGAGAAGGAATTCCTTAATCATTTTTACAGTACCCGTAGAACTGTAAGCATGATAGAGTTAATAGGCACCAAGCAAAGGAAGGATGAGCCCATGGTGGATTACATCAATCGTTGGAGGGCATTAAGTTTAGACTGCAAGGATCGCCTTTCAAAAATATCTGTTGTGGAGATGTGCATTCAGGGAATGCACTGGGGCCTTTTGTACATCCTACAAGGGATCAAACCACAAACTTTTGAAGAACTTGCAACACGATCTCACGATATGGAGTTAAGTATCGCAAGCCATGGAAAGGCATCTCCATTCGCTGATCAGAATGAGTTCAAGAAAAATGTTGCATCAAAGAATCAAACCAAAGAATCTATGGCGATGAAAGCAACTTCTGTGAAAATCACTACTAAGAAAAAGGTGAAGGAGGATAAGACCCCGAGTCAATATCCCAAAGAGGAGAAATGTTGTCCAACCTTGAAAGAATTGGCGGCGAAGGTTTATCTGTTTCCAGATTCAGTTGTACCCACGATCCTCGATGAATTCTTGGCCAAGAAAGTCATTGATCTCCCTAAATAAAAAAGGCCTGAGGAAATTGGTAAAGTTGGCGATCCGAAATACTGCAAGTTTCATCGCGTCATTAGCCACCCTACAGAGAAATGCTTCATCCTAAAGGAGAAAACCATGGCTCTTGTAAGTGAAGGAAAAATCATCATAGACATGGATGAAATAGCAGAAGTAAATCATGCAAGTATCACGCTCAAGGAAAAGAAGTGTTCAAGGTTGCAGAACTTGTCAAGCAATGCCTTCTTACAACTTGGAAGTTTCGAGCCCGTAAAAGTTTATCTTCCAAGGAAAACTCTTGAAGGTTCACTAGAGCTAGACAATCACTCCAAAGACAAAGATGATGAGGGTTGGATTCTAGTCACTCACAAGAAGAGAAAACATCAGGTGGTTTTGAGGCTACGAATTCCTAAGCCAAGAGCGATGATGATCAATGCAGATATGCTACAACCACCAAGAAATATCAAATCTTATACTAGCAAGAAGATTAACAGTGCCTTACCGCCGAAGTTCCGCAAGCCCATCATATTGCATGAATTCTTTCCTAAAACATTCCTTCCTGGAAGTCATGTTGGTGCAACTTATGTAGTTTTTAGTACTGATAAAACAAAGGAAAGCAGCGATGAGGTTGATCCAATGAAACCACAAGAACATCATGATGACGGAAAAGTTGTCACATGTTATGTAACAATTTCCTTCACAAATGATGACTTATTTCTGGGGTCTAAGACACATAACAGACCTTTGTTCGTTGTAGGGTTCATTCAGGAACAACATCTCAATCTCATACTTGTTGATGATGGTTCGGCTGTCAACATCATGCCAAAGATGGTGCTAAAAAATCATGGGATCTCTATCGATGAGCTATCCAAAAGTAACCTAACAATCCAAGGTTTCAACCAAGGAGGGCAACGAGCCATAGGTATGATCCGCGTGGAATTATCCATTGGTGAGATGAAGTCAAACACCCTGATTCACGTCATAGATGCTAAAACATCATACAACCTACTGCTCGTATGTCCTTGGATTCATGAGAATGGAGCGGTATCATCTACTTTGCATCAATGTCTGAAGTACATAAGGGATGGAGAGATAGTCAAAATTGAACAGACATCAATCCTTTCACTAAGACGGAGTCATACTTTGCAGATGCAAAATTCTACCTAGATTCTTGTGAAATGAGTGTGGAGAAACCATCATTAGTCGACGAAGCTGATGTCAAGTCATAAGAAAAAAATGAGGCTCAATGGACTACCATAAAGCTGCATAAGAAGAGAACTGAAGAAGTCTACATTAAGCTATCACCATCTCAAGATGACATACATACAAAGACTGATAAGGAGCATCTAGTTTTTTGCTATGTTCCATGTGAGCATCAAAAGAAAGGGCAACCTTTGCTACAGGAATGTACTCTAAATAAGCAAATGAGTCACAAAGATATCCAACATTTGAAGGAGCATATGACTGTCTCAGTTGCACAAATCCCATACGTGACTTGTGAGTCTACTAAAGGCAATCTCCAAGCTGATAAAATAAAAGGGCATTATGATCCTAAGGCCTTCATACTTCTTGAAAAGTCTGGTTATGACTTCTCCAATCCATCAAGACTAGGAGAACTCAAATACGAAGTCACTGGTGAAACGATACATGTGCTCAATGAGTCCCAAATGTAGTTGAGAAAGCAAAGGCACTATGTCCCCACTCCAAAGTTTGGGTTGGGATTCAGTTTGACAGAGCCTCTTCGAATTTCATCTAAGGGAAGCAAAGAGATAGCTTCATCACAACACACCTCGGTAGAGGAGATAAAGGAAGATAAGGGCAAGAAAATAAAACAACGGGCTTCAGTGTTTAATCGCATTGGAGGCTCAACCCCTCCGGTCTCGGTGTCTGAAAGGCTAAGTCACAAAGGTGAATGTGTATATTCCAAACATCTAAAAGAAGTTTCCACTACCTCAAAGACCTCTGTATTTTGTCGCCTGGGAACCAAAAGGAAGTCACCATCTAGAAAGATACTGTCAAAACATAAGGATCAAGTCCATGAGGAGCGGGATCATTTTGAAGTTATTGCTGACAAAGAAGTCTGTAGTGCTTTCCCATCACGTATGAAGAGGAAGTCTATTTTGTCAATATCCACAGATGGTCCACTAAAGGAGCAAAGGAGAACCATTGTTTACACTTGCCAGCCTTGTAAAAAAGCATAGAAAGAGAAAGAGAAAGAAGCCAGGCCGACCATCCAAGGAAGTCGAAGAGAAAAGTCAGATTTTGTGCAAACATCCTATCACAAAACTGTGGAAGATAGCCCATGAATTGACATTGATGATGAAGTCCACGAGGCTCCCCCTCAACTAGAAGATGGCCGTCAATCAACTGTGGATAGGCTTAAGGAACTCAATTTAGGCACTCCGGAAGATCCACGCCCCACCTTCATTAGTGCACTTCTTACACCTCAGAATGAGAAGGAATACTCCAAGTTATTGACTGAGTACAAAGATGTCTTCGCTTGGTCGTATAAAGAAATGCCTGGTCTTAGTCCTAAGGTAGTCGTTCATCATTTAGGGATCAAAAGTGGAGCACACCCTGTGAAGCAGTCACAACGCATATTTCGACCCGAGCTAGTACCACAATTAAAGTCGAAGTCAACAAGCTCATCGAGGCAGGATTTATTCGAGAGGTGAAGTATCCATCATGGATATCAAATATTGTACCTGTCAAGAAGAAGAATGGTCAAATACGTGTTTATGTTGACTTTCGCTACCTAAACAAGGCATGTCCGAAAGATGACTTTCCGCTACCAATTATTGAACTCATGGTTGATGCTACAACAGGGCATGAAGCTATGTCATTCATGGATAGGTCCTCCGGATATAATCAAATTAGAATGTCTCCAAAAGATGAAGAGTGTATTGCTTTTCGAACTCCAAAAGTGATATACTGCTGCAATGTGATGCCCTTCGGTCTGAAGAAAGCTGGTGCCACCTAGCAACGCGCGATGCAAAACATCTTTGACGACATGCTTCATCAGAGGGTTGAATTCTATGTGAATTTTTGCCTTAAAAATTAATTTTTGTTGACTTCGGTCAACATTTTTGGTAAATGGGACCGTATCCATGCTTTGATGGTCTCGGTAGGTCCGTATCGAATTATGGGACCTGGTCGTATGCCCAGAATCGAATTCGGAGGTCCCTAGCTTGAGTTATGATTTTTTGATGAAAATTAAAAATCTGGAAATTATTTATTTTTAAGAATTGATTGATATTTGGCACTATTAGTATCGGGTCTGTATTTTGATTCCGGAGCCCGGAACAGGTTCATTATGATATTTAAGACTTGTCTGTGAAATTTGGTGAGAAACGGAGTTGATTTGACGTGATTCGGACATCCAGTTGAGAAGATATGAATTTTGAAAGTGTTCTTGAGAATTTCATTTGTTTTGGTGCTAAATTCATAGTTCTAGGTATTATTTTGGTGATTTGATCGCGCAAACAGGTCCGTATAATATTTTTAGACTTATATGCATGTTTGGTTTGGAGCCCGGAGGGCTCGGGTGTGTTTCGGATAGGCTACGGGGTGATTTGCACTTAGAGAATCTGAGATTTTTGCTGCAGCAACTATTCTGGTGTGCCCTTCTTCGCGTTCGCGTAGGTAGTGTCGCGAACGCGAAAGGTAAAATGGGTGCAGGAGAATTTTCTTCTTCGCGAACGCGAAGCATTGGGGGTGGTACACTTCACGAACGCGATCTGTCTCACGCGAACGCGATAGTTTAAAGGACCTGGGGGAGGGGGTCATGTTCTTCTATGCGAACGCGTCCACTGGGTCACGAACGCGAAGGCTTGGGGGGAGCTCCCTTACGCGAACACGTAGAAAGACTCGCAAACGCGAAGGCCTTAGGCCGCTGTGCATCGCGATCGCGAACGCGATGAAGGCCTATCCAGTGACTTAAAACAGACTCCAAACACGGGTTTAAGCCATTTCTTCAATATTTTTCAAGAACCAACCAGGTAGAGGCGATTTTCAAGAGTCATTTTTTCCCCCAAAGTGTTGGTAAGTGATTCTAAACTATTTTCTTTCAATTACCCATTACATTTTATGAATTATCAACCTAAAATCTAGAGTTTTCATGGTAGAATTAGGGGTTAGGGTAGAAACTAGGAATTTCGAAAATTTGAGGATTTAGACCCCAATATGAGGTCAGATTCCAAAACTAATTAAATATTCGGGCTCGGGAGTGAATGGGTAAAAGGATTTTGGTCCGAACCTCGGGCTTTGACCAAGCGGGCCCGGGGTCGATTTGGGATATTTAATTTATGGATATAATTAATTTCTTTAGCAATATTTGATATTATTGAGTCATTTTTGAATAGATACGAGTGGTTTGGAGGTGAATTCCTAAGGAAAGGTTGTGATTGAGAATTAAGTGGCATTCGGAGCGAGGTAAGTGTTGTGTCTAACTTTGGCTTGAGGGAATATGTATTGTGTGAGTATTTTATACATGTTTTGTTGTTGAATACGATGTATAGTTGAGGTGATGAGCATCTATGCATTGTAGTCGAGTCATAGCATGCGAGTGAAATTCCATTCTTGCAAATTTGTAGTCTTAAATTTTGTTATCCATGCTTATTGTTATTGTTGAAATGTTGGGAGACTTGTATCCGGTTCCACCAAGGTTAATAAAATTGTGAATATTGATTCGAGGTTGAGATGTTAAATTGTGAAAGTAATCATTGATGAAATATTGACTTCTTTGTGAAACTTCTCTCTATCCGTTGTTATTGATTCTGTGAATTGTGAGGAAGAGTGTAAAGCACGAAGGGTGATGCCGTGCATGATTTATTTATATTGTGAGGAAGAGTGTAAAGCACGAAGGGTGATGTCATGCATGATTTATTTATATTGTGAGGAAGAGTGTAAAGCACGAAGGGTGATGTCGTGTGTGATTTATTTATATGGTGAGGAAGAGTGTAAAGCACGAAGGGTGATGCAGTGCATGAATTATTTATATTGTGAGGAAGAGAGTAAAAGCACGAAGGGTGATGCCATGCAGTCTTATTTATTATTTGGTAAGGTTGAGAGTAAAATCACGAAGGGTGATGCCGTGCAGTTTTCCTTGTTGTTTTAATTGCTCAATTCTTTTAAGGATTTTTGGTTTAATTTTGTCTTTTCATTATTCTCACTGTTTGTGTTGTATTCCCCCACTGTATGTTCCCTTCCTATCATTTCTGCGTTATTTTTTTATTTACTATTTTTGCCACTAGTATGATTATAATGTTCAGGTTATATGTGGGTGTATTGTCCTAGCCTCATCACTACTTCGCCGAGGTTAGGCTCGACACTTACCAGTACATGGGGTCGGTTGTACTGATGCTGCACTCTGCACTTTCTGTGCAGACTTTGATACCGGTTCGGGTTGATCGAGAATTTGCTCTTGGTCCGCTGTCCGGAGACTCAAGGTAGATTTGTCTTCATTCACAGACCTTGAAGTCCGCCTATATTTTCAGTTCTACTTTTTCTTTCATTCAGGCAGTTGTATTTCTTTCAGATTATTACTTATAGTAAATTCTAGAATGCTCGTGAATTGTGACTCCAGATCAGAGTGGTAGTAATTAATACAGTTTTATGATATTCCGCACTTATTATATTTCATCTTAGTTAATTATTGTTAATTACTGATGAAAATAAGGAATTTGTTTAATGATTCTCTAACGTTGGCTTGCCTAGCAAGTGAAATGTTAGGCGCCATCACAGTCCCGTCGGTGGAAAATTTCGGGTCGTGACAGTTGGTATCAAAACCCTAAATTTTCCACCGACGGGACCGTGATGGCGCCTAGCATTTCACTTGCTAGGCAAGCCAATGTTAGAGAATTATTAAACAAATTTCTTATTTTCATCAGTAATTAACAATAATTAACTAAGATGAAATATAATAAGTGCGGAATATCATAAAACTGTATTAATTACTATCACCCGATTTTGGAGTCACAATTCACGAGCATTCTACAATTTGCTACAAGTAATAGTCAGAAAGAAATACAATTGTCTGAATGAAAGAAACAGTGGAACAAAAAACATAGACGGGGACTTCAAGGTCTGTGAATGCCGACAGATCTACCTTGAGTTTCCGGACAACAGACCAATAGCAAAATCAGATCGAACCCGAGCCGGTATCAAAATCTGCACAGAAAGTGAAAAATACAGTATCAGTACAACCGACCCCATGTACTGGTAAGTGTCGAGTCTAACCTCGACGAAGTAGTGACGGGGCTAAGGCAAGGCACCTACAAATCAACCTGTACAATTTAACAGTGTATATGCAAATAACATAAATAAAGAACTAAACAGGAATGTCGGGAGGGGAACATACTGAGGGGAATACCAGATAAAGAACTACAACAAAATGATCACCGGAGCAGTCAATATACCATGAATCAACAGGAATAGTGAATACAGTAAGGAAAAATGTACGGCATCACCCTTCGTACTTTTACTCTCAATCTCACCATAAAATTAATAGAAACGACACGGCATCACCCTTCGTGCATTAACTCTCATATCATGGCACGACATCACCCTTTGTACATTAACACTCACAATATGGCACGACATCACCTTTCGTTCATTAACACTCACAATATGGCACGACATCACCCTTCGTGCATTAACACTCACAATATGGCACGACATCACCCTTTGTGCATTAACACTCACAATATGGCATGGCATCACCCTTCGTGCATTAACACTCTCCCTTACCATAATGCAATGCATAAATAACAACAGGGAGATAGAATAACAAGTACAAACCTTATTTCAACATTTGGTTCCATAATATCAATCTCAACTTTGAAATAAAAACTCAATTATCACCAGAAAATCCGTAAATATGATAAGAACGATAAATTGAACAACATTAGTATAACACATAGAAATTTGGCATAGGAATGAGTCAATATAAGATAAATAGAGAAACATGGAAAATAGGTAAATTGGCGGCGCATAAGTACTCGTCACCTCACATATACGCCGCTAGCCTGAATTTCACTTAGCAAGTAATCTAAGGTTCCTAATTCCCTCAAGTCAGGGTTAGACACAACACTTACCTCGCTCCGAAGGCCACTTAATTCTCAATCACAGCTTTTCCTTTGGAATTCACCTCCGAACCACTCGTATCTATTCGAAAATGACTCAATAATATCAAATAATGCTAAAGGAATCAATTATATTGCATAAATTAAATTTTCTAAATTTTCCTCCAAAAAGTCAAAAAATCGACCCCGGGCCCACTTGGTCAAAACCCGAGGTTCGGACCAAAATCCTTTTACTCATTCACCCCTGAGCCCGAATATGTAATTAGTTTTGGAATCCGACCTCAAATTGGGGTCTAAATCCTCAAATTTCCGAAATTCTTAGTTTCTACCATAACCCCTAATTCTACCATGAAAACTCTTGATTTTAGGTTGAAAATTCAAGAAATGTAATGGGTAATTGAAAGAAAATGGTTTAGAATCACTTACCAACAATTTGGGGAAGAAATGGCTCTTGGAAAATTGCCTCTCACCGTTTGGTTTTTGAGAAAAATGATTTTTTGGCTAAAATCTCGTTTTTGGATTCTGTTAAGTGCTGGGCAACAGTGTTCATCGCGTTCGCGAAGGTACTGGTTGCCAAGCCTTCACGTTCGCGAGACCCATCTCGCGTTCACGATGGTTACTCCCCCTGGCCTTCGCGTTCGCGAGGCATTGCTCGCGTTCGCGATGAAGGAATGGTTGGCTCCCCCTCCCCAATGCCTAACACTACGCGTTCGCGATGGGCTTGTCGCATTCGCGAAGGTTAACGCCCCCATCGCTTCGTGTTCCCGACCAAGCCTTCGCATTTGCGAAGAAGAAATCTTCAACTGCCCAGTTTACTCTTCGCGTTCGCGAGAGTACCTTCGCGAACGCGAAGAAGGACATGCCAGAACACCTGCTGCAGCAAAATACCAGATTTCCAAAGTCCCAAACATCCTGTGGCCTATCCGAAACTCACCCGAGCCCTCGGGGCTCCAAACCAAACATGCGCACAAGTCTAAAAATATCATACGAACTTGCTCGCACGATCAAATTGCCAAAATAACACCTAGAACTACGAATTTAGCACCAAATCAAATGAAATTCTCAAGAACACTTTAAAATTCATATCTTCTCAACTGGACGTCCGAATCACGTCAAATCAACTCCGTTTCTCACCAAATTTCACAGACAAGTCTTAAATATCATAATGAACCTGTACCGAGCTTCGAACCAGAATATGGACCCGGCACTAACAATGCCAAACATCAATCAATTCTTAAAAATAATTAATTTTTTAGATTTTTAATTTTCATCAAAAATTCATAACTTGAGCTAGGGACCTCCAAATTCGATTCCGGGCATATGCCCAGGTCCCATAATTCAACACGGACCCACTAGGACAGTCAAAATACGGATACTGACCCGTTTACCAAAAATATTGACCAAAGTCAACTAAAATTAACTTTTAAGGCATATATTCTCATTTTCATCAATTTTCAACATAAACGTTTTCTGGAAACCTGCCCGGAATGCGCACGCAAATCGAGAAGGGTAAAAATGAGCTTTTAAAGGCTTAAAAGTGCAAATTCGAGTTCTAAAACATAAGATGACCTTTTGGGTCATCACATTCTCCATCTCTAAAATAACCGTTCGTCCTCGAACGGACATAGAAAAGTACCTGGGCTGGTGAAAAGGTGAGGATATCTACTCCGCATATCGGACTCGGACTCCCAAGTAGCTGCCTCAATAGGCTGACCTCTGCACTACACTCAAACTGAAGGGTAACTCTTTGATCTCAACTGGCGAACTTGCCGGGCTAGAATTGCTACCTGCTCCTCCTCATAAGTCAAATCCTTGTCCAACTGGACAGAGCTGAAATCTAACACATGGGACGGATCGCCGTGATACTTTCGAAGCATGGACACATGGAATACCAGATGAATAACTGCTAAACTAGGTGTCAACGCAAGCCTGCAAGCCACCTCTCCCACTCTCTCCAGAATCTCAAAAGGTCCGATATACCTAGGGCTCAACTTGCCCTTCTTTCCGAACCTCATTACACCCTTCATGAGTGATACCCGAAGTAACACTCTCTCTCCGACTATGAATGCAACATCACAAACTCTACAGTTGGCATAACTCTTTTGCCTGGACTGAGCTTTGCGAAGTCGATCCTGAATAATCTTGACCTTATCCAAGGCATCCTATACTAAGTCTGTGCCCAACAACTAAGCCTGTCCCGGCTCGAACCACCCAACTGGCGACCGACACCGCCTACTATATAATGCCTCATAGGGAGCCATCTGAATGCTCGACTGGTAGCTGTTATTGTAAGCAAACTCCGCTAACGGCAAAAACGGATCCCAAGAACCTCCAAAGTCAATAACATAGGCGCAGAGCATATCCTCCAAGATCTGAATAGTACGCTCGGACTGCCCGTCCGTATGAGGATGAAATGTTGTGCTCAACTCAACCCACGTACCAAACTCATACTGTACTTCCCTCCAAAAGTGTGAGGTAAACTACGTAGCTTGATCAGAAATGATAGACACGGGCACACCGTAAAGACGGACGATCTCATGAATGTACATCTCTGCCAACCGCTCCGAGGAATAGGTACCTGTCACAGGAATGAAATGCATTGACTTAGTCAGCCTGTCCACAATAACCCAAACTGCATCGAACTTCCTCTGAGTCCGTGGGAGTCCAAAAACAACATCCATAGTAATACGCTCCCACTTCCACTCAGGAATATCTAACCTCTGAAGTAAACCACCAGGTCTCTGATGCTCACACTTTACCTGCTGGCAATTTAGGCACCGAACTACATAGGCAACTATGTCCTTCTTCATTCGCCTCCACCAATAATGCTGCCTCAAGTCCTGATACATCTTGGCGGCGCCCGGATGAATAGAATACCGGGAACTGTGGGACTCCTCAAGGATCAACTCACGAAGTCTAATCCACATTAGGCACACAAATATGACCTTGCATCCTCAAAACTCCGTCATCTCCAATAGTAACCTACTTGGAACCACCGTGCGGCACTGTGTATCTAAGGATAAGTAAATGAGGATCGTCATCTTGTCGATCTCTGATGCGCTCAAACAAAGAAGACCAAGCAATTGTACAAGCTAGAACACGGCTGAGCTCAGAAACATCTAACCTCACGAACTGGTTGGCCAAGGCTTGAACATCCAATTCAAGCGGTCTCTCACTAACTGGAATATATGCAAGGCTACCCATACTGACTACTTTCTACTCAAAGCATCGGCCACCACATTGGCCTTCCCGGGATGATACAATATGGTGATATCATAGTCTTTCAATAGCTCCAGCCACCTCCTATGCCTCAAATTGAGTTCCTTCTCCTTAAACAAATACTGCAAGCTCCTATGATCAGTGAATACCTCATATGGCACGCCGTAAAAATAGTGCCTCCAAATCTTCAGCGCGTGAATAATGGTTGCTAACTTTAGATCATGAATAGGGTAATTCTTTTCGTGAACCTTCAACTGCCGTGAAGCATATGCAATAACCTTGCCACCCTGCATCAATACCGCACCAGACCAATACGAGATGCGTCACAATATACTGTATAAGATCCTGAACCTGTGGGTAACACCAATACCAGTGCCGTGGTCAAAGCAGTCTTAAGCTTCTGAAAGCTCACTTCACACTCGTCTGACCACCTGAAAGGGGAACCCTTATGGGTCAATCTGGTCAACAGAGCTTCTATGATGAAAACCCCTCCACAAATCGATGGTAATAGCCCGCCAAACCCAGGAAACTACGGATCTCTATAGATGATGTGGGTCTAGGCCAATTCTGGACTGCCTCAATCTTCTTAAGATCCACCTGATTACCCTCTGCTGATACAACGTGACCCAAGAAAGCAACTGAACTCAACCAAAACTAGCATTTTGAGAACTTAGAATATAACTGCCTATCTTTCAGAGTCTGAAGAACGATCCGAAGGCGCTGCTCATGCTCTTCTCGACTGTGGGAGTTGATCAAGATATCATCAATAAACACAACCACAAAGAAATCTAAGTAGGGTTTGAACACCCGGTTCATCAAGTCAAATGAATGTTGCTGGGGCATTTGTCAGCCCAAATGACATCACTAGAAACTCATAATGCCCATACCGAGTCCAAAAAGCTGTCTTAGGAACATTAGATGCCCTAATCCTCAACTGATGGTAGCCACATCTCAAATCAATCTTTGAGAACACCTTGGCACCCTAAAGCTAATCAAATAAATCATCAATCCTCGGCAATGGATACTTGTTCTTGACATGACTTTGTTCAACTTTCGATAATCTATACACATCCTCATCGATCCATATTTCTTCTTCACAAACAACACAGGTGCACCCCAGGGCGCGACACTAGGTCTAATGAAGCCTTTATCAAGCAAATCTTGAAACTGCTCCTTCAATTCTTTCAACTCTGGCAGGGCCATGCTATATGGCGGAATGGAAATAGGCTGAGGCCCGGAGCCAAATCAATGCAGAAATCAATATCCCTATCGGGTGGCATCTCCGGCAGATCTGCAGGAAACACCTCTAGAAACTCACGAACAACTGGCATCGAATCTATGGAAGGAAGCTCCGCACTAGAATCGCGTACATAAGCCAAATAAGTTAGGCACCCCTTATTGACCATATGCCAAGCCTTCACATAAGAGATAACCCTGCTGGAAAAATGGCCAAGATTTCCTCTCCACTATAATCGAGGCAACCCCTGCAAGGCTAAGGTCACCGTCTTGGCTTGACAATCTAATATAGCATGATAAGGTGACAGCCAATCCATACCCAGTATGACATCAAAATCAACCATGTCAAGAAGTAGAAGATCTACACGAGTCTCAAGATTCCCAATGGTGACCACACATGAAACGATAAACACGATCTACAATAATAGCATCTCCCACTAGTATGGACACATACACAGGAGCACTCAAAGAATCACGGGGCACAACCAAATAGGAAGCAAAATAGGATGACACATAAGAGTAAGTAGATCCCGGATCAAATAGAACTAAAGCATCTCTACTGCAAACTGAAACAGTACATGTGATAACAGCGTCAGATGACTCAGCCTCAGGCCTGGCTGGGAAAGCATAACACCGGGGCTGGGCCCCACCACCCTGAACTACGTCCCTATGACAGCCTCTAACTGGCTGGTCTCCACCTTTAACGGCCTGACCTCTACCTCTAACAGTCTGGCCTCTACCTCTGGCTGCCTGACCCCTGCCTCTGGTTGGCTGAGCAGGTGGTGCAGCAACTGGTGCCGGAACCATGGCACAAGAACTCTGATGCTATGAGATGCCCGTTGCCCGAGGGCAAAATCTAGCAATGTGCCTCAGATCACCACAGCTATAACATAACCTCAGTTGCGGTGACTGTTGACCCTAAAACTGACCCTGTCGACCCGAATAACCACCCTGATAACTCTAGAGTGGAGGTGCACTAATAGGAGCCTAGCTGGTCGGAATAATGCATCTGAGGGCCACGACCACCTGAGCCACCGTGGGATGCCTGAAGCACTGAATGAAACGGCCTGGGAGGATAGCCTCTACCAAAAGTACCCCTGCCTCTAGATGAGGCACCGCTGAACTCACCGGAATAATGAGGTCTCTTGTCAGACCCCTGACCTCCATGAGTAAGAACTATTTCAACCCGTCTAGCGACATTAGCAACCGCCTGAAAAGAAATCTCACTCCCAGTCTCCTTAGCCATCAGCAATATGATAGGCTGAGCAAGTCCATCAATAGACCTCCTCACCCTCTCTCTCTCTCTCTCTCTCTCTCTCTCTCTCTCTCTCTCTCTCTCTCTCGATGGGAAGCATAAGAATGGCATGACGGGCCAAATCCATAAAACGGGTCTCATACTGAGTAACAGTCATACTGCCCTACTGGAGACGCTCAAACTGACGGCGAAGCTCCTCTCTCAATGTGATAGGCAAAAACTTCTCTATGAAGAGCTGAGAGAACTGGTACCAAGTAAGAGCAGGCGACCCAGTTAGTCTAGTCAAAAAGTAATCTCTCCACCATTTCTTGGCAGAACCAGTCATCTGAAATGCAACAAAATCGACCCCATTGGTCTCCACTATACCCATGTTTCATAGAACCTCGTGACATCTGTCAAAATACTCCTGGGGATCCTCTGAAGGAGCACCATTGAAGTAAACAGGAAAGATCTTGGTAAACCTGTCCAATCTCCATAAAGCCTCAGAAGACATAGCTGGTCCATCTCCGACCTGTGCCGCAATAACCGGCTGAACTAATCCGACTGGCTGAGCTGCTGGAGCCTGATACTGAGGAGCTATCTGCTCTGGAGCGGGAGTGGTAGGAGTCTGGGCTCCTCCTCTAGCCTGAGAGACTGCTGGTGCCATGGAAAATGTGCCGGTCAGGGCCACGCTCTCCATAAGGCCCACCAAACGGACCAATGCGTCCTGAAGTACTGGGGTAGCAATGAACCCCTCCGGAACCTGAGATGGTCCGGCAGGAACAGTCTGGGCTGGAACTTCCTCGTCAAGTTCTATCTGAGGCTCCACTGTTGGGGCTGCTGCTCGGGCTCTAGGTTGCGCCCTGCCCCTGCATCGGTCTCTAGCACGGCCTCGAACTCTGACCCGCATAGGATCTGCCACTGGAGGCTCTGGCTGCTGCTCAGCAGAGGAAGCGGTACGTATTTTCTCCATCTGCGAGAGAATAAGAGTAGAAGAGTTCAATCAGCGTTGAGAAAGCAAAATCGTACGACAGAGAAGAAAAGAAATGAAACTTGTTCCTAAACTTCATAGCCTCTGGAAGATAAGCATAGACGTCTCCATACCGATCCTACAGACTCTACTAAGTTTGTCATGAATCGTGAGACCTAGGCAACCTAGTATTCTGATACTAGCTTGTCACGACCCAAAATTTCCCACCGACGGGACCGTGATGGCGCCTAACATTTCACTTGCTAGGCAAGCCAATGTTAGAGAATCATTAAACCAATTCCTTATTTTCATTAAGTAAATAACAATAATTAACTAAGATGAAATATAATAAGTGTGAAATATCATAAAACTGTATTAATTACTATCACCCGGATCTGGAGTCACACTGCACGAGCATTCCAGAATTTGCTACAAGTAATAGTCAGAAAGAAATACAATTTTCTGAATGAAAGAAACAGTAGAATAGAAAAGATAGACGGGGACTTCAAGGTCTGTAAACGCCGATAGATCTACCTTGAGTCTCCGGACAGCAGACCAATAGCAAAATCTAGATCAACCCAAGCCGATATCAAAATCTGCACAGAAAGTGCAAAGTGCAGTATCAGTACAACCGACCCCATGTACTGGTAAGTGTCGAGCCTAATCTCGACGAAGTAGTGACGGGGCTAAGGCAAGGCACCTACAAATCAACCCGTACAATTTAACAATGTATATGCAAATAACAGAAATGAAGAACTAAACAAGAATGTCGGGAGGGGAACATACTGAGGGGAATACCAGATAAAGAACTACAACAAAATGATCACCGGAGTAGTCAATATACCATGAATCAACAGGAATAGTGAATACAATAAGGAAAAATGCACGGCATCACCCTTCGTGCTTTTACTCTCAATCTCACCATAAAATTAATAGAAACGACACGACATCACCCTTCGTACATTAACACCCACAATATGGCACGGCATCACCCTTCGTGCATTAACACTCACAATATGGCACGGCATCACCCTTCGTGCATTAACACTCACAATATGGCACGGCATCACCCTTCGTGCATTAACACTCTCCCTTACCATAATGCAATGCATAAATAACAACAGGGAGATAGAATAACAAGTACAAACCTTATTTCAACATTTGGTTCCATAATATCAATCTCAACTTTGAAATAAAAACTCAATTATCACCAGAAAATCCGTAAACATGATAAGAACGATAAATTGAACAACACTAGTATAACACGTAGAAATTTGGCATAGGAATGAGTCAATATAAGATAAATAGAGAAACATGGAAAACTGGTAAATTGATGGCGCATAAGTACTCGTCACCTCACATATACGCCGCTCGCCTGAATTTCACTTAGCAAGTAATCTAAGGTTCCTAATTCCCTCAAGTCAGGGTTAGACACAACACTTACCTCGCTTCGAAGGCCACTTAATTCTCAATCATAGTTTTTCCTTTGGAATTCACCTCCGAACCACTCGTATCTATTCTAAAATAACTCAATAATATCAAATATTGCTAAAGGAATCAATTATATTGCATAAATTAAATTTCCTAAATTTTCCTCCAAAAAATCAAAAAAAGACCCCGGGCCCGCTAGGTTAAAACCCGAGGTTCGGACCAAAATTCTTTTACTCATTCACCCCCGAGCCCGAATATGTAATTAGTTTTGGAATTCGACCTCAAATTGGGGTCTAAATCCTCAAATTTCCGAAATCCTTAGTTTCTACCCTAACCCCTAATTCTACCATGAAAACTCTAGATTTTAGGTTGAAAATTCAAGAAATGTAATGAGTAATTGAAAGAAAATGGTTTAGAATTACTTACCAATAATTTGGGGAAGAAATGGCTCTTGGAAAATCGCCTCTCATTGTTTAGTTTTTGAGATAAATGAATTTTTGGCTAAAATCTCGATTTTGGATTCTGTTATGTGCTGGGCGACAGTGTTCATCGCGTTCGCGAGAGCACTGTCACGTTCGCGAAGGTATTGGCTACTAAGCTTTCACGTTCGCAAGACTCATCTCTCATTCACGATGGTTACTCCCCCCATGGCCTTCGCGTTCGCGAGGCATTGCTAGCGTTCGCGATGAATTAATGGCTGACTCCCCCTCCCCAATGCCTAACACTATGCGTTTGCGATGGGCTTGTCGTATTTTCGAAGGTTAACGCCCTCAACGCTTCGCGTTCACGACCAAGCCTTCTTGTTCGCGAAGAAGAAATCTTCAGTTGCCCAGTTTATTCTTCACGTTCGCGAGAGTACCTTCGCGAACGCGAAAAAGGACATGCCAGAACACCTGCTGCAGCAAAATACCAGATTTCCAAAGTCCAAAACATCCCGTGGCCTATCCGAAACTCACTCACACCCTCGGGGATCAAAACCAAACATACACATAAGTCTAAAAACATCATACGAACTTTCTCGCTCGATCAAATCGCCAAAATAACACCTAGAACTACGAATTTAGCTCCAAATCAAATGAAATTCTCAAGAACACTTTAAAATTTATATCTTCTCAACTGGACGTCCGAATCACGTCAAATTAACTTCGTTTCTCACCAAATTTCACAGACAAGTCTTAAATATCATAATGAATCTTTACCGAGCTTCGGAACCAGAATATGGACCCGACACTAACAATTCCAAACATCAATCAATTCTTAAAAATAATTAATTTTCAGACTTTTAATTTTCATCAAAAATTCATCACTTGAGCTTGGGACCTTCGAATTCGATTCCGGGCATACACCCAAGTCCCATAATTCGACACGGACCCACTGGGACCGTCAAAATACAGATCCTGGCCTGTTTATCAAAAATGTTGACCGAAGTCAACTAAAATTAACTTTTAAGGCATAAATTCTCATTTTCATCAATTTTTAACATAAAAGCTTTCTGGAAACCTGTCTGGATTGCGCACACAAATCGAGGGGGGTAAAAATGAGCTTTTTAAGGCTTAAGAGCGCAGATTCGAGTTCTAAAATATAAGATGACTTTTTTGGGTCATCACAATGACTTAGTGTTGAAGACAAAGAGTAGGCGTTACTATCTTGAAGACCTTCGAATTGTTTTTGAAAGGTTAAGAAAATTCGACCTAAAGATGAATCCACTCAAGTGTGCATTTGGAGTTACCTAAGAAAAGTGTTTTGGCTTTATTGTGCGTCATCATGGAATTGAAGTTGATCCCGCAAAGATTGACGACATTCAAAAAATGCCCGACTCAAAGAACTTGAAGGAGCTCCGAAGTCTACAAGGAAACTTAGCATTCATCCGGAGGTTCATCTCTAATCTGGTTGGGCGATGTCAAACTTTCAATCATCTATTGAGTATGGACATCCCTTTTTCATTGGGATCAGTCATGTCAAAATGCTTTCGAAAGAATCAAAAGATACTTGCTCAATCCACTTGTGTTAGGGGAACCAATGCATGGGAAGCCATTGATACTCTACATTGCGGCATAAGAACACTCACTTGGGGCACTACTTGCTCAAGAGAATGATGAAGGAAAGGAACAAGCCTAGGTGAAACATGCTCCAACAATGCTGCAGAGTACCAAGCTTTGATCATTGGTCTTGAAATGGCATTAGACATGAAGATTCTATAGTTGGAGATATACGACGACTCTAAATTGATCATCAACCAGCTTTTGGGGATTTACGATGTAAAGAAGGAAGATCTTTTGCCATACCACCAATATGCTTCTTGTTTATTCGAAAGATTCGACCAAGTGTTCTTAAACCACGTCCCAAGAGAAGAAAATTGCATGGCTGATGCTTTGGCTAACTTGGCCATGACGATGGCACTTGGAGAAAATGAGTCAACAAAGGTACATGTGTGTCATCGATGGGTCATTCCTAGACTTCTTGATCTTCAAATCAACTAAAGTCATCATATGTCCGTTGGGGTGATTGTAGAAGAGGATTGGAGGCAACCATTGATAGAGTACCTTGAACATAGAAAGTTACCCAAGGATCCGCGACAAAAAAATAGACATCAAGCGAAGGCCACCACGATTCATCTTCTACAAGGGGATATTATTTCGCCACTCTATTGAAGGACTATTCTTACGATGTCTTGACAAAGAAGAAGCCCACCAAACGATGGATGAAGCACATTCTGGTTCATGTGGAGCACACCAATATGGTCCCATGCTCCATTTTCGCATCAAGAAGATAGGCTACTACCGGACGATAATGGTGAAGGATTGCATGGAGCACGCCAAAAGATGTCAAGCGTGTCAATTTCATGCCAATTACATCTACCAATCTCTAGAGCCTCTTCATCCAACTGCAGCTTCATGGCCTTTTGATACATGAGGACTTGACGTTGTTGGACCGCTTCCAAAGTCATCAAAGGGACAGATGTACATATTGGCTACCACAGACTACTTCTCTAGATGGGCTAAAGTTGTTACACTCAAGGAAGTAAAAAAGAAAATTGTTGCCGATTTTATCAAGTCGAACATAATTTTTAGATACGACATACCAATATACATAATCACGGATAATGGAATGCTATTTGACAGCAAGCTCGTGAGGAGTTTATGCGAGAAATTTGGTTTCAAGCAACATATGTCTTCAATGTATAATGCACCCGCCAATGGCCTTGCCAAAGCTTTTAACAAGACGCTTGGTAACCTTTTGAAGAAAGTTGTTGCAAAGAACAAGAGAGACTGGCATGAGAAAATTGGTGAAGCTTTGTGGGCATACTGTACAACCTTCAGAACTGCTACACAAGCAACCCCTTACTCTTTGGTGTTTGGTGTAGAAGCAGTTCTTCCGTTTGAGTAACAAATTCCATCATTGCGGATCACAATCCAAGAAGGACTCACGTCCGCAGAGAATACTTAACTTCGCCTAGCAGAGTTTGAGGCATTGGATGAGAAAAGATTGGAAGCGCAACAAAAATTGGAGTGCTATGAAGCTCGACTAGCTAGAGCCTTCAACAAGAAAGTGTGGCCACGATCATTCCAAGTGGGAGATTTATTCCTAGTTGTTCGACGACCCATAATCCTCAACAAATGCATAGGCGACAAGTTTACCTCAAAAATGGGATGGGTCGTATGTTGTGAAGGAATCCTATTCAAGTGGCGCATACAAAATTATTGATAAGGATCGTCTCAGAGTTGGTCCGATCAATGGAAATTTTTTGAAGCAGTACTTCCCATGAAAGTCAGCTACGCTCCTCGACGTATGAGCCTAAACTGCAAGTCATGATGCTCCATACGAACCCAAACTGCAAGTCATGATGCTCCTCGACGCACAAGCCTAAACTGCAAGTCATGAAGCTCCTTGATGCATGAGCCTAAACTGCACGTTGCTACACTCCTGTCCCGCACGAGTCTAAACTGTGTACGGCCAAAAATAAAGTCTTCTAGGTTGAAAACCTCGCGAGAGGCGGTCTAGGCAAAAATTAGGACATAAAAAAAAGAAAAAAAAGAACTCACTCCTCTGAACTACGTTATGACTTGATCCTCTTCATCGAGGTACGTAGGCAGCTTAGAGTTTCATTCTAAGTTTAGTTGCATGAGTTTTTAAAAAATAAAAATTTGGCGTCATCAGATCATCACATAAATTCTTGAAGTGTAGAGGCACATATCTATGAGGAAAAGAAGACGATTTGTGTTGAAGTACAAAAAATATTTTATTGCTTCAATAGTACAAAAGTTGATACATCCAAAAATGTAGAGACAAAAGCCTCTACATTTTCTATACAAAAGCCTAAATCACGAGGATGATCGTAAACTAGGATTTGTTGCTGGCGCATCTTAAATGTTTTTCCAAGTCTGTATGGAGTCTCCACATTTAATATCATTCTCAATGTATGTCTCTCGCGTTCAAATAACTGTGATAATCTCTTGACCACGTATCTTGTTGTTAGGACTCGAGTATGATATTTAGCTTCTCTTGTGAAAGTGTTGGTTGAAGGTCCCATATATGAGAAGTCGTCTCTCTTGAAAAAACCTTCAATCACCATGAGAGCTGCCATTGATGAACTTCAAGACTATCAACAAAACAAGTGCAACAGTTGGTGAAGGGGTAGCTCCGCATCTTGTATGATATCTCAGTCTGATATCTGGACCCTTTGTTTCTTTGTGATTCTGCAAAAGAAATAAATGAAGATATAAGATTTGTGAAGCATCATAGCTAAAATTACTACACGCAAGGCTGTAGAGTCAATTTCAAAAGGAAAGCAAGTTCAATGGACGACGGGATCAACTTTGATAAAAAAAACTACCGCAGTCAATCTGGAAAATGTTATTCCCCTAACATTTTTTATGTTGTAGATTTAGATGTCTAGTTTCCAACAATACAAACCGTTTGCGATTTGGAGGTTCCTAGCCCAAGACATGACTTTCTTTATCTAGAGTGCACAAATCTGGAAATCAAGTACGGCAGATATCTGTAGCAACTTCAAAATATTATGGCGGACATTCTAAAAGGATTTTTGCCACGCTATTTACAGATATTATGAGGTTTGGAGTTTTCTTTCCAACAGTATAGATGGATCGCAATTCCGACACCTAAAGCTCAAGATATGATTTTTTTCTCCAGGAGCGCGCAAAGCAGAAAAGCAGCAAGATAGACATCAGGAACGAATTCAAAATAACATTACGGCCAATATAAAAGAAGTTTTGCCACGATATTTTCAGGTGTTGCGGATCCCGAACTTGTCTTTCTGATGGCATAGACGACTTGCTATTTGGACGTTCCCAGTTTGAGATATGTACTTTCTGATGACAACATACAATGTTATGAAGTCAAAATGGCAGACTCGTGCATCACCTTCGAAAGTTCATTCCGACCTGTCCTGATGAAATTTGGCCCTATGTTTTGGATATGATGCTATGGTGCAAGTTTTGATTATGTAAAATCAAGTGGATTGCAGTTTAGACACACCTAGGTCAAGATACAATTTTTTCAATGAGAGCATAAAATGCTATAAAGTCAAAACAGCAAAGATGTTCCAGGTGCTTACTTGTCAAAGTTGGAAAGGCCTACTCTAGTTGTCATCCTCGCCAGCCTACAACGATGCGATATGGGACATATTATGCTCGCCAATGATGAGATAGGGTCTCTCCGAGACTCCAAGAGTAGGTATTTCGTCGTCGATGTTGAAAGGATACTTCATGTGTCTCTCTCGCCAACCGCAACAAAGAGAGGAGTGGTTTGCTCGCAATGCATCTTCCTAGGGACATCAAGATCTCTGTAACTCTCTCAAAATCCTAAAAAAAAAATATTTTGGGAGTCCTCGGAGCCAATAGCACGACTTTTCAGCAACACGATACTTCAATTTAACAATATCACGACATGAAGCTTTTGATTTCACATGATTGACTGGTGTCGACGGTGCAAAGATCAATTCAGAAACCAATGCTTCATGGGCTATAGCTGATTTCGTTTAGTGGTTCTGCTTCTTGATGAATACTTCTCCACAACCCCACGTTCTAAGAAAATAAAAGAAGAAATAAAGGTTAGCATGAGTAACAAAAAGTTTGATTAAAACTAATCAGCATGGAAAGGGAAGTTAAAATTTGGGAGCCTCATTAATCTCTAGCCTTGATCATGAGTTAGGTCTTTGAGTATCCGAAACCAGAAGTTCCACCAGCCACGTGCAAGAATAAAGACAATGGAACGGAGCTTTCACTCAGCAACAAGAATCGGTACCAATGACACGACGCTTCAATGCGGATGGTGAGCATTGTGACGTGCGCTTCTCCGTCAAATCTTGATGGATCGTACGCTTCATGAACCTCTTCCCTACAATAAAGGAGTGGTGATCATCCACTTCTTCTCATGAACCTCGCCATGTATATCTTCTCCAAGCCTGCAACAAAAAAAAAAGGAAAAAAAGAAGAAGTATGTTGCCCGAACAATCCTCGTGATTTCGGCGCTTGATTGATCAAAGATTGATTGCGTCTGGATCAAAAGGGATGGAGCTTCGATTTTTATAGATTTGTATCTCACCGAGTCTTCTTACCAATGGTGTAAACAGCTCGTAGTTCGGATGCTCCTATCTTGAGATATGCATTTTTTTAGCAAGAGCATGCAAAACTGAAATGTCGAGCGTGATAGAACTTGGACCACGTTTAGGAATCTCACCTGGGATAATACAATACGAATTTAAATCCAAATTTTTTATATGTAGTAGTACTCCGAGTCTAGTTTCTGTAGCCACAAACTGCTAATTATTTTGACATTCCTACACCAAGATATGAAGTTTTTCGTGAAGATGCGCAAAGCCAAAATATCGAACGCGACAGAACTTGGAACCAAGTTTAATTTAAGTTCACATGGGACAGTACAAAGCGAATTTAGCCTCAGTTTTTGAACGTGTCTTGCCTTAAGTGTGTACCTTTTGGACGATCAAGCGGGTTGAGTTTTGGACACTCTTATGACAAGATGTGAATTGTTTTCTGTAAGTGCGTCAAGCTGTCGGACTAACGGGAGACGTCCGACTTAACTAAAGCATAAGAAAAGCTAATTGCTAGCTGCTGCCTGTTGGTTAATACAATGAGGTTGGAGGTATGACCACGCCTGAGAATTAGTTATGTTAAGCATGACCTCTTATATAGATTCTCAAATGCGGTGCCCTTGATACGTTTTCAACAGATACAACCATAACTTGTTGAACAAGAATTTCAAACATAGAAACAAATTCCAACACTTTTGGTAAAAAAAGATTCTAAATCCTTGTTTAATGTCGAAGTGTTGGAGAATTCTTACCAAATTTGGTAAGTCTTTACTTGGTCCTATGTAAAATGGGTTTGACTTATTTATTTTAAGTCCATACTGTTACGTTTATAATTTGAATAATGATCAATATCTCTAAAGAAGTCTTGACTAATGTTATATTAGTGTATGCAGATTCTAGTGAGCAACAACATTACTAAAAGGAATGAAGGTTCACTCAACGACTATTAAAACGGGAGATTTAAAATGATAATGGGAGACAATTTGAGTGGGAAACACAACATAATGTGAGACAATTTGAAGTGCTGCTCATTTATTCAATAAAGCATGGAGCACTCCCTGGATTAATTAATCCAGCCCATCAAATGGAGACAATTTGAAGTGCTGCTCCTTTCTTCAATAAAGCATGGAGCATTGAAGCACTCACTCGGTTTCGGCATGGAGTAGAGCACTCACTGGGTTAATTAATCTAGCTCATCTCTCATGAATGAATTAGAGGCATCTTTCTTGAATCAAATATCAGTAAAATATTGTGGGTATCAATCAAAGACTAATCTACAACAACTCTCAAAACTAACCTATAAGAAGATAGAGAAACTCAAGGATTGATTGCGCAACTACACAAACTGTTTCTAAACCTTTCTAGTTCTTAGTACAAATACAATATTCTTGAGTCTACAAGTGTCATAAAAGATAGGAAGAGATAGAACACAAAAAGAAAGTTGTGTCAACATTACAAAAGATATTGTCGCTGAATATCGTTAATGGTGAGCGAACTAAAACCATCACCATTGTAACCTATTATCAAAGATCTAAGGAAACCCTTGTGACCCAAGGAAAAATGGACGTAAGTACCTCACCGGTACTGAACCAGTATAAAAATTGTTGTGTCTTGTTATCTTTCAGTTTGCTTGGTTTATTTCTCTTTAACCGTTCACTGTGCAGAATCTAGTCGATTAAACCCATATTTAGTCAACTAAGTTTTAATCGACCACAATTCACCCCCCCTTGTAATTTCAATTGGTATCAGAGTTAAACTCACAAACTTTGCTTAACAGCTAGTGAGGAAAATATCATGGGATCAAACACAGTCGTTGGTGCATTATTTCAAGAGGGAACCTCTCAAGTACGACCTCCATATTTCAACGGACAACACTTCTCTCACTGGAAAATTCGGATGGAAACATACACTATGTCATATAACATCAAAGTTTGGCATATGATCAAAAAGGAAAATCTTCCAATTCCACCAAAGAAAGATGAGAATGGTCAAGTCATAGTATCAACTGATTCACTTGACTTAGATTATTACACTGATGAACAAATTGTTGTCATAACTGTGAATGCCAAAGCAAAAAATCTTCTGTATAATGCTATCAGTGGAGAAGAGTATGAAAAAATTTCAAGATGTGAAACTGCTAAGGAAATGTGGGATAAATTGGAGGTCACATATGAAGGAACCAACAAAGTGAAAGAAACAATGATCAATCTTCTAGTTCGTGACTATGAGCTATTTCAAATGAAAGATGGAGAATCAGTAGAGGAAATGTTCTCCAGGTTCAGCAAAATCCTTGGAGATCTAAAATCTTTTGGTAGACCAATCAAAAGCGGAGAATAGGTGAGAAAAATTCTTAGAAGTCTACCCACAATTTGGCAGGCCAAGGTTATTGCTCCGGAATGTCAGGACCTTGACAAAATGTCCTATGATAAACTTAGAGGTGATATAATTGCCTTTGAGAAAACTTACTTGGACAGGTAAATTCAATAAGAAAAGAATAAAACAGTTGCTTTTAAAGCAACTGTGGCTGAACCAGAAAATGAAGAAGAAGAGAAAGGAGGAGAACATGATGAAAACATAGCCATGCTCTCCCAAGTTGTAACAAGCATGATGAGGAAAAACAAAAATAGCAGGAGAGGTAGATCAAACTTCAGAAAAGGAAGGACAAGAAATAAAAATGATGGAAGATGCCATGAATATGAAAAAGATGGACACATTCAAGTTGATTGTCCTGAACTGAAGAAGAAGCTTAGCAGGAACCTCCAAAATAAGAAGTCCTTTGGAGCCTGGAGTGATGAAGAAGAATCTGACCATGAAAAAATTATAAATATGTGTTTCATGGCCATAAACGAAGATAGCAACAAGGACTCGGGTGAGCTTGGGCTCATGGTCGACGAAGGAGCAGATGAGGAAGAAGACTCAGGTGGACTTGGTCTTATGGCAAATGAGGGAACCAGTGAGGAACACCGCAAGAATAATCGAAAAGGAAAATGGTATCTTGATAGCGCGTGTTCCAGACATATGACTGGTGACAAACAATTATTCAAAATTGTCACCAAACTAGATGGAGGAACAGTTACCTTTGGAGATAAATCAAAAGAAAATGTAATTGGAGTTGGAAAGGTTCCTCTCAGCTAAACATGTGATGTAGATGAAGTGTATTTGGTTGATGAACTTGGTTACAATCTTCTCAGCATTAGTCAAATATGTGACATGACTACGAGGTTCGTTTCAACAAACATGGTTGGTTTATTGAAGATGAATCAAGTAAAGTTATTCTCTCTAGAAATAGGGACAGAAATGTTTATACTATCAGTAACTTAGATAGTGGTGGTAATTAAATTTTTCTAGCTTCTATTCTTGATGACCCTTGGGTATGGCATAGAAAATTTGGTCATGCGAGCATGCATACTATTCATACACTTTCTAAAACCGATCTTGTCATTGGTCTTCCAAAACTAGACTTTTCAAAAGATCAAATTTGTGATACATGTCAACTAGGAAAATAAACCAGATCCTCTTTTAAAGTCAAAAATATTGTTTCCACTACAAAACCACTTCAACTATTGTATATGGATCTTTTTGGACCTACTAGAACTGCTAGCATAGGTGCTAGAAAATATGCTTTTATTATAGTAGATGACTTTTCTAGATTCACCTGGGTTATTTTTCTAAGTCACAAGGATGAAGCTTTAAGAAACTTTGAAGTCTTTTGCAAGAAAGTGTATCGTGAAAAAGGTTACTACATTTCCTCCATAAGAAGTGATCATGGAGGAGAATTTGGAAGAAAAGCTTTTGAGAACTTCTGCAATAATCAAGTGAACTCTCACAATTTCTCTTCCCCAAGATCGCCACAAAACAATGGAGTGGTAGAACGTAAAAACAGAACTCTATAAGACATGACAAGAACCGTGATTGTGAAAAATCCTCTCCCACACCACTCCTGAGCAGAAGCCGTAAGTACAACATGTCATGTCATCAACATATGCCTCATTCGACCAATACTCAAGAAGACTCCATATGAACTATGGAGAGGAAAAAGACCCAACATAAGTTATTTCTATCCTATCGGTTGTAAGTGCTATGAATACCTAGTTTTTGTATTGTTTTAACACCTCCTAAAGTCATTAGTGTTTTGTTACTTTAATTATATTTCCCAATTTTTGTGTCTTTGATTGCATATTTCCTATCATAAAAATACCAAAAAATAGTTCTTTCTTTATTTGTGCATTTTAGGAATTAACTAACTATTCAATTGATGAATTAATCTAGTTAATTGATCATTTGAATAAGTTACTTAATTAATTTATTTGTTTGTGTAAATTTAGTTTAATAAGTAGGATTAAGAAATGAATTGGGTCAAATTTAAAAGAGAAAGTGGCCAAAAGTGCAAGATAAGGGGCTGCCCTTGAAATGGTCTGAAACGGCGTAGTTTTGCCTCAAAACTACGTCGTTTCATTAAGTGACCCAAGATCAAATCTCACCCATTTATCACCTCTTGATCTAATGGTCCATATTTGATCTCTCAAGAGGTATTTAATGCCTAAAAAATTAGAAAACATTCCCTCATTTCCCCAATAACTCTTTCTCTCTTCTCTCCTCCGACACCGAAAATCACCCACCGGCGGCGGACCACCTCCAAAAACCTCCAAATTAACACCATGTAATCTCCACAACCTCCTCTTCCCATATCTCCAAACCAATTCCTTCAAAACCCCCTCAAACTCCTTGACTTTTAGATCTAGGAAATTTTTGTCGCCACTTTTTGGTCCAAATTCTTGAAGCTCCGGCCAACACCACCCTACAACACATACATGAATGGATAGAGCTCCACGAGACCTATCTTTTCCTACCTATTTCACCCCCAAAATCACCATCGCCGCCGGCCCGCTCCTCACCGCCGCCACGACTCCACTGCCTCACCACCGCCAAAATGCCCCGAACCCCCATCTTAGCTATTTTTTGACTCAAAGACACTCATTTCTTTTGGCGAGATGCTGAAACGCATTTCGTTTTAGCATCTACCCGAAAGAAACGTGTGTTTTGGAGTCGGGTAGTCGCCTTTTAGCATCTCTGGCGTCTTCTCGTGGCTCGAACAGATTCAAGCATACTTGTTAGGTATAATCGTCATCTCTTTAATTAATTTCTGATTTTTTATATTAGTAGATTAGTTTCTGATTTTTGATTTTTTCTATTTTGGTTGTTTCTTGTTAATTAGAGTTTCAAGTTAGGTTTATTTAATTAGTTATCTCTATTTAGTTTAGTGGTTTGTTAGATTTGTTATTGATTTAAACATGATCTTTAGTGTATTAGTTAAATCGTTCATTTAGTTAGTCGATTATTTAGTTGTGGTTAGTCGTTGTCCGATTGTTAACGATGCTCATTCTGTTTTGAGAATTAGTTTGTGAATTTAGTTATTTGTTTAGTAATTAGTTTTCACAAATCGAATTCATTCCCATCAAGTAGATTTGAATACTTAGTTCAATTGCGTTTTTAGTCTCGTCTATGCTTTGTCAGTTCATAGTTGTCCAAGTTTGATTTATTTTGAGCAAGTAGTTTATTGTTGATGGTTAAAATCTGAAGTTTAGTTTATTTTATCACAAAATAGGATAATAGTAGCTTACTTTTACTAGTAGGGTGGCTGAAAGGATATTTTTTCTCCTTGTTTCTGAAAGGATATTTTTTCTCCTTGTTTCTGACACAGCAGATTTTCAGGCTGTCCTTTCACCTTTGGGACATATCTTGAACAAATTGAGTGGTTTGAAGGGATATTCTGGAGAGCAAAAACTTTTCATAACAAATACGAGAATCCTTGAAGTTCTGGTTTCTGGTTTCTGGTTTTCCTCAAAAGTGCTGAATTTTGGGTCATCTTTCTGGATATTTTCTGGGGTCTGTTCTCTGCTGTTTTGTTGCTGAAAGGAGCTGTGTTCAAGTGATTTTTACTGGTATCGAAGCCCTTTTTGTGTTGTCTTGATTTTGCTGCCGGTAAGGTACTCTCTCTTACCTTTGCGATGTAGATTTGAATGCAACAAATGACGAGATAATATCATGAGCTCGCTCCAGTTTATTTTAAAATTATTTGCTATTGGTTTTACTCGAAAGATGCATACTATTTCAGTTCTGAATATGTGTTAATTTTGTCAGTTCTCAATAACATGCACTTGAGCCCCATATTAGTCAATATTGAGTTACTTAACTGTTATGAGATAAGATTTTACTTCAAAAGTTTAGAAAAAAGTACTTAATGTTTGAGTTGAAAACTTGTGTATGGTGGAGTTAATATTTGAGTTGAAAACCTGTGCATGGTGGAGTTACGCTTTTAGGAGCATTTTATTGGTCCTTTTTGGCCCAAGCTTCGTTCTCTTTTCTGAATTTGAGATTTGGTTAGCTTGCTTATAATTTCTTTTTTTAGATTTTAGTTTGTCTTAATCAAATTTCTTGTTCTGATAAGTTCAAAGTTTAAGGTATATTATTATGTTGAAAGATCATGATGGTTTATTTGTTTTTAATTTGGCATTTAACATGGAATGAATTTTTCTTTTCTTTTCTTTTTAGTTTTTATTTATTTATTTATTTATTTATTTTTCTCTCTTGAGGATGATTATGTTAAAAGTGAAGTACATGCGAGTATTTGATTACTAATAATATTCGATTCTGATTTCTAGTGTTTAGGAGTGTTTGAAGCATATTTTAGATTTTTTATACTTGTATCTTTAGCATGGTAAACAGTTAATTACTAAGTCATATTTCATGATATATTAATGGTTTATTAAGTTGTTTTCTGTTCATTTCAATTTTCCCTGAATACATGTAACTGTTTAAACATTCATTCTCGTAAATTTGGTGACATTTCTTTGTCAAATAAGTCAAGTTAGTTCTTTGATGCCTTGAATATTGAGAGGGTCTACGGGGAAGTTCAATCTGACCATATATTTGGCAAAAAATGAGTTAGCTTGGCTCAATACCAAAATCCCATAAGTTGGCCCAATTTTTTAATATAAGCATCTCCTCAGTTAATTTCAATGATTTTTTTTAACTAAGCAACTTAATTACTCTTAATTAATTTAAGCGATAGGTAATTTTAGGCACGTTTGGGATGTAGACCATGTGTTCAACACGATCCTTGGTCGATATTTTTAAAAAAAAAAATAAAGTAGTCATGTGTGCATTTCCGCTCCTTGACTCTTCAATATTAATTGTATTTAAACCATGTGTACCGACACGTTCCTTGTTTTAGTACGTATAATCAAATAAGGACCTTGTGTGCTTGCAAGCTCCTAGGCCAAAACTATTAATTATTAAGTTGTACTAGACAATAGTAACTCAAGGCAAATAATACACACTTTATCCAAAACTAATTCAAGCCAATTGTTAGTCAATAAAAGCGACCGTGCTAGAACCACGGGACTCGGGAAATACCTTACAACTTATCCCCGGTCAACAGAATTTCTTACTCGGATTTTGTTTTCGCAGACCAATAATAATAGAATCAAATCTTCCTTTGACTAGGGATTCAAATAAAAGGTGACTTGGAACACCAACAAAATCAATTCCAAGTGGCGACTCTGTAAATAAAATAATCTCTACTCAATTTTGTCACTTTAATTGAAAAAACCCTTCAATCCACATAATATCATTTTGCGAGTAGAAAAGGGGTGTGACAGCTCTGGCGACTCTGCTGGGGACCCTTCAAAAATTCGATCTTGTACATTGACTTTATTTGGCTTTATTAATTTTTGTATATATTGTGATTTATTTGGGCCTAATGTGTTACTTGTCGAGTTTTTACCGTTTTTATATTGTTGAACTGTACATATAAATTGTATCCTCTCTCGCATCCCTCTGAGTCTTCTGATAATTAGTTATATTGTGTTTGCCTACCAGTATCACAAAATTTCTGTCTTGAGATAAAGCCAGTTAGCCTACCAGCTTCTGGTGAAGGATTTAGTCACACGTGTTTAGGCGGGAGAGTCGTTAGCTAGCCAGTGTTGTTCCACTACTGGTGACGCTTGACACTCCTCGACTCGGGTTGTCCGCCCGGGTAAGCCAGGTCTAGATACCATATCCTTTTGGATTTACATTCTTAGAAGTACAAGCCACAAGCAATGAATATCCCTAGTAGGCTACGCTTTATTTGCATCATGTGTATTTGACTTAGCATCGCTCGACACAAGGGTCGAGTTCTGTTTTATGACAGGCTTTGTTGAGACCATTATGTGATGTTATGTGCTACTTGTTGCATTATTTGGGAGGCTTTCATGTCGACCGACTTTAGCATAAATCAGTTGAACGAACAGAGAAAAAATGATGGGGTCTAATGCATAAGGTGTTTAAAGATTAATTTTCATAAAAAAGAACATAGTCGGTTTTAACCGAACTACACAAGTCTGATTCTCACCGGATGTGAGATACGTAGGCAAACCTCATCGGTTCCGGCCCCAATTTTCAAAAAAAAAAAAAAAATCAAAAATATTTTTCTTTTCCTTAATTCACTCTTTACAATCCTTTCCTTAGAAAATCCAAAAAAAATACTAAATCCAAAAATATTTTTATAGTCCCACAGTTTAGCTTTTTATTTATTTATTTTTATTCTTTTATAGAGTCAAAACCCGAGAAATCGGAATTTTTGTGTGTTAATAATATGTTTGATCAAAGCCTAACCCCGTGTCTGGGTAGACAGGTATACCATGAGTGGGGAAAGAGATAAGTCTGAAAAGAGGCCTAGATCAGAAGGGATACCAGATTTTCTGATTGTCGATCAGATACCACAGTTGTTGTGGAATTGGTAGAGAGACTTTAAGGAATATGAGCGAATACAGATAAAGAAATACTTGGGACATTTGGTTCACATGATTACGATCAAGCCCAGGAGGGATGTGATTGAAGCTTTGATTCCGCACTGGGATCCTGAAAATAACGTGTTCCGTTTTACCGACGGTGAAATGACTCTGACCTTGGAGGAAATCGCCCATTTCCAGGGGTGGGGCCGCAATCTTCGCCACCAAAGGCCCATAGTACCAAAAAATGTGAATGAGGTTAGGTTTCTGAAGCTCTTGAACATAAATTACGGACAATATGAAAGTTTAGGAGGCAAATGGGTTGAGTTGGGATTTTTGTTTCAATTGTATGGCCTAGAATGCAATTTCGAAAGGAATGTGGGAAAATTGAAATCAAAGGAAGATAAGGAAACATGGAAGGTACATAGAAGGTTTGCATTTATGGTTACTTTTTTGGGGCGTGTAGTTTTTCCGGAAAGGGAGGGACGCATTGACATCCGCTTGGCAGGTGTAGTTGAGGCTCTTACCTCAGATGGGGATGATTATACTTTGGTCCCTATAATTCTTTCTTGTATTTTTCGTGCTTTAACTAGATGTAAAATGGGCTCACGAAATTTTGATGGTTGCAACATTTTGTTACAGATATGGTTGTTGGAGCATTTCTATAGTCATCCTACGATCACTGATTTTAGTGAGCTATGGACCAATCATACTTATGATCACCAGAAAAGAATTGACGAATGTGACTTACCAGAGGGGATTGGCGCCTGGAAAGAACTACTTCTTACTCTGTCTGCCAAACGGATCACTTGGAACTACGATTGGTTCTCGTCTAAAGAGGTCATTTGTGAGTCTGCATACCATTCTTATTTGGTACTCATAGGATTGGATGGTGTTCAGTCTTATGCTCTACTTCGGGTAATGCGCCAATTTGCACGACTACAGGAGGTGCCACCAACACGAGATATGAGCAAGTTCTGTTATGATTTTGGTAAAGATCAACCTCATGACAAACAAGAAATTATGAAAATTTGGTATGCAAGTAAAGTCTCGGAGTTGAATGATATGGTAGAAGACCGAGATCGTGGAGAGGTGATCCCTGAATATATTACCTGGTTTCATGACCCTTCATCGCTTAGAGATAGGCCTGAAGGGTCCAACAGGAGGAGAAATGATCAAAGAGCTATAGAAAGGTTAAAAGAGGAATTGGAGCATGCCCGGATGACCATATCCAAACAACAAGCCCAATTGCAAGCCGTAGTCGCTCAGATTCGTTTAAATATTGAGAAATATTATCAATCTACCTTACGGGTCATCGATAAAGATCTAAAGCATGCTAAAAATGAGTCGGCCCGCTTAGAAGAAAAACTGGCAAGCACTATTGGTTTAGTCAGAAGAGTTGAGGCAAATAAAAATGCTGAAATACATAAGCTGCAAGAAGACTTGAGTATCATTGAAGAGGATGCGCACCAACAACAATTGGAGTTTAATCAGCAGAGAGAGCAGTTTGAATGAGAAAGGGCCTATTGGATACACTCAAAGGGTCAGTTTCATGCACAATTGGAAGAAATAAAAAGGCATAAAAGAGGTCATCAACATGCAGATTTTGAGGCAGAGCGGCGTCAGTGGATGATTGAGAGAGCTGTGCTAAACCGCCGTATTGAAGACTACGAGGGATGCGAGACACAGATGGGGAACGCCCTCAACACAACCCAGATATGGTTGCAGAATTGTCACGTGAATATAGGGCAAGCCAGAGAGAAAGTACTTCAATTGGCAGAGAAAGCAACATATATTCATGACGATCATCGTCATCTAAACAATGAGACAATTGGTCAACAAGCACGTACCCTCGTTTCACAGTTGCCGACAGTGTTTCAGAATTTGTACGAGATTTTGGGGGGAGAGTGGAGGCCAAGGGATGCAGACCTTTGATGATATCAGTTTAAGCAAGAATACCATTAAAGATTAAAGTTTTAGTGCAGTCAATTAGTTTGTAGTTTCATTTTTCATTTGTCGCATTTTTAATTTTATATTTGTCGCATTTTCAGTCATACTTATGTCTTTAGAGTCAATTTGAATAATAATAATAATAATAATAAATTGTTATTATTTCCTCCTGAACTACGTAATGATCTGATTCATGCGGCGACATGATACGTAGGCAACCCACAAAAGGTTCGATCAAAATATTTTTCAATGATTCTAAGATGAGGGATCAAAATGAGGCGTGAGTGAAAAGAAAAAAGGAGACAAGAAGATAAGAGCGTCAATAAGAAGCAACCTCATAAGCCAGAATGAAACATGAATCCTCCAAAAGCATGTTAGAAATAGTGACAATGATAGGAGCATGACACATTACGTGTGATTCATATCTATAAAATGTTTAACCCTAAGACGTTTGTTGTCTCTTATTAAGTAAGCTTAAGGTAGTTGGTTTGTGGTGAAACTGGCAACATACCATTACTTCACCCCGGGGTCCCTCAGAGGGAACCTCCACTGTACCCCTTTCTACTCAACCATCGCTCCATGCAACAAGCGACCACATTCTACCACCAGGGTATGTTCCAAACTACAGCGTCCACGCTGCTCCTGGTACCTCTAATGTGCGACCTCCAGTCGCACCAATCAGGAACACTCCTCTAGTCATGTCTGGCGCACCAGTATACACAATCCCGCATCCACCTCCTGTGACAAGGCCAATCAACGATCCACCATCTCATGCTTATGATGGCCAATACTTCTCTCCAAATATGGCTTTCGGGGTCTCAGATCCATACAATCAGACTCCTCAGTATGAGTCACCAGTGGAAAATGAAAAGATTTCCAAGACGGTTGAGCCGGATGAGATGACGAGGAAAATGAAAAGTCTTGAACAGAACATAAAGAACATACATGGACTAGGTGGTCACAAAAGTGTTTTGTTCAGTGATTTATGCATGTTCCCTCACATCCATTTGCCACCAGGGTTCAAGACCCCAAAATTTGAGAAGTATGATGGACACGGCGACCCTATCGCCCATTTGAAAAGGTACTGTAACCAGCTGAGGGGTGTAGGTGGAAAAGAAGAATTGCTGATGGCTTATTTTGGGGAAAGTCTTGTGGGGGTAGCCTCCGCATGGTTCATTGACCAAGATATCTCTCACTGGCATGTCTGGGACGACATGGCCCAGGCCTTCATCAAACAATTTCAATACAACATTGATATTGCGCCGGATCGCAATTCCCTATCCAATATGAAGAAAAAGCTGACTGAAAGCTTTAGGGAGTATGCAATCAAGTGGAGGGAGCAGGCGGCTAGAGTTAAGCCACCTTTGGATAACTATGAGTTGATCACTGTTTTTCTGGAGGCCCAAGAGCCTGATTACTTTTAGAACATGATGTCCGCAATGGGTAGACCTTTTGCGGAAGCGATCAAAATAGGAGAAATGGTCGAAAATAGCCTCAAGACTGGCAGAATTTTAAGTCAAGCTGCTCGCAAAGCCACCACCCAAGCTTTCCAAAATGGGTCAGGAAGTTTGGCAAATAGAAAGAAGAAAGATGAAGGATCCATGATGACCTTGGGATCCAGGGAAGTTCAAAGAGGGGCATCGCACCCTTATGTGTAAGTTCAGCAGGGGCAATCCAGCTACCCTCAACATTACTATCCCCTGCCAATTCCTCAGTACTCTGTGGGACCGCCACAGTATACAGTGTTTAATGCTCAATCCTATGCTCGTCCTCCCAATCAACAGGTACGGGCACTAGCTCCAATATTCCTCCGACCTCAGCAACAAAATTTTCGGGCACCCTACAATGTTCGTCCTAGGCAGGATTATGGTCGAGAGCAGAGGTCGGTGGAAAACTTTACTCCATTGGCTGAATCATACTCTAGTCTGTTCCAGAAATTGAAACATATGGGCGTGATTGGACCCATCGCTCCCCACCATATGCATCCCGATTCACATGGATTTCAAGCAAATGCTATATGTGAATATCATTCAGGTGCTCTGGGGCATAACACTGATGACTGTTGGACCCTGAAAAGAGCCATAGAAAGACTCATTGTTGAAAAATTGATTGTAGTCACGAATGGCGAGGACCCTCCTAATGTGACCAATAACTCATTTCCTGCACACAATGATGTTCATTTTGTGGGAATGATTGGCCGAGATCGTGAATACAAACCGGTTGGTCGAGCAGAAATGACAGTGGTAACGATTCAAGAGGAAACCAAACTGGAAGCAAATCCAAGCCGAGATGCACCGTTGATTGTGAAAGGTGCCCAGAGCTCAGAGATGGCAAATTTATTTGTTCCAAAAATCTCGAGGTTGGAAGTTCGCTCCAATGTTCCAAGCCCAAAGTAATACGTCCTTGGAGGTCACCCCATCACAAAGCATAATCAGGGCGGTATGACGGGTATAATAGAGCCGATCATAATCAAGCCTGCCACACAACCCCGTGTAACAAATACAAAAACCATTCCTTGGAACTACAACAAAACAGTAGTAACATACAAAGGCAAGAAAATCATAGAAGAAGTGGGCGAAACTGGAGGTTTGACTCGATCAGGGAGCTGTTACTCTCCAGAAGAGTTGAGGAAGGCTAAGCAAATCAGAGAAGACCAAATGCCAATAAAGAAACCGGTCACTGAAGAAGAGGCGGAGGAGTTTTTGAAAAAGATGAAAGTTCAGGATTACTTAATCATTGACCAGCTGAGAAAGACTCCTGCCAAAATCTCTCTGTTATCTTTGCTCATACACTCAGGGGAGCATGCCCGTGTACTAATCAAAATCCTGAACGAGGCACATGTCTCAGAGAATACCACCGTGAATTAGTTAGAGAAGATGGCCAATAGATATTTTGAGGTGAACAGAATTTCCTTTACTGATGATGAACTTCCTAAGGAGGGAGCCAGTCACAATAGGGCTTTGCACTTGATTGTCAAATATGAATGGCATTATGTGAAGGGAGTCATGGTTGATGGAGTCTCGAGTGTAGATGTATACCCTGTATCTACCTTGAAAAGCATGAAGATCAATATAGATAGGATCCGACCCAGCAATGTTCGCATCCGGGATTTTGATGGCTCAGCGAGAGATACTATTGGGGAGATCAACCTCACCATGACAATTGGGCCTGTTGATTTTGAAATTGTCTTCCAAGTAGTAGACATGGAAACTTCTTATAACTTTCTTCTTGGAAGGCCATGGATCCATACGGCCCGAGCTGTGACATCCACCTTGCATCAGATACTCAAATTCGAGCACGACAGGCAAGAAATTATTGTTCACAGAGAAGATGAGTCATCCATTTATAAAGACCCGTTAATCCCATGTATTGAGGCCAATGAAGGATGTGAGTCTATTGTCTATCAGGATTTTGAAGTGGTTGTTGTAGACAATGTTGAGGAAGGAAAGCCCATTCTACATCTGCATCTCTCCATCACATCTGTAATGGTGGCTGCACTTATGATGAGACAAGGTTATGAGCCGGGAAAAGGTTAGGGGGCATCATTGCAAGGAATTTCAGAACCCATTTCTCCGTTCAGTAATAGGGGTACTTTTGGTTTAGGCTTCAGGCCAACACAAGCAGATGAAGACAAAGCCAAGCACCGCAAAAAGCACGGGTGGGTCTTGCAGCAACCTATCCCTCACATTTTCTTCACTTTTGTCGAGCCACGATTCAAACAGGGTCAAAATTCCTCGGCGCATGCAAACATTAGTGAAATTTGCCATGGCCTCAGGCAGATGTTTTCTAAAGTGAATATGATCCAGGCTAGTGAAGGCACTAGTCGTGCCGATATGCAACTAATTGGCCCAGACACCATGCTCAATAACTGGGAAGCAGCTCCTCTCCCCACAAGGAAGGATTCTTGGCAGTTGACTTTTGCAGCTTCTTTCTTTTGTACTTTGGGTTACTTTCAGGGTTGTAATCCAAATATCTTAGTATGATTTTTTTATTTTGACGTTAACCCTTCTATCCTTTCAAATTCAATGAAATGTAGTTCAGTTTCGTATTAAATTTTCTATCTTTTCCTTTTCCTAATTCCTTCCATTTTATTTCTATTTCAGTTTTGTTAATGCCGGCTTTAATAACATGACGTGCATGCGGAATTCACACCCAGATCTCAAAAAGCTGTCTGATTTCGAAATAATGCATCAAGAGGTCGAATATGATGAAGATAAGGTTTTTGATGAAATAAAAAGATAGTTGGATCAATTTGAAAACAAGCCTAGGCCCAACCTCAATGAAACTAAGCCAATTAATATCGGAGGTCATGAAGAGGTCAGAGAAACAAAGATAAGCATTCACACTGAACAAAAAACAAGAGATGCCTTGATTCAACTTTTATTTAGGTATAGAGATATGTTTGCCTGGTCTTATGATGATATGCCTAGTTTAAGCGCCGATTTAGTGGTTCATAAGCTTCCCACGTATCTTGATTTTCCACCAGTCCAACAGAAGCAACGAAAATTTAAAACGGACATGAGTGATAAAATCAAAGAGGAAATAATGAAGCAATTGAGCGTCAATGTTGTCAGAGCCGTACGATACACCACCTGGGTGGCAAATGTTGTGCCCGTGCCAAAGAAAGATGGAAAAACTAGAGTCTGTGTTGACTACAGAGACCTGAACAAAGCAAGTCTGAAGGATAATTATCCTTTGCAAAACATCCACATTCTATTAGATAATTGCACAAAGCATGAGATACAGTCGTTCGTGGATTGCTATGCTAGGTACCACCAGATTCTAATGGATGAGGGTGATGCAGAAAAGACTGCTTTCACCACTCCGTTGGGTACCTATTATCACAGGGTCATGCCAGTCAGTTTAAAGAATGCAGGGGCAACTTACATGAAGGCCATGACCACCATTTTTCACGACATGATGCACAAAGAGATTGAAGTATATGTCGATGATGTCATCATAAAATCAAAGACACAGGCTGATCACGTGAATGATTTGAAAAAGTACTTCGAACGGCTTCAAAGGTATGACCTTAAGCTCAATCCAACCAAATGTGCATTTGGGGTTCCATTTGGGAAACTCCTCGATTTTATAGTCAGCCAGAGAGGCATCGAATTGGATCCATCTAAGATAAAGTCCATTCGAGATCTGCCATCCCCGAAGAACAAAAAAGAAGTCATGAGTTTGCTCGGGAGGTTGAACTACATCAGTAGGTTCATTGCTCAGCTCACAACCACGTGCGAGCCCATCTTTAAGTTGCTCAAAAAGGATGTTGCTATCAAGTGGACGGACGATTGCCAAAATGCTTTTGACAGGATCAAAGATTCTCTGTCAAAACCCCTATACTGGTCCCACCTGAACCTGGTAGGACTTTGTTTTTATATCCATCGATGATGGATAATTCCTTTGGATGCGTTTTGGGGCAACATGATGTAACAGGCAAAAAGGAACAGGCAATCTATTATTTGAGCAAGAAGTTCACCAATTATGAGGTTAAGTACACCCTTTTAGAAAGGACATGTTGTGCCTTGACTTGGGTTGCTCAAAAGCTGAGACATTATCTTTTTGCCTACACTACTTACCTCATATCCAGAATGGATCCTCTGAAGTACATCTTCCAAAAGCCAATGCCCACTGGCAGGCTCGTAAAATGGCAAATCATGCTCACAGAGTTCGATATCGTCTATGTCACTCGCACCGCGATGAAAGCACAGGCTTTGGCTGATCATTTGGCAGAGAATCCAGTTGATGATGAGTACAAGCCACTTACCACATACTTCCCAGACGAAGAGGTTAACTCAATAGAGGAAGTAGTTCCAGACGACAACCCTGTATGGAAAATGTATTTTGATGGAGCTGTCAATATCAAAGGAGTTGGGATCGGGGCAATCCTCATCTCACCTATTGGACAGTATTACCCTGCAACGGCCCGACTTCGGTTCTTCTGTACCAATAATACGGCGGAAAATGAAGCCTGTATCATGGGTTTGAAAATGGCCCTCGATCTGGATGTGCATGACCTATTGGTTATGGGAGATTCTGACTTGCTTATCCGGCAAACCCAAGGTGAATGGGAGACTCGAGACATCAAGCTTATTCCATACAGACAATGTGTGCAAGACTTGAGCAACAGATTCAAATCCATCGAGTTCAGGTACATTCCCAGGTTTCACAATGAGCTAGCCGATGCTTTGGCTACTTTAGCCTCGATGCTCCCTTATTCGGGCAACACTCATATCGATCCACTAAAAATCCAAGTTCGAAATCAACACGGTTACTGCAATACGATTGAGACAGAACCAGATGGTGAACCATGGTATCATGACATAAAACGATTCCTGAAAATAAGAGAATACCCAGATCATGCCAAGGGAGATCAAAAAAGAACTATAAGGCGGATCGCCAGCGGTTTCTTCCTGAATGGGGAAATTTTGTACAAAAGGACCCCAGATTTGAACTTGTTGAGATACGTAGATGCCACAGAAGCTGAGTGGATCATGAGTGAAGTGCATTCGGGGGTATGCGAACCTCACATGAATGGATATGTTTTGGCGAAGAAGATTCTGCGGGCAAGGTATTATTGGCTTACAATGGAGCGAGATTGCTTCAATTTTGTTCGCAAGTGTCACCAATGCCATATTCATGGTGACCTGATTCACTCGCCACCTTCGGAGTTGCATCCCATATCCTCTCCTTGGCCTTTCGTTGCTTGGGAATGGATGTTATTGGGCCAATTGAGCGAAAGGCTTCAAATGGGCATAGATTCATTTTGGTTGCAATTAATTACCTCACCAAGTGGGTGGAGGCCGTCACTTTCAAAGCAGTGGTAGACTTTGTTCATTCCAACATCATCTGCCGCTTTGGTATCCCAAATACCATTATCACTGACAATGCAGCCAATCTCAATAGTCATTTGATGAAGGAGGTATGCAAGCAATTTAAAATTATGCATCACCATTCTACCCCTTACCGGCCAAAGGCCAATGGAGCCGTTGAAGCGGCGAACAAGAACATCAAGAAGATTCTTAGGAAAATGATCAAAGGTTCCAGACAATGGCATAAAAAGTTCCCTTTTGCTCTTTTGGGATACCGCACGACTGCTCGCACATCTGTTGGTGCAACTCCTTATCTATTGGTATATGGGACGGAAGCTGTAATACAGGTTGAAGTCGAAATTCCCTCTCTTCGAATCATTGTGGAGTCGGATATTGAAGATACATAATGGGTAAAGACCCGATTAGAATAACTAATGCTGATTGATGAAAAATCGCTAGCAGCAGTGTGCTTTGGCCAGTTATACCAGCAAAGAATAGCACGCGCTTACAACAAGAAAGTGCATCCAAGGCACTTCGAGGTAGGCCAACTCGTTCTGAAATGCGTTCTTCCACACCAAGTAAAAGCTAAAGGAAAGTTCACCCCAAACTGGAAAGGACCCTACATCATCAAGAAAGTGTTACCAAAAGGGGCCTTGCACTTGGTAGATGAAGAAGGATGGGTACCAGACATGACTATTAATGCAAATGCAGTCAAAAGATATTATGTCTGATATATACCCACTGTGGAACTTTCACGCATGATTTTCTTAGATTGAGATGACGAAGGCTACCATTGCTCGCTATTCCAAGAAAGTGTCACCCTTTTTGTTACCCCTTTTAAGCTGTATTTTTCTTCTTCCTTATTTTTCACTTTTTGGAACCTGTGTTCTTCCCAAAAAAAAAAGTCAAACAATAAATTTTCTGAGTCATTGAACTACGTCCGACCTAATTCCGTAAGGATACGTAGACAGCCTTACCCTGGGTTCGGTCCCATCGCAACAAAAATCCATATTACCAATACTCCAAAATTGGGGCAGAAGTTTGTTTTTATCTTACGGTTTTTCTTATAGAAACAGTTCTAAAAGTTGTAATTCAGTTCAAGGTTCTTTTCGCCTTTTCCTGTAAAGAACTTCTGATCAATCTTTGAGAATACTTGAAGTCCACATGCCAGGGGCATTGGCCAACCTTCCGTGTGTCGTATCTTAGTAAAAACAAAAAGTAAAGAAGAAATGAGAGAGTCTTATTAATGAAAACCCGTATGGGCACTGTAAGGCGACAGTAAGAAAAGAAATGTGAGAGTCTTATTGGTGAAAACCATATGGGCACCATAAGGCGACAATGATTAGAGAAATGAGAGAGGTCAGTTAGAAAAAACCCGCAAAGGGCGCTACTAGCCGAATGAGGGTCTTCGATGCTCCGGCATGAGCACAACTAAGACGGTTTCAAGATGAACATTTGTGACGTATTTTGAGAATTAGACAGCTCAAACAGATCAGGCGTCCAGTCAAAAATGCATGTCATTATTCATTGAAGTCGGCACATATCTCCAGATAAGTCTCCTTATTTCTCTCCCCGAAAGGGACACCTTTTATTTAGACACAATTCCTTTTTCACTTCTAATTGCTCTTCTATTCTTTTCCATAATTTTTCTTAGATTCCCTTTCGGTCTAATCTTGCATCAAAAGCAAAGCAAAAACTGGATTTAAAACTGGCTACAGTTTCCCCGTAATATCGAGCATAATTTGGACCAAATACGGCATTGACGGAAGCAGGAATCCATCTATGATCTCTTTTGATAAGGCGGACAAAGTGTCTCAAAGAAACTGAAAAGGTCGCCTAAGCAAGACTTGCTTCATGGGAAAAGTTGATAAGCACTACAGACAGAAATTTGTTCTGGGTGCAAGACAACTAAATTTGATTTTGAAGGAAAATTGCCTTGCCTTAGGGACAAGGATTAGCGGTACCATGGACATCCGGGTATGAAATAGCCAGGGGAAACGTAAGAAAGACAATGTCTCTAGAAAGCGATACAGAGTATCCGAGAACCTCGGTACCACACTGACAAAATCAGTTCTTCGACAGCGGAGGGGTGAATTCAAACTACTCAGGGCATCAAGGCCACAAACTGACCACCACTTTAAAAACTCACAAATTTTTCTTTGTTTGAAGCAGGATCAAAGTAGTGCAGAATGGCGATTCTCAAAGGGCGAATGTCACCGAAGGTAAGTTTCCTCAAAATCGCCACTTTCCTTTATTTGCAGTGTGCATCATTACTGTCCATACCTCCCATTTTTGTAGCTTAAACTAGGTAGAACATTTTCGCCTAGGGGGGTCCAGCACATAGTTCTGGGTAAAAGTACTATTCGCTCAGGATGTTTTACGTAGTTTAACACAGGTAGAACCTTTTCGCCTAGGGGGATCTAACTCATAGTTTCCGGGTAGAAGTACTCTTAGCTCAGGCTATTTTTTGTAGCTTAACCCAAGTAGAACCTTTTCGCCTAGGGGGATTCATCTCATAGTTCCGGGTAGAAAGTATTCGCTCAGATGTTTTACAGTAGCTTAACCCAGGTAGAACCTTTTTTGCCTAGGGGGATCCAGCTTATATTTTCAGATAGAAGTACTCTTCGCCCATGTTTGTTTTTCATAGCTTAACCCAGGTAGAACATTTTCGCCTAGGGAGATCTAACTCATAGTTTCCGGGTAGAAGTACTCTTCGCTCAGGCTATTTTTCGTAGCTTAACCCAGGTAGAACCTTTTTGCCTAGGGGGATTCAGCTCATAGTTTTGGGTAGAAGTACTCTTCGCTCAGGTTGTTATACGTAGTTTAACCCAGATAGAATCATTTCTCCTAAGGGGTTCCAGCTCATATTTTCGAGTAGAAGTACTCTTCGCCCATGTTTGATTTTCGTAGTTTAACCTAGGTAGAACATTTTCGCCCAGGGGATTCAGTATCCTTTCAGTAATACAAGGTGCCAGCCCCTGGTTACACTCCTTTATGTAATACAGGGTACCAATCCCAGGTTACGCTCCTTTCAGTAATACAGGGTGCCAGCCCTTGGTTACACTCCTTTCAGTAATACAGGGTAGCAACCCCTGGTTACACACCTTTCAGTAATACAGGGTGCCAACCCCTAGTTATACTCTTTTATATAATACAGGGTACCAACCCCTGGCTACACTCCTTTCGGTAATACAGGGTACTAACCCCTGGTTACATTCATTCTCAGTAATACAGGGTGCCAACCCCTGGTTACACTCATTTCAGTAATACAGGGTACCAACTCCTGGTTACACTCCTTTCAGTAATACAGGGTGCCAACTCCTAGTTACACTCATTTCATTAATACAGGGTACCAATCCCTGGTTACACTCATTTCGGTAATACAGGGTACCAACCCCTGGTTACATTCCTTCTCAGTAATACAGGGTACCAACCCTTGGTTACACATCTTTCGGTAATATAGGGTGCCAACCACTGGTTACATTTTCTTTCGATAATACAGGGTACCAGCCCCTGGTTACATTCCCTTTTCAGTAATACAGGGTACCATCCTCTAATTCCATTTCCCCTTGTAACATAAGTTACTTCCCCTCGTGGTTGCATATCCCCACATCGTTAGTTTATACTACTCCCGTTGTCTTCATTTCAACAAATTAGATACTTTATAGCTTTCTCTAACTCACAAAATTTTTCTAGCGCCAAATTGGGGCAGAAAAAATTTGTTCGTTTTGTTCGTCTTTGATGGCTTTGCAGGCCCCGCCGCATAGCACAAGTGATGATTAAAGCTTGCAGTTTCAGCTTTTTCATCAGAATAAAGAAGTTTTTCGGTCACAAGATAGTTGGAGTTAGCTTGAATAATGTGTCAGCAGCCCAGCTTCTCGAGTTTCATTTTCTCGAATTCTTATCCGGAAAGCAAGCAATCGAGAATGAGCCATGATCGTTTCCTCAAAGAGCATCAAGATCCAATCTAAGGTCAACACAAGCGAGCAGGTCAAGAATCAATATTTGACTCCACAAGACACATAGATTAGGAATTTTGTAACTCTTAGTTTGCAGACATATGTAGTTCTTTCTCTTTTCATTTTGATGTAAGCAGCACGTAACAGTAACAGCAACAACAACAGTAACATCAGTCTTAAATCTAGTGTCTGGTAGTCCCAGCTACCAAATTTTCCCATAACTACACTGACCTGATTCCTCTAAACAAGGATATGTAGGCAACCTCGGAAGCAGGGTTTGGTCACAATTTTAAAAAAAATGCTTTCATTGGAGTGATATGTGAGCAAAAATTAGCCATGGCTTTCACTTTTCTTTGCACGAAAACTCTTCATCTTCTCGAGCAAAGAGGGGCAGCTGTGAATACTTAGTTTTTGTACTGTTTTAACACCTCCTAAAGTCATTAGTGTTTTGTTGCTTTAATTATATTTTCCAATTTTTGTGTCTTTGATTGCATATTTCCTATCATAAAAATACCAAAAAAATAGTTCTTTCTTTATTTGTGCATTTTAGGAATTAACTAACTATTCAATTGATGAATTAATCTAGTTAATTGATCATTTGAATAAGTTACTTAATTAATTTATTTGTTTGTATAAATTTACTTTAATAAGTAGGATTAAGAAAGAAATTGGGTCAAATTTGAAAGAGAAAGTGGCCAAAAGTGCAAGATAACGGGCTGCCCTTGAAAGGGTCTGAAACGACATAGTTTTGCCTCAAAACTACGTCATTTCATTAAGTGACCTAAGATCAAATCTCACCCATTGATCACCTCTTGATCTAATGGTCCATATTTGATCTCTCAAGAGGTATTTAAAGCCTCAAAAATCTGAAAACATTCCCTCATTTCCCCCATAACTCTTTCTCTCTTCTCTCTTCTCTCTCTCTCTTCTCTCTCTTCTCTCCGCCGCCGCCGGAAATCACCCACCGGCGGCGGACCACCTCCAAACACCTCTAAATTAATACCATGTAATCTCCACAACCTCCTCTTCCCATATCTCTAAACCAATTCCTTCAAAAATCCCTCAAACTCCTTGAATTTTAGATCTAGGAAACTTTAGCCGCCACTTTTTGGTCCAAATTCTTGAAGCTCCGGCCAACACCACCCTACAACACATACATGAATGGATAGAGCTCCACGAGACCTATCTTTTCCTACCCATTTCATCCCCAAAATCCCCGTCGTCGCCGACCCGCTCCTCACCGCCGCCACGACTCCACTGCCTCACCACCGCCAAAATGCCCCGAACCCCCATCTTAGCTATTTTCTACTCAAAGACACTCATTTCTTTTGGCGAGAAGCTGGAACGCATTTCGTTTTAGCATCTACCCGAAAGAAACGTGCTTTTCGGAGTCGGGTAGTCGCCTTTTAGCATCTCCGACGTCTTCTCGTGGCTCGAACAGCTTCAAGCATACTTGTTAGGTATAACCGTCATCTCTTTAATTAATTTCTGATTTTTTATATTAGTAGATTAGTTTCTGATTTTTAATTTTTTCTGTTTTGGTTGTTTCTTGTTAATTAGAGTTTCAAGTTAGGTTTATTTAATTAGTTATCTCTATTTAGTTTAGTGGTTTGTTAGATTTGTTATTGATTTAAACATGATCAAATAAAGTCCCTTTTTCAGGCTGTCCTTTCACCTTTGGGACAGATCTTGAACAGTGTTTAGCACATAAAGTTAGTCTTTTGGATAGATTTTTGGTGAACCAAAATCTGTCCCAAGAAAGGGACTTTATTTGCCTATTTAAGGAGGCTTACTCACTGAAAAGGAACACACACTCTATTATACACTCTGATCTTACACTTAGACATCTCTCACTCTAAGAAAAATACACAACGAAGAGAGTGAAAAGTTCAGTTGAACATATCTAATATAAGCTGAAAATTGAGTGGTTTGAAGAGATATTCTGGAGAGCAAAAACTTTTCATATCAAATACTAGAATCCTTGAAGTTCTGGTTTCTGGTTTTCCTCAAAAGTACTGAATTTTGGGTCATCTTTCTGGATATTTTCTGGGGTCTGTTCTCTGCTGTTTTGTTGCTGAAAGGAGCTGTGTTCAAGTAGTTTTTACTGGTATCGAAGCCCTTTCTGTTTTGTCTTGATTTTGCTGCCGGTAAGGTACTCTCTCTTACCTTTGCGATGTAGATTTGAATGCAACAAATGACGAGATAATATCATGAGCTCGCTCCAGTTTATTTTAAATTTATTTGCTATTGGTTTTACTCGAAAGGTGCATACTATTTCGGTTCTGAATATCTGTTAAATTTGTCAGTTCTCAATAACATGCACTTGAGCCCCATATTAGTCAATATTGAGTTACTTAACTGTTATGAGATAAGATTTTACTTCAAAAGTTTAGAAAAAAGTACTTAATATTTGAGTTGAAAATTTGTGCATGGTGGAGTTAATGTTTGAGTTGAAAACCTGTGCATGGTGGAGTTACGCTTTTAGGAGCATTTTATTGGTCCTTTTTGGCCCAAGCTTCGTTCTCTTTTCTGACTTTGAGCTTTTGTTAGCTTGCTTATAATTTCTTTTTTAGATTTTAGTTTGTCTTAATCAAATTTCTTGTTTTGATAAGTTCAAAGTTTAAGGTATATTATTATGTTGAAAGATCATGATTAGACATATAAAATTTATTGGGTCTAATCCATATAAAAATTGGATTAAATTCAATTGGGTTAAATAATTAATTTGAGCTTTACATGTTAAATTTGTCCATTTTATTATTTTCGAGCCCAAGGTTCATTTCATCTTAAGGCCCAGATTCATGCCATGTGTCAAGTGACATGATTTATTTAGTCAAACTGTATGCCAAAAAGATGACACCACGTGTTAAATGATGTGGCAATCTAAGTCAAAAAGCAAGAACCAACCACATGTCATCAAGTGGCTTAAAATGGCATGGGCCAATCAGAATCAAGCAAGAGAGTTCATGTGTAGCTGGACTGTCCATCCTCTACAACTATAAATAGAGGGGTTGCATAACTCTCAAGACATTCAGAGTTGGAGAAAAACACTTCGCAATTGGTGAAGGCATCCACAAACAGAGAGATCAGTCATCAAGTGCATAGTTCTTCAACAAAGGAGTGATCAACGGAGTTCTTCCCGGAGATCAACCCGTAACAACAAAGTGCTGCTCAACGTTCTTGGCGATTAAATACATCACAAGGAGGTCTGCATCGTCCTACATTCGAGAAAGACGCTTCTCAAGCCCTCGAATCATGGAGAATTTTAGAGAGGAGAATCAAGGGATACATAGAATTGTACTCACAAATATTTATCAATAAAATCTCTTTTTCTTCATATTATTTTTGTTGCAGTTTATTTTCTGGACTACGAAAATTTGTTGCGAACAATTAGCTATCTCATTATTTTAGTATAAAATTTATTTCAGGATTAACTAATACTTATAATCAAACATGGGATAAATATAATCCTGAATTATATCCTGAAATTATTATCGTTATCCCATATACCAAACGAAGTCTTAAGGCATCGTCGAGTTATGGGGATTACCAAAAGCAATACCAGTACAAATCAAGATAAAATTTATATTTGATTGTGGGTATATATTATTTCAAATCAAGATAAAATTTATAGCAAAAGCTTGGGATTAACTATCCTATATAGGAGTTGTTGATTGAACCAAACCACTCCTGGAGGAATATAATTAAGATATATATACAGACTACAGTAGTTGACAAGTTTCTTAGCACATATATATATAAGTGAATCTCTTGTATATTTAAATGTAATAATTGCATAGTCATATTCTTCAACCACTCTATTTGCCTTATTTTGAAATTCTTCCTCAATGATTGGCGTATTTAATTTAATTACAATTTCTTTTTCAGGCATCCATAGTCAAACACTAACAATCGTTAAGTATTCAAGCATGCATGCCTACGTGGATAAAATTTATGCAATTCACTAACCATTTTTTGGACAAATTGACTTGCCAATAATGCAGCAATGCCCCTCCCCCCTAATTTTATTTTATTTTTCTTCTTTAGTTTGATACTACAAAAAACAATAATTACACCGCAGTTACAAACAAATTTGAAGTGACTATAGGTTATATGAATCCTTAATGTTATCATTCTTGTGAAAATTTGTCTCGGTTCAATTTTGTATTGCAAAACAAATTATAGGTATAAAAAGTAGTAAAAGATTATTTCCGCATTTTCTACAGGCATAATCAGCACTTCTTTAGCTTGGTACTTTTGCTATATAATTTGATAAATTATTCGTTCGTAACTAAGCAGATAAAGTACATTATATATATGGGCGTATCCAAGGTATGGGGTGTGGATTCACGAGAACCATACTCTTCTCTTATGGTGCTAATAGGCATTGGGTGCACGTCTAGGTTGAAGGTACAATTCCTATGCCTATCTTGTGTTTTAATTAAGTACTCTCTTTTTTGTCTTTCTTTTTATATTTGGTTTATTGTTTCAAAATCCTCAAGTTTAACACATTGAAATCTCGATTCTTTTTATTTAATTTTAAAACTTTATAATTGAACCAAATGTTTATATTACATCTAGTAGTAATGGAAGATGTAGCATATAGTCAATGGTTTCAACTGATTATTTGATATTTTCTTAATTAAATATATATGTGTGAAAAATTATAATTTTTAAAATAATAATTTGAACCTATAATATAAGAATGTATAATGAATTCAATGGTAAGAACCTAAAGAGTTGAATTATCAAATTTTAATATGAATTCGCATATTCATAATAGTACACTCATCCTCGTGAAATTCTGGATCAACATCTGATTACATAATTCAGGGATTAACTACTTACCTAATAGGTAAGGTAGACGTTAAAATGTTCTCAAAATAGAAACTATTGGGTAAAAACAATATAATAAACTGTTGTTTGCATTGTTTTATAAATTAAGAACAGATTAGAATCACCTTTTATGTTGAGGTAGAGAAGCAAATCACATGGAGCACTATAAGCAACATAAGTAATGGAATTTGCTTTTTGATTTGGTTCCATGTGCAGGAATTTATTTCCAGATATATGTCAACTTTGTTTAATTTTAGAAATTTAGAATTCTATCCTTCATTATTTCTCACTAAAGAACGATTTTTTTTTTTTTTTTTTGCTGAATGGATTTCAGTTCCAGTTCTGGACTACTATAAAATTATAATTTACAAAATAGGATCAATCTAAATGTAGTTGATAAAGTTGTAAAATTCCAAATAGAAAAAGTGAAAAAAGAAATGGATTCCATGTTTTGAAAGTTTTTTCGTTGTATGACTCTATTGTGAAATGAGCTTCCTCCACCTTAGAGAAAAGGAAACTGATGTTCGGGGGGGGGGGGGGCGGGGGAGGGAGGGGGGGAATTAATATCTCCCTAATTTTTGAAAGGAAACAATCAGCCAAGGAAGTTGTGTGTGTGGTTGTGCGTGTGTGTGCGCGTGTTTTTGTGCCGAAAATAATGGATTCAGTTGAATATATTGATGAAAGATTGCATCATCCTCTCGAGTGAATATATTGATGAAAGATTGCATCATCCTCTCGGGTGAACCGTGCACTTACATGTATTGTCATAGATAATACAAAGATGTTTATAGTCTATTTGATCAAGCTTTTTTTGATCAAAAATATTTTTTTTTAAAAGTATTTTTTTCTTAAAAACACTTTTTGAAAAAGAAAAAAACGAAATAAATTGATTTTAAAAGTTTGGTGAAACGAACTGTTACTATCAGTAGACCTTTTCTTTTAGTGGAGACAAATTTTCTTATAGTTGTGCCAAAGTGAGAACAAAGTTCATGGAGGAAACTTGAAAGTCTAATATATTAAAAAAAAAAAAAAAAGTGCACTACAATTATGTAAGGATTTTGTTTTTAAGCCCTATTCAGAAACTATTTATATTCGGTAATTGAAAAAGTGTATAAAATTTATATAATTTTGTATATAACATATATAATGTATATATATTTCAGCTATTATTTTGAGAGTAACTATACAATGTCATTTTCTTATCTAAGTTAAAGCAAAAAAGTAAAGATAAAGTAAAAACAGGACCATGGTGGGCTTGGGAGGAGAAATTGTCACATGTTGAAAGTATAGGCCAGTCCATTTATAAGCGATAAAAACTCAAGATTTAAATAACCGCTTATTCATTCATTTAAATTAAAAATAAGCCGATAAATATATAGTATACGCATAATATATATATAATATATGTATAATATATGTATATCATTTAAGAAAAGTAAGTAATGAATCCAGCGTCTATTTGTGTAAAAATCTTTAAAAACAAGAGGATATTATCTCCTCTAACCAGTTACAATTTGAATACTGAGTGTTCATTGTTTTGTACTACTAGAGGTGTCAATTCCCAATTCCCACTTTTAAAAGGAAATCTTAAGCCGAAATCTGCGCTTTATTTAGACAACTTTTGCTCTGTCGTATATGATATGATATTTTAACTTTTTTCCAATTGGACAAAGATAAGATAGGGATTATAGACGGATATAGGCTATTGGCAACGACGGCGAACAGATTCCGTTTTCGATTCAAATTATCCAAAATTATGTAAACAATATTTGTTTCCACTCTAACTTACGTAAAAATTACTAATTTATCACAGGCATAAATCATAATCCTATCTATTGTCCATTCTAACGACTAATTATGAGAAATTTTTAAAAAAACAATTATATATGGTGTTTATTTCAAATTAATTATGCAAGTGCCTTACCTTATGTACACGTATCACTTTGCATGTTCACTGTAATTTTTAATTACTAAAATTAAAAAATTCGATTTGATGTCAACATAATTTTTACCGTTACATAACTAACATAACTTATGTGAAGCTTTCTTATTACTAAAGTTCAATATTGAATGAGGTAGAAAACTTGTGTGTAACGACCGAGGTCTATCCAAATGGATTTTCATATTGAGATTGGATGCATTTGGGAAATTGTATACAAGAGATAGATTATTCAAGTGGGGTGGGGCTCAAGATCAATTTTGTGATCCCTTATGTGAGCAAGACCATGAAAGCTTGGCCCATTTATTCTTTACATGAGACCACTGCACAACTCTGGAAGAAGCTGCTTAACTGGATAGGTGTCACTAGAAATCCAATGGCCCGGGAAGATGAACAACAGCGGGCGATGCAATATGCTAGTGGGAGCAGTCCAAGAGCTGAGGTATATAGAATGCTACTAGCAACGGTTGTTTACCATGTGTGGATGCAAAAGAATTATAGAGTGTTTCAAGGCAAGCAACAGAGTATTGAGGTACTGGCTAGACATATAGCTCAGAAAATCCATTTTAGAGGTTCAATGAAGGTGAAGATTGCAAAGTGGTTGAAGAGCTTAAACTACTACCCAGCCTAATTACTTTTGTTATCGAGATGATCTTTTTGCTATTTTAGTTTCTAAGCTTAGACCGAAGGTTGAGATTTGATGTCCAACATTCGGTGTTTGTATATTGTACATAACTTCAATTTTGGTAATAAAAATCTAACTAATTACAAAAAATAAAAAGTTCAATTTTTCTTAATTAAGATATTGTAATAATAAAAAGACCACAAAAGGCAAGAAGAGGGTGAAAATATAGTAACAAAATATATCAGCTATTTCTTTCTTGTGTGAATCACCACATTATTCAACCATCAATTGATAGAAACAGAAAAAAAAAAAAAAAAAAAATAAGAGAACTGAAAAGTGAGCAATAAAATAATATAGAGAAAATGGTTAAATTTGTTCATAAACTATGTGAAATGGTTTAAAATTATCTCCATTAATAGTTGGGGGTCATTATGTCTATGTCGTTATTACATTTAAATCAATCCATCCTTTTTTCTTCTTTCTTTTTTTTCCTTTTTTTGAAAAAAGTTTCATATCGTCTTTGTAATTTTAAACTTTTATAATTGCTGCCTTCTAGTTGGAACATAAAATTAAATTGATACAGTTGATCTAAAATGCTGTGTCCTAATTGGACAGTCTATAAGCTCGCTTCTTTCTCTTATCTCAAGAGGTAAAGCTAAAGACAACTTTTCACGTACATATGCGACACATTATTTGGGAGCCAATCTTTTTTGTGCCTCTTTCTAAACCCTTATTTTGGAGTGGTTTTGTTGGTGACAACACCTGCCTCCATGTTTGACAATACCATGGGCATCATTACATAGGCAACCCACGATTTAAAAATGACGGGCGTCGTTGTCGAATAAAATTTTGAGCAAATGTTATGGTAGGAATCGAATCCAAACAGCACACTAAAGTCAAATTATAATCCCAAATCGATCAATGCAACTGTATAAACTTTTTTTTTTGAAATAACTAATATTCGGTTTAAAGTATACGTATTTTTATATATATTGCCTCGTATTGTGCTCATGTTTCGTAGATTTTGAATGTATAATATATTGATTTGTACTAATCTATGGTGTTTCTATGTGTGGGAATCATTCGGATGCGATTTGGCACGAAAGTACGTGAATTGGAGCGAAAATGGGAAGAAAATACAAAAGTGACCAGTTGAGCACCACAGGCAGTGTGGGGCGCTACCTGTGGCGCACAAAACAGAATGTGAAGAAGTTGAGCGCCAGGGCAAGCGCCCTACGCTGCCCTGGGCGCGCAAGACGTGAAAGTGTCCTATTTCGACCGGAACTCAGTTATTTCGACCCCAAGACGCCCCAACTCATATAAAAGCGAACATAAACCTATTTTGGAGGAAAAAATATTTTTTAGAGTAACTTTTGACAAGGGGAGAATATTTTTTAGAGTAACTTTTGACCAAGGGATAGCATAGAACCATCGTAGAGACCGAGTTTCATCTTTTCTTCCACTAAATTTAGTAATATTTATGTTTCTTTGTATGATTTGTTGTTTGGCTACCATGTCTATATGGAGCTAAATTTTACGTTCTAGGGTTGTGGTTCTTTCATAACTATTGTTATTCGGATATTGATTTTGCTTTCTTGATTTATTTATTCAATTGCGCTTAATTATTTGATTTCTTGATCACCAATTAAATAGTATCTACGAATCTAGAATTGAACTCGAAAGTGGGAATTCTAGATTGCATATAGGATTGAGTAGAGCAAGTTCTTGAACCCGGGCATCGGGGAACAGATTCGCGGTTAGGATAGACATATACCTAATTGCCTTGCTTGGTTGATGTACAGAAATTATAAATGTGTTCTTTTTAGTTCTAATTCCATATACATATAGGCGTTAGGTTAGCTTGAATAGGCGAGTAAGAACTCGACAGATTCTTATTAGCGATATTAACCCTGTCAACCAATAAGCTAGATAAATTAGTTAGTCAATTTAATTGAAGAATACAATAGGAATGTTAGATAGCCCATAACCCTAGATCGTTTTCATAACATTGATAACATAAAAATATGTTCTTCCTCTGTTCAAAATTCATTATGTGTTTTTCTTTATTTTAATTAGTTTAGAATGAAATACTTCTAATTTTAATTCTTGTTTAGATAGTTAGGATAGTCTAATTTAGTTAATAGTTAATCACAAGTACTCGTGGGTTCGATATCCGACTTTTAATCACTTTATTACTTGACGACCGCGTATACTTACGTGTGCGTTTGGCCACAACAAGTACCGGGGCCGGTGATTCCTACACGAAGGTAATATTGAGCTAATAATTCTCGATACTCGATGGTTAAAAAAAATAGTTCAAATTTATATGATATAATATATTTTACGAAAATTCACTTTCATATTTTAATACTTATCATCACTAATATAATGTAGTTATTTCTTATAGGAGTATCATATTTGGCAATACTCCACTTATGAACTAGTTTTCCTAACTGAATTTGATCAAATGTGCAATTTTTATATGATATCGAAGTCAGATCCATTTGTATTCTTGATTTACACTATTGGCTCCTATGATATATTATTGTTCATGCTACAAATATCTAATCGGTGGTACTTATCTCCTTATAACACTATGGTGTTAGACAATACTTACCATATTAGCTACGCATCTTTTAGTATTGATTTAGGTGATATATCAATTTTTATTTTTTACTTAATTTTCGTATTACATTGTTGTTGCTATTGCTTGTTGCTTTATTTTTATTATTTTTTGAGTCGAAAGTCTATCTGAAATAGTCTCTTTACCTTTATAGGATAGGGATAAGGTTTACGTACACACTATTCTCGAGAGACCTCACTTGTTGGATTAAATTACATTTGTTGTTGTTATTGGTGTACTTAATTTATACTTTTTTTTATATTTTTTACATAGATCTTTAGATTGTCTTCCCATACCACCCCAAACCACGTTCCTTTCAACCCTCACAACAACTCTGCCCACTATATATTTATAATATCCATAGCTGACCTGACACTTACATATATCTTAGCTAAACTGTGTCCTTTACCCATAACGACATTTCAACCTCTTGACATTTAAAACTCTTTTGCCTCAATTATTACATCTGTCGCTAAATTATGACTCGACCACCTAGATTTCTATTAACCACCACCAACTCTTCCTCCACTCCACCGCCGCCGCCAAATCCCGCTGCGATGGAAGCGGAGGCTGAGCCACCGTATTCGGTGACAGCAGAATCCGATTTCGTCGTCATCTTAGCTGCTTTACTTTGTGCAGTAATCTGTGTCTCAGGTCTCATTGTAGTAGCTCGTTGCACTTGGCTCCGGCGTGATACGCCGGAAATTCCGCCGCCGGCGAATAAAGGCTTGAAGAAGAAAGTTTTAAAGTCCTTGCCGAAGTACAAGTACGATCCTTCTTCTACAGGCGCGGGGAACAGTGCGCTGCCGGTCACGGCGGAGTGCGCGATTTGTCTGGTGGAGTACGTTCAGGGAGATGAAATTCGCGTGCTGCCGCATTGCGGTCACGTGTTCCACCTCCAGTGTGTGGACACGTGGCTTGCATCTCACGCGTCGTGCCCGTCATGCCGGCAGATTCTCGTCGGTTCTCGTTCTCGGTGCCGGAAGTGCGGCGAACTTCCTCCATTTTCCGGCGACTCCAACTGTGGTTCAATTACAACGCCGGCGGAATCTCGCTCTTGTCATATATCTTCCAGTACAAGCTAAGTAACCTTTGACTGTAAGAAAACGGAAAAGTAACGGAGTTAACACGTAAAGTGTTACCGACCATTATCGTAACTGTAAAACGTTAAGGGACTTTTGTCCGGTGTTGGAAACGGGGCCCACATGAGCTCGAGGAGAATTGGATAAGGATGAAGATATTCCGGTTCTGATTGTAATCAGAGTGTAGAAGGTGACAAAAGTGGCATGACCCGAAGAAAGCTGCAGGAGTGTTACATTTTTATTTATTTTTTTATTTTTGCCTAAAATATCTGAAATTTATTGTCCATTTAGTTCGAGATTTATGTGAAATATCGACACTAAACGGTGATAATTATTTTTCCTATTAGTTCGAATTTATGTGAAATGTCCGACACTACAAAAGGTGAAAACTCTTGCCAAGAAGTATTTTTATTAACAGAGGTTAAATTCGAAATCCCTCGTTGATTTCAACAATCTTCATTTTTTGTTTTGGTTTTCCGTTACGGATATTTTTTCTTAATGCTAGTTATAGTTGGATTAGTATCGAAAAGTTTCACATTAGGGTAAGAGGTGATTCTATCGAGGACTCAAACTCAAAATCTGTAGTTAAATATAAAAGACTACTTATCACTTAATTATTGGTACCATCTCTGATTTAATTGGTTAAAAGAAAATGTTTAGCAATTAAAATTCCGATGAAAAAGAGAGTTCTAGTCGGGGAGGCGTTGACATGACCATTCAAAAGATGTGCCTTAACGTAGTGCCGTGCATTATTTGGGTCAAATAGAAAATCCGAACTGATCCGTATTATTTGGATCGGTTCTGATCGGATTTCAACTCTTTGGATCGGATTTCAAATTAAAGATTTAATTATTTTGAATATCGGATACGGTTTGGCTTAATTTAAATTCTAACTGATCCGAAATCCTAGGGTCTACATATAAAAGTGAAGGTGTCATCAATTTCATGGGTGGTCATTCAACTTTATGTTCATTCCGCAAAAGTCATTTTTTTTCTTTTTGTTACGTAAAAATCATTTAACTTTGTGTTCATTACCCAAAAATTACTTTTCTTTCTTTTCTTATACAAAAAATATTTTACCTTGCTCTATTTATCATAAAAGTCACCTTGGCCATATTTTATAATATTTTTACTTGAAAAGTCTATTATGTCATTGACATTATAAATTCTCTCATTTATGTATAATACCTTTTATATTATATACTATATAATATAGTTTTACCTAGGTATTTTACTTATAATTAAAATAATATTAAATTATTTTATTTATTATTTTATAGTATATCCATACATTTAATTTTTTCATGGTACTCAATTTGTTTAATCATATTCAAACATGAACATGTTTTAAATATAAAAAAAATAATAAAATATTTATTTTTTAATATTTATTTAAAATAATAAAACATAATTGTTTAACAAATGATAATTTTTTATAGTAAATAAAAATTTTAAAAGGGGTGTCATTTAACTTTGTGTTAATTACATAAAAGTTACTTTTTTGTTACGTAAAAATCATTTAACTTTGTGTTCGTTACTCAAAAGTCATTTTTCTAAGTGGGTATTATTTATTAAATTAATGGGTATAACTTGGCTGATAAATCAATGAGCTTTGATTTTTTAAATTAAGTATGCTTAAGAACGTGGACTTGAGATTTGTTCACGGTAATGTTATTGACAAATTTAATAATGCTACTTATATATCTTGAAAATTAATATTAAGAAAAAATAAATAAATGTACGAATATATTATAAAAATAATAAATAAAATAAGATTAAGTTATTTTAATTATAAGTAAAATATATGGGTGAAAGTATATTCTATGTCATATAATATAGAAGGTATTACATAAATGGAAGAATTTATAATGTCAAAGGCATAATAGACTTTTCAGGTAAAAAATTTGTAAAATCTGGTCAAAGTGATTATTGTGATAACTGAAGTATAGTAAAATAATTTTCTTGTAACAAAAGAAAGAAAAGTGACTTTTGGGTAATGAACACAAAGTTGAATGACCTTTACGTAACAAAAGAAAGAAAAATGGCTTTTGGGTAATGAACACATAGTTGAATGATCACCCATAAAATTTACTAGATTTATCCAGCTATGTGTTGTGCGGCTCCCGCGAAGCGAATGAAGGGAAGCTCTTAGAGCTTCCGGGTGAGCTTACGCTTACTCTCAGCCTCTTTAATTGTGAGTGGAGATTCCCCTACAGAGAGCCAGATAGGGGAGACCCTTACGTCCGATTCAGAGGGATTCGATCTTAGTGAGAGAGTTGGGATTGAGCTTTCACTAATACTAATAGAAGAATTTTCAGTAAAGGAAGGAAAGAGCAGATTGCTTATCTCATGTCTACTTTTCGTGAAAAAATACCAATTGAAGTGGAGGGTTTGACGTTTTTAAGACCTCACTAATCAGCCAACCACGTTTTAGTTCATAATGAATGAACCCTCGTGCCAGTAGCCAACTCTGACGTGTCAGCTTAGTTATTCTCATCAAACCACTTACTTGATGTCTAGCTTCCTAACTGGTCAGTTCGTTCTTGACAGATCCGATCAGGTGTTCATAATCTGGAGTAAAAGGATTCGAACCTTTGCATGCCGGTACCAAAAATCGATGCCTTACAACTTGGCTATACTCCATAGGCTTAGTTGCTGCCCCCTACTTGCTCATTCACAATTACTACCACAAGAAAGTCACCCCTATCTAAGGGGCTTATGCGTTCCACGACCGCAACCCCTTTCTTCTTTTTAACTCGAACTATGATACACGACCTTCTTTTACGACGAGAGAAAGAAAGGAAATGAGCCCATTGATTCACCTATCTGAAGATGAAGGAATGAAAGCATTAAAGTCTTGATCCCCTGCTTAACCTGAAATGAAACCTCTCAAGCCAGGGAAAGATTGACCATCGGGTTCATTTCCGAGTCAGGTTTCATTTGTCTTACTTATCTCATATTCTTTCATCAAGAGCACGTAACGACAGAAATGAAGGCTCTCAATGGGGTCTAATACTAGTTGAGAAGCTTGCATCAATACTTGATGTTGATTGTCTTGTGCGAAATAATAGGAGAAGTTATTTAGACAGTAAGAGCATCAAAGTATATTTCATTATTTGGCAGCAATTAGTAAAAAATTTGGACAAGTCTTGTTTCTCTGAGTTTTCTTGCTGAGAAACACAAGTGAGGTTAATCATGTCCTTATATTTTTGCTCTGGCTTGGTATGTGATGTTTGAAACGGGTGTGCTTTTGCCTGTTTCTCAATCCAAGTATGTTGTGATCTTACATAGTTTCCTTATCATGAAAGATTTGAGTAATTATATGGAATGTTGTGTATGACTCGTTAGTTATAGCTAGTTATACTTAAAGTCTTTTATCTTAGCATCTTAATATATAAGGCTTACCATCCGAACCGTAATCCGAAATATTTATCCGATCCAAATATCAAAATCCAATCCGAGCCGAATTTAATTTGGTTCGGATTGTAATTTACCAAATCCGAAATCCGAAATTATAGTCCAAAATATGCCAAATCTGATCCAATCCAATCCATGAACATGCCTAACCACATCTATCGGGTGACATTTGAAATAAGGCCTTAGCTTCCGAGCATTTCTTGCCTGAGTTTTGACCATTACCTGACGTCACACGAGAGGACCTTAAGCAGTGGTGTTCGATGACTTCGATCACTAAGAAATTCTATTGATTCCATGCACCGAAAGGAAAAAATTCATGTGTTATACCCAATATGTTGAATTGAGAAAGGCAGGAGAATGGAGGATGTAAATTGGGATTCCGAAGACATTGTTTGCTCCAAGTTGCAGGTTTCATTTTTATATTTGTATTTTCAAGCACTATTTAGTTTTATTAAGGTACTAAAGCTCTGTTTATATCATGCCTTTTTTCATTTTTTGTCTTTTGACTATCCATGTTAAAGGACAATATTACTCTCAATTATTGAGAAATTGATACGTGGGTCGAATTAAATCCATATTTTTGCTCTTTTAAGTGTTTCACTATTTAAACTCAGATTATTAAATAAAAGTTAACAAATGAGATCATATACTCCTTTATAAAAAGAACAAATATTATCAACTTTTCAGACATCGCGCAAGCAATCGCATTAGATAATTTGCCTTAAAAGAAAGAAGACATTGTTCGCCTTAAAAGACAAAATTGAGTTCTGAATAAACGAAAGTAATAACAGCGAATTCCCACAAGTAGGTGAATTCTCACAAGTAAGGTATGTGAAGGGTAGTGTGTATGCAGACCTTAACCCTACTGAGAAGGGTAGTGTGTATGCAAACCTTAACCCTACTCTGGAGGGCAGAAGGACCGTTTCCGATAGACCCTTGGCTCAAGAAAAGAAGCAGTGGCAACAAGCAATAACAACAGCAAGATATTAAGAAAACTAACGCGAAAGATAGCAATCAAACCACATGTAGTAATAGAAATCCAAGAACAAGAAAGATACCATGCTAACATTAATACTACCGTTATTGGAAAGAAAAAGAAAAACGCTCGACCACCTACTAACCTTCTACCCTAATTCTCGACCTTCACACCCTCCTATCAAGAGAAGCTGAAGTTACGTCATGTCTTGCCTAATCACCTCTCCCAGTACTTCTTAGGCCTACCTCTACCTCTCCGCACATCCACTAAGGTTAACCTCTCAAACCTCCTAACTGAAGCATCTATGCTTTTCCTTTTTACATTCTCGAACTATGTTAACGTTTTGGTAATAAAGAGATCTTAAAAAACAGACTAACTTTTTGAAAATGAGGTTAGCCGATTGATTAATCAATCTAAGAAACACATTAGTTGGGAGTAAATGTTTTAGCATCCAGCGTCATCGATCGCCCTAGTGGTCCGGTCCTTTTCCGGACCCTGCGCATAGAGGGAGCTTAGTGCACTGGACTGCCTTTTTTAGTCATCGATTGCCCAAAGCTAAAGATGCTTCTATACAGGAATCAATTGTAGACCAATCCCATTTCTGCCAAAAAGCAATGAACCAAAAGGATATGTAAAGATAGAGAAGAAACCCACTTATCACAAATACCACCTATCATTTCATTGTGTTATAAAGCAATAATAATAATAATAATAATAATTGAGTTAAAAGGCAACTAAAGGTGAATCTTCTCAACTAGTATATGTCAATATCATCAACTTGTGTAGGTGAATGGAAAGTTGGAAACAAATCTAGCAAAGATTCCCAATAATCAATTATTTCATGCAAGTAACCAGTAGAACAAGCAGAAGGATACTACATAAAAAATGGGTTTGGAGATAATAAGACAGAAAAAGTGCAGAAGATATATCAAGAATGCAGACCCGCATTATAGCGACATACCAAGATAAAAATGAGGGTGACACACATCTCCTTTAGAAACTTGGTCTTTGCATTGCCTTTATATAAAACAGAAACCACTCTGTGAAATAACTTTCATTTGAGACAAGAAGCAGGGAATATTCTTGAAATGTGCCGTCTGTATGAGGTAAAAATTTTAGTGGACTTAAATGTATCGCCAGGATTTGAGACAAATGGGAACAGCAAGAGAAACTCACTGCTAAACACTGTCAAATAATCAGACAAATCCAATACATATTCAGACCCCACTTGTGGGATTACACTGAGTTGTTGTTGTTGTTGCAATACAGATTCATAATGTAGAGTTAGTGCGTTTAGAATGGGTACAATCCTAATATATGTAATCCATGATACGCCTCCGGACAAATCTCCGTACATTAACACTGTTGCCCCTTAGGTTTACCCACAAGAGAAGACAGCTAATTCTCATAACATAATCAGAAGTTCGATAAATATAGTCACAGCTGATCTCATAACATAACATACTAAACTTGCTAACAACACGCACATCGTTTCTGGGAGGTAAATCTGAAAAACTACATAGAAGCCAAACAAGCTAAAAATATATCTACCATCTCCAATCACCTGTTAGGACTCGTAAATATTGCTTTGTCTTTGGATCATAACCACACAGAAATAAAGCTTCAAATTCTGTAGCAGAGATCTTTGACAGATAGCTCAGCGATCTTACCTCATATGAATGCACAACGCGCTTATCAGATACCTTTACTTTATGAACAGCTTCGTAAGAAGTTAAACTGACAGGTATTCGTGATCAGTGAACTGTATAGGCGTCTCCTATCAATCAAATCCTCCTTCATCTCCACTGCTATCACCAAACATGGCCGCCATTTTCATTGCCAAGTTTGCAGCCATTTCCCTCCTTTGGAAGTCTGGCATTAACCTCAAGCTGTCTCGAACATTCCCTATCTCGGACATTAACTGCTCTAAATTCTCAAAATCAAATGTTGTTCCTTTATCATCCTCTGGTTCATCATCAGCTGCATCTACTCTGGGCATTTCTTTTCTTTCACTTTCTCCTTCCAGTTGAGATGCAGATGATGACGGTAGCATTTCTCGTCCGATTAACTCGGTTCCACTCTTTCCACTGGGAACTGATTCCTTTGTTCCACTGGTTTCACCGGGAACATCTGCAGATACCCATCCTAAATCTGTGTCATCCCAGGGATCGGCTGAGCCAGCAGATAAGATTTCGTATTCAAGTTCAAAATCAGATTCTTCATCTGACAATTCTGAAAGGTGAGCCACAGAAAAACATTCGGTCATTTGAATAGGCCCTCAAAAAGGTACAAAAAGAGTAAATTGCATCATCGACAGAAATATTAAAACCTTGCGGTTCAGGTAATGAAGGTTCAGTAATCCTATCACCAGACTTCAAGATCATTCCAGGCCACATATAAGCTGAAAGTGCCCCAAAGAGCCGTTCAACGCCCTGAGAATCACCATCCACAGAAAGACCTGTCAACAAAAAACATTCTTATTACTGAATTCTAAAGAATAAGAGTTAAAAAAAGTGGAAGAACACTTCCATTTTAGCTAGCATCAGTGAAAAGGCAAACTAGAACCAGCCCATGAATAGAATAAGAAGCGTACTCAAAGTTATGAACCGTGAATGGTTGCAAAATGGAGTAGAAGCTTTGCAGCAAGTCAGCAACTGATAATACAAAATGTGTTGTATCATGGATTACTCATGAATGATGCTAACATGGGCATTTAGGGCCAAGAAGTGAAATACTGGGGCACATTCCATCATCACATTACACATTCCTATTTGCCTATAAGTAGATCGCCAATATGCAGATTCATACAAAGTCATACCGAGGTACAAGTTCCAAGAAATATCTTTCTAAATACAGATTTCACAACCAATGTTATCAAAGGCGAAAAGCGCAAAAAAGCTCTAATGTCTGTTGGGGCTTTAAGCGCAAATAAAGCGGGAGCTTTAATGAAGAAAGGCGCAAATGGGGAAAAACTACAAATATGTATGTATACTCCAAGACTAATATCTATAAGCATGAATACCAAATATATGAACAAAGAAATTAAAGAAAATTTATGATAAATGAAATATCACTTGTTTAGTGTAGCCTCTTCGGGATTACGCTCATTGGCAAGGAAAAGTATGTCTTAGAGCCTTGATGACAATACTGAAGCGCCCGCTAAGCGAGGCGAAGCGCTCAACATGTTTTGAGCCTCGCTTTAGGGCTTAAGCGCCTTTGATAACACTGTTCACAGCAAGAGACAACCTTGGTATGACAAAAGACTCCAATTGGATCAACACTACGGAAACCGACAATGATTTATGCTGCCACATCTCATCAATAGTAGCACAGTAAAATAACTGGAATTAAAGTGAATAAAATTATCCAATGGGAACCTTCAGACACTCCCCTTAGCAATTATAGGACCATAAAAGCGGAATAGATGACCTTAGCCACCTAAATTCTCATCTTTTCACTCTTTTCTCCCGCATATAAGTGGATGCAGCAAAGGATTTTATCGTCTAATATAAATTCAAAAACAGGGGATTAAGAAAAGTTGTGACAAAGAAGGATAGAAATCTCATGACAAAAACAAGAGACATACATTTGTCAAAATCAACATTTGATGCACAGGCTTCAACATATTCTATGTTGTGTTCGAGGCACCAATCTAAGCAGGACTTCTTATACTCCAATGATGTATCATCATCTCCTAATAAGCTGCTTCCTTCTGTTTCAGAAATTCCAGAGTCCAATTCTATATAAGGTCTACCTGAGGAGTCTGCACTTTTTAACAGGCGTCGTCTGTATTCAACATGAGCTGAATGACCAGGAAGAAGGTCCAATTTGTTGCCAATGCACAACAAAATCTCAAACGTAAGGATGTCGGTGCGGGAAACCCAATCTTTCAGCGCAACAAAAGATGAGAGCTGCAGATGGTGTCAGACGAGAAGTCATCAGATTTCTGAAGTAGAGTGCATAATATCGTAAAGTAGGAAATGAAAAGAAGAGGAAAGAAAAAGGTCAGGCTTACATCACTAATATCGAAGACCAACACCAATGCAATAAGGTGGTCAAATGCTGGCAAAGCTCCAATGGAGAAGTCCTCATGAAGATGGGCCACCCAAATAGAAACATCAGCATTATAATACTTCGTGTTGATTGTCCACCTGACGAACAACTTAATGATGCATATTTGTAACATAAAAAGAAAATTCTAGATACTAGAGCATCTTTTGCAACAATATAGCTAATCAAGGGAAGGGGGATATACTTTGTTAACTTACGGATAGGCTAGGATGTCAGAAGATGAATCAAAGGCGTCTTCAGAATCAATTGAAAGTAGTCCTGCATTTAAAAATTGAAAATTATCTGGCAATGCTATATGAAATAGAATCACCTCCACAGATAAGAAAACTTTTATAAGTGGAAAACATGCACTGAGCCAGTGCTACAAAAGATAATTACAGAGAGCGCAATTCCCATAATAGAGCCGGGGGTCTATTGGAAACAACCTTAATTACACTGGGTATTATTGTTGTTGTTATGCAATTCCCCTAATAGATCAATTATTGCATCTACATCATGTACAATGGTAAGGTTGCACCAAAAAGCTAACAAAGAGATGCATCTATGTTAAAGGCTAAGAATGTTTCTAATTTTGTCTTCAAAATATCTGTTGTTTCTCTCTTTAGTCCACCAGATGGAAAGGGGTATGATAGTCTGAAGTCTTTAGGGACCTTTTGCTTAATCCCGATCTTTTCCAATGAAGTAGCAAGTTGAATGGGATTTTGGACTAATTAGCAAGTCACATCTCTGTCTTCTTCAGGACTCCACTAACAGGAAAAATTATAAGAATTGGGTCCTTCAGGAAAACTTTCGATTGGCATTATGGACATGTATTCAGAATCCACTCCATCTTAAGTGACTTACTTCACTAGCTTTGGACTCCCTTATATAAGTGATATACCAAAAAGTAGAGAAACCAAAGAACCAATAACAGACCAGTTTTAACTCCTAAAAAATAAGTACATTTGCAAAAGACTATTTCGTTTTTCATATACTTGCATAAGACTCTATTTCTATATACATCTTATGCTCGATTTTCCCCGTTCATGTTAATGAACCTATGGAATACATCAAAAAGACTCTTTTTTCCACTTCTGCATATGTATATGTAACAGCCCAATCCGCTAGTGATATTGTCCGCTTTGGGCATAGACCCTCACGGGTTTAAAACGCGTCATGAGGGTCTAAGGCATGTTTACTTATATACCCAGCATCTCTCCCGTGTTTTGTCGATGTGGGATTCGCCTAGGGTGTCACATACACCCCCGTCCTTGCTAAGTTTGCCCCACCACTGTTCAAGGTTGCACGCGGAGTGGCTCTGATACCATATGTAACAGTCCAGCGATATTGTCCGCTCTGGGCCTAGGCCATGTCTCATCAACCAGACTTGGTGTAGCCTCCAACCTTCGAACTCAAGGATACAGTGGTACGAGCCTATAGATCAGATCCTGTTCAAGTAAGGTCGTCCGCTCTAATACCAACTGTAACAGCTCAGCCCGCTAGTGATATTGTCCGCTCTGAGCCTAGGCCGTCACGGGTTTAAAACACGTCACTAGGGTCTAAAGCTTGTTAACTTATATACCCAGCATCCCTCTTGTGTTTTGCCGATGTGGGACTCTGTCTAAAATCTGGGGTGTTACATACACCCCCTCTTATAGACTCAGCGTCCTCGTTAAGATTTGCCCTACCGCATGGGATTCGCCTAGACTCAGCACTGAGGTTTGTCCCGCCTAACCGGGATTTGCCTAAACTCAGTTGAACTCTGACTCACCGTCGGCAAGGCTGACACAACAGTGGTTCTGATACCATGTGTAATAGCCCAGCCCGCTAGTGATATTGTCCGCTCTGGACCTAGACCCTCACGGGTTTAAAACGCGTCAATAGGGTTTAAGGCATGTTTACTTATATGCCCAACATCTCTCTCGTGTTTTGTCGATGTGGGATTCGCCTAGGGTGTCACAGTATAACGTAAGATGATCATTTGATCTCATTCTCTAATTTTCATTTCTTTCCGTACCTCATCAATGATTTAAGCTTCACAAAAGAATGGAGAAGCCAGCTAAAAATCCAATATAAGTTTCAAAAGAAAACAAAAACAACAAAAAATAAAACCAACAAGAAAGATGAACCTTGCCCAAATAGGAATTACCCCAATTGAACACAAATAAACAAGGAATCATACATACAACTTTATGCATCAATCAACGTCTCAATGTAAAATTAGTTGGCTCGACAAGTATTTCGATCTCACATAATCCAATCTTCAACAACAAATTAAGCTTCACAGAAGGATGGAGACCCACAAAACGACATGGATGTGGAAATGCTTACAATCCTTCCAACGCCTCTACTACCCTAAAAGCAGCTAAAAATCCTAAGACATTTCAAACTTAAACAAAAACAAATGCAACAAGAAAGATGAACTCGACCCAAATTGGAAGTACCCCAAGTAAACTCAAATACATTAGGACTCACATAAGAAATTAAAGATTACAACTTTATGTATCAATCAACATCTCATTGCCAAGTTAGTTGGATTGACTATATGAATCATGAGTACGCAACAAGACGAACTCGATCGAAATTAAAATTACCCCAATTAAACACAAATACACCAAACTTCATATAAAAAGATTCAAAGATTACAACTTTATGTATCAATCAACCTTTCTATATGAATCATCTGTATTTATTCCTCTCTCATCCTCGTCTGTACTCTCTACTAGCTTCAGATAAGCCGCTTTCTTTGCTTCCACTTTATCTTGGACCTCTTCATTCCGCCACCAGCCTCCTTTGTGGCCCCCAGGATAGCCCTTCGTAACCCCTAAGACCTCTCCATTCCACCACCAGTCACACGTGGATGTGAAGCTGATACTCAAGTTATCCCAAGAAAGGTAGTTTCAAGTATCTCGGGTCTATTATCTAGGGTAACGGGGAGATTGACGAGGATGTCGCACATCGTATTGCAGCGGGATGGATGAAATGGAGGCTTGCGTCCGGCGTTGTAATAAGAATGTGCCGCCAAGACTTAAAGGTAAATTCTACAGAGTGGTGGTTCGACCAACTATGCTTTATGGGGTGAAGTATTGGCCAATTAAGAACTCACATGTTCAGAAGATGAAAGTAGCAGAAATGGGGATGTTGAGATGGATGAGTGGGTATACCAGGAGCGATAAGATTAGGAATGAAGCTATTCGGGATAAAGTGGGAGTGGCCTCCGTGGAGGACAGAAGCGGGAGTCGAGGCTGAGATGGTTCGGGCATATAAAGAGGAGAAACATTGATGCTCATGTCAGGAGGTGTGAGAGGCTGACCATGACGGGTTTGAGAAGAGATCGAGGTAGGCCAAAGAAGTATTGGGGAGAGGTGAATAGACATGATATGGCGCAGCTTCAGCTTACTAAGGACATGACCCTTGATAGGAAGGTATGGAGGTCGAGGATTACGGTAGAAGGGTAGTAGGTAGTTATAAGTTTCTCCTTTTCCTACCAGTTTCTTTAGTAGCACTCAGGTTCCTGTATATGCCTAAGTAGATCGTTACTTCGTCATGTGATTTAGTTCGCCTCTGTTATCGTATTCCGTGTTGTTAGTGTTTAGTACTACTAATTCCCCACCCCCCCTTTATTTTTTCATTTTTATTTTTTATTATTATTTTTTTCCCTCGTCTTCTTCCTTTTATCGCTCTTTCTAAGCCGGGGGTCTATTGCAAACAGCCTCTCTACCTTACTAGGTAGGGTCCCAGACCCTACTGGGTTTGTTGTTATTGTTGTTGTATTTATTCCCCTCTATTCGTCCTGTTTAATAAGAATCCAGCTAAATATCCTAAGATATTCCAAACAAAAACAAATGCATCAAGAAAGATGAACTCGGCCCAGGTAGGAATTACACCAACTAAAAACAGATAGACCAAGATTCATACAAAAAGATTAAAGATTACAACTTTATGAGTCAATCAACCTCTCTATACGAATCATATGTATTTATTCCGCTCTATTCGGCCCATTTAATTAGAATCCAGCTAAATATCCCAAGATATTCCAAACAAAAACAAATGCAACAAGAAAGATGAACTCGACCCAAATTAGAATTACCCCAACTAAACACGAATACACCAATATATAAAAAGTTTAAAGATTACAATTTTATGCGTCAATCAACCTTTCTATATGAATCTTACATATCTATTCTGCTCAGTTTAGTTAGTTTTATAACAATTTAACTATACATAATAGCAATGAAACATGGAGTTGAATTGAACTCTGAATTAAGATATTTTCAAAAATAAGTAAATAAATGCATCAAGAAAGTTGAACTCGACCCAAATCAGAATTACCCCAATTAGAAACAAATACAGCAGGATTAGTAAATAAGGATTAGTTGGGCCGACTATATAAACCATATATACCTATTCTGCTATATTCGACCAATTTTTATTACAATTCAACTACACATAATAGCAGAAGAGAAATGGGGGTTGAACTGAACTCAGAATAGTAAAGAGAGAAAAGGGTAAGTTTACTTACGGGAGAGAAGGGTACGTTTGCCGACGTTGGGAGATCCAAGAATTATGATTCCGGGTTTATTTTCAAGCGATTTATCGTCAACTGTTGGAGGGTTCTGCTGCTGTTGTTGATCCATTTTGGTTCCTTCACTTCCACTGCTTACTCTTTCGTTGTAGTAGATGCGATCGCTGTAACACTTTGTTGCCCTTCTAACATAATTTTATGTTTTAAGATAATCTAACTTTAACTTTAGAAATTTGTATGGCTACATACTATATTTAAGATCACGATTAAAATAATTTTCTTTCTAAATTAAGGTCATTTAAATTGGAATGGAAGGAGTATGATACTGTTTGACTCTAAAAACTTATTCATACCCGTAATGTAATAACATAAACTTCTTTCACTTAATTAATTAATATATAATTACTTAACCATGATAAGTTGATATGGTTAGTGTAAGTATCAGGTACAAATAAAATTTGTATCATAATTCATTAGGCACAAAATTTGAGAAAATGAAAACTTTTGTTGTATAAAGTAATGTACAACTATATATTGTAAGATGATTAAAATTTTATGTCTTTATATGGTAAAACTAAAATATAAATATTAAAGAGTTTTTGAATATAGAAAAATATGCTACATTTATTTTTTTTCAAATTGATAAAATGAAAGTGTTATATAAATTGGAAGAAAAGAGACAGTGCATTAAGTTAGACGGTCTACATCACACCACTTGGATTATTGCTTATGATTTCTGTCTTCTCATATAGAAATAGTGACAGTTTAGTTACTAGCTTGTGAGTTCTGTTTACTTACTGTTTAACTTGCAACAAATACATATATATGTTACATATGCCATTTCCTTTTGTACATTTTTTCACTTTTCAAGTTTAATGGCTTTGGTACTTCAACCAAAAATTCCAAATACCTTTTTCAACTTCGACTTCAAATACGCTTTTTCTCAACTTCAACCAAATATTGGAACGAATCGCCTATTTCAATTTGAAAGCAACAATAAACACAATGTAATCTCACGGGTGAAGTCTGGGAAGGGTAGTGTGTACGCAAACCTTAACTCTTAAGGTAAAAGGAAGGACAACAACAAGCACACCAATCAAAAAGTCAAAGCAAAAATACAAAACTAAACTAGGTACTGCAATCAGAAAGCCAAAACCAAGCCTACTTCAATTAGGAAGAAAGGAGAATAAATAAGTGTATCAATAAAATGTTCAAAAATTAACATCAGATGGTGCCAATGACGCACTGATATCCAAATCTTGAAAGCTCTAAAGAGAGCTGAACTCATAATTGAAGCAAGCAGAAAGACCAAGTACAAAGAGAAAAAAGATAGAATATGGATTACAGTTAAGTGAGTTATCTTCTTCTGACCACAATCTTTTTGACTGATTACTTCTCTTCCTTCTGAAAAAAAACCATCATTTTCGTAGGTGCGCGAAACACCTCAAGTCACGATAAGACGTTTGAATGCATCGACATATAGCAATGCAGATTCCACGACAAAGAAAACAGTAAGTTTCAAATCTCTATTGTAGTTATTCTCTTGCAGCTTGCTTAGCTCCAACGGCGAAGAATTCTGTTATGACTTCAAGTGGCATGCCCTTTGTTTCAGGAACCTTCAAGTAAACGAAGACCCAAGCCAAAGCACACACAACAGCGTAGATGCCAAAGACGCCACCAAGTCCAATGGAGGTAAGCATAACGGGGAGCGAGTAGGTGACAATGATGTCTCCAAACCAAAATGTAAGAGCACATATTGCAATGCAGATTCCACGAACGCTAGTGGGGAATATCTCTGAGCAGAGGATATTTGGGATTGGACCAAAGCCCATGACAAAAGTGCAGAAGTAGACCACAACACTAATGGTGGAGATCACAGCATGCATGACGGCGCCCATGCTAATAACATTGCCAATGACAAGTACGATAAGTGACGCTAACAAGACAGGCAAAGTTGCCAGCAAAAGCCACCTGGAAAAGAAAACAAACAATTATACTTCTCTTAGACGGAAAGTTAAAGCGTTAACAGTGCATGGTTTTAAAAGATTTGGAATCTGTCACATAAGCAGATCTCTCAACTTCAACATGGTCAAAGCGCAAAGTAATAATTGTACAAAGTTGTGCTGAATAAGTGTTGGAAAATAGAGATTTTGGGCCTAGTATACCCATAAGGGGTGCTAGCTAATTAGTTGGCCATTAGTTAGTCTAACTGTAACCCTAACGATGTCTATATGAACACCACTACAGGTGTTGGAAGACATACTAAATTAGAAAACGGCTAGGGTAAGGTTTCTCGGCATCCAATTGAGGGATAATTAGGCTGTGGGATTAGGGGATTCATCTGCTACGTGAGGATTCCCAGCGACCAATAATCCGAGTCGAGATTGCTACAGACTATCTGCTTCCACCAAGGGAAACTACCGTAAATCTCCAAACTAGTGTTTACTCTCATTTTATTACAATAAGTTTAACCATAGTTAGGCCTCAAACTAAAGAAACAAGTCTTTTTAGTAACAAAAACTAGTTTATTGAGAAGGCAACTATGGTGCATGATGAGTAAATCACACATCAAGGATTGAATGTTATCATTTCTAGAGTTACATAAAATATAGCATTAATAGAATCAGGGATACCTTCTGCCAGCAAAGTCCATTAGTCTCATCGCAACAACAATGCTGGGAAGCATTAACAAAGTTGTGACAGCACTTATGAGGAGAGACGCAGAGTCAGAACCGATGCCCAAATTTGATAGCAGAATTCCTACTCCTGCTTGTTCAAGAATTTGAGGAGTGTAATACAGAACCCCGTTGATTCCGGAAAACTGTACAAGGACCAAAGCGAATCAGTAGCTGGATCAAAAGTAAATGTGGTTTGGTTCATATACTTACTTTCTAGACTTGATGCCAGTTTAAACTTCATATACTTCACTGGTTTGAGCATAACATCTGATTAAATAAAGCTTAATAGCAGGCCATTGCATAACAGAGCTCAGAAAATTCCATCACAAAGTCATGCACAGAAGAGTTAATTGTTATGTACTTTATTCTTTGAATGGTGAATTGCTATGCGAGCTGTAACAATTTCTACCAATAAAATCCGAGAGCAAAACAGCTATAAAACTATTTAGTAATCTTAATTGCCATACTTATGCTACCTATCTATAGGAAACAGTAAGTTCATAAAACAACTTTTACCTGCTGAAGTATTTGAATTCCAACTCCGACAATCAATGCATGCTTAACTCCTGGCTCAAATAGTGCTTTCCAGCCTGGCCTCTTTGTAACAGCGTCAGATTGTGTCTCTACTGCTTCTTCTATAGACTGTTGACCCAAGAGGCTCTCTGCTCGAAGAACAGACTGACTCACTAAAGCAGCTGCATGTATGAATTCGCCTTCAGCATGAGCATCACCTGGAAGGGAAATAATGGATCCACGTCGTGATCCAGCGCCTCCTTCTTCATGTAAATAAATCCTTTTGAGTGCTCCTTCCTTTTTCTCATCTTTTCTGTACGCTAGCTGCCAACCACCGCCAATACCCATGCTCGCTTGCTCGCCATTTGCGTGCACGAGATTGCTACCTTGTCTCATGCTTAATGAGGTTGGAGGCCCCATATTTGTTTCAGCATTTGTACCTTGACGTGAGAGCAACGGGCTTCTCAGATTATCATCGGATTCGGCCCCAGAACCATCGGACATATGATGTTCGTCGTCCTTTTGGCTTTCTTCATCCCATTGTTCATGTTTCTCTTGATTCTCCGTTATATTGAACATGCTGCCAACATTTGAAAAGAGCATGCTTCGCATGCTTCCCATCTCCGGAAGCTTCTCATGAACACTGCCAAATAGAGTGACCAACGGATCCATAAGCATGCTTTGGTTTGCCATACTCCCGTGACGTGAAGCCAGACCAAGAGTACTTTGTCCAGTCACAGGTTTGGCTATCCATGAAAGACCCTCTTCGGCTCCATATAACTTGATTTGATCTTTCTCATCCTGGTTGTCGACAAGTTCACTGTCTGGACCAATTATATATTCTTCTATAGATACTTCACCTCCAACACCTAAACCCTCAATTAGCAAGGCCATTTCTCCTATAGATTGAGAAGATTCCATTGGACATTAATATCTTGGTCGAGAGTGTTAAATCCCAAGGAGGACTGATCATTAACTTCAAGAATGAAAAAGTGTAACCTGACCTAAGAACTAAACCTTAAAGAAAAATATTATTCCCTCCATCCCAAATTATGTGGCACTCTTTCCTTCTTAGTCAGTCCCAAAAAGAATGTCACTTTTCATTATTAAGAAACAACTTATCTTTAGAATTCCTACTTTAACGTTAATGAATTGATTTACAGCTACACAAATATCTATGGTTTGTTTCAGACAAGAAGTTTTAAAAGTTTTCCTTTCTTTCTTAAACTCTGTGCTGAGTTAAACACCGCTGCATAAATTGGGATGAGAGTAGAATAATTCAATGGAAATACTGTATGCTTGGCAACAAATAAATGAGAAAAAACAAAGCAAGATTTCACAAGGCATAGAACCAACACATTATCTGAAGTGCATGAGTATATCTCCTGAAACCTAGTAAGCAACCCCAACCAAACATAGGGCTTTGAAGCGTGTGATGAAGTTGGGACGGCATTCAATTTCTTAAATCAAACAATTTGACTTTTTTCCATACATGGGATATGCAACAGCCTACAAAGTTCCTAAATTCTTTATGTTGGTTACATTTATATTATCTCGCGGCAGAGGCGGAGCCACATAGCTCCAAGGGACACCCCTTCGTTGGAAAAATACATTATTTAGATAGGTAAAAATTACTTATTTTTTATGTATATATGCTATGTATTAAATCCCCTTGAATTATTCGTACATTTACTTCGTTAAATTTTGACACCCCTTAATGAAAATCTCGGCTCCGCTACTGACTTGAGGTACTAAAAGCTAAGAAACCAGTACAAACTAAAGAAGCTGCCTTAATTTCAACGAAATCAATAGCAAATTGGGGTTAAAGCTCTAGCAGAAACTTCTTTATTTTTCTCGACAAGTAAAGCTTTAAAACAAATTTCTATCTTATGCATAGTTGATTCTTGTAAAACAAGGCATTAAAAGAAACATTGCTGATTACACAAAGACTGAGAGTGTCACAGATTTAGCTCAATTGTATGTTAAAACTATTCTGAGGAGTAAATATATTCTCTGGTACAACAAAGGAATAAATTAATTGTGCACAAGGAAAGGAACGATGAAACAAACCTGAGACATCTTCCCTGCCACGTAACCTCTGTAAAACTTGTTTAGCCTCTTTCATTCGACCTTTGCTGACCAGCCACCTTGGAGATTCGGGCAAGTAAAACAACGTAAAAAAGAAATAAGCAAGAGAAGGAATCGAGAGAACCCCAAGCATTAGCCTCCAACTTGGCGACGGCGTCAATGACATTCCGAAAACCATGCAGTATGACAAAAACATTCCAACACATCCAGTGAACTGCGGAAAGGTATTCAATTGCCCTCTTATTTCTGGCGGGGCAGTCTCAGATATATAGACGGGAACAAGTGTCACCGCAAGACCAATTCCAAATCCATCCAAGAGCCTTGCTAAAAGCAACACATAAACATTTGGAGACCATAACATCACTAATCCGCTAAGGAAATAAAGTACTGATGAAATTATCAGCATCGGACGTCTCCCAAGCATGTCCGATACAGGTCCAGAGAATGTTGTGATCACTGTTGCTCCAATTAGAGACATCGCAACAATTAGCCCTTCCATTGTTGGCTGTGTTTGCAAATTAAATTCCTTCTTGATGTAAAGAACAGATCCTGAAACATATTAGATACATTTTCTTTCAGAATATAGTAATATGCTAAAAGTTGAGATTTGTGAGCGAAAACTATAACTTCACTGGAAATACTCATCGAAGAAGTTTCTTTAATATTTCACCGGTATTTCAGATGCTGATGTTTTGTAGTTGCAAATACTGATGGCCAATCCAAGCCAGGGTATTTCCAACTACTGAATTTCAGTATTAGCAAATGCTGGAATATTTGAAATGGGCAAACTTGTTCATATGTAATAGAATTTGGGCAGACAATTTGAGAAATGCGATGTTCACAATATACTGAAACTGATGGCCATATTAGGGATCGCAATTAGCTTTCAAGAACACTGCAAGACATGTTTCTCCTAGAGGAGAAAACTAAACACGAAAAAAATTAAAGAACGACAGGAGTGCAATGAGGTAAAACCTGCGATTGTCGCATTGTCCCATCCTTGCAATAAGTTGCCAATAGCTGCAGCAAGTGCAATTAGCACAGCTCCACTCATCCTTAATAATTCAAATTCTTCCTTTTATGTATAAAAAATGAATGTCCAACTCTTCCTAATTAGAAGCACCTGCAATCAGAACATGTAGAAGATTAGACTACAACAAACAACAACAACCCAGTATAATCCCACTAGTGGGGTCTGGGGAGGGAGGGTAGTGTGTACGCAGACCTTACCCCTACCCTGGGGTAGAGAAGCTGTTTCCGATAGACCCTCGGCTCCCTCCCTCCAAGAACTCCCTACCTTCCTCTTGGGGTGACTCGAACTCACAACCTCTTGGTTGGAAGTGGAGGGTGCTCACCACTAGAGCAACCCACTCTTGTCTTGAAAAACAACTATATGCAATGATATGCATAATTTTCGAAAGATCCAACATGATTAATATAACCAGTCAATGCAAAACACAGGATCATGTTCCTGAATCAGAACAAGAACAAATAGAAAGATTCTAACTTTAGACTTCAGTAAATCTCCTATGCTACATTTGAAACCATTATACAACAAAAGCAATAACAACTACACCACAATCCCAAACAAGTGGAGGCAGGGGCGGATGCAGCGTGAAAGTACCGGCTTCATTTGAACCCATTACTTTCAATGCGGTGTATAAATTTATATATCAAAATCAACTAAAACTGCAATAAATAGTATATATGACCCTCATAACTTTAAAAATATAACGAGTTCAATGCTAAGAACTTAAAGGTTGAATCCATAGAGCTTAAATTTTTGATCCGCCTCTGAGCGGAGGTCGGCCATATGAATCTTTCCCGACCATGTTCCCCATTTAAATACATCTATTTGAAACCATAGAAAAACTGATAAAATTTTAAACCCCACTTTCGTAAAGATTCAAAAAATGATATACTTCAATCAGGAAAAAAACATACACAGAGTGCATAGTCTTTGAATCTTGAAAAAGATCAAACAAACCCTTAAAAAGAGTAACTTTATCAGATCTAACTATATTACTCAACTGCATATGTAACCATTGCCAAATTTCCAAAATGATTCTTTAATACTAGCAAAGAGCACTGATCTAAGAACAGATTTTGAATATACAACAACAACAATAACAACAACAAACACAGTGTAATCCCAGAAGTGGGGTTTGGAGAGGGTAGTGTGTAAGCATATATTACAATGAAATCCCATAAGGTAGATAGGATGTTTCCGTTACACCCTCCAATCAAGGAACAGTGAAAAGAATGGCATGTACAAGCAACCAAAAAAGTACCTGCTAAATTCTTCAAAGAATCAGTTAAAGGCTCCCAAAATTGGAAAAACCTGCTAAATTCCAAATGTAAAGCTTAAAATTTCAAGAAAGACTATAACTTTATATAGAGACAAGACAATTGGTCTTGAAACATTCAAACCCCAATTGCCTTAAAAAGAAAAACAGAACTAAATGCTCTTTTGAAAGGGCAAGAAAAATGGGGTTGTTAAGTTAAAGTGAGTAATATAGCAGGCAAAAAGACAGACCTGAATATGACACAAATGAAAGAGAAAGAAAAGAAGATGGGATCTTAAAACCAGTTCAAAAAAAGGGGATGATGTGTAAGATGTGATGTGACCGAGGAACGTGGTTAGCTGATCTGTTAACATAGCCAACTTCCAAAATTATATACTGACTCAACTTAGTCCTCTTATTATTCAATGTACAATCTTTTGGAAAGATTCAGAATAATTTCTGTGTTTGGTCAGTCACTTTTGGACATGATCAGTTGGGATCTGTAACTTTTCTTTTCTTTTCTTTTCTGAGTAATGATGATATCACTTCCCAAATTTACCAAAATTCTACTTTATATATTGATTTTGAGCCGTTTGGACAATTTTAGAAAAAGTTTTTGATGTGTTTTTATAGTTAGAAGAAAAAGATTCAATTTTATTCTATTAGAAATTGCATAATAGTTTCCGGGGCAAAGGGCGAAGCGTTTTATTTATCACGGGGCGAGGCGAAAGCTTCGAGACACAGGGGTAAGTTCTATGTGTATTTAATTTTTAATATTTTATAATTTATAAATTAAACATATAAAAAATTAAATTATAAAAAATTCAATAAAAATTATAAAATCAGTAGGAAAATGTATGTATCTATTATAAACATGCTAACATATGCATGAAATATACAAAAGAATATTTTTTTTTCTTAAAAAAGTGAATAGTTAGAGGAAAAGATTCAAATTTATTCTCGTATTATTAGAAATTGCTTAATTTTATCATCGTTAAACCTTTGTTCACTGATCATTAGCAAATTGTTTTATTTTGCTCTTGTAATTAACAGAGCGCTAGCGTAAAATGAGATGAACTTCATGTGTCCAAATTCTTCGAAAAAAATTAAATTTACCTCCCAACTCTTAGTTATTGATTTAAGATTTAGAAGATTTATTTTCACATTCAAAAGGTGAAGAAAATAGTATTTCCCGAATACAAAAGATTAAAGGAGTTAAATGGAATTTACTCAAAATAATGCGACCCTACCTACCGATTAATTACTACAACAACACGCAACATAATCAGTGAAATCTAACAAGTGGATACGAGGAAGGTAGAATGTATGCAGACCTTATTAGTGACGGATCTAGAGTATTGTTACTAGGTTCCTCGAAACCCAATAACTTTTGCATAGACCCTGTATTTCTATTAAGAAATCCTCTAAATATTATAAATGTATAATTGTGAACCCAATTATTATTGTATATTAATCTGAAATTACGGTAGAAACTCATAAATTTCAAATTTTTGATCCGCCTTTGGACCTTACCCCTATCTTGTGGAGGTAGAGTGACTGTTTTCAATAGCCCCGGGCTAAAAAAAAAAAGCGATTCCAAAATAGGTTTTGAAGAAAGAAAAAAGATAACTATGTCAGAAAGTTCGGACAAAAACAATACGATCGTACTAGTAAAATGCCAATTAATTACTCAAAATAGTTAAAATTCTTTCATTAATTATATTATTTCTGTTGTGGGGTAGGGGGTTTGGGATACTTTTACACATAAACACAATGGAAATATGAGCTTCACATTGAAAAAAACGATTGCGAAAAGTATCTTGAAAAAGAAACAAAACTTACAGATCTTCTAAAAGAATGTCAACGAATAAAATCTACATAAAGATCACATCACATCAAGAAAAATAAAATAGATAGGCTAATTTATTTAGGTTTTGAAAAAAATAAGATTTATTAGATTTAGCCATTTAAATTTAATCGTATTTTAGTCTTTGTATCAAAGCCAACAATTTAACTAAAAGATTCATTGAATAAAAAGAGTTTATAAAATACTTAACCACAGTAAAAGAATAAAAGTTCTCATCATAAACATATATTTTATATTAATTATTTTTGTATGAAATACGGAATAATTTTTTCCCTTGTATTTATTTAAGGATACATTGCATGTCTTAGTAGAGTATTTGTAGTATTATATGATTTGTTTAAATATTTGCTTTAATTGTTTAGTCAATTTCTTATTAGATTTTGTCCTTTGCCAAATTCAGCTTAATAACAATAAATGCTCATCTTTTTTCCAAGTATCACAGATTTCTTACAATCGTGAATCGTGCACAATAATTTGTTATCATCTTTTTGTTTTCTTTTTCCTTTTGTTGTCCCCATAAGCCATGCATAAGAAAAAGGTCTAAATTATATATATATATATATATATATATATATATATATATATATATATATATATATATATATATATTCTTAACGGGTTAACGGATTATCCGTTAAGAAAATTGAGCTTCCATTTTTTGAGTGGTTTGTTGGTATTTCTATTTGTTGTTACTCCTTTCTTCTTATTTTTCCTGAGCCGGGGGTATATCGGAAATAGTCTTTCTGCCTTTTCAAGGTAGGGGAAAGGTTTGGGTACACTCTACCTTTCCCAGAACCTACTTGTGAGATTACACTGAATTGTTTTCTTTACTGTTGTTATTGTATTAGATCATCCAAAAAAATATTTATAGGTAAGCCTCCTTATATGTAAAATTTCTAAATTTAAAGCCTCCTTAAATGTAAAATTAACATAAGTCATCTGCAAAATGACATGATGATATAAAAATTTCTTACACTAATGTTGTATAAAATTTAATCTCGACTAAAAAGAACAATTGAGAAAAGAAATTTTTTTATTCAAATTTATTGTCCTCCTCACACCTGAGTCAAGCATACATGGAATGATAGCTTCAATGTCACAATCAAGCTAGCACCATATTACATTTGACATTGATGACATAATTAGGAAAATAAAGAAAACAACTTGTTTTTAGTTTGTGGCTAAATAGGTAGGAGCCTAATTAAAAAGTAAAAACAGTTTTTCAATTAATTCGTGGCTGAATTAGAAGAAGCATTTGTTCAAAGATTTTGATGGCTTCATATGCCTTGTATAAGTAATTCTTTTAAGTTTTTTTTTTGTTTCTTTGTGTCCGATATTCGTTTTGGTTCTGACTAATTCGAATTTGCACGGCTTAAGACATATTAAATAAGAAAGTGCTTTCCCTATCAGAACCTTTTCATTGCTAATAACCCAAGACCTTTTATTAATGATAAAAAAATTCTATTTATTCAACCATAATTTTTTATGAGATTTTAATTTTTTTTTAAATAAAATATTATATACAACGAATTTTGTTCTTACATACTACAACCAATTCAGTGAGTTTACAGAGAATATGTAAATAATGCTCCAAAAGAACATTAGGACAAAGAAAATTTAATAATGCCACAAAATGACAGTCCCTTTAAAATAACTTTGGTAACAATATCGTCAAAGACAAAATGGCTGTGTTCATTCATCTTTGTTGCTATTATAACCATTCTGTTTATAAATGTTGGATTTATTCTATATTCATTGAATTTTTATACAATCTTAAAATTCAATATATGTAGAAGGCTATTTGTTTTAGTTTCAAGTTATTAATCCCACATAATGAATTACTACCTTTAATACCTTTATAGTAGTTTGATCGTATAAATAAACTTACTATCAATATATAAAAGTTAAAATCGTAAATGTTTGCGGTCATCATATTCGTATTGGACGAAGCTAACAACATAATAATTAATAATTTATAAATAAATACTAACTATGATAATTATGGCTCGATCGATCAGTTTCGAATCAAATAAAAAAAAATTAAAAAAATTATCCTTGGAAAAGCGCGAACACCTAATAGCTTAAATCGTTGTTCTCATTTCCTCGATTGCACATGAATGGCATGTTCGTAACGTGAGTTCACAACAAATTATGAAACTCTTTCCTCTTTTCCAAAGTAATTTCATAATTTAAAAATTAGAATATTGGTAATGACAGTACAGCTATAGAAGATCTGTTTTTATATGATTTGTGAGTGTACTTTTACATCATCACTATTATTATTTTGTGATATTTAAAGAAAAGCAGATGATGGTCGATCTTGATCCTCATTCTTGACTATGTCCCTGACTTGACTTGTAAACATTATTGAATAATTAATATTAGTTGTTAATGATTTATATAAAGTATATATAGATCGTGATGTGCTGTTGACAAAGACGTGAACATGTTTCACACTTTCATTCATCGCAAAAAAAAAAAAAAAAAATTGTTAAGAGAAAATAGCCCGAAATATGTAACATCATAAAACTAATTAAGTACTTAAATACTGTAAAATAAAGGAATACCAAGATCTTATTTGGAGCTTAGTCATCCAAGTTTAGCTATATATGTTTATGCATTTATTTAATATAAATTGATTTTGCAACTTTATTATGTTGATTTAGAATTTTGACTTTGTGAATTCTAAATTGAGAGATCAATATCGATATGTGATTGTAACTTTGTTTGCACTAGTTTCTTCGGCGTGCGTATGGAGTTTGATCTGATGCATTGGATCCCTGCTAAATTAATCCGCCACTGTACATTATGAATTTGTCATTTATTTTGCAGGTTATTAATAGTTGATTAATATTGTAATAAGGTTATGAGTCATCAATTTATGATTCTAGTTTCAAAATCTTAATGTTGGAATTACGTGGTGCCAAATCAATGACAAGAATGTGAGGCAGACCAATTCATTTTGTAGGTACTTGTATATGTGCAAAAAAAAAATGGTGTAAAACTGCTATATAATTTTAGTTGTTGGCTTCTTCTTAGTTGTTAGATCAAATTTAAATTGGATCTACGTGGATATGACCAAGGGTTTTTGATTTATAATTTAATTCTATTGCATCTCTATCTCTTGGGGGAGCCGCCTTTATCAAAGGAGAGTTAATTGACACTGAAAATTAAATTATATACGTAGCTAGGTAATTTTATTTTTTTTTTTTATATTTTAAATCCTCTTAGTGAAATTCTTGGCTCCCGCCACTGATCATGACATCATGTTTTTTGTAAGAAGACCGATATGTGAAGCTGAATAAAATTTCCAGGACCAACAACGGTTGTGGTGTAATGGTAAGTATTTCTTCATCCTTAACCAAAGGTCTCGAGTTCAAGCCTCGGATATGAACTCGCCTTTGTTAAGGAGCGCTTTACCTCCAATGCGAGTCTTTCCAGCGCGAATCCAGATTTTATCGGACACCAATGTGGATACCGAATACGGGGCGAGAAACAAAAAAAAAAGAATAAAATTTCCAGGAACTTGTCACTGTTTGGGTTTCAAATCAAACCAGGTAGACGTGAATATGCATGTCTAATTCTTCGATTCCACTTAATAATATTTATGATTTTGTGGACATAATAGCTACATTATCCTAACAAGTTGCTTAAAGTAACTGCTGTATTTAGTTTTTCAGTCTTTTTATAAGGATGATTGAATAGTTCTATAAGTAGAAATCTAGCTATAATTGTTATAAAGAAGTATATAGATCGTGATGGGCTATAATTATATTTATATTTATGAATAATGGTTTCGTGAATATAATAGCTATATAATCCTAACAAGTTGCTTAAAGTAAATGTTGTACTAGTAATTAATTATTCAGTCTTGTTGTAAACATGATTTAATAGTTTTATAAGTAGAAATCAAGCTAGATTTGTTATAATAAAGAAGTATATAGATCGTGAGGGGCTGTTGACAAAGACGTGGACATGTTTCAAACTTTCATTCATCACAAAGGAAAAAAAAGAGTAGGTTGTTAAGAAAAGACAACCTTAATGTGTAACATCATTAAACTAAGTACTGTAAATTGAAGGAAGAAAGAGAACTTATTTTGAGATTGGTGATCAAGTTCATTAATTATGTCTATATTTTCACTAGTAAATTTTTCTATGCAGCGGCAGATTGAAAATTTAAACATTGTGACTCCTAAATTAAATGAATGAGTGCTAAAATATATACATTTATATAACTTTATTTAAACTCATTTTTCACACACATATGTATAGATTTTGATCAGAGACGGACCCAAGATTTAAAAGTAACGGGGTACATGAGCGAACTGCTCAACCAGTATCCCAATTAAGCTTTTAATCTTAAGGGTTTCAAGTAAAACATATAATCGTTTTAACATATATGTACTATATATTCAAAAAATTAAAGTTGTCGAAGTTAACGGGTTCGATGACCACTCTTCGGTAGGTCCGTCTCTGAGTTGGACCCTAAGTGGATTGAACTCAGTTTGAACCTGCTGCGAGCTCATTTTTAAATTAATAATCTACCATTGTCGTTATGAATTTGCCATATGTTAATTAGCAGGCTATTTGATTATTAATATTTACAATAAAAAGTAAGCTATCAAATCATCATTACAATTTCAAAATCTAAAGATTGGCACTACATGGTGACAAATCAATGACATGTATGTGAGGAGGCAGACCAATTCATTCATTCATCTAATTCTTTGAATAGTTGTATGCAACAAATGTTCTACCACTATATTGTTATAAAAATAATTATATTGTGAATGTTCATTTATTACTCCGCTATAGATAATCTTCCTGAAGAAGATTATCCATTTAGTACTCTATTGAAGTTTATCTACAAGCAGCTGATGCAGGCAGGTTGCAAGCAGCTCAATGAAATGATTTGCAGCAGCTTCTTATTAAACAGGCAGGTTGCAAGCAGCTCATGCAGACAGCTTACAAGCAGCTAAAGAAAAGCCTCGCAGCTGCTTTCTGAAAAGCCTCGCAGCTGCTTCCTTTCTTTTATAAATAGAGGAGTTTTCAGTTCATTATGTACATGAATTTGAAGTTGAATAATATATCAGTTTCTCTCTATACTTGTCTTCAGTTTATCTACTTTATAGTATTTATTTTATAACACGTTATCAGCACGAGACTCTGTCATTTTGAGCACTTACTTCGAATTTAATTTCTATATCATGTTCGTCTCCGATGTAAGGCGACACTCTTATGTCCGTGGTTAGATCTTGTTCATAATGAGTATCATAAGGCAGATTATATCCATGAGGTGGTGAGTTTTTCTTCTTGGCAGTAGTGATATAGATATCACTTACATCTGGTATGGCCAAATTTGCATAATTTAATTTGAGTCTTTTGCTTATATTTTAATATCATTATCATCGCTTGCTTGGTTATATGTTACGTATATAGTACCTATTTTGATATTTGTTTTCATCCTAATTATCTTTAAAAAGGATTACAAAGTGGATAACATTGTTAGATCCACTTAAACTCCAGCAGAGTTTGCAAGAAATATACAACCATCAGAAGTGGTTATATTTTGTATATCTCATTGTAACTAAAATTCGTTAACCACCAGAAGTGGTATATGCCTATGACCACCAGAAGTGATAATTTAGGCTTTCTATGGTTACAATTAAAGATAAGCTAGAGAAATATTCTCTATACATGCACACATCGATTTGCTCCTGAAGTAGTAAATATTTTAAAAGAGGTTGAAGCATCACAATTGATGTGATTAATGCGCGTTCAGATAATTATATTCGATTTCCTGAAGGATGAGAATTTCTAATAAATATTAATCCATTACATGAAATGAATGTGATAATATTAATAAAGTCGTAAATATGAACGTGCTCTTGATGTAAATATATTACAATTCACCTCCAGAAGAGGTAATATGATTGAGAGAATATATACTCAATTTTTCGTATTTCAATTTGCTCCTGAAGAAGTAACACAATTGAAATTTTCTCCCGAAGCAGGAAAATATTATGAAACTGTATTTTTCTGTGCGTAAATAAAATAATGAGCTATTCAAAGTTATTTTTGAAGCATATTTTCATTCCCTGTAGTGAATGAAGAAATACCATAACTCACCTCCGAAAGAGCTAGAATAACAGATGATATAAATATTATTTTTGTGGCATAAAGATCATTATCGCACGTACCTGTTGTACGTAAAACATCTTGGATAATTTTATTAAGTATCATTCTAAGGCAAAATCATTCTTGTAGAATGCTTTCTACTACAACTACATTGATATATTATGGTTAGTTATTATTAACTACCCCGAAGAAAATAACAACTCATGTATATTTCCCTGAAGGGTGTAATGACTATGTGGTTGCCGCTTTGATATAAAATATTCATATGTTAATGGCGTTTCTCCCTGAAGGAGACACAAAGTTGGTGGTAAAAATATTGAAATTCTTGATTTCTTACATTTATAAATTTAGAATTGTCTTTATATTATTTATTTGATTATGATTTTCTCTCATGATACCGAAAGTGTCTGAGCAATATTTGATAGTACAAAATGTATCAACAACTCCTGAAGAGCTAGATGTTTGTCTAGAAGACACATGACACCAGTAGTGTCCGATAAATATTAGATTGTGGATAATAAACGAAGGCTCTCGGAGAGCTTATATACAAATATGTCATTCTTATTATATGATTATGGTCAAAACATATGATGTAGTAAACCCGAAGTTTACTGATACAAATGGCTATCATATTGAGACTACAAATGATTGAAAGATTGAAAATCTTCACGTTTCCACAATCATATAGGGTAAATATGTATGTGAAAAGTTACCCGCCTTATTCTTCAAATTTGTACTACATCATGTATCACAGTATACCAGAAGTTTACTAATGCAAAAGCAGCCACAGTAAATCAAAAATTTACTGATACAAAAATAGCCACAGTAAATCAGAAGTTTACTGATGCAAAAGTTTATGCCATAGTAAATCAGAAGTTTACTTAGAGATAGCACATGTCATGATAAACTTTAAGATTTTATTCGCCATTTTTAAATGAGCTATTTGAGAATTCAGATAAGCATATACTGAAGAACTAGAAGATTCTTCAAAAATTCTCTTGTGTTGCTTGTTCTCGTAATAACTTGATTATACCAACTAAAGTTGGGACTAAAATCCCCGAATTCTGAAATATATAAAAGGTGAATATGAGCTCATTCACCTATCATGTGAACCACTTATAGATGCATATATAAGATGGTTATATATATGTTTATTGTCAACCTGCAGTTTGACATTTGAAATTGTCTTTCTCAATTAAGAGCATAATTTTCAGATTATGAAATCAAGATAATTCATCTTGATGATGCTGGTTTATATTCAAGCTAGTTTAGCATTGAATACCTCCTATTAATGGCTAAACTATTACTTATGAGAACAAAGCCTCATGTGTTGGTCTAAGATTTCCTAAATTGCATACATCAGCACTTGTATGCATCAGACCAACAAAATATGATAAGTCATCCCCTCACAATTGGTTTAGGATCAGAAACCAAATATTTTTACTATCTAATAACTTTTGATGTGTGGTATATTATTAATTTCTCTACCACAATACACAAAGATATGTTTTTCAAAGAAGATTTGGGATATATGTTAGTTTTTCTAACATTTGGGGGATGGAATAAAACAGTTGGAAAATATACTATATGAATTGAATTATCATTAATATGATCCTCGCTTAAAAGATAATTCAAGTCAAATGCCGGAAGCATTTGCTGATCCAAAATTAAATATCATATTTCAACTGCAAATGCTCCTATTAAAATTAAGTCCCTGAAGGATAGAGTTTACTATACGCATGAAGCGTGGTAGATCAATCGGTTCCAAAGGTAACAATCCTTGAAAAGAATAGGAGCAAATAATCAAAATGATCATAATAAGGAGGAAATAAGCTCTGGAAGAGCCCACGACATAAAATTTCATGAAACTCCGGAAGAAGTTCAGGTACCTAAAAATAAAGAAAGTGATGAGATCTCAACAAGTTATGTCGCTTGCGAACCGATATGAAATGATCGTCGACGATATATTTGATACAATATAGTGCACAATATTGTAAAAGATTGTGAGGATCGGACCTGTAGTCCAGACACCTGAAGATGTCATGCCATCTAAATGCAAGGCATAACCTATATGACTCATTTGATTAAGTCTATATGAAGATCCCTGAAGGATTTAAAATGCCTGAAGCATATAGTTCAAAGCATCATGAAATGCATTCAATCAAAGTATAAAGATCTTTGTACGGTTTAAATCAATCTGGGCGCATGTGATATAATCGCCTCACTGAATTGATGAATGAAGATTATGTAAATGAAGGCATTTGTCCATGCATTTTTACAAAGAAAACAACATCATAGTTTGTTATACTTGTTGTTTATGTTAATGGCATAAATATCATAGGAACTCTAGAAGAGCTCCAAAGGGAAAAACTTTGTCTTAGTCTGCAAATTGAATATTTAGCAGACGAGATCTTTATCCATCAATCTGTCTATATAGAAAGGGTCTTAAAATGCTTTTACATGGACAAAGCGCACCCATTAAGTACACCAATTGGGTGTTCGATAACTTGAAGTGAATAAGGATCCGTTCTGATCACAAGAAGAGGATGAGGAACTCCTTGGTCCTGAAATACTCTATCTCAGTGCAATTGATGCACTTATGTATCTTGTTAATGCTACAAGGCCTGACATAACATTTTCTATTAATTTACTAGCAAGATATAGCTCTTCTCCTACACGGAGACATTGGAATGGGATTAAGCATATATTGCGATATTTAAAGGGAACTCTTGATATGAGTTTATTTTATGCTAACAAAGGTAGTGCAGATCTTGTTGGTTATGCAGATGCATGTTATTTATCCGATCCCCATAAAGTTCGATCTCAAATCGGGTATGTGTTTACATGTGGAGGTATTGTCATATCATGGCGCTTCACAAAGCAATCTATTGCTGCTACTTCTTCAAATCATGCTGAGATAATAATTATTCATGAAGCAAGTAGGGAATACATATGGTTGAGATCAATGATTCATTTTATTCGAGAAAAATATGGGTTGGAATGTGATAAAAGACCCACAATTTTATACGAAGACAATGCTGCATGCATAGTCCAATTGAAGGGAGGATTCATAAAAGGAGATAGAACGAAGCACATTTCACCAAAATTATTCTATACACACGGTCTTCAGAAAAATGGTGACATTGATGTGCAACAAATCCGTTCAAGTGATAATCCGGCAGATTTATTCACTAAATCTTTACCAACTTTAACTTTTGAGAAGATGGTATACAAGATTGGAATGCGAAAACTTAAATATTTGAAACAAGGTTTTCATTAGGGGGAGTAAAATACGCGATGTACTCTTTTTTCCTTACTAAGGTTTTTTCCCACAGGGTTTTCCTTATAAGGTTTTTAATGAGGCAGCTAGCAATGCGTATTACTAAATATGTGTACTCTTTTTCCTTCACTAGGATTTTTTCCACAGGGTTTTTTTCTAGTAAGGTTTTAATGAGGCACATTATCTTTTAATGAACATCCAAGGGGGAGTGTTATGAAAATAATTATATTGTGGATATTTATTTATTACTCCGCTATAGATAATCTTCCTGAAGAAGATTATCCATTTAGTACTCTGTTGAAGTTTATCTACAAGCAGCTGATGCAGGCAGGTTGCAAGCAGCTCAATGAAATGATTTGCAGCAGTTTCTTATTAAACAGGCAGGTTGCAAGCAGCTCATGCAGACAGCTTACAAGCAGCTAAAGAAAAGCCTCACAGCTGCTTTCTGAAAAGCCTCGCAGCTGCTTCCTTTCTTTTATAAATAGAGGAGTTTTCAGTTCATTATGTACATGAATTTGAAGTTGAATAATATATCAGTTTCTCTCTATACTTGTCTTCAGTTTATCTACTTTATAGTATTTATTTTATAACATATATATAATTTTAGTAACGTTGTTGGCTTATTCTTCTTAGTGATTAGATCAAATTTGAGTCGGGTCTACGTAGATATGGCCAATAATTTTGGATCTAAAATTTATACTATATCTTTATCCTTTGGGATGGGTCTTTATCCGAATTCTGCATGAACGCAGAATACTTTATGCTCCGTGCTATCCTTTCTATATCTCTATCCCTTGCCAAGGCATCGATCATGTTTTTGTAGGAAACTGACCAAATTGGCTGAATAAAGTTTCTAGGAACTTGTCCAATTTATTGGTTCCACTTATGGTTTAGAATCTCGAAATTTCATAAAGAATATTCGATCACAAATATATCAAAGACATCAAATACTGTAAAGATGCCAAAGTGATCCAGGGAAAGTTTTAGCTCAAAATGAACTTAAACTCTAGGTTGTTATCTGATATGTTCCAATGAAAATAATTTACATACTAAAACAAGAAAATAACAATGAATCGGAAACCAAAAGGGTAAATTAAAGGAAGGGGTTTAATTGAATTTCATTCGTCAAAAAAATTATATTGTATAAATAAGGGATAAAACTAGCCCTTTTTCCCTTTTTGGTCATATGCAAGCTATTGAATATCGATCTTTGACACAAGGAAAACTTATAGTAAAGTGGTAAAGGAGGTTCTAAAATTATTTTTTGAAGTTGGTTCAAATCCTAGTATGATATTTTTGGATTCCTTTGTATAAATTTCTATCTCTTGGATAAGGATAGATTTTACCTCAACAATTAGAGCAAATTTAAGGGCAACCTTGAATCTTTAAGAGAAAACATACCACATTATTTTAATAAAAAAATATAATATTCAAACCAAAATGATCACAATATTCTATTTTAAATACAATATCAAACTAAACATAAATTTGAAAGACAATATTCAAAGTTAACATACCATAATACTCTAATTTGAAATATAATATTCAAACCAAATATACCATATATTTTAATTTGAAATACGATATTCAAACCAAATATATAGTATTCTAATTTGGAATACGATATTCAAGGTAACTATACCACAATATTTTAAAATACAGTACTCAAACCAAACATACTATAATTTCCTAATTTGTATATAATATTCAAACCAAACATACTACATTATTCTAATTTGAAATACAGTACTCAAACTAAATATACGACAATATTCTAATTTGGAATACAATTTCCATTCAAATCAAATATATCGTTATTCTAATTTAAAATACAATATTCAAACCAAATATTCCATAATATTTGTAACGACCCAACCGGTCGTTTCGACTTTTAGAAACTCGTTCCCTAAAATAAAACTCTCCGAACATTGCTTTTATTAATTTATGACTCGCGAGGATGGTTGGTTCGGGATTTGAAAGTGATTGGGTTGAAATCGGAACACTTGGTTCCTTAAGTTAACTTTAAATGGACAAGTTTGACCTCGGTCAACATTTTGAGAAAACGACTTTGGAATCGGGATTTGACGGTTCCAATAGGTTTGTATGCTGATTTCGGACTTGGGCGTATGTTCGAATCGAGTTTTGGATAACCCGGGAGCATTTTGGTGCTTAATAGTGAAAATTAACTATTTGAAGGTTTAAAATTCTTTAAATTTGGTTTGGAGTAGAATTTTGAGTAATTGAAGTCCGTTTGGAATTTCGAGTTTGGAAATAGTTCCGTATATTGATTTAAGACTTGCACGCAAATTTTCGTGTCATTCCGAATAGTTTAAGTATATTTCGGTGCATTGGAAGTAAATTGAAGAACTTGAAATTCTTAAGTTTGAATCAATTTGGTTTAGGGTATGATTCTTAGATTTGATGTTGTTTTACGCGCTCCGAGAGTTCGAGCGAGTCCGTTTTATGATTTCAAACCTGTTGGTATGTTCGGGCGGGGTCCCGGGGGTCCCGAGTGTTAACTGGACGAGGCTCGGACCAATTTTGGGAAGTTGAGCAAGGAACTGAAGCTCCCAGCTACTGTCATAATCGCACCTGCGCTTGGACAGCCGCAGGTGCGAGCTCGCAGGTGCGAACGAGAGAAACCTGCCTAGCCATCGCAGATGCGAAGCATTTGGCGCACCTGCGAACGCGCAGGTGCGATGGCCTTGTGCGCAGAAGCGAAAAAATGCGCAGGTGCGAAGGGATGGGCGCACCTGCGCTTGCGCAGAAGCGAGCATTTCTTCCGCAGGTGCGGAACCAGGAAAAGAAGGAAAATGCGCACCTGCAAGGAATTTCCGCAGGTGCGAAAGTCGCATGTGCGATACTCCTTCCGCAGGTGTGAAAAACCTGTCTGGGCAAAACCTTAAAACGGACGAAAACTCAGTCCATTTCTTTCTATTTTTTATCCATTGTTGGGCGATTTCAGAGCTCTTTGTGAGGAGTTTCAACTATCAACTTGGAGGTAAGTTAATTCTACACCCTTTGAGTTAAATACATAGATTATAAGTAGATTATAACTAGTAAATCTTAGAAATCAAAGAGTTAGATGAAAAACCTAGATTTTTATAAAAATGAGATTTTGACCACGAAAATAGTTATGGAATTGGGTAGAAATTATATATTCAAGTTCTTGAGATTATGGGTAACGTTTTCATCCGAAAATTTTTAGAATCCGAGCACGTGGGCCCAAGGTGAATTTTAAGAATTTTACCATTTTGGATAGGGTTATTTATTTAATAGATGAATTTTGAATTTATTGAACATATATTAATTATTTTATATAACTTTTGGATAGTTTCGGATTTTTCGGCATCGAATCGAGAATTTTACGCGACGCGATAATTGGAAAGTGGACTTTGAGACGAGGTAAGTCTCTTGTCTAATCTTGTGAGGGAAAAATTATCCCATAGGGATTAAATTGAATAATTGTTGCTAATTGCGGGGGCTACGTACGCACGAGGTGACGAGAGTCCGTGCGTAGCTACTATTAATGCTAAAGTCCGGGTAGTTTAGGACTCAAAGTATGGATTACTTGTGTAAATTATATTCTTTGATTAATTAATATTAATTGATATATATGAATATATTGTGAATTGTTAGATAAAGATATTAAAGGATGGAAATCTCATATGCTTGATTTTCTGTTTAAATCAATTAATTGTTAAAAGAAATTATTCTCCTCCCGAATTTATCTCATAATAAATATACTCTCCTTCCGGAGGTACCTAAGAAAATGTCCTCCTTTCTTGTGGAGCGGGCCGAACGCCTCAGCAGGATAGATGCATCTATGGATCGCGCCGCACGTCCCTCGACAGTGTACACGACACTCTGGATCGGATCGTACGTCCTCGGCAGAAATCGTGCTTAATAATAATAATAATTACACGATACTTTAATAATTTATTTCAGCTTGCGAAGCTAATTGATAAATTGAAAAATTCTTGGAATTTAATGAATTATTATTCTTGCTTGTTAAGGAATTAATTATTATTCCTGTAAATGAGATTTAATTGATAAATTAAAAATTTATTGAAATTGAATTGCAGCTGTAAAGCTATTTGATAAATTGGAAGTTTTATTGAAATTGCATGATTTAAATAAATAAATTGGAAAATTATTGCATTTGAAGGATTTTTTATTATTTCTGCTAATTGAATAAAATTATTGTTAACTCTGTGAACCATGTTGATTTGAATAATTACAATTTATTCCAATTATTATTATTGACCCATAGTGAGTGTCAAAGGCGGCTATATCGTCTCTACCACTTCGAGATTAGGCTTGATACTTACTGGGTATACGTTATTTTCGTACTCATACTGCACTTGCTGCACATTTTATTGTGCAAGTACATATATGTATAGCGACCTTGTGGGCGCAGATGTGTGGTTAATAATTGTGGGGACACAGGTGAGCTGCATTCTATATTACGATCTACAACTAACAGAGTCTCCTTCAGAGTTATTATATTTTCCTGTCTAATTTGTATTCTGGACAGATGCTGTATTTTATTTTTAATTCCCTAGTAAATGCTCATGCACTTGTGACTCCAGATTTTGGGAATGGTTGTGAATTGTTTAGAAATTTAGTTGCTAAAAATATTTATCATTTACTCTATGAGTTTTATCTTTACAATTTCATTGAAGAAATTTTTATTTCAAAAATACTAAAATGGGTAATTAAGTTAATTGATTATGGTTGGCTTGCCTGACAGTGGTGTCCGGCACCATCACGGCCTTTAATTGGATTTTGGGTCGTGACAACATGGTATCAGAGCCCTAGGTTCACGTAGGTCTCACGAGTCATGAGCAAGTCTAGTAGAGTCTTGCGGATCGGTATGGAGACATATGTGCTTATCTTCGAGAGGCTACAAGGCTGTTAGGAATACTTTCCTTTTTGATTCCTCATTGTGCGATTCGATTCCTTTGAGGCTTATGCCTACATTTTCTTCATATTCAATCTTATGTGAAGTGAAACGCTTGTTATAAATTGTGGATCGAGGAAATTTTTAATGGTACTACAAATGTAGTGCGGGATGTTTCTCCCTGTGTAATTAATTGGGCTATTGTCGTCGCCTTGCGGAAGGCCGCTCTATCATTTCAGTTCAGTATCAATACTACCTAAGGTTTTGAGATTTGGTATTGATTGTTATGTCGATTCATGCATTGTTATCGCATAGTGTTTATGTAATGGTAGAATGCCTGTCTATGTGTTAGGGCAGTAAACGACTTGAAAGAGGGTTTTTCTCAGTACATTCAGAGGTTCCATGTTTTAATTCTAGCAGAGAAAAGGCAATCGAACTATGAATGTTCAGGTTTGTGGTTGATGAAGTAACGAAGCTTGATATTTTCGAGTGTGGTAGAATTCTCAATTTTGATGTGGTGTCATCGCCTTGTAAAATGCATTAAGGTTCGCCAGTGTTATGGTTTTCTTCAACTCGCCTTCACGACAGGGTGTTAGGAATTTGTATAGGGGAAACAATCGTTAGAGATCGAGGTGTGCAGTGATTTAGGATCGAAGCAATGTTTCTAGCGTTGATATCTCAAGAAGGATGATCGTCAAGAAGGTTTAAAGCTGGTAACGAGCTATTGGTTCAAGTGCTATAGAGACGGATTTTGAGTTAAAACAACAACTGGACAACGAAGGATGAGGAAGGACATGTGGTAGGTGCCTTGCAGTGGTTAGGCTCTGAAAAGGCCAAGTGTAAGAAAACAGAAGCAGAGTAGTTGCTTAAAGGAGATGGTTGACCAAAGTGGGAGAGTGCCAAGGTGGCACATGGGTTACGTGGTAGGATGATTACATGTCTTGAGGAACGTTTGGAGTGATTTGGGATGTAGAATGGACAATGACTAGGTCTACGGACTTAAAGTTGTAATATTAGCTACTATATTGAGGAATATTGGATACAACAGGAGGAAGTTCCTTGATATGAAGAAGGATACAACATGACTTTGGATTGGAAGGTATTGTCGCACCTCTAGTTGACGTCCATGAGGAGTGAACGGACTGGTGCAACTGGTGAATAAGCCTGGACTCAAGATGCTCTACCGATTTCGTAGTATTTGCACCCAGTGCAGCGGCGTTGGAATATGTCGGCATGTAATTTCCACAGGTGGGTTATCTCCTGTGAGCAGGTTAGCGGTTGCGTGGTATTGACGAAGCTTTCGGTAAGAAATTTAATATGTAAATGTGGCTAGTGGTTCGGAGTATTTATTAAAGGTTAATAGAATGATTTCGAGAAAATTTGGCGAGTTGTGTGTGCAGGATCATGTGAACAATGAATAAAGAATCTCGGTGGATTCCAACAATTTTATAATTGTAGCTTCAAGCTAAGTGGGAGAGCCCCACCGTCTATGATTGGATTGCGTAGTGTCAACTTGTGCGGTTTCTGGTTATCGGTGTATTGGCGGGTCATTGCAACTAAGAAAAGAAAACATCAGTGGTAATTTGAGCAAAGTATTTGGGGAATGTGTGCCATATTTGGCCTTATTAATTCATATTCAAGTTTTTGAAAGACTCAGAGTTTATGCTTCGTGTAGATGTAATGCACGGGAAAGTAAAATAGTCGGATGTTTCCTTGATAAAGTGTCCATGTGCTAGCAGGGCCTTGGAATTGATCATGTTTTGGAACAAGTCAGAGCAAGTGACTCTCAATAACGATCCTAGTGGATTCAACAATTTAAAGTGTGGTATCTAAGGATCTCGAGTCTATAGTATGGTTGAGTATCGAGCTTTTGCAGCAGATTATGAAACGGGGCTTGGAGTATTCTGTGTTATCTTCAGGTTGTGGTATAGCATTAGAGAAATGAAAGAAAATAACTTCGGATTCATAAAAGAAGTATCAGTATGGGTGTACCAATTGAAGATGTAAAAGTGCGCACAAAGAGGGATATGAGATGATTAGTGGGTTTTGAAACAGCGTGGTCTCGTGAAATAAGGTCACTCGGGGATCGGGGCTGCCCGCCTGCAGTAGGCCTTATAGGCTTATTTATTATACGGATCGGGACTGCCCGCCTGCAGTAGGCCATATCGGCTTTATATTACGCTTGGGCTGAAGGAGCCCCTCCGGAGTCTGTACACACCCCCAGTGAGCGTAGATGATTATATATATATTCGGGATAAACTTCCCAGGGCATGGGCTTGTATTATTTATTTATATTATGATGAATATTTCTTGGACATGGATCTTGTCCGTATCATTTAGATGTGGGGGTAAATTACCTAGGGCTGGATTGGCCTTATACGGTACTGAGGGACTGACTGTCAGTCAATGTGAATATATATACGAGATGGAATATCCCTGGGCTGGATTGGCCATAGACAGTACCGAGTGACCGAATGATTTGTGACCAGTAGTACAGGAAGTCTTTCCACTGAGATGTCACATTCCTCATATCATGCAGTATTGATCTATTTTGCTTGTACCGAGTTTAACTGTTGAACTTGAAAGCATGCCTACATTTTTATACCATTATTTATGTATTGGACTGTACCTGCGGAGCTCGTCACTACTTTTAGCCCAGGGGTTAGTCTTGTTACTTATTTAGTTGGTTGTACTCATACTACTCTCTACACCTCGTGTGCAGATCCAGGTGCTCCCGGATACGACGACTGCTTGATTTCGGAGTTATTTCTTTTGGATACAATCAATGTAGCTGCTTGACGTCCGCAGACTTGATTCTCTTCCTGTTTAGTTATTGTACTATTCTATATTTTAGATAGTGATTTTTATCACTCAGACTTTGTATTCATTTAGATGATCTTGTACTTAGTGACACCGAGTTTTGGGAGTGTTTATATTTATATTTGTGAGATTTCTTCTGCTGAATTTAATTATTATGTTTTTAAATTTAAAAGATATGGTGTTTCATTGGGATTGTCGGCTTGCCTAGTATTGAGTTAGGCGCCATCATGACAGGTGAAATTTTGGGTCGTGACAAGTTGGTATCAGAGCCTAGGTTACATATGTCTCACGAGTCATAAGCAGGTTTAGTAGAGTCATGCGGATTGGTACAGAGACGTCTGTACTTATATTCGAGAGGCTGCCGAACCCTTAGGAAAATTTCACTTTCTTATATTCTATAGTGCATAATTGATTCATCTTGAAACATAACTCTTTGAATTCCTTCCATGCATTCGTGTTCGCATGTGAGTGCTCCGTACCAGTTGTGCATCGCTGGCTTATGATTCCATGAATGGGGTTCGAGATGTGTTTTCTATGTTTTGGTGATAGGCCAGTCTGGAGGACTTGAGGCCAGGATTAGACCGCAACTTAGGCTCGGTAGTTTCAGTTGTGTGAACTTATACAATTGGACTCATATGTACGGTAGTGTCCCTATGATTGGAATTTATGGCTCGATGAACGGATAGATGACCATATGGTGATTATATTGTGACTACGGGATGTGTTCAGATGGTTTGAAAGTGAGACAAAAAAAATATTTGCTTGAGATGTAAAGAGGACTATTAGGTATTTGACTTCTGTCTCGAATTGACGTAGAGTCTGGAGTTATGAATGTATTGAAGGATCGTTCACATGGTGTAATTGTGGAACAAATTAAATTTTTGTGTCTTGTTGATGAGTTCAAACTAATGAAGGTTAAGTGATTACGTAGTAGTTGTGGCAGTAAAGATGGTATAGAAAGATGCTAGTTTGAGGCTAAACATGCGGGTTATCACCTGCAGAATAAACTACAGAGGTGTAATCTTTATAATGTTGTGTGAAGAATCTTCTTTCCTATTAGTAAGGCAGATGTATTGAGATTTGAATTTGAATTAGTCAAGAAAGTTGACCTGAACATCACGGGAATTGAAGGTGAGCTTAGTAGACGATTTGAGGTACCATATAGGTTATGTTGCATGAGCTTGGGAAGAATTTAGTTAAATCTAACTACGGTGTTATGGAAGTAATTGAATATGGGTATTGTGAATTATTGAATATTTTGATCTATGGCCTTGAGCCAAGTGGGGGAGCCTGCTATTGACAATTCGATTTCATGGTTATATGTTAAATTTAGGTTTTGGTCCGAGACATACTTGTGGAACAGTTATGAATGCATAGGCTGAGATCAAGGATGACTCAAGTAAGGAAATTTCCCGAATACGGGATATAATACACTTATGAAATTATGAAAAACAAAATCATGGAAGGATTAAGTTGTTAATTGCAAAGAATGTAGCTCGCATGGAATATGAATTCGACCGGTGGTGTTAAGGCAGGGTTACTTCTTTGAGTATTTTTGTGCTAATGGGGCATGTGTCTTTTGGCCCGTTTGGGTGGTGCAATTCAAGTTTGAGCAGAGTGGGTGACTCTCGAGAAGGTTCTAATGGGTTTGAGATTTATATATGACAATTGAGAATTTTTTCGGACTTGTGTATGGATAGAATATGAGATTTTCGTTTGATGGTGCCGGGACTTGTGGTAATTCCGTATGACTATGGATTCTATTCTCGAGTATAAGAAATGTAAAAGAACAATTTTAAGTCTCCATAAGGTCTTTTCAGAGTGGGTGTCTCGGTTGTGGTATTTATTAGAGTAATTATGATGTGGTGAGGCTCTACAGATGTTTGGTGGTAATATTCTTGGGTTTGGTAACCTACGTGGCTTGGTCGAGTTAGAGGAATTCAATCTTGATAGCTTGATTATGTGCAAACAGATTTCAAAGTGTTCTTGATGGTTTTTACCATGAGTTGAGCCGGATATTTTCTATCGGTGTGAGGAACGTGTTATGTATTGTGATTTCCTCCTACAAGGGAACAGATGGAAAATTTCTACTAATCTGGTATGTATTTTACTGGTGACTCAGAGTTGATATGAAATTCTCGTACTCTTCGTATGGTGACCTAATAGAGGCGGTGTGTCATGTGAGATTGAGAATTGCACATACAAGGTGGTCAGTTCAGTTTTGAAGGGAAGGTCATGAATTATGGACAATATGATTAGTTCCGAACATTTAGATGAATGTTATAACTGCTCAGTAATTCCTGAGAATGGTGCACATTTCAGAAGGCGCATTGTGTTTTGACTTACGGATGTTCATTAGTATTGCGGTACACACCTGGTTGATAGACTGTTGATATTCAAATTATTGTTATGTGGTACTGAAGAATCATAGAAGTATTCCTCATGGGATGATCGTGTATGAGAGATGTATTAGACATTCAGGCGGTGGAGTTGGGATCAAATATGGTGATTCGTGTGTTCTATGGATTTGGAGACTGAGAGTTCTCAGAAACAGGTTGTTTCGTGGTTGTGGACTGTGAAGATGTGGCCAAGCCTAGTCAAATGATAGTATGTGTTATGGTTAGGTCATTATGGACTTTTGGAGGGCTATTTGTCCATTCGTGGATGGCCGGAGTTGATTTGGGGGCCCATTGATAGGCCCAATGAGGATGTGTATTCTACACCGGGTCGGATTTGTTGACTTCGAACTGCTATTGTTGAGGGATATGCCATTCGGTTAGAATTGATTTTTATTCGTATCGGATATGTTCTATGTGTTACTCTTCTATGCTTCGAAAGGTTGTGATTCATTGGTTATATGTACACATGGTGCGGTTCTGTTTGGGCCTTATAGCAGAATTCGAGTGAGATGGTGATTGGGGTGTGGAATGGTTGATTGCGCCTTAGTTATGGTCTTTCCAGATTGTGGTATATTATGTTATTTGTTTCTCCATGGTTATGGTTATGCACTTCATGTACTTGATGTCAAATTGCATGTGGTTGTTGATTTTGAGCATTGTGGCTTGAGGTATTTCATATGGACCACTGCTTGGATGGGGTCACGCATTGCAGCTGGGTTATGTCGGGAGATGATCCTTTGTGTTAGATTCATGTATCTTGGTTTTACTAGGTATGATGGGTTCGTAGCATTTTGGTTATGGTGGTACTTATTGAACTTTCGGGATGGTTCCCTTATTTGAGTCATTTTCCATGATTGAGTATATTTGGAATGTTGCTTATTCGTGCACAAATTGCACGGGTTATGGCTTTAGATTGATTGATGTGGCATGTCACTATAGTGGTTGTATTGGATGAGATGAGGTCATTGAACCTAGAATGGATTCTATCAGATTTGATTACAATGTGTAGGAAGAATAATTTAGAATTTGGCTTAAATAATTGGCTATGGTACTTGTTGAACGAGGGAAAGCTCCGTGACTTGTTGATCTGGTAAGTGGTCATGAAATTTTGTGTGTTTCTTTCATTATCGGTAGTGTATGAAGGTTTTGGAGTGAGGCGTTGTTTGATATGTGGTTTAATACCGGTATCGGGTTTGTTTTTAAGCAACTATAATGATTAGAAACTATTACGAGTATACGGGTTATGTGGTATATCATGTGATTACATCTGGAGTTATGGCCAAGGCTTAATACAACTTGTTAAGACTCATACAGAGTGTAAATATGAGATTCGGGTCTTTAAAAGAAATTTTTGGATGTTGGAAATTAGATTCCAAGGTTTATGGGCTAATGCTAAATTAGTAATTTTCAGTTATGTGATATCATCAGGCCTATATGGAATAGGGTGACGTGGGATCACCCCCGGGTATGTGCGTGATAAGGTGAAATAGTGATTTGAAGGTTTAGGAACAACTCTTGGCACGTTCGAGGATGAACGTATGTTTAAGTAGGGGAGAATATAATGACCCGGCTTGTCATTTTGAGAATTAGCATTCCGTTCGATGGCTTAAGATCTCAAGCAGCTTTGAAATGTGTATTATGACTTACCGGGTTAGTTGGTTCAGGTTCGGAGTGATTTCAGAATAAATTGCGACACTTAGTCTCTTAATTGAAAGTCTAAGTTGGAAAAGTCGACCGGATATTAACTTATGTGTAAACAACCTCGGATTTGGATTTTGATGGTTCTGTGAGCTCTGTTAGGTGATTTTGGACTTAGGAACGCGTCCGGATTTCGATTTGGAGGTCAGTAGTAGAATTAGGTTTAAAATGCCGAAAGTTGGAATTTTAGAAAGTTTGACAGGGAGTGAATTTTTTGATATCGGGGTCGCATTGGATTTACGGAAGTTGGAGTAGGTTCGTGGTGTCATTTATGACTTGTGTGCATAATTTGAGGTCAATCGAACGTGATTTGATAGGTTTTGACGTCGTTTGTAGAAGTTATAAATTTCAAAGTTCATGAGGCTTGAATCCGTGGGAAATTCGTATTTTTGATGTTGTTTGAGGTGATTTGAGGGTTTGCCCAAGTTTGTATAGTGTTTTAGGACTTGATGGTATCTTTGGTTGAGGTCCCGGGGGCCTCAGGTAAGTTTCGGGGTGAGTTTTGAGCGAGTCCGGGCATTTTGACATTCTGATGTTGTTCTGGAACATTGGAAGTACGGACCACACAATTTCATGTGCAGAGGCATATTTTTGAGTGTTGTAGCAGATGAAAAAGTGCTGCAGCAGATGAAAATGTGCGGATCGCAGAGGAAAAATGCGGACCGCACAATTTTGAATACGACTGCACTTCAGGGTGTTCTGCAGGTTCGCTGGCCCGACTTCGGAAGCTTATATCTTTTGATCCACAAGGAATTTGGAGATGATTCAAAACGGAACGTAGTAGCCCTTCGTGTCTATTTTCCGGAAAGATAAAGAAATCATCATTTGGACATATGCAGAGAAGGTTATGGCCAATTTACAAAAGCCTGGTAGTGGAGAGGCTGTGAAGTGTAGCCGCACAATTTTTGTACTACCACAGAACTTGGAAATGTGCGGACCGCACATTGGGAAGTCAGAGGGTGTACTATATAACCGAGGCCTAGGGTATTATTTTATTTTTGGACCTAGAGAGCTCGGGTTGTGACGATCTTTCGTAGGCTGTTCAAGAAATTCATTGGGGTAAGTGATTTTAACTCGGATTTGGTTAATATACATGAATATATCATTATTTTCATCATCCAATTAGTATTTTGAGATGGAAATTTGGAAAAAATTGTAGAAATTTTATAAAATATATTTTTGGGATTTAAATACCGATTCGAAATCGGATTTGAGTGAAATTAGTATGGTTGAACTCGTAATTGAATGAGTTGTCGGATTTTGTGAGTTTCGTCGGATTCCGAGATGTGGGCCCCACAGGCAATTTTTGAGTTAAATTTCGGACTTTGTTAGAAAATTAGTATTTTCATATGGACTAAATTCCTATGATTTGTATTGACTGAATCAAATTAATTGTGACTAGATACGAGGCTTTCAGAGGCAAATTTGCAAGGCAAAGGCATAGCGGAGTAAAACATTACACGGTTTGAGGTAAGTAACACTTCTAAACTTGGTTCTGAGGGTATGAATCCCCAAATCGGTGTTATATAAATTGTTCTGAGGTGACACACACGATAGTTGACGAGCGTGTGGACGTGCACCATTAAAATTGTGACTTGAATAAATTCTGTGAAGTTGTAAAAATTAAAGAGTCATGTTATTATCTGAACATTTCCCACAAGTTAGAGAAATTGAGCTGAGACTCTTATTAAAGATCATGTTTAGGCTTTCTGCCGATATTTTGGGACCCATGGGGTCATGTAGCTGTTAAATTAATTATTTTAAAATATATATTTCATACTTAGTCATGCTCATATATTGTGAGGATATTTATGGGATCGGGGCTGCCCATCTGCAGCAAGCCATATCGGCTTTATATATTATTATTATTATTATTATTATTATTATTATTATTATTATTATTATGGGATCGGGTTGCACGCCTGTAGCAGGCCTTATAGGCTTTATTATTATATGGATCCGGGTTGCATGCCTGTAGCAGGCATTATTGAATTTATTATTATATGGATCGGGACTGCTAGCCTGTAGTAAGCCATATCGGCTTTATATTACGCTTGGGCTGAATGAGCCCCTCCGGAGACTGTACACACCCCTAGTGAGTGTAGATGATTATATATATATATTCGGGATGGACTTCCCAGGGCATGAGCTTGCCTTATTTATTTATATTATGATGAATTTTTCTTGGACATGGATCTTGTCCGTATCATTTACATGTGAGAGTAAATTACCCAGGGCTGGATTGGCCTTATACGGTACTGAGGGACTGACTGTCAGTCGATGTGAATATATATACGAGATGAAATATCACTGGATTGAATTGGCCATAGACAGTACCGAGTGACCGAATGATTTGTGACCAGTAGTACAAGAAGTCTTTCCACTGAGATGTCACATTCCTCATATCATGCAGTATTGATCTATTTTGCTTGTACCGAGTTTAACTGTTGAACTTGAAAGCATGCCTACATTTTTATACCATTATTTATGTATTGGACTGTACCTGCAGAGCTCGTCACTACTTTCAGCCCAGAGATTAGTCTTGTTACTTATTGAGTTGGTTGTACTCATACTACTCTCTACACCTCGTGTGCAGATCCAGTTGCTCCCGGATATGACAGCTGCTTGATTTCGGAGTTATTTCTGTTGGAGACAATCAAGGTAGCTGCTTGACGTCCGGATACTTGATTCTCTTCCTGTTTAGTTATTGTACTGTTCTATATTTTAGATAGTGATTTTTATCACTTAGACTTTGTATTCATTTAGATGCTCATGTACTCAGTGATACCGGGTTTTGAGAGTATTTATATTTGTATTTGTGAGATTTTTTCCGCTGAATTTAATTATTATGTTTTCAAATTTTAAAGATATGGTGTTTCATTGGGATTATCGGCTTGCCTAGTATTGAGTTAGGCGCCATCACGATAGGTGAAATTTTGGGTCGTGACACTTCCCAATTGACCTTTGTTATTTCCTCCCTTTGCTTGTTTTTGCAGGAATCCCCTACTTGTTTTTTCTGATTTTAGTCGATAAACGAGAGGTTCAAGTTAATAGCTGGTGATTGCTACTTGAAATATGAAAGATAAAGGAAGAAATTTCTCACAGACTGAGCTGATTTTGTGAACAATTTTCACTTTGACTCTGTAGTTGTTCCAGTGATTTCTCACCTTAAATTATACTTGCAAAATGGCTGATCATGGTAAGTATATCCAACCACTTGTTATTGACAACGGAAGTGAAACGAGCAAGGTTAGTTAGAAAAAATGCTTATAATTTTAGCTCCATATGTATAGTGTATAGTGTTAACTACAGTAAGAGGTAGACCTATGTATAATATTGAGGGGTCACCAGACCCGTAACTTCGGTTTGAAAATGGTTTATTTAAAAAACTTGGTACCATGAACACTAAAAGACTTTAGGGGCACTGGTTTTGCAGTATACTAGTGTCCTCGTTGCGTTAAAATCCTGGATCCACCTCTAATTACATTGCTCCTAATGTGATCTACTAATGAATAATAACTGTGTCGTTTGTTTCTTTAGGTTGGCTTTGCTGGAGATGATTCTCCTAAGGCTGTTTTAAGTATAGTTGCTCGTCCTCGTCACACTGGCGTCATGGTTGGAATAGGACAAAAAGATGCCTATGTTGGTGAAGAAGCTCGGTATAAAAGAGGTTATTTTTCTCTCAGATATCCAATTGAAGATGGTATCATAAGAGACTGGGATGATATGGAGCAAATGTGGCAACATACATTTTACAATGAGCTCGACTATGTTTCCTGGCATAGCAGAACGTACGAGCAAGGAAATAACTGCTCTTGCTCCGAGCAACACGAAGATCAAGGTGATTGCACCACCTGAGAGGAAGTACTGTGGCTGGATAGGTGAATCAGTTCTAGCTTCCCTCAGTACTTTCAAACAAGTTAGTTTCTGGTCGCCTTTTTAAGTCTTAGTCTCAAATAATTGGTTTAGCACTAAGATCTATATGTTACATGCAGATGTGTTTAGCAAAAGGCGAGTATGATGAATCTGGTCCCTCAATTATCCACAGATGGTGTTTCTAAGCTTGGTGAAGATGTTAATACTGGTTTTGTTATCAGTTTACAAGGCAAAGGTTTTTGTTCATACTTTTCTATTGTGGTTTGATAATTCAATAGACAGAAGAAGCATTTTGTCCAACTTTGGCAAGAAAAAATATTCCCTCCGTTTCAATTTATGTGAACTTATTTGACTGGGCACGAAATTTAAGAAAAAAGAGAAGATTTTTAAATTTGTGGTGTAAAATGAGTCACATATTTTGTGTGGCTATAAATGATTGCATAAAGGTAATTTCTTTCCAAATAGGGAAATAAGTCATTCTTTTTGGCATGGACTAAAAAGAAAATAGGTTCAAATAAATTGAAACAGAGGGAGTAAGTGACAGTTGATTTCAGATCACAGGTTTCTTATTTTTTTAGAGAAAGGCAACACAAGTAATTATTAACAGCTTGTTTGGATGGTCGTTATATATCGTTTCATAATGTATCATATCATATTGCATTATATTGTACTGTATCGTTTGATAAATATAATGTTTGGATAAATGTATCATTTGCCGTTGTTTCATAATGTCACGCACCCAATGAAACGAAGAATTAACTTGCAATATTACATAGAAAAAGTATGGTACAAGATAAAATTATTATATAAAAAAGTAGGGTAAATAATATAATAAAATTATTTAATAATAATAAAGGACAAGATGAGAGGAAAAAACAAGGTAACGACACGACCATACTAAATCAGTCGTTATATAAAGTGACACTTTTCGGTGTCATATAACGACATATTTAACGATACAATATAATGAAATTTAAGTAATAATCAAAATAAAAATTACATTTAAGGTAACAATTTGATACGACACAATATGTAACAATCATCCAAACAAGTTGTAACTGCAGTTTACTGTACAAAGAGCTAACAAAAAGGTAGGCCTCTTTCCATTTGAGATTTAAGCGTGGATTTTTTGTTTCTTTACTTTTTCCTTTTTTTTTCTTCTTCCTTTTTTGTATGTACTAACCTGATTTTAAATTTTGTTACTTCGTCATTGTTATTTTCTGTAAGTTATTTTGTAGTTTATTCAGTAACTTGGCAACTCATCAAATTAAAAAGCTTACCATTTAATGATCGATGCAAGCTCGAAGTTCCATTAATAACAGAACTACAGAAGGGTTAATACTAAATACACCAAATAAAGAAGGCATAATAGTTCGGGACCTTCTCAACTTAGCCACTGTTTTTTCGATGCGCACCTGAATTATTTTTTTGTCCTAATTATCCTTCTAAACTTAACAGTTTGATAAATCTAAGTCTTAAACCTTTAGATGTAGACACGATGAAGAGCATGAATACACTTTCTTTGGATGCGTGAGAGCGAAGAAAAATAAAAAAATCATTCTTTATTTTTCAATTTAATTGCCACATAGAACTACCAAAAATGACTCTTGAGCATACCAGTTAGTTCCTCCAATTCCTATGCGATGGTGAATAAAAGTGCACCTGTACCTTTCTAACATTTTCAATCTCCATTTTAATAAAGAAAAAGTAAAATTCTACAAGAATATATTTGTCACGATCCAAAATCTCACCCCTCGTGATGACGCCTATCTCGATACTAGGCAAGCCGTTAATGTCACTAAACCACAATTTCTTTTAAGTTTGAGAATATAATATTTAAATACAATTCAAAATCTCCCAAATACAATACGAACACTCCCCAAAATCTGGTGTCAATGAGTACATGAGCATCTAATATGAATACAAATATGGGAATGTACGGTCTACAATAGTCTAAGACCAAAAATTACAGTAATACAGAGATAGGGAAGGAGAGACAAGGTCTGCGAAACACGGCAACTACCTCTGAATCTCAGAAAAATCAGCTGTACGGAAGAATCAACACCCGCTATGTCCGGGAACACCTGGATCTGCACATGAAGTGTAGAGTGTAGTATGCGTACAACCAATTCAGCAAGTAACAATAGTAAATAAGGAACTGAGGATAGTAACGAGCTACACAGTTATGGTTCATTTTCAGTAATCCCAGCAAAGAATAGACATGGTATCAAATCTGACAGTTTAATGTTAAATCAATTTTAATACAGTTCCTGTCCATGTAATCTGTATATCAACAATCTTTTAGAGATTTCACAACAATGACAGATAGCAACTAAATGCAACAACAAATGGAATTTAAGTACAACCTCTTAGAACAATAATTACTCACTAGGCTCCCAGCCCTCATCACTCCCTTGGCTCCCAGCCCTCACTCAATGGGTACCCGCGCTCACTGGAGGTGTACAGACTCATGAGGGGCTCCTACAGCCCAAGCTCTATAAGAACGGACAACTCAAGTGCTGCACGGACAACTCATGTGCCATAATATAAATATCTGGATCTGCACGGCTAACTCACGTGCAATAATAATATCTGGATCCGCACGGCCAACTCACGTGCTGCACGGCCACCTCACGTTCAACAATAATATAAGGAACCGCACGGCCAACTCATGTGCAATAATAATATAAGGAACCGCACGGCCAACTCACGTGCAATAATAATATCTGGATCCGCACGGCCAACTCACGTGCTATAATAATATCTGGATCCGCATGGCCAACTCACGTGCAATAGTATAATATATAGATCTGCACGGCCAACTCACGTGCTATAGTATAATATATAGATATGCACGGCCAACTCACGTGCAATAATATAATATATATATAAAGCCAACATGGCCTACTACGGCGTGCAGCCCGATCCCAAAAATATCTTCACAATCAGGCCTTCGGCCTCACTCAATCATAAACCTCTCAAGCCACTCGGGCATTTTAGTAAAACAGGGCATTTGGCCTAAAACATTTATATGCATAAAAAATAGAGTCACAAAAACTGAGTTATGTGGTAAACAAGTATAAACATGACTGAGTATAGATTTTCAATTGAAAACAATGAGAGGATAGTAAGAAAATACCCCTAAGGGTCCAAACAACACTAGCTCAAGGCCCAAACATAGCATTCAACCCAATTTACAGAAATTCATTCTAAAACATATAAGTATCATATAATTTTCATAAAAATATTCAACTTTATAGTTGTTACGGGACGGACTAAGTCATAATTTCCTCGGTGCACGCCCACACGTCCGTCACCTAGCATGTGCGTCACCTCCAAAAAATATAATCACATGATACCAAAATCCGGGGTTTCATACCCTAATGACCAGATTTAAAACTGTTACTTACCTTAACAACGTAAAATTCCTACTCCGGGATGCCCTCGTCTCTGGACTCGGTCTCCAAAAGCTCCGAATCTATCCATAATCAGAATAATACTATCAACATAGGCTAAAGAATCGAATTCCAACGGAAAAACTACATAAATAGGCCAAAAATCCGAAATCGGCCAAAATTCGACCCCCGGGCCCACGTCTTGAAACCAGTCAAAAATGGCCGAATAATAATCCTCGTCCTCTCCCGAGTCTAACTATATAAAATTCATCAAATTCCGACATCAACTTGACCCTCAAATCTTCAATTAAAATCTTGAAGATTTCTACCATTTTTAACCCAATCTATACCCATTTGAACTCAACAATCTTTCCATAAACCTTATTGATATGTATAAATGATACTGTTACACTCAAGAATCGTACTCTTAATCATCCATCTTTACCCAAACTCGAAATTGAAGACTAGGGGTTAGAACCTTACCTCTTGGGGTGAAGATCTTGTGATATTTCCTTGTTGGATTTCAAAGCTTGAACAAGATCTTAATGAAGAAAGTTCTTGAGCTTCTACCTCTCTCTAGAACACTCTCTATTCTCTCTAAAAATATCATATTTTTGCTTCAAAATGAGCTTCAAAGCGTATTTATCGAAGTTGGGTCGGGTTATAACAATAAAAGAATGGATACTCCAAATATTCCGGACCAGGAGATAGGCCTGGCCTCGCCAGGCCAAAGCCTGGTTATACCTGGCTTTTGGCTGGCCTCGCCAGGCTAAAGCCTGGTATTACACCTGGCCTCGCCAGGCTAAAGCCTGGTCTTACACCCGGCCTCGCGAGCTCTGTAGCGAGCTACAGGACAGCCTTTGGGTATTTGATCATAACTTCTTGTAGGAATGTCCAAATAATGAATGGTTTGAAGCATTGGAAAGTAGACTCGAAGATCTTTTATTTGATAGGTAGATCATCACATAACTCCATATATATATATATATGTAGATATTCTCGTTCAAATTTGGGTCTTGCCCGAACTCACTTGAAACTTTAGTCTTATGAAATTTCCAACTTCTACATTCGATGCCGAAACCTATCGAATCAAGTCCGATTGACCTTAAATTTTGCACGCAAGTCATAAATGACATAACAGACCTATTCCAATTTACGGAATTGAATTCCAACTCCGATATCAAAAAGTTAATCCCCCGGTCAAACTTTTCAAAAATTTAACTTTCGGCATTTCAAGCCAAATTCCACTACGTACCTCCAAAAACTTTTCCGGACCCGCTCCTAAGTCCAAAGTCACCATACGGAGCTATTGGAATTATCAAAACTCCATTCCAATGTAATTTACACATAAGTCGACATCCGGACAACTATTTCAACTTAAGCTTCCAACATGAAATTCATTCTTCCAAGCTAACTCTGAAGTATGTTAAAACCAAACCGATATTTTACACAAGTCATAATACCTCGTAGGAAGCTATTCAATACTTCAAATAGTTGAAAGGAGTGTAAATGCTTAAAACGACCGGTCGGGTCGTTACAATCTCCCCCACTTAAAGATATGTTCGTCCTCGAACGTGCCAAGAGTTATTTCCAAGCCACCACATCACTATTCCATCTTACCACGCATGTACCCGGGGGTGATCTCACGTTACCCTATTCTATATAGGCCTGACCACACAACATAACGGAAAATCATTAATTTACCCTTAGCCCAAAAACCATGGAGCCAAATTTCTAACATCCAGAATTCTTTTCAATACCCGAATCTCATATCTACACACTGTATAAGTATGAGCAAACTGTATCCAGCCATAACCATAGTCCCAGATAAAATCACTTTCTATGCCGACCTTCAATATGTTCCTCCCAATATACCAGAATCCAACCTGATAGTATCCATTCTTAGTCCAATGACCTTATATTACTAAACACAACTATCCGATTGACATGCCATACCAATACAACTCAATCCACAACTGCGCAACTTTGTACACAAAAATGGAAAATGTCTCAAAGTAGAGAATCGTATTGTAAGTTCAACAAGAACCACCACCACTATAATACTATAATCTCATTATATATTGTACAACTGATACACACAAGTTTAATAACAGTAACCAGCTCTTTTAGAGCTCACATAAACATCACTCGCACGGAAAACTCACGTGCTATCGTATCAATAACGTAATCCGCCAGGCATGGTCACAGACCTCCAGTCCAAGCATATCATAGAGGAGAAATAAAATAAGGACACATGTATGTGATACATGAAATGAGATTCATATGCTCCTGGACTGGTATAAATAACGCGCCATAGCGTAAGCATGTGCAAAGTCTGGTGTTACACTTCAAATTGGCATGTTAATGCAAAAATAGTAACTACCCATTTATTCAGGGGAATTAACCTTTTTTAAACCTCAAATGTAACCCAGAAAGTTCTCAACAAAGGTACGAACATGAGAAACGTTATAACTTTACGCTCAACAGTCAACTCTAGGCATATCATAGCCTAAGTATTCTTTCGAGTATGAGTACTTGCCCTGATGCCCGCACATTGGCTCAAACCCCGCATATATGCACACTTATAGCGTGTAGCTATCACAATTAATTAACACAACTAGTGCCTCCACTGAGTAAAAATTAAAATACTCACCTCAAACAAGCCGCAACCTGAAATAATATACTTCTGAGAACTCCCAGTCCCCAAATTCATCAAACACATGAATCACCGTAACTGATCCCAATTCCAGCACTAGAATGATTAACACGTCTTCTTTTCATGATCTTCCCATGACGAATACTTTCATAATTCTTTCGTGCCACATAGAAATAATTTGAATATTAGCAGTCTATAGCCCAGGTGGGTACTGCAATATCGATGAATATCCGTAAGTTAAAACATAACGCGTCTTCTGAAATGCACACCCTTCTCAGGGATCCTCGGGCAATTATAACATTCCTTTAAATATCTGAAACTAACCATTCTGTCCAAAATTCGTGATCTTTCTTTCAAGAATGAACTGCCACCTTATGCGTGTGAATCTAAATCCTGCACAACATACCACATCTACCATGTGAGGCACAAGAATCTCATTATCAACTCTGAGTCACCGGCAAATTACATACCCGATTAGTTAGAAACCCTTCTCTCGCTTCCTTCCAGGAGAAAATCATAATATACAATATGTTTCCCACACAGGTAGAGAATATCTGGTTCAAATCGTCAAGAACACTTTGAAATCCATCTGCACATAAGTAAGCTATTAGAACTAAATTCCTCTAACTCGACCAAACCACGTAGGTCACCAAAACCCAAGAATATTACCACCAAAACATCTGTGAGTCTCTCAACATCATAATTACCGTTATAAATACCACAACCGAAACACCCACTCTGAAAATACCTTATTTGATTCTAAGGCCATTTCGTTCACCTTCCTGATACCAAAATATAAAATCCCTAATGATATACAAAAATGGCACAAGTCTCGACACCATCCAACTTAAATCTCATATTTTAGCCATAAACAAATCCGCCAAAAATTCTCAATTGTTATATATTAATCTTGAATCCATTGGAACTTTCTCGAGAGTCGCCCCCTTTGTTCAAATCCACATTACACCGCCCAAATGGGCCAAAAGACATGTTCCCCATTAGCACAACAACACTCAAAGGAGTAACTCTACTTTAATACCACCTATCAGATTCATACTCCGTGTGCACTATATCATTCACAAATAACAACTCACTCATCCCACGATTTTTATATACTTATAAAACGTAATATAACCCGTATTTAGAAATTTCCTTACTCGACTCATTCTCGAACTCCACCTCTGCAAGTCATCATCGATTCCCAAGTATACTTCAGACCAAAACAAAAAAAATATTTGACACATAACCATGAATTGAATTATCAATAGAAGGCCCCCCCCACTTATCTCAGAGCCATAGATTAAAACACTTCATAACTCAAAATACCCATACTTTATTACTGCCATAATACTACAGTCAGTTCAACAAAAATTCTTCTCAAGTTCAAGACACACTAACCATAATTACCTCAAGTATCCGCTAAGTTCGAATTTATTCTCGTGACAGTCAAGTCAACTTTCTCAACCAGATTCAAATTCAAATCCCAATACATCTGCCCTACTGGTAGAAAAGAAGATTCTCCACATAACATTATAAAGATCACACCTTTGTAGTTTATTCCGCAGGTGATACCACGCATGTTTAGCCTCAAACTGGCATATTTCTATACCTTTTTTACTCCCACAACTCCTACGTAATCACTTAATCTTCATGAGTTTGAACTCATCAACAAGACACGAAAATTCAATTTGTTCCACAATTACACCACATAAAAGATTCTTCAACACATTCATAACTCGAGACTCTATGTCAAATCGAGACAAAAATCAAATATCCAATAGTCTCTTTTTACATCCCTTAACCATCTGAATACATCCCGCGGTCACAAAACAATCATCATATGGTCATCCAGCCATTCATCGAGCTACAAATTCCACTCATAGGGACACTACCACCAGATATATGAGTCAAATTGTACAAGTTCATACAACTGAAACTACTGAGCCTAAGCTGCGGTCTAATCCTGGCCTCAAGTCCTCCATACTGGCCCGTCACCAAAACACAGAATACACATTTTGAAACTCGTTCATGAAATAACAAGCCGTGATCCACAACTGATATCGAGCGCTCATGTCCGCATACAAATGCGTGGAAGGAATTCAAAGAGTTATGTTTCAAGATAAATCAATTCTGCACGATAGAATACAAGAAAGTAAAATTTTCCTAAGGGTTCAGCTGCCTCTCGAAGATAAGTACAGACGTCTCCGTACCGATCCGCAAGAATCTACTAAACCTGCTCATGACTCGTGAGACCTATGTTACCTAGAGCTCTGATACCAACTTGTCACGACCCAAAATCTCACCTGTCGTGATGGCGCCTATCTCGATACTAGGCAAGCCGTTAATGTCACTAAACCACAATTTCTTTTAAGTTTGAGAATATAATATTTAAATACAATTCAAAATCTCCCAAATACAAATACGAACACTCCCCAAAACCTGGTGTTACTGAGTACATGAGCATCTAATATGAATATAAATCTGGGAAAGTACGGTCTACAATAGTCTAAGACCAAAAATTACAGTAATACAGAGATAGAGAAGGAGAGACAAGGTCTGTGAAACACGACAGCTACCTCTGAATCTCCGAAAAATCAACTGTACAGAAAAATCAACACCCGCTATGTCCAGAAATACCTGGATCTACATACGAAGTGCAGGGTATAGTATGAGTACAACCAACTCAACAAGTAACAATAATAAATAAGGAACTGAAGATAGTAACAAGCTACACAGTTATGGTTCATTTCCAGTAAACCCAGCAAAGAATAGACATGCTATCAAATCTGACAGTTTAATGTCAAATCAATTTTTGTACAGTTCCTGTTCATGTAATCCGTATATCAACAATCTTTTAGAGATTTTACAACAATGACAGATAGCAAGTAAATGCAACAACAAATGGAATTTAAGTACAACCTCTCAGAACAACAATTACTCACTGGGTTCCCAACCCTCATCACTCCCTGGGCTCCCAGCCCTCACTCAATGGGTACCTGCGCTTACTGGAGGTGTACAGACTCATGAGGGGCTCCTACAACCCAAGCGCTATAAGCACGGACAACTCACGTGTTGCACGGATAACTCACGTGCCATAATATAAATATCCGGATCCGCACGGCCAACTCACGTGCAATAATAATATCTGGATCTGTATGGCCAACTCACGTGCTGCACGGCCAACTCACGTGCAATAATAATATAAGGAACCGCACGGCCAACTCACGTGTAATAATAATATCTGGATCCGCACGGCCAACTCACGTGCTATAATAATATCTGAATCCGCATGGCCAACTCACGTGCAATAGTATAATATATAGATCTGTACGGCCAACTCACGTGCTGTAGTATAATATATAGATATGCACGGCCAACTCACGTGCAATAATATAATATATATAAAGCCAACATGGCTTGCTGCGGCGTGCAGCCCAATCCCAAAAATATCTTCACAATCAGGCCCTCGGCCTCACTCAGCCATAAACCTCTCAAGCCACTCGGGCATTTTAGTAAAACAAGGCATTCGGCCCAAAACATTTATATGCATAAAAAATAGAGTCACAAAAACTAAGTTATGCGGTAAACAAGTTTAAACATGATTGAGTATAGATTTTCAATCGAAAATAATGAGAGGATAGTAAGAAAAAGCCCCTAAGGGTCCAAACAACACTGGCGCAAAGCCCAAATATGGCATTCAACCCAATTTACATAAATTCTTTCTATAACATATAAATATCATATAATTTCCATAAAAATATTCAACTTTATAGTTTCTACGGGACAGACCAAGTCACAATCCCCTCGGTGCACGCCCATACGCTCGTCACCTAGCATGTGCGTCACCTACAAAAATAATAATCACATGATACCAAAATCGAGGGTTTCATACCCTCAGGACCAGATTTACAACTGTTACTTACCTTAACAACGTAAAAGTCCTACTTCGGGATGCCCTCTTCTCTCGACTCGATCTCCAAAAGCTCCAAATCTATCCATAATCAGAATAATACTATCAACATAGGCTAAAGAATCGAATTCCAACGGAAAAACTACATAAATAGGCCAAAAATCCGAAATCGGCCAAAATTCGACCCCCGGGCCCATGTCTTGAAACCAGTCAAAAATGGCAGAATAATAATCCTCGTCCTCTCCCGAGTCTAACCATATAAAATTTATCAAATTACGACATCAACTCGACCCTCAAATCTTCAATTAAAGTCTTGAAGATTTCTACCATTTTCAACCCAATCTATACCCATTTGAACTCAACAATCTTTTCATAAACCTTATTGATATGTATAAATGATACTATTACACCCAAGAATCATACTCTTAATCACCCATCTTTACCCAAACTCGATATTTCCTTGTTGGATTTAAAACTTTGAACAAGATCTTAATGAACAAAGTACTTGAGCTTCTTCCTCTCTCTAGAACACTCTCTCTTCTCTCTAAAAATATCAGATTTTTGCTCCAAAATGAGCTTCAAGGCTTATTTATCGAAGTTGGGTCGGGTTATAACAATAAAAGAATGGATACTCCAAAAATTCCGGACCAGGCGATAGGCCTGGCCTTGCCAGGACAAATCCTGGTTATACCTGGCTTTTAGCTGGCCTCGCCAAGCTAAAGCCTGGTATTACACCTGGCCTCGCCAGGCTAAAGCCTGGTATTACACCTGGCCTCGACAGGCTAATGCCTGGTATTACACCTGGACTCGCTAGGCTAAAGCCTGGTATTACACCTGGCCTCGCCAAGCTAAAGCCTGGTCTTACACCCGGCCTCGCGAGCTCTGTAGCGAGCTATAGGACAACCTTTGTGTATTCGATCATAACGTCTTGTAGGAATGTCCGTATGATGATTGGTTTGAAGCATTGGAAAGTAGACTCAAAGATCTTTCATTTGATAGGTAGATCATCACATAACTCTATATATATATATATATGTAGATATTCTCGTTCAAAGTTGGGTCTTACGCGAACTCACTTGAAACTTTAGTCTTATGAAATTTCTAACTTCTACATTCGATGTCGAAACCTATCGAATCAAGTCCGATTGATCTCAAATTTTGCACACAAGTCATAAATGACATAACAGACCTATTCCAATTTACGGAATTGAATTCCGACCCCGATATCAAAAAGTCAATCCCCTGGTCAAACTTTCCAAAAATTTAACTTTCGGCATTTCAAGCCAAATTCCACTACGTACCTCCAAATATTTTTCCGAATATGCTCCTAAGTCCAAAGTCACCATACGGAGCTATTGAAATTATCAAAACTCCATTCCAATGTCGTTTACACATAAGTCAACATCCGGTCAACTATTTCAACTTAAGCTTCCAACATGAAATTCATTCTTCCAAGCTAACTCCGAAGTACCTTAAAACCAAACCGATAATTTACACAAGTCATAATACCTCGTAGGAAGCTATTCAATACTTCAAATAGTTGAAAGGAACGTAAATGCTTAAAACGACCGGTCGGATCATTACAATATTCTATATCTTTTTCATATTTTTTATAATTTTATCGTCCATTATTGAAAGTTTATTGACTCGATTAATCTAAATTTGTGTTCGATAAACTCACTAAGGAAGGTAAAGTGCTCCATATCAAAAGGATACCTCCTATTTGTTTTTTCATGTAACGGATGATATTTAATTCCAAAATTATGAGTTTATTGAAAAACGTTTAATTCCCAAAATTCGAACTCGTAGGTCATACTTTCTAGTATCTCTTTGTTCGTATAACTTCATGACCAGCATTAATCGTAGGTTTAATCCACATAATTTAGGTATCATCTTTTGAATGATTTCTTAAAAAGTGAATGTTTGAGTTGTAAAAAACGAAAAAAAGGTTATATAATTTTCTAAAAAAATAAAAAATATTGTCTGAAAGGAATACAAATTTCTTTTCTACTAGTTTTAGTATACGTGGGGTTGTACGTGTGTATAATGTCTATCAATTAAAAATATATACATTGACGTAAAATGCAATATTTGTTTAGATGATAAAAATATTTTTTCTCATAGTAATTGTATTAAATATCTTCTAAATATGCATAGATGATGAATTTAGTTAAATTAGTTGTACATTATTTTGTAATTATACATATCTTATTGTATGATTTACAAATATGTTAAATTGTATCTCACCTGACATCTCTTTATGAATATATTTTGGCTTCTACTATTTCATCTTTGTTTCTGAAAGTTTGCATTTAATTAATTTAATTCTTACTACTTTAATTAGATTTTATTTTATATTCTGATTTCTTTTATCGCCGATGATCTTTTTTTGAAAATTAATTTATGTACTCTTAGATTTGTGTAAACTTGAAAAATAATTTTACATATATGATGAATTTGAAAAGGAAAAAAATTGGATTATTTTTCTAGTTAGTTAATTCAAATCCGGGAAAAAGGTCAATTCAAATACTTAATTATCTTTTAATCACTAATAGAAATAATATATTTTTTGATAATTTAAATTATTAATATTAGCTCATAGCATAAAAATAAATATTTAATTATAACTATATTTTTATCCACAAATATTCTTTTGTCAAATGATAAAAAATCGTACTTTTGCACTTTATGTTTGTCAATCACTTTCTCTCTCTTTCTCTTGCTATTATTAAATATTTTCGTAATTATTTATTCTAATAATATTTTAAAATCTATATTAATATTTATATCTAAGCAAATTATTGATCGAAGAATAAAAATTAATAGTCAATAGACCAATATCACATAGAATATTCATAGCATTTATAGCTTAAATACTTATTTGAATAAAGGACAAAGCAAACTACTTTCTCTTTCTTTAATTTTTTTCTTTATTTTATTTTGTTTACATCATAATTGTCCACCTAAAATTTAGCATGATTATACAATTCCTTTTTAGGTAAAAAAAGGGTTCAATTGTATAAAATTCATATATAAGATAAAACATATAAATTTTTAATTACATTTTAATTTTAAATTAATATAAGATAAAACTTTAATAATTCTAAAATCCTAAGTGTAAGGACCTCTTACTTAATTCAAATAAGGAAAGGTATAATAAGTAATAAATCTTATTTAATTTCAAACTCATAGATATTAGCTAGAAGAATAATTAAGGCTATAGGGCATTTAGGAAATATTACCCTTCTTTTGTTTCCAGATCGTGCCATAGAGCTGAGTCGTAAGAAGTCAGTATGAAGCTTTCACCAGATTTTGTATGCACGAGAGGTGCAGGTATCACAGTAGAGCTTTAAGGCGTAATTTCTACCTATGTGGAAGGGAGGTTATGAAAGAAATAAAAGATACAATGCGAGATTGAAAAGTAAGGTAAAGGTGAAGATGATACGAGATATTCAAGTACAAAAGGTTGTGAATAGTCGAGACTTCAGATAGAGGTTGGATTTTAGTTTAGTTTACAGAGGAGACCCTAGCAAAAGTTTTGTAAATCTCTAAGAGTTTACATTCGAGGACGAATGTTTCTAAAGGGGGGAAGGATGTTACATCCCGTACTTTAATATTAGGATGAGTCGTAGTAATCCATATGAGCTTGAAGGGATTAAGACCATTCATGAGGTTATAGAGAATTTGTGACTATGTTATTGTAAGACCCCGTAAGTTTAACAACCTTGATACCGTTATATACATTTGTATTGGTATTTTGAATGGAATATTTTTGTAAAACAAAGGTTTGAAAAATATGATTTTATATAGTTATTAATATTACTACTTTCGAATATGCTTTAAATTAAACACATAATATGAAAAAGTTTATGAGATTTTCTTTATTGTAAAGATAGAAATTATTTTCTCGCAAGAAAAGAAGGTTATCTTTTTACCATTTTAAGAATTAAGCGTATGAAAATTTGTATTCTTTATATGAGATTAGGAAAATTAGAAGTTGAGAAAATATATGTATTTTTACATGGATGTTTTAATAAAATAATAGTGTATGTATTGATTTTATATGGTACTATAATTTATTAATATTTTAATAGTAGTATTTTAAGTAATTTGAGATAATTTTTAATTATGTGGATAAATTGGTTAATAGGGGATTAACAAGTTAATTAAGAATTAGTATACCCCCAAGGAGCTCCTTAACGTGGCAGTAAATCAAGCCACATTTGGTGACTATTAAATCATGAAACAAGGTGGTAACATTTAAAGATACCTTTATCTCATTTGGTTGAGAAATGTTATCAAAAAGGCAAAGAGATGGTTCGGCCTATTGATCTCTTTTCCTGTAGTAAACAACATCCCCTTCCTAATTAGCAACTTTCTTCATAAGTTTTAAAGGGGGGGCTAAGATTTGAAAAGTAACGATGGAGCTTAATCAATTCATTTGAAACTTCAAAGCGTGTGATTTGCTATTCTAAGGGAGTACGGTGCAATCTTTCTCAAGAATATCATACGGATTCTTCCCTACTTCGACCCACTGTTATGTGTTTCGTCGCAATTAGCGTGTGTTAGAGGGATTGTCAAAAGAATCGGCCCAGGTATGTTAAGGCTAATCCTTCTTTCTTTTGGCATGATCCAAGTAACGATACGTAAACGTAATGTTATTCCATAAATGGTTCTACTCTTAGTAGTTAAGGATGTCTATATTATTCATTCTGTTGTTATTCAGGTTGATTCTTATATGTCGTTAATTAATGTTGACTTATTGTTATGTTTCAGTTCCTCCTTATATACTCGGTACATTATTCGTACTGACGTCCTTTTGTTGGGGACACTGCATTCATGCCTGCAGGTATAGACAATCAGTTTGACGAACCCTCATAGTAAACGAGCTTAGCATTCAACGAAGGATCGGTAAGACTCCACATCATTTGGAGTGCAGCCGAGTCTATGAGTCATTGTGTCAGAGTTTTGCTATATACTTATGGGTAGGCCGGTACCCTATTCCATTTGATGTCAAATAATCTTAGAGGTTTTGTAGACAGAGGTTCATTTTGTACAGTATGTCAGAGGCCTTGACGGCCCATATGTATTCATGTTTTAAGAAAGATGGTTCATTGATATAATATTTTCCCACTTACAGTTGTACATTATGAGTGGTGGCTATGTGGGCCCATGATAGTTACAAAAGAAATGAGTTCAGCTAACTCGACCTATGTATGTTCTAGTTTTGGTCGAACGATCATGAATTACAGAGTGGTTCGCTCGGGCTAGCACGACACCGAATGCCAGCCACACCTCCCCAGGTTTGGGGCGTGACAAAGGGCCTTCGTGCTTTAAAATAGTACTAGTCTCTATGTACGTGCATCTCACGTATAACCATAGACACGCCTAAAAATTAACGTAATATGAATATATGTTTTACCAGAATATTGTTAATCTCATATAACTAATGACATTAAATATGCTACTTTTAAGTTGATTCATTTTCTTATCACTATTAGTCTTTAGTTACTTATATGAAAAAATGGTATAAGCCAAAGCATGTCTATTTTTTGCTGGAATTATTGGAAATGAATTGTATTTGTATAGCTCGTCACTACTTTCTCAGTTCCTTATTTATTTCTGTTACTTGTTGAGTTCGTTGTAATCATGCTATACCCTGCACTTTATGTGCAGATCCAGGTGTATTTAATCACATAGGTCGTTGAGTTCGTGTGCGATCGAGTACCGGAGACTACGAGGTAGCTGCCGGCGTTCGCAGACCTTGTCTCTCCTTCTATGTTTTCTTTCTTTTTTGTATTGATACTTAGACACAGTTTGTATTAGACTGGATATCTAGATTCCCGTGGCTCAGTGACACCCCGATGCTCGGCTATTTTCTTTTCCTCACTTATGTTTTATTTGGGTTTTACCCTCATTTTTATGAAACATTCCGGTTATTTTAAATGTCTTAATTCATTTCTGTTAAATTTTGAAAGTGTTTTGGAAAGGTTGGCTTGCCTAGTATCACGATAGGCGTCATCACGACGGGTTAGGTTTTGGGTTGTGACAGATATGCACAGCAAGGCAACAAGAACACCATTAATATAGTTCAACAAATAATAAATACAAGTACATCCAATTAAATCAAGTCCTTCAAATATAAATTTTTCGCCTATATGCTTCTCAAATTATACTCTTTAGGATATAATACTTTTCAATAAATATATTTCAAATATAAATGCTTCAATAAATATCTTTTAAATATAATTCCTTCAAATATATATCTTTCAAATAAAAAAAATTCAAATAATTCTCTTTCTAATATAATTCCTTCAAATAGATATCTTTCGAATAAAAGTCTTTCAAATACAACAACAACAACAACAACAACCCAGTATAATCTCACTAGTGGGGTCTAGGGAGGGTAGTGTGTACGCAGACCTTACCCCTACCTTGGGGTAGAGAGACTGTTTCCAATAGACCTTCGACGTCCTTCCCTCCAAGAACTCTCCACCTTGCTCTTGGGGTGACTCGAACTCACAACCTCTTGGTTGGAAGTGGAGGGTGCTTACCATTAGAGCAACCCACCTTGTCCAAATAAATATCCTTCAAATATAATTCTTTCAAATAAATATATTTCGAATACAATTCTTTCCAATAATATTTTGAATATAATCCTTTCAAATAAAAGTCACCTTGTGATACCTCATCTCATAATCATAAAATACGGGTCTCAGCCTACTTTCATATTTCCACGGCACCTCATGCCGATATCTTTATCACAATAGCACGGATAACTCACGTGCCAATATCATCACCACATTTTTTCCGGCACCTCGTGCCCATATTTCATATCTGTCGCGGCGTGCAACCCGATTCCATATAACATAATCCGCCTGGCAATAGCCACAGGCTCCCAATTTCAACATAGATCAGACAATTATCAAGTTTACCGAAATAATAAGATAAGTTGCACAAGATATAAAAACAAACACAAGGAAAATCACAACATCACATAAAAAATACCAACGCAATAACCCCACATTATCACATAAAAATTACCAACACAATAACTCCACATCATCACATATCATCCCTGACCTTGCCACTTTTATCTCTCATAAAGCCACCCTTATCACTCATATAATAGCCTCCCTTATCCCTCCGCCCTGACAATATCAATAGTCACCCTTATCGCTCATATTGCCACTCTTATCTCTCCTATAGCCACCCTTATTGCTCCGCCCAGACAATATCCCAACACACATAACAATAGTGAAATGCCACCCTTATACCCATATAATATCAACATTGAAATGCCTCCCTTATATCCTCAAAATAATAACTCAAATAACACAATAATTTACACGGAATATTATCACGGCAATATAGCAAAATCAATTCTTATCACGATTTGCCCAATAGCCACAACCAATTCCAAAGATATAACAAAATCAATTAATTTCACAACAAATAGCCCAAGGCTCTACACAATGGGTATAAAACCTTAAAAATAATCAACATAGATAGAAAATAATCAACATAGGGTAATGCCTTCATTAATCCAAATTTTGATAATTATATTAACACTTTAACACTGTTTCTTAAGCTTGTTTAATTAATTCTTTGAGATGGAAAATACATAATGAAATTAAATTCCAAAAAATATCAAATCATCAAATTCACGGAATCCACATAAATATACAAGTAATAATCAAATCAAATTATCATACAAAAATAAATTCAACAAACGCGAATTGAAGCATGGCAAATAGACGATTTAATAAATGTCAACAATTATCCAATTTACTACACAATATGCCTAAGACTTTAACCCAATATATTTTGCACATATAAGCCCGAGTACGTACTCGTCACCTTACGTACACGGCTTTTCACATTTCACAAATGGCACATAAGACTCTATGCCTAAGGGGTAATTCCCCCACTCAAGGTTAGGCAAGATACTTACCTTTTTGAAGTTATGCCGATATTCCAAAATCTCCTTCTTGCTTGAATTGACCTCTGGACTGCTCTAATATATCCAAATTAATTGTATAACTTCATTAAAATTCACCGAAAATAATTCCGGATGATAATACGCCGACTTAAAAATTTATTTCAAAATGTCAACAAAAGTCAACGCGGGACTTGCCTCTCGGAACCCGACATAATTTTTATGAAATTCGAACACCCATTCCGATACGAGTTCAACCATACCAATTTATCAAATTCCGATAACAACTCGACCTCCAAATCTTAAATTTTCGTTTTTGGAAGATTTTTCTTCCATTAAAATCCGAATTAAACGATGAATATAATCATACATTCATGAAATATAAACACTTTAGGATATTGAACACTTACCCCAACCAAGCTTGTGAAAACTCCCTCCAAAATCGCCCAAATCCGAGCTCCAAAACTTTCAATCGAAATGAAGAAATGACTGATTTTCGACCCCTTATGTTTCTCTCCATTTTTGCTTCTGCGGACACATTTGTCGCACCTACGAGCTCGCTTTTGTGAGCACATGCCCGCTTCTGCGAAGTCCACTGGCCACTGCCCTCTCGCACCTGCGGAAGAATTTCCGCTTCTGTGCACATCGCATGTGCGAGAGCGTTGGCCGCTTCTGCGCAACTTGCCGCTTTTGCAGTTCTTCCTGCGCTTCCACGCACAAACCGTCGCTTATGCGGCCTTATTTATCAGCCTTGCCCATATCCCTTTCATTCTCTTCTGTGAGCTTCCTCTCGCTTCTGCGATGGTCGCACCTGCGCCCATAATTCCCCAGGTGCGATTCCAACAGCTGCAACCATTTTCCAGCAGCTTCCTTCAAGTCCAATTTGCTCCGTTAAATTTCCGAAATCCACCGGAGTCCCTTGGGACTTTAATCAAATATATAAACATGTCCCAAAATACAATACGGACTAGTCGAGGCTTCAACCCAAGTCAAATAACGCCAAAATTACAAATTGCGCATCGAATCGAATTATGAGTTTTCAAACTCTTCTAACTTCTATATTTTGCGCCGAAACGTATCAAATAAATCCGGAATGACTTTAAATTTTTAACAAAAGTCATAAATGACGTAATGGAGCTATTTCAATTTTCGGAATCAAAATCCGACCTCGTTATCAAAATTTCAACCTTCGGTCGGACTTTCCAAAAATCTTCTATTTTTTAACTTTCGCCAAAATGCGTCGAATTGTCCTATGGACTTCCAAGTCCAAAGACGAACATATGCCTAAGTCAGAAATCATAATACAAACCTATTGACATCATCAAAATTCTATTCCGGGGTCCTTTGCTAAAAAGTCAACTCTCCGGTCAATTCTTTCCATTTAAGCTTCTAAACAAGAATTGTTTTTTAATTTAATTCCGAATCTTCCAAAAATCAAACTCGACCATATCCGCGGGTCATAATACATATTGCGAAGTTGCTCGAGAATTTAAGTCATTGAATAGGGCGTTAATTCTTAAAATGACAAGTCAGGACGTTACAATCATATAGAAACCTTCTTCTATTATCGAGTGTCAATTCTGGTGGCATCACCCCACTTGCAATACAATTCACATAATATGCATACCACGGGGCTCCACTCGAGGTGATTACTAATAGCCGCTCATCAGGAAATGTTTCTTTGATTAAACCCCCCTCAACTACATGGTTCCGATTTTCTAATCTGGACAAGTGATCAGCCACTTGATTCTCTGTTCCTTTTCGATCTCGGATTTCTAAGTCAAATTCTTGCAAGAGGAGGACCCAACGAATCAGCCTCGGCTTGGCATCTTTCTTTTCAAACAAGTATAGAATAGCTGAATGATTTGTATAGACAATGACTTTGGTTCCCACTAGATAGGATCTGAACTTGTCAAACGCCCACACCACTGCAAGAAACTTTTTTTCAGTAGCAGCATAATTCATCTGGGCTGGATTCAGAGTTTTGCTGGAGTAATAGATGGAGTGAAAAATTTTATCCCTCATTTTCCCCAAAACAACTCTGATTGCTATGTCACTCGCATCGCACATCAACTCAAATGGTTGCACCCAATCCAGGGTAATGATAATTGGTGTTGTCACCAATCTTTCCTTCAGCTCCTCAAATGCTTTCAGACATGTATCATCAAACTTGAAGGGGATGTCTTTCTCAAGAAGTCTGCATAAAGGAGAAGAAATATTTTGAAAAATATTTAATGAAACGACGATAAAAACCTGCATGGCCCAAGAAACTACGAATGCCTTTGACGGATGTCGGTGGGAGTAATTTTTCAATCGCTTCGAACTTTGCTTTGTCCACCTGCAAGCCATTTTTGGACACCTTGTTCCCCAAGACTATACCATTATGTACCATGAAATAACACTTTTCCCAGTTTAGTACCAAGTTTGTCTCTTCACAACTAGCAAGCACATTATAAAGGTTCATTAAACAATTATCAAAAGAGCACCCAAACACAGAAAAATCATCAATGAACACTTCTACAAATCTTTCAACCATGTCAGTAAAAATAGCCATCATACACTTTTAAAAAATCGCAGGTGCATTACAGAGACCAAAAGGCATTCTCTTAAATGCATATGTGTCATAGGGACACGTAATGTAGTTTTCTCTTGGTCTTCTGGGGCTATAGCAATCTGATTATACCCTGAATAGCCATCTAGGAAATAGTAGTATTCCTGGCCAACTAATCTATCAAGCATTTGGTCAATAAAAGGGAGGGAAAAGTGGTCCTTTCGGGTGGCATTGTTCAATTTTCTATAACCTATGCAAATTCTCCACCCAGTGATAGTTCTTGTGGGAATCAAGTCATTATTTTAATTAACCACTACAACCATCCCCCCTTTCGTAGGCACACATTGGACGGGGCTTACCCATTTGCTATCAGAGATTGGAAATACAATACCTGCATCAAGCCACTTAATCACTTCTTTTCTTACCACCTCTTTCATGATTGGATTTAGGCGGCGTTGTTACTCTACACTTGGCTTGTGTCCGTTTTCCATGAGAATTTTATGCATGCAAAAAGCTGGACTAATGCCTCTAATGTCAGACATCATCCACCCAATTGCTCGCTTGTGCTCACGTAGCACTCTCAACAGCTTTACTTCCTGCAATTTAGACAAGTCAGAAGAAACAATGACAGGTAAAGTGTCAGAACCACCCAAATAAGCGTATTGAAGGTGAGGGGGCAGGTGTTTAAGCTCCAATTTTGGAGCTTCTTCAATCAACGGCTTTAGGGGAGGCCCACTTGGCCTATTTAGGGGTTCAAACGGGTTTAATCCTTGTATGTACGCACATGATGCTTCTAGGATATACATAATCTCCTCAACCTCATCATCAATCTCCAATCTATCGAATCATCTAGATATACACTCATGTCGAGAAGTTGCTCATCCACCTCCACAACATATATCATAGATAACTCCTTATATTGGCAGGGCAGTTGGATCGCTTTGTATATATTAAAGACTGCTTCCTCGTTGTCCACCCTCAAAATCATTTCCCTCTCTCACATTAATAATCGCATCACCTGTAGCCAATAGAGGTCATCCCAATATGATCGAAACTTGTTCATCAACCTCATAATCTAGGATAACGAAGTCGGCTAGGAAGATGAATTTCCTAATTTGCAGCAACACATCTTGAAACACTCCTTCAGGGTAGGCTATGGACCTATCAGCTAGTTGTAACATTACAGTGGTTGGTCTTGGAGCTCCCAGACCCAATTGCTTGAACAAGGACAAGGGCATCGGATTTATGCTCGCCCCTAAATCACAAAGAGCACGACCCACATCGATATTACCAATTCGCATAGGGATGGTGAAGCTGCCAGGATCCTTAAGCTTTTGAGGAAGCCTGTTTTGGACCCTTGAAGTGCACTCCTTAGTAAGTGCGACTATCTCGAATTCAGTCAATCTCCTTTTGTGAGCCACTATATATTTTATGTACTTAGCATACTTTAGAATTTCACTAAGTACATCTATGAATAGAATATTCAATTGAACATGGCTCAACATAGAGAGAAATTTATTAAACATGTGATCAACATTCTTCTTCTGCAATCTTTGGGGGAAAGGTGGTGGTGGCCTTACAACCTCCACTGGCTTTGAACTTGCATCATCTTTCTTTGACTTGTGTGTTTCCTTAGGAATTAACTCTCTCTTAGGTACAAGCTTATCTTTTCTCTTCTTAGGAACTTCTTCTAATTCCATCCCGTTTCTGAGTGTAACTGCATTAACTTGAGGGTTATTCTCTGTATCACTAGGAAGAGCGCATGTAGGCCTAGTATTTTGGTTTGATGCCAACTGACCCATTTGCCTCTCAAGATTTCTGAAATCAGTCCTGAGTTGTTGATTGTCAAGCAACAAGTTCTTCAACAAATCATTCGTACTCTCCTTTATTTGCTGGGGTGGCTTCTGAGGTTGATTGAAATTTTCTTGGAGCCTATAATGATTCTGAGTCGGCTGATTTCCACCCCAGGAGAAGTTAGGATGGTTCTTCCAATTTGGATTGTAAGTGTTCCCATATTGTGCATGCTAATTCATCGGACCTTTGCTCTGTTTCCCCACATAGTACATAGATTCTGAATTCGTGGGGCACATGTCGCTCGTGTGACTGTCACCACATAGTTCGCATCAAGTAGACATCTGTTGTACATGTTTCATCTGTTGTGTTTGGTGCATTTTCATTCTATTCATCTGATTTGCCAATTTTCTATATCTGCTCTCATGGTTGAGAAGTCATCAAGCTCAATTACACCGGCTGCTATTTGTTTAATTGCTCTACGTAATTCCTGATCTCCTTGCCAATTATGATCGTTAGCAGTGAAGTTATTTAGCAGGAGCTGGATTTCACTATACGGCCTCGCCATGCAACTACCCCACAAGCTGAATCAAGATTCATCTTTGATGTCTCGTCTAGCCCATCAAAAAAAGTATGACCTAACACCTCATCTGTCTGACAATGATGCGGGAAGTCTCTGAGTAGCTTCTTGTATCTTTCCCAAGCTTGACGAAGTGGCTTGTCATCCCGTTGTTGGAACCCAAGAATCTGGCTCCTCAATGACTTTGTCTTCTTAGTGGAGAAAAACTTGATTAAGAATTTTCTTGGTAGATCATCCCAAGTGTGGATTGAGTTTGCGGGCTCCTTCTGCAACCATTTCTTAGCTTCCCCCAGCAGTGAAAAGGGAAACATTGTCAACCTCTTCGGGTCTTCATGAGATAGACTCACATATTTCCCTGTGGACTGAATCAGATGCACCATGTACTGTTTGAGTTCAAAATGCCCCGTGATATCAGGCTTCACAATAGCCTGAGTCATATTAGCAAGATTGGGCCTTGCGGCTTCTATCACTGGACGCTCTTCATTACCTGCCATCTCTATTGGCTGTGGTTGAACTACGATTTCCAACTCTTTTTCTATTCTAGTTCTAGCTTCGACTTCCCTCCTCACTCTATGAACTATTCGTTCAATTTCAGGATCAAGAGGAAGGAGGTTGTTTGCGCTTCTACTCCTCCGCATTCAAGAGAAGAGCTTGCGTTAACACAAACAAGGCAAACTGAAAATTAAAACTTGAACAAATAACTAATAAAATCTCAACTCAGTCAAGTAGCTAATTTCTATGTCACCGGCAACATCGCCAAAAATTTGTTGTGACCAAAAACACTCACGCAAGTAATAGAGTAGTGAATAGAGTATAGTTCCCATGAAGACTTATGATTAACTTTTGACTAATTCAAACTCAAACAACTTATCAATTCAAGAGATTTCTCACAAAATATGTAAGTGACTAATTTACTACCTAAAACTATCAAGCAATGAAATAACTAGAAATCAACCACAACACTTAAGCAATTTCGGATAACAATCAGTAGAAGAGGATATTCCAGGATCATAGGCTAGCTAACAATCATGTTGCGTTTCTGGCTTAAAATGACTAATTGATTTATCTGGATTGTTAAATGATAGGGTTAATATTACTCAGAAGAATCTCTCGAGTTCTTACTCGCCTATTCAAGCTAACTTAATGCCTATATGTATATAGAATTAAGATTAACAAGAATGCATTTACACTTCCTGTATTTCAACCAACCAAGGCAATTAGGTATATTTCTATCCTAATTGCAAATCTGTTCCCCGATGCCCGGGTTCAAGAACTTACTCTATTTAATTCTACATGCAATCTAGAATTCTCACTTTCGAGTTCAACTCTAGATTCGTAGATAGTATTTCACCGTTAGCTACTCAGCAAAATAATTAAAAACAGAATTAAATAAACAAACCAATATGATAAAATCAACTTCGTTAAATTAAACTTCAAACATCAACATTCATGTAGCACCCATGACCCCAGAACAATAAGGTTCTTAGCCACTCATGTTCATACAATCATCAAAAATAATATTTTCAAACATAAAATCAATGAATACTAGAAGAAGAATGGAAGATTTGCTAAAATTCGTGCTCCCGAGTGTTTCATTCTTTTGTTTTTCTCTACAAGTTACGTCCCCCCTTCAAAATAGGTTTAGGTTGGCTTTTATATGAGTTGGGGAGTCTTGGGGTCAAAATAACCGAGTCCTAGTCGAAATAGGACATACTTGCGTTTTGAGTGTCCAGGGCAGCGTGGGGCGCTGGCCCTGGCGCTCAGCTTCTCAGCAACACCGTAAAGTGCGCCATAGGCAGCGCCCCACGCTGCATGTGTCCCTCAAATTTGCACTTTTGCCCTTTTCTTTCCATTTTCGCTCCAATTCGCGCTCTTTCGTCCCAAATTGCATCTGAATGATTCCTACACATAGAAATACCACAAATTAACACAAATCATTATATCATGCGTCTCAAATCTACGAGGCATGAGCAAAATGTGAGGCAATATATATTAAAATATGCATACATTAAGCCAAATATCAGCCTCCCTCTCCTCTCTCCCGGGCCCACATACCCTCCAATCACTACTAGAAATTCGACAAAAACCGACCAAGGTTGACCGACCAACTTTGGTCGGTAAAAAAACCGACCAAAAAACCGACCAAAGTTGGTCGGTTTTTTAAAATATTTTTTTTTAATTTTTTTTTTACGAAACCGACCAACTTTGGTCGGTTTTCTTTGGCGCAAAAATGCGGGAAACTATTTTTGAGTCCCGCGAATTTTATGTTTCAAGAAACCGACCAACTTTGGTCGGTTTTTCAATTAATATAAATAAAAGTTAATATTAAAAAAACCAACCAAAATTGGTCGGTTAATTCGGCGGGTCATTTAATAAAACCGACCAACTTTGGTCGGTTATTTTCGTGCGAAAATACAATTAAAGAGTATAAATCAAATAAAAGACAGTGTTAAAACAAAATATACCAATGATCTAGTGGTAGAATAGTATCTTGTCACAGTACAGACCCCGGTTCGATTCCCAGATAGTGAATCTTTTTTTTACATAATTAAAATACCGACCAACTTTGGTCGGAAAAACCGACCAACTTTGGTCGGTTCTTTTTGCAATATTTTTTTTTGAATTTAATTGACTGACCAAAGTTGGTCGGTAATTTCCAACTAACTTTGGTCGGTATTCCTTTCCGACCACAAAAATACCGTCCACACGTAAATGGTCGCGTTTTGGTCGATTTTTGGCCATTACCGACCAACGTTGGTCGGTTTTTTTGGTCGGTTTTTACCGGATTTCTAGTAGTAAATCTCCTAGCGATCTCCACTACCCGCTGGTATGGGATGTCAATCTCCAACTCTCGAGCCATGTTGAATCTAATATTGTGGTTGAGCCCCTCGATAAATCGACGGACTCACTCTCTGTCTGTGGAGATTAAAGTCGGTGCGTGTCGGGACAGCTCGCTGAACCTGAGAATGGGCCAAGTAATTTATATATACATTTCAGTATACAAATATGGTCTTTATGGTTTGGAATCGGACGTTATTTCTAATCAAAATAACAATTTGTAAGAGGCCTGGAAGTGTCGTATTTTACGTTAATTTCTTTTCCGAATTGTCTGTGTTTCTAACAAATAATTAAAGGCACCCCGAAACCAATCTGTTTACATCTATATGTTTCTCAAGGAAAAATTTAACTTTTAAAGAGAATATGGCACATGGTACTAAGGATTGCAACAAATTTTAAGTGGACAAGAATTGTTTATCAAAACTATATTATTAGCCTAGTTGACAAAGTTTTTGGAAAGTTAAAAGTACTTTCTTTTTTATTTTCAAAGAAGTACTCTCTTTTTTTTTTTTTAATGCAAATATGAAAAGTATTTTTGTGTAGAGAAGACTTTTTTATTGGTTGTTGACGAGCTTCTCAAAATAAAAACAATTATTCCATCCGTTTCAGTTTATGTAAATATTTTTGCTTTTCGAAATTCAAACTATGTAAATTTTGACCAACATTTTGAAATGTATTTTCTTATCATATTGTTATGAGAAGAATTGCTAACTTGTAATACTTATCGTACCGCTTTTAAATATCTAAATTTTAATTTTAGAAGATTGAGTTGGTATAATCCACCTTTCAGCAAAGCCCATCTTCAATAATATTCCCAGCAAGAACTCCCAATTCAGATGATCATATGCCTTTTCTATGTCCAGCTTACATAAAATGCCAGGATTTTTGCTCTTCATTCTAGCATCTACACACTCATTAGCAATGAGAATAGCATCCATAATTTGCCTGCCTTTGATAAAAGCCATTTGATGAGTGTCCACCAGTTTGCACATCACTTTTTTGAGTCTCTCTGTCAAAATCTTTGAAATTATTTTATAGATACTACCTATCAGACTGATAGTTCTAAAGTCTTGCAATTCCTTGGCTCCCACTTTCTTAGGAATCAAAGACACGAAGGTGGCATTGAAACTTTTTTCGAAAACTCCATTTTCTTGAAAATTCTTGACAGCAGCAACCACATCCGGAATAATCACTTCCCAGCATTGAATGTAGAAAGCCATAGTATAACCATCGGGGTCAAGAGCCTTGTCCCCTGCACATGTTTTAACACTCTCCCAGATTTCCTGTGGTTCAAAGGTGCTCAGTAACATCTGATTCTCCTCTAGACTAATGGTTGGGCATTCCCTTAGATTACATTGTGGTCTCCACTCCTCAGCCTCTATGTATAAGTTTTGGTAAAAAGTGACTATCTCCTTCTTGATGTCTTCAGGATTCTCCATAGTTTCCCCATTAACTAGTAACGTATCAATGTTATTGTACTTTTTATGAGCATTAGCAGTTCTCTGGGAAAACTTAGTATTTGTATCTCCTTCTTTCAACCAAATAGCTCTGGACCTTTACCTCCATGCTATCTCCTCCTTTCTAGTAGTTTCCTCAAACTCCAACAGTAGGGTAGCTTTTTTATGTATTTCTTCATCATTCAGGATCCTCAGCTCTTGAATCTCCTCAAGTTCAGCAAGTTGGCCAAGGATGTTCAATTTCTGCATATCCAAGTACCTTGTATTGACTTGATCCAGTCTTTGAGTTTCTCCTTCAAAGCTTTCAGTTTGAAAGCAAGAACATAATCAGGTCTACCAGCACAAGAGAAAGAATCCCACCAGTTTTTAATTTTGTCCTTGAAGCCTTCAGTCAGCAGCCACCAATTCTCGAATTTGAAATAAGATTTCACTGGTTCCCAATTCCCACATTGTAGCATCAGAGGTGAGTGATCTGAAGTGACTTTGTACATGATTGGCTGCTTAATATTTCTAAAGCCTTCATCCCATTCTTCAGAAATCAAGAACCTAACCAACCTAGCAGCAATATTGTGATTTACCCCTTTCTTCCAAGTAAACTTCCCTCCTAGCAATTTCAAGTCTACTAACCCCATATCCTCAATGAATTCTGTAAATTCAGCCATTGATCTGGTGAAACTATTACAATTCTTCCTCTCGGATGGAAACCTAACAGTGTTGAAGTCCCCACACACTAACCAAGGCCCAGTGAATAAACCCCTCGCAACACCTAACTCCTACCATACTTCTTCTCTTTCAACTCTCTCATTAGAAGCATATATACTAGATAAGTGCCAATCAAATTCTTGTGACTTGCCACTGAATATACATGTGATGGAATACATACCCAAGCTACTAATCTCCCCTTCCCATACCCTACTGTCCCACATGATAAGGATACCCTTCCCCTAGTTCCACTTGCTTCTAACTGAGCAAATTTCACCCAGTTGTATGCCCATAGTTCTCTAACTAATTTCCCGATTTCCCCTTCTATCTTGGTCTCTTGGAAGCAATAAACATCTGCCTTCCAACTATGAATCATATTTTTAATCGACTCCCTCTTTCCAAATCTATTTAATCTCCTAACATTCCAGGATATAATTCTGATCATCATTTACTATCAATGGCAAGATATTCTCCCTGCTTCTAGTACCATTGCTTTTGAACTTGCTCCCAATATCTAAGTTTCTCACTTCTTTGCTTTCTTTCTTTTTTGGGGTGACTGCCTACATTGTCGTCATTGATGGCTCCATTGAAGCTCGCCTCTTACCATCAATCTTCATAAATAACTGAAGTGCTTCTTTCTCACACCCTTGAAATTCCACCCCAAACTCTTTGCTCAATCTGATGATATTTTGATGCACCCAAATTGGTGTATCAAAATCTGGATCCTTCTCTTCTTCATTGGCTAGTGAATTTAGAGGTAGAGCTTCTTCTATGGGCCAATCCCCAATTGTGCTCCCCTCCCCAATCTGCATGTTGTTAATTTCCTCGTTCTCTGTCGATGAGTGTTCCTTTTCTGTGATTATCACCATGGCCTTTTCTTTGTCAACTTGGATTGGATGGTTCTCCTCGTCAATTCCCTCAAGACGGTCGACCTATGTTGCCAGCGTTAGTTCATTAACGTGATTTTTCTTTGAAGAGTCCGCTACAATAGCCTGTATCTCAATTAGCAGAGGATCTTTTAAAAGAGGCTCCTCAGATTGCGCTATTTGAGTTGGGCCTTTGCAACAAATATCAACTGATGGATCTGGCAATTTTGGGCCCAAACTAATTAATTGTTTGTGGCCCAAAACATCATTAAAAGAAACAGTGACGACCTCACGTGACTCTGGCACATGTGCCAATTTTTTAAACTTCTCCCCTTCCTTCGATGTACCCACATGACTAGAGGATTGCTGGGCCGAATAAGTCCCATCTCCCAGAAGATTTCCCCTATTAGCCATCTGACCTTGCCTTCCTTCATCGTCATCCCGCAAGACCGCCATCGCCGTTACCGGAACTTAGCACCAGATGGGAATTTTGTACAAAAACCCATCGCTTTCCACCTTTATATCTCTTGGTACCTTGCTTCCATCTCCCTTCACTTTAATTCTTGCCCATCGTAGATGAAATTTGAGTGTTGTCTCCTCTTCTGTTTCGATCCATCCCCACATTGGTCACCTATTGCTTTGAACACTTTCTCTAATCATAGATTAATAGGAGGTCCCAAAAGCCTAATCCAAACCCAATCATGCTCCATCTCTTCTGACCAGCAACCAGTAGTAGGTTTCCACCAATCAAGGATCACTTTGGACTTCTTCCAATGCCATTCTCCCATAAGAATCTGGTGTTTAATGGCCGGAAAAAGAAAAAATCATCGGATTTTGGTGAAACTGAAATGGGAAGGCTCGGAAAAGCCTCGAGAAGAGGCTATCTGAAGAAAAAAGTTTGAAAGGTCGCCAGAAGAAAGCCACACGCGCCGGCGCGTGGCTGAAATCTCGCCGAAAAAGCACGCGAGTTGCCCGCGCGTGAGGGCTCGGTTGCCGGAGAACTTCACTGGGGTTTGGACGCGGGAAGCTTGACTCTTGGTGGGGGTGGTGTAGTCTTAGGAAGAAGAAGAGAGAGAATTTTATATCATATCTGCTGAAATAGAATGAACAAATCATGCTATAGAAAAGAATTTGTCATGCAGTTGTTTCCCAAGCAAAGGTTTAACCTAAATAACATCATCATATATGGTTCACAAATAGGCTACTCCCTTTATCCTAAATAACCACTAAGCTGGCATCGTTTTTTTTACCTCTGTGTTCCCACTGAATTGTACAGAAGTAAACTCATTCCTTCCTTTTTCTTACTTATGTTCTGGATGCAAGTGATAACTGCTGAAGTAGTAGCGTTTTTTGGTTGTTGACGAGCTACTTACTTATTTTCTGGATGCAAGTCATATATGGTTCACAAATAGGCTACTTATTTGCTGGATGCAAGACTTTTTTTTTGGTTGTTGACGAGCTTCTCAAAATAAAAACAATTACTCCATCCGTTTCAGTTTATGTAAATATTTTTGCTTTTCGAAATTCAAACTATGTAAATTTTGACCAACATTTTGAAATGTATTTTCTTATCATATTGTTATGAGAAGAATTGCTAACTTGTAATACTTATCGTACCGCTTTTAAATATCTAAATTTTAATTTTAGAAGATTGAGTTGGTATAATCCAATTTAGCTTTTAAAAGTAGTAAATTGACCCTCGAAACATAAAGTGGAACGGAAGGAAATCAACCGAATGTTATTCATTTCTCCTTCATTGCACGGTATTATCTATCCAACACTCCAACTTTTTATTTTTCAATAAATCTCAAACAAATGATAGAAATATTTTAATGAAATAATATTAAAACTAATTAAACTCTCAAATAATAAACAATTGAGATTATTTTTCTTTTTAAATACTAGTAATTCTAAAGTAAATTTGTACATGTCCCTTTTTCGTAACTCAATGCTTAAAAAGACTCTTTTAAAAGATTAGTCAAACACAATCTGCTTTTCTAATACTAACAAATTACTTCTCAAATATTTATCTGAACATAAACTATTACACCATTAAAATTCTTTTTTAAAAGGCACTTTCGACAAATAGCACTTTTTAAAATATGCAGAGTACTGTGAAAGCTTGTCCAAACAAACTCTTATTCAGGGGCGAAGCTAGAAGCAGGAAATGGGTTCAGACAAACCCAATAATTTCTGCTCAAACAATATATTTATGTTAGAAAGTTTATTAAATATATACAAATATTAAATTTAGAACACAAGTATTAACACTTTAAATGTATACAAATAGCGTTAGAAAATTCATTAAATATATACAAATATTAAATAATTTTTGCTCAAATAATGTAATTATCGTCGTTCTAAATCCATAACCTATAAAATTAAAATTCTAGCTTTGTCCCTGCTCTTATTTGCTACTTAACCTTAGTGTATGGCTTCCTATAAACTAAAATTACCTCCTCTTAATTTATCTCCTTCACGAGAGAAATTAACATATATTTAAGTTTCGCTTATTCTCCTGTTTTCCTAATTGGCATTCAGAGAATTATTCATCCGAATAGTTAAGAATGACATAAGGAATTGTAATAAATTCTAGTCATTGAAATAATTACAAAGTTTTTTTTTTCCCATGCGTCTCATTGTGATGAAGAGGTATATACACTACTAATATTTGATAGGCCAGCCAAACAGAAGTGTGTGAACTATTGCATGGCCATGACTTACTCTTATGCTCGTGGTCATGTGGATTTTGCAATAATCTACTATCACACGTGGCAACTCTGGATTGCTTTACGAGAGGAAATCAACATTGAGTTAGATTTTCTAGACATAATAACGTATCTAAATATATCTACTCATACTTGAACTTTGACAAATGGACAATAATGCAAAAGTTAAACAAATTGTAATCCACCAATGAGGAAACAGATAATGATATTCTAGGATAAGGACTTTAGTCTTTTGGAGTCATTTAAATACACTTGGTGTAAGACCATGAAACTCAAGCCAAAAATCAAGTATTCTTTGTTTAGTAGCTGCAAATCAAGTCTTTTCATTTTATTTCTACAACAATGGCTGCCTCAACAATGGCTCTCTCTTCCCCTTCTTTTGCTGGAAATGCAGTGAAACTCTCACCATCTTCCTCCGAGATTACTGGAAATGGGAAAGCTATCATGAGAAAGACTGTTACCAAGGCGAAGCCAGTCTCTTCTGGTAGCCCATGGTATGGTCCTGATCGTGTCAAGTACTTGGGTCCATTCTCCGGTGAAGCCCCAAGTTACTTGACTGGTGAGTTTCCTGGTGATTATGGATGGGACACTGCTGGACTTTCAGCTGATCCAGAAACTTTTGCTAAGAACCGTGAGCTAGAGGTGATTCACTGTAGATGGGCCATGCTTGGAGCTCTTGGTTGTGTCTTTCCTGAACTCTTGGCTCGTAATGGTGTCAAGTTCGGTGAAGCTGTATGGTTCAAGGCTGGATCCCAGATTTTCAGCGAAGGTGGACTTGACTACTTGGGCAACCCAAGTTTGGTCCATGCACAAAGCATCTTGGCCATTTGGGCTTGTCAAGTTGTGCTGATGGGAGCTATTGAGGGTTACCGTGTTGCTGGTGGACCTCTTGGTGAGATTACCGACCCACTCTACCCCGGTGGTAGCTTTGACCCATTAGGTCTTGCTGATGACCCAGAGGCTTTTGCTGAGCTCAAGGTAAAGGAGATTAAAAACGGTAGGCTTGCTATGTTCTCTATGTTTGGATTCTTCGTTCAGGCTATCGTCACTGGAAAAGGTCCGTTGGAGAACCTTGCCGACCACCTTGCTGACCCCGTTAACAACAATGCCTGGGCTTATGCCACAAACTTTGTCCCCGGAAAGTGAAGTTCTTAGTCTCCGTTAGTGTCAGATTGTTCTATGTCCTTGTGAAACTGTTGTAAATTACTAGAGATTATATATGAATTTTGTTCAATTGGTTAGTTCTCAGTTACATTTCTTGTGCTATCCATAAATTAAGTACAAGTTAAAAAGGGGAAAATAGGGAAGTGGCATTTTCTGAGATATTAAAACAAGAATTTGCAGAGCAGAGGAAATTGATATTAAAATTGAAAAGAGAGGCTAATGATTTTTCTTCCAAATATATACGAAATTCCATGTATGCAAACAAAATTTGTAGGCATTGTTCTACATTTCTACCTATACACAACTATGTTCTTGCCTTTTCCTTTTCCCAAATTAAGGTTTAAAGACAACTGCCCAGCAATATTATTATCATCACTGATATAGTAGTGTCAATTTTGGTTCATATTTTAGCGGACCAAAAAGAGCTGAAATATGGCAGATTTGGTTGTTGTCCATTACAAATGTTACCTTAGCTATAACTTCTGCAAACTGTACAAGTTAGTGCGTGAAAGAGCGAACGTGTCTCCTCTATTCACAAAAATGGTTCACCTTCTTGAGGTAGCTCAAAATAGTGTCTCATACTCTAGGACCAGCCAGCAATAGAGCAAATTGGAGGATAGCTCGTTCATCTTGTTTACTAAATCAGTTAACCAAGCAGCTTTTCATTTGCACGAATCTTAGAATGCTCAATATAGCCATAGACTGATGCATATGCCATGCATCAACAACAGCCTTCATCTTGAATGACTTTCAGCCATTTTATCTTCCTCTATATCTTTGGTGACATGTCCGCTGGTTGGCCTACAAAATATAAATGTAAAACATCAAGCCAAGAATTTGCTTATAACATGAAAGGCAAAGAAAATATGATTTTATTTTATTCATTCAAGGACAATCATTGTTAACCGGTTAATGATCGTAGCTAAAAGAATATTACTCACAAAATTGACAGACCCTTACCCATTACAAAGACGTAGAGGATGCAGGTGACATGCGAATTCAGAAGAATAAGCGAAACAAATATCCAAGTAGATTTTCTCATAATAAGAGTCAACCTAGATTATGTACTTTTTCTATCTGCTTTGATTTTTTGAAAGAATCCGAGCATACAAACCAAAACGTTAAGGCAACAGGTGGAGTAGCTCAAAACCTTTATAAATCCTTTTGAAAGCTCTTACATAATCCATGTGGGAAAACCATCTAATTCAAGCAGTGTTACCTGATTTTGGGGTTACAAGTCAACTGTAATACGGAATTTTGAGTGTGAGAATCAGCTTGCCAAAAGTTGGCTTTGATACCATGTGAAGGAATATAATAATCCAACTCAATACCTTAAAGCAATGAATGTAGTAGCCCAAGACCTTTACAAACCACATTGAAGGCCCTTAGATAATACATCACCCATATGGGACAACTAACTAACTCAACATACATAAACACACACCAAGAGAAGAGACGGACCCAGGATTTTAATGCGATGGGGGCACCACTAGTTTTTTCTAACATAAACATTTCAATAGGTTTATGTTCAGCCGAAAATTAAGGTGGATGCTAAACTAAAATGGTAGAATGGAGAAACTAAAAAATATAGAAAGAGTTGTTGGAGTTAGGATCGAACCCGTCAACAGTCTGAGAAAGGAAATTTGGGCAACCTGCTCAATCAGTGACCCCTAAAGGTATACATACATACCTAAACAAGATTTCTGCCAAAGTTTATGGGGTTCAGTGACCCCTCAATGTTACAAGTAGGTTTGCCTCTAAGAGTGAATGTAGCTTAAGGCACTAAAATTGGAATATACGAAAATATAAGTATTATTTGCTTGACGAGATTCTTCCTGATGATTCTACTATTTGAGAGACGTAGTAACTAAGGCTTCTCCTAGGTTGGTGTTATCAAAAAAGACTTCTCGTGACATGTACTAGAATCCAAGTTTTATCTGTTTCCTAGTCTGCAGTTGTTTTAGGACAATTTACTTTTATTTTCTTTTAATTTTCTTTGGTTGACATGTACTAGAATCCAAGTTTAATTACAGTTACTCCTTTATTTATGAATAATACAAGCACCTCAGTTATGTGATCAAGGAGTCCTTATTAACCTCTGGCTTTTGAAGTTGGTTCAAGGGTCTTCAGAGACCCAATTGCAAATAGTGAAGATAATCTTTCCAGATCAAAGCCGCACAGAAGAATTCCTCCATGCATTAAAAATTCATCCAAACAAAACTTCTGCCGATAGCTAGTCAAAGGCCACTAGCCGTCGGACATTGTTCAAAATAAAATAACAATGAATTGAAGGAGAGTAGTGTTAATGTGTTACAGCTGACCCCAAAGTGATGGGGTACTGACCTTGACTACTCCTGTGTGCAACAACTACTACTACACCTCAAGCCCCAGCGAGTTGGGGCTAAAACCAGACTTGGACAGTCTACTTGGCTAATACTCCTGTGTAATTTTTATTTTTTTTTGATAGTTGTAGTGCCCGGGCCAGTTTGCGCGCAACTCGACTAGTTCCACGGGATACCTGCCACCTCCCACCAACAACAGGTACCAGGTAACTCTGTCCACCAAGGCTTGGACAGATGGGAAGAAATCACCTAGTGTTTTTGCCTCCATTGGAATTTGAACTTGAGACCTCATGATTCTCACCCACTTCATTCCCCACTAGGGCAAACTTGGACAATGATTTGACTATTGCCCTCTTATAGAATATCTGGGCAGCCAATGCACCTCTGCCAGACCGCTTTCTGCCATGTTGATAGCCCACTAAGCAAGCAACATACAAAAACCACATCCTTGAAGGTATAAGGGTCTCCTGAACATGACAACTTTAGTTCTACGAATTTTTATGCCGTTTCCCGTTTCTTGTTTCTTATGAAGTTCAATGTGAATGAAGATTTTACGTGCTTGAGTGTGCACATATGCCTAGGGAAAGCGACTGACATCACTTCTCGAGTTTCGTGAATCTTCTACATCTTATATTTGGTCAAAAATCACATAATCTATTTAAATCATGAGAAGCAAGAAAGCAGTACACATTAATAATAGTTTTATACTTTTATGTAACTAATAACTCGTGTGGTCTTCAAGCAGATGCATGCTAAAATAACAAGAAATCACATGTCATATTGTCATGCAGAACACGCAAGGTTGGGAAAGTGAAAGTTGAACCAACTCATGTACAAATAAGCTATTGAGTGCGGAAACAGCACTTACAATCCACTGAATATTTTAATGGTGTCGTAGAACAACCACTGCAAAGTCACAACTGGTCCAACTAGCATTATCCTAATAGGAAGACTTCTTGTAAACAAATTAAGAAATCCAATTTTCTTCACAGCCTGAAAGGTAAAAAGGGTAAAATAAAAATGCAGCAAGCATGAGAAGCATTTATTTATTTTTCGGTGCGGGAAAACATTAAGAAATTTTACCAGCTTTAGGCTACTGGCCTTCTTGTTGTTAAGAGAAGCCACGATGTTGTCAGCAGGGTTCGAAATAATACTACCAATAGATCCAGCGGCATATCCAGCAAAACAAGTTACGCCAAGCTGCTGAGCTCTTGAACACTCTTCCTTCCTTTTCTGGATTATATTTCGATAAAGAAAATTCACTGTATGCTCAAAGGTTGAGAACATAACTATTGAGACTGCAGACAAAATAACCGGAATAAAATGAATAACCAACATCAAATCCTTTTCAAGGGGAAAGAAACAGAATAACCAACGTTAATTGTATTGATCATACCCCTAAACCTAAAGCATTTATAATACAGCTAATAGTCATCAATTTCTTCTATCACTGCTCAATTAGATCAAGATTAGAAATGACATATGGTAAAGCCAATTTTCTACTTTAAACTTTAACATCTATTGCAATAAATGATCTAGTATAGCCTTGCTATGCATTTCAGCTCGATTTCAACTTCATACAGGTGACGTAAAACAGTCTTATGTGGCTAACAGAATTCTGAAAAGTCAATTATATATTTCTTAAAACCTCAAAAGGAGAGTACACGCAATTGTTTGATTGGTATCACATGCTTCATATTGGTTATCTATGCGTACATAATTTCATTGAATATAGATATAAAAATTTACAGCAACTGAATAGAGTTTCAATGACTGAGAGGTACATGGTAGATTACGACCCAGTAGAGGAATAAGCCCTCTGTATAGCCTGAAATTAGAAAACCAAATTGTATCGATTGTCAGTACGAAGAAATGTTGCACCAAAAGAGGGAAGGGAAAGAGATCCATGGTTGGAATTGTACCCATGGATGCCTTCTGAAGCATATATTCTCGGAAATCCATCAGTGAGGCCTTTAGCAAAATGAGGCTGAGCTTGCACGCGAACTTTAATGGCCTCAAATGGGCAGAGAGCCACATTAGCAATTACTTCAGCTGATGCGCTGCTGGCGAAAAATACCACACTCTTGTTCTGATCCACCAGTAAATTTGAGTACACTTTCTTAAAGTATTCATAGAGACCAAATCTACAAGCACCCTGAACACCATAGCCAAAAAACTTCCCGGCCCATCCTCGCCAAAAGGCCGACGGACCTTGTTCCCTCAATAAAGTCGTAAAGCACGTGGAAATGCTACTATACTTGATAGGGTGCACCTACAAGTTACAAGCAATAGTTCATAATAAAGATCGTAATGGAAGATAAACTACATCAACTGAAATGGGGTTGACGATTATACTAGTCATGCATCAACTTCAAATTAGTTTGGGTCGACTATATAAATCCTTCTGTACCCATTCCGCTCAACTCAGGTATCATTCAAATGCAAAATAATTTGACCTTCTAAAGGTACTTATACAATTTAAGAATCTACTTGCACGAGCATTAACTAATTGTTCTTTCTTATGATGGTGGGCCAGCTTAGGCGCACCTCAACTATTCTACCGGGTACTTACTACCTCCCACAGCATAGGCACCGGGTAACTCCGCACATCAAAGCTTAGGCAAATGGGAAGAAGTCGCCTAGTATTTCTTCGCCTTCACTTGGGATTTGAACCTGAAACCTTATGGTTCTCCTACCACTACATTGACAACTAGGCTACATATTTAGGTGCGGGCATTGAAAATCTGTTTATCTTACCATTTTGCATATAAGAAACCAGAAATGCAGCACAACATATAGTGTTGACCCAAATTATGCAAAAAGACAACGCAAAAAATAGCAACTATATCAACAGAAAGGGGAAGCAATCAATTTCAAATGCCAGCTATATAAATCCTCTGTATCATCCCAATGCTAAATAATTTTGACTTTTTAAGGGTAATTACACAATCTAAAATTCTACATTCAGCAGCATTAACTAATTATTTACATTAGTGTGTTGCATACAAGAAATCAGAAATACAACATTACTAGTATTTATTTTGACCAAGATTCTGCCAAAAAGTCAAACCCCAACAAATTTTTTACCTGCATATTAACTTTGAGAACATCAAGAGGAGTGATAGCAAGATGAGTAGTGCCAGCACTAAGCATACCTCCAATTGTACAAATTCCATAATACCCTGGTGTGAATTCTTCACATACTTTTCCTCCTATTAAACTACTGCTACTCATATTTAAACTTAAAACTGTTTTGAGGTTCTACGGAAAAACCCCACTTTATTTTTTTCTTCTTCAACCCATACGTGCAGCCAAAGTTTCGAAATTTCTACCTTATGTGATGGATCTTTCAACAGGGTTTTGTGCAAGATTTAAGGTAACAGGGAGAACGACGTCGTAGTGTATGGTTTCCTTATTTAGTTCTTAAAGAATATAGAACTGTTTTTCTTTTCTCTTGGAACATTTTTAAGAAAGTGTATTTTAAACAGAATCTTGATTGAGTACTGTCTGGGCATTTTCTTTTAAAGTTTTGGGACAAAAAATAAATAATGTAAAATATATTAAACATTCAATTTTTTCGACAAATAATTTTCTAAAAAATTGACCAAAAAGGAAAATTTTCATGCTTTGTTTTGTACCCAAGAAAAAAAAGAAATTAGAACTCCCCCCTCCCCCCCTCTATCTATCTATTTATATTATTATAAAAACATGAATACAATATCGGTTTCCAAAAATAACTTTTTAATATTATATCTATAAAATCTATCTATCTATCTATATCTATATTATTATAAAAGTATGAATTCAATGTCGGTTTCCAAAAATAACCTTATAATATTAAGCATAATAACTCATAATAAAAGGACATAACCGCAATTCTAGATATTAGTCTTATAATCTTATTAGTTTTAGGACATAATACTATACGTTAGGAATCCTACATGATTACCTTTAGTAATCCTTTTAGTATAATTACTTTCGGGTTGTCTAATTCATATAAAATTGAACAAGTAAATATCATTAGTCATGTAATCTTATTACTTTTAGGATATACTTCTTAAAAAATTCTATTACTAATTTAATTTGAAAATGTATTATACTTCTAGCCTCAAATGAAAAAGATTCAACTGACAAGAAATATAAAGAAAGAACAGATCCAGTATTCAGTGTCTTCTTGCTTCGTGTCGGAAATGAAGAAGAGCATCCAATAAAAGATGATTTGGTTTTTCCTGAACACTTGGTTATCAATCCCAATGATAATAGTAGTGCATTTAATAAGAGAAATATTTCTATCATTAGATCATAACTTAATTTGTGCAAATCGCATGACACAAATAAAAAGATATCTTGGCTAATAGAGAATAAATATGTTGATCAACTAAATAAAAGGTTGATTGCAAAATTTTATAACAAAAATAAAATATTTTTCAGTTTTTGACTCAGCTAAAAATGATACCAATAATTACTACCAAGAAGAATATTTAAATATTTTAATACCAATGTCACGACCCAAAATCTCACCACAGCCGTCGTGATGATACTTAGTCTCTAAGACTAGGTAAGCCGATTACAATTACATTTCAAGCCATTTTTTTTAATATGAATTAAATAGGTAATCAAAACCAACAGTGGAAACAAATATGAAAATCTCCCAAGACTGGCGATACTGAGTCACGACTCTAACTGAATACATAGAATGATCACGAGGACCGAATATACAATACTGTTCAAATAAAAAATTAACAGTACAATAGAAATAGAAGGACTCCAAGGAACTACGACGACCAAGCAGCTCTACCTTAAGTCCTTGTGATCACCCTCTAACTTCGTCCGAGTCCGATATCTCCAATACCTGGCTCTGCACAAAAATGTGCAGAAGTGTAGTATGAGTACACCACGGTCGGTACCCAGTAAGTATAAGACTAACCTCGGTGGAGTAGTGACGAGGTACAGTCAAGACACTCAGTAGTTTAATAACTTGTGCAATATAGTATACAAAATAATAAGAAACAAATAACAATAAGGGCAATACAAATCAACCAGTGATATGCACAGTAGGGAAACAAGAACACCATTAATATCGCTCAACAAATAATAAATACAAGTACACCCAATTAAATCAAGTCCTTCAAATAAATATCTTTCATATATAATTCTATCAATAAATCTCTTTCAAATATAATTTCCTCAAATAAATATTTTTCAAATATAATATTTTCAAATAATATTTTTTGAATAAAAATCCTTCCAAATAAATATTTTTAATATAATTCTTTCAATTAAAAGTCACCATATGACACCCCATTTCATAATCATAAAAATACGGCTCTCAGCCCATTTTTATATTTTTCATAAACACGGGTCTCAGCCTACTTTCATATTTCCACCGCACTTCATGCGCATAATTAAATCATCATATTTCCCCGGCACCCCGTGCCCACTTTTCATATCATAACTGCACGGACAGTTCACGTGCCAATAATAAAACCATCATATTTTTTTCTTTCATATCCGTTGCGGCGTGCAACCCGACCCCATATAACATTACCTGCTCGGCAATAGCAACAGGCTCACAATTTCAACATAAATCAGGCTATTATCAAGTTTACCGAAACAACAAGACAAGTTGCACAAGATATAAAAATAAACACAAGGAATACCCCAACATCACATGAAAATTACCAACACAATAACTCTACATCATCACATATCATCCCTGGCAATAACCACCTTTATCTCTCTTATAGCCACCCTTATCACTCCTGTAATAGCCTCTTTTATCCCTCCGCCCTGACATTATCAATAGCCACCCTTATCACTCATATAGCCACCCTTATCTCTCTTATAGCCACCATTATCGCTTCTATAGCCACCCTTATCGCTCCACCTAGACAATATCCCAACACACATAACAACAGTGAAATGTCTCCCTTATGCTCACATAATATCAACAGTGAAATGCCACTCTTATATCCTCAAAATAATAACTCAATTAACACAACAATATACACGAAATATTATCACGGGAACGTAACAAAATCAATTCATATCACAATTTACCCAATTGCCACAACCAATTCCAAGGATATAACAAAATCAATTAATTTCACAACAAATAGTCCAAGGCTCCTCACAATGTATATAAAACAAAACAATCAACAGAGATAGAAAATAATCAGCATAGGGCAACGCCTTCATTAATCCAAATTTTGATAATTATATTAACACTTCTTCTTAAGCTTGCTTAATTAATTATTTGCATAGAAAAAATCCATAATGAAATTAAATTCCAAGAAATATCAAACCATCAAACTCACGGAATTCACATAAATATACAAGTAATAATTACATCAAATTGTCATATAAAAACAAATTCAATAAATGTGATTTGAGGCATGACAAATAGATGATTAAATAAATGCCAACAATTATCCAATTTACTACACAATATGCCCAAAACTTTAACTCAATAAATTTTGCACATATAAGCCCGAGTACGTACTCGTCACCTCGCATACACGGCTTTTCACACTTCACAAATGGCACATAAGACTCGATGCCTAAGGGGTAATTCCCCCACTCAAGGTTAGGCAAGATACTTACCTTTTTGAAGTTATGTCGATATTCCAAAATCGCATTCTTACTTGAATTGACCTCTGGACCGCTCAAATCTATCCAAATTAATTGTATAACTTCATTAAAATTCATCGGAAATAATTCCGGATAATAAAACGTCGTCTTAGAAATTTATCCTAAAAAGTCAACAAAAGTCAACGCGGGGCCCGCCTCTCGGAACACGACATAATTTTTACGAAATCCGAACACCCATTCCAATATGAGTTCAACCATACCAATTTTATCAAATTCCAACAACAAATCGTCCTCCAAATCTTGAATTTTCGTTTTTGGAAGATTTTTCAAAAATTTCTATTTCTTCCATTTAAATCCGAATTAAACGATGAATATAACCATAGATTCATGAAATATAATCACTTTAGGATATAGAACACTTACCCAGTCGAAGTCGTGAAGAAATTCTCAAAATTGTTCAAAAACCGAGCTTCAAAAATCCCAATCGAAAATGAAGAAATGACAGATTTTCAATCCTTAAGTTTTTGCCGAGGTTCGCATTTGCGGACAAAAATTTTGCATTTGCGAATGAACAGTACCTCCCATGAGCAGTGTTTTTACAATTGCGATAAATTATTCGCAATTGCGAGTGAACAGTTTCTGCGCAATTGCGATAAATGGTTCGCAATTGCGAATGAACAGTGTTTTCACAATTGCGAATGAACAGTGTTTTCGCAATTGCAAATGAATAGTACCTCACCAGAAATCAGCAAACTCAAACTTCTCTGAAATGATCTGAAACCACCTTGAAACTCATCCGCAACCTCCCGGACACAAACTTTATATGAATTTCAATCATAAAACATGCTACGGACCTGCTCGCGTACTCAAAACACTGAAAAGAGGTCGTCTTGACCCTATATTGACCATGGTCAAACTCCCAAATTTTTTAACTTTATTAGTCTCTCAACCAATGATCCGAAAATACACCCAAGCCCCTCGGGATCGTCAAATCTTACTAACAAATCCTAAAACATCATACAAACTTAGTCAAAACTTCAAATTACATCAAACAATGCTAGAACCACGAATCATACCCTAATTCAAGCTTAATGAAACTAAGAAATTCCAACTTCTACATTCAATGTCGAAACCCGAAACCTATCAAATCACGTTCGATTGACCTCAAATTTTGCACATAAGTCATAAATGACATAACAGACCGATACAAATTTTCAGAACTGGATTTCGACCCTGATATCAAAAAGTCAACTCCCCGGTCAAACTTTTCAAATATTCCATTTTTGCCATTTCAAGCCAAATTCCACTACGGACTTTCCAATAATTTTTTAGACATATTCCTACGTCCAAAATCATCATACGGAGCTATTGAAATTATCAGAATTCGAATCCGGGGTCGTTTACACATAAGTCAAATCTCCGATCAACTATTTTTATTTAAGCTTCAAAAATGAGAATTAACGACCCGGACGGTCGTTTTGAGTATTATAACCCCGTTCCCTCTATTTACTACTCAAGTTATACTTTACAGTTATTTTATGAATTACCGGGTTAGTTAGTTCGGGTCCGGAAAGATTTCGGAGTGAAATAAGATACTTAGTCTCATAATTGAAAACTTAAGTTGGAAAAGTTGACCGGATATTGACTTATGTGTAAACGACCTCGGATTTGAATTTTGATGATTTTAATAGCTCCGTATGGTGATTTTGGAATTAGGAGCGTGCCCGAAAAATTATTTGGAGGTCCGTAGTGGAATTAGGCTTAAAATGGCGGAAGTCGAACTTTTAGGAAGTTTGACCGGGAGGTTGACTTTTTGATATCGGGATCAGAATCTGATTCTAAAAATTTGGAATACCTCTGTTATATCATTTATGACTTGTGTGCAAAATTTGAGGTCAATCGGACTTGATTTGATAAGTTCCGACATCGTTTATAGAAATTGAAAATTTCAAAGTTCATTAGGCTTGAATTGGGGTATGATTCATGGTTTTAACGTTGTTTGAGGTAATTTTAGGGTTCGACTAAGTTCATATGGTATTTTAGGACTTGTTGGTATATTTGGTTGAGGTCCCGGGGGACTCGGGTGAGTTTCAGATGGTTTTCGGATCGAATTCGGACTTCGAAGGAAATTTGAAAGTTTCTGCCATCTGATGTAATCGCACCTGTGGAATTTTCCTCGCAGGTGCGAGCTCCCAGAAGCGAGCCTTCCATCGCAGATGCATCCAGGCGTGGCTGCGGCTTCGATCGCAGAAGCGGCAGGTAGACGCAGAAGTGGCCCCGCACTTGCGGGCGTCTGATCGTAGAAGTGCAAGGGCATTTGGTGAGGCAGCTTCGCTAAAGCGGACAGCTCCTCGTAGAAGTGTGTCCGCAGATGCGCACAAAATCTCGCAGAAGCGGAAACCCTTGGATGGTACAAAAACAGAGGGGGTTCCGAGCTTTTGCCATTTTTAGGCATTTCAAGCTCGGGTTAAGCGATATTTTGGCGAGGTTTTCATGGGGAAACTTGAAGTAAGTCCCTTGTGATAATTTCTACTCCATAATATTAAATTATCATCGAATAATCCGACTAGATTACATGTTTTCGAGGTGTAAATCGAGGGTTTGAACTTAGGGATTTGAAAATAAGATTTGAAGATTTGGAGGTCGAGTTGAGGTCGGATTTTAGTAAAATTGGTATAGTTAGACTCGTGGTTGAATGAGCTTTCGGATTTTGTAACTTTTGCAGGGTTTCGAGACATGGGCCCCACGGGCTTTTTTTTAAGCTAAATTTCGGATTTTTATAGAAAATTAGTATTTTCTTATAGAATTAATTTCAATAAATTTTATTGACTGAATCGAATTATTTGTGGTTAGATTCAAGGCATTTGGAGGCCAATTCACAAGGAAAGACATTGCAGAATAAAGAATTACACGGCTTGATATAAGTAACAGTTCTCAATTTGGTCTTGAGGGTATGAAACCCCGAAATATGTATTATGTGATTGGTTTTAAGGTGACGCACATGCTAGGTGACAGGCGTGTGGGCGTGCACCGTAGGAATTATGACTTGGTCAATTCCATGGAACTGTGTAGTAGAAAAATCTGTTGATATCCATATATTTTTCCCCGTATTAGAGGAATTATCACGACCCAAACCGATGGGCCGCGACGGGCACCTGGTACCTTACTCAACCGAGTAACAACATAACGTATCTTTTAGTATCATACTATCATAGATAACTGAGCCGGAGAGACTGCCGTGAGATAAGTAGAATACAAGATGTAATACCAACTTATACATAAGACATTAAGACCAAAATAACCACTCGTACACTGAACATAGGCCAACAAGACCATACAATCTTTTACGTACATGACATCTGTCTACAAGCCTCTAAGAATATATAATTGTCATAAAGGTCGGGACATAGCCCCGCCATACCAAACAATACACGTCTAAATCATACTGACCAAACAAGAAACTCCGGAGCAAATGGAGCGCACCAACATCTTCCGCTAAGCTGATAGCCCACTTGGAGTACTCTCGACCTATCTATCGGGACCTGCGGGCATGAAACGCAGTGTCCCCAGGAAAAATGGACGTCAGTACAAATAATGTACTGAGTATATAAGGAATGAAAATCAGTAAATAATAGTCATGAGAGAAACATGGAGTAGGACACTCAATATGTAAGTCTGAACAACTCCGTGAATCATTAATATTTACAATGTCATGCCAAAAGGAAATAAGGGATAGCCTTAACATACCTGAGTTGATTCTCTTGACAATCCATCTAACACGTCTTTTATGAAAACACGTAACGACGGATCGAGGTAGGGAAAAATTCATATGATATTCTTGAGAAAGATTGCACTGTATTCCTTAAAATTGCAAAATCTCACGCTATATTGTGTTATGAAATTTCAAACGAAATATTTTGAGTCTCCATCGTTAGCACCTAGCATAACGTTGCCAGTAGTCTTGTATGAATTCTTGTAGCAAATTCCATATGATCTCTTTGTGAATTTGATCATAACCTTGTATGATACTTGCTGAAGCAATCACGTTGAGAGTCTTTTATGGCTTTAGTGAATTCCATATCTTTGTGAATTAGTCCAAATCTTGAATTTGAGTAGTCTTTTTTGATAACATTCTTTAACCAAATGGGATGAGGTGCTCATCTCTTTAAATGTTGCCACCTTGCCAAGTGATTTAAGAGTCACGTAATAGCTCATATGTGGCTGCCACGTTGGGCTATCAAGCCTTATCCAATAATTCCCCCATTTCCATAATTAACTTATTAATCACTCACTAAATTAATAATTGACCAATTACCCATATAATTAAGAATTATCCCAAATTACTTAGAATACTACTCACTTTTAACACACTTTATGTACCCTACTATCATGGTCATGTGGTACCTTGTATGGAACTAGTCCATAAATACCAGGTATTATAGCTTGGACCGTATTTTATCCCTAAATTGTCAAACTCTGACGAAACTCATTTTCATCAATTCGTTTACCCTCTCATTCACGAATTTACTTATCACTTGTTTGAAATAGCATAATGCTTATAATCTAAAAATAATCTCATCCCTGAACTTACGTTAATTAACTTACGACGAAACTTTAACATACAATACTACATGGTGTAACATCGTCGTAATATAATACTGCGGAGCGTAACATCGACGTAATACTGCAGGGCGTAACATCATTCCCCCCATTGAAACATTCGTCCTCGAATATTGAGTGATGCACTTATCATTTTCATAACTTATGTCTTCCGTATACTTTAGTACTCTCCTTGCCATCTAGGCAACTGTTCTGTGAATAAATCCAAAGGCCATGGCATTCCCCCCTTTAGGCCTCTTTCTCACACCATGATTGTGGTCGGAATCCTTCTAATCTCATAACTGTTGTTACCTTCTGTCATGCAGCTTGTACGACTCTGACCTTGTAAGCGCTCCTATGCGACTCTTCTCTCCTTTTTCCTCTGACTTTTAGCCAATCTCTAGGCCTCACTTTGTAAACATATACGGAATTATGACAAGATGTCCCTCTGGGCGTCTATGTGTATACTGAAGTTCTTTGCTCGATACTTTGTTGAACTTACGAATATTTTTATACCTTATTTCATAACTCCATTTATCGATCCGTATGACTTTACTGTATCTAGGTAGGTCATACTATACCATAACTCTTACTTAGATTTATCATCACTGAGGTCTTCCACCAACTTTAGGTTACTCTCGTTACTTATCCTATATATATAAATCTAAATCCTTTAACATTTTTTCATTACTATTCATCTTAAGACTGATGGCCTAATCTCATCTCGTACTTTGTAACTTTTATCTATCCATTGTTGATTCACCTCTATGTTGATCTACAATCTACTACTGATAACTTGAAACCTCTTACGTAATACATTGCCACTAGGGCTTACGTTGCATCGATGAACATTTGAAGTGATTTTCCTGATCCACCTAGGGGCGATACCATATATCCATAACCGTATTTCATAGAATCCCAATGTAATTCACCTTACGTGGGTATTTTAATCCTGTACAATTCATGAAATCATTACTCAATTTAAGGCCCAAACTTCATCCTTTATCTATCACATTTACACCATTATTCTACTACCAGGGCAGCATTCCATCTCTTCTAAATGCTATTGGTCTTAGACTCCCTTGAGTTCATTCAGGCTATACTGAGCTTTCGATAACTTAGAGAAACCATTAGTTCTCTTATTTTCATGGGCTTAATCCTGAGGATTTATTCATTCTCGTCACCTTCTCACTCGGCTTTTTTTCCCTTACTCCTGGCTTCCTAAAACTTTGTCACTTTACCATACTTTAGCTTGCAACCTATACATATCTATTTATACTACTTGCAACCTTCCTTCAACTTGCTTGCATCATAGATTTCCTTATGTCATCCTGGAACATCAAATGAGACATCATATCGTCTCTAACTCTTTTTTACTCTCTTAATTAGGCTTCTCGATACTTAGAAACCATAGGCTGGAAGATATGCCATTGACGATGCCGCTATCATTTCTGGATACAATCCCCGCACTTCTAGATTTTTATCCAAAGTATGGACTATTCACAACCTTATGTATTTGAGTATCTCGTATGTTGTTCACATTTAACTTACTTACCTTAAAATCTCACATCACATCTTCTATCTATTTCATGACCTCTCTTCCACATAGGTATAATTCACATCCACAACTTGAAGCTCTATTATAATACTTGCACCTCTGGTGCATACACAATCCGGTGGGAGCTTCATACTGACTTCTTATGAGGCTGGTACTTCTTCTAACTAGATTTATCATAGAGCCATTTTAGGATATGGCTATTGTACTATCTCTCTTGTACCTCTAATTTTAAAAGTGATTCTGCTATGTTCTCAATCACGATTCCTGTAATTTTTCGGGTCCAATAATCAGACTCCTGATTTACTTAGTTGATTAAACTCTTTAGTTTCCTCTTCCTTCTGATCAGCCTTCATGTAGGCTTAAGCTATCTTCCGATCTGCGGCTCCTGGTATTAGTTATTTCTTTAGCCTTTTATGAGCGCTATGGAATATCCCTAATACAACCTTCTAACAATTCAATCCTTTGTCTATGACCTGGACTCAATCCTTTCTTTTAACTTACACCAGAGTCTTCTATGGCTATATGATTGTCAATATATATGCTGCATGGATAATACTCCAAAATCTTGAGGGCGTTCATAAAGTAATTATCTTTGGATCATTGATCGAATAATTCCTTTAGTTCCTTCTCAAATTTCTTTATGTGTAAGCTATTACTTTTCCTGGTCTTTCTACCCCCTTTTTGCATGCATACTTAGCTTATCTTAGTTCCCACGCATGCCGAAATTTTCGTACAACTCATACGATCTCGAATATTACTTTTGGTTTCATTTCTCGCTTATTAGCCACGATAGGTGCCACTTTCTTATGGAGTGCATGCAATGTTGTTGTGAGACTGTTGTTACTAGACCATTTCCTCTTTAGGTCACGGTGCTTATGTTGAAGCCTTCTTCCTTATTTTCTCAGCTAGTCTTTTGTTGTAGTACTTAGGGAGTCTTTCTGACTCTTGTAAAGTTATAGGCTTATTACATCGTATACTTGATAGAATTTTTGATGTTCTTCCCCGCCTATAATTATCGGTACTTACTTATTTCCACGCCCTTGTGCTTGTAGGGTTGCTTCTGAACTGATATTTTGATTGTCTTCCCTGTGGAACCCTCTTTTATCTCCATATTACTCATACAATACCTTTAACTACCCCAGCTCATATATGAATATTTCTCAAGGATCACGATATTATTATATGCGAGACTAGGTTCACTATGTTTATCTTGCACGATCTGCTGATTTGTCTGTATCCTCTTGTCTCGCCATAACTAGGCTCTTCCTGAATCAACTACTAACTACTCGTTGGCCCATTCTCATATCAATATTCCACGTAATCTATCTTGGGTTATTTCCTTTGTCTTAACTTACATCTCCCACTGGCTCCTTATTTATCAATAACATCTCGGGGCAGAAACCCTTACTTCCTCTCTTTGACGTCGTGCTTGCATAATGTTCTGGAATCGTAGCATATTTGTAGGATTTGGGTAAGTGCAAGCTCATTCCTTTTTCATTTTTATCACATTCTTCCTTTACCATTTCATAATTTCTAGAACTATTTAATTCTGACTTAATACCACATCACTCCATATTTCCCCCTTCAGGGGAGTACTAAGATTTAGTGTTACGATGATCTACGTATAGATGTTTTACCTCTTCATCTTTGGCGTCTTTCCACATCATCGTTGATCCTTACTCGCCTCGCGGTAATCCTTCTGTACTAAGGATAACAAAATTCCTTACTCGCGAGGGTAACACTTAGTGTAACTGGCACATACAGTCCCTTAAGCTTAACTTTGCTCACCTTGCTTGCTTTAGGGAAGCGCCTTCCTAAATGACCTTTAAAGGGTATTCTTCTGTCGTTCATTCTATTATCGCTGGGATGCAATCTCTGAAATTCTCATGATGCTGACTATTACTCAGTCCCTAGTTCATGTTTAATTTATCTTGTTCATCAGTCCACGCTGATTTCTTATTACTCTGGGTCTAACTTTTCCTTTTGGTAGTCGCGTTGGAGTCACGAACTTATTTCTCAAAATGAGGATATGACTTTATGGCCTATACTCTTTTGTTGTCTCAAGGCCTGTCACCTCTCGTCCTTTCCTTCACTTGACTATAGATTCTGTAATACTGTCATCTTTTTGATCTACCGTTAGCATCCATGTATCACAACTTACTCATAATGCTTCATTAACTCTCTTCTTATTTCCCTGCTAATATTTCTATCTATTACTTTATTCTGAAAACTTTAACAAAACATTTTTTGCTTTTAGCTCCCTTTGCTCCATCTACTGGCTCTTCGGGTTGCCTAACATTCTTTCTCTACTAGGGACGAGAGCCACAATAAGGTAATATTTATCCCTTCCAGGCTTCCAGTGCCTATCTTTGTAGTACTCATATCTAGTTGTACTATTTTAAAGTGCACCATCTGGGTGTCTCACAAGGAGATCTATTAGCACATTTGCAATATCCTTCAGAAATGTCAGCTATCGCTAATAATCCATCTACCATTTTGGGTCACTCTAACCCCAGTCTGGTCCTGATATCTGTCCTTCTCTTATACTACTTTTGTTAGCCCCCATAGGGCATAACTGAGATTGGTGTGGCCGATTGTACATACATCTGTTATTGTTGGAGGTAACTCAAAAGACTTATATTTCTCTGCCTGAATTGTAAATACTGATAATCTTCATTAACTAGGCGCCTCGTACCCTTCTTCATCTTGATTCTTTTACTTGTTCAATTTTGTATCTACCTCCTGAATCTCTCATTGCTTTTCACCATATGGGTAGATAGATATTCTTGCCTTAACGCTCCTTATCAAGAGGCTTACACGTCTTAGTATACACATGATATACTGAAGACCTTACATTTACTCATCATAAGCATGATGCAAAATCGAGTTCCTCTGACTCAACTCTTCCACAACTATATCTCTTACCAACCGTCTTTCTAGATGTAGGTATCGTTGTATTATTAATAAGATAGAGTTTAGGAAATTGAGTTCTTACAACTGAGCTCTACCACACGATCTAGAGTAAGAAGAAAAAGTGACAGTCCTAAATGCCCTGTAGCCTCCTACTTATAAGTGTGGTGCACAAAACACCCGTAAACAAGACTGTACTATACACGGATTGTAGACTCCCTAGGACAGAATTACTATGATATCACTTTTGTCACGGCCCAAACCGATGGGCCGCGATGGGTACCCGGTACCTTACTCAACCGAGTACCAACATAACGTATCTTTTCGTATCATACTATCATAGATAACTGATCCGGAGAGACTGCCGTGAGATAAGTAGAATACAACATGTAATACCAACTTATACATAAGACATTAAGACCAAAATAACCACTCGTACACTGAACATAGGCCGACAAGGCCATACAATATTTTACGTACATGCCATCTATCTACAAGCCTCTAAGAATACATAATTGTCATAAAGGTCGGGACAGAGCCCCGCCATACCAAACAATACATGTCTAAATCATACTGACCAAATAAGCAACTCTGGAGCAAAAGGAGCACACCAACATCTTCCGCTGAGCTGATAGCCTACTTGGAGGACTCTCGACCTGTCTATCAGGACCTGCGGGCATGAAACGTAGTGTCCCCAGCAAAAGGGACGTCAGTACAAATAATGTACCGAGTATATAAGGAATAAAAATCAGTAAATAATAGTCATGAGAGAAACATGGAGTAAGAGACTCAATATGTAAGTCTAAACAACTCTGTGAATCATTAATATTTACAATGTCATGCATATGCGTATAAATGTCATACCATGCTTAGGTATATGCATTCATAACATCATCAAGCCTCTGAGGGCATCCCATCATATCATCTCATCCACTGTGGGCAAATCATCAACGTATACCAGCTGATCAGGTGGTGGTGTGTATATAACGCCATAATATTTTCCCATATCCCATATACATATATACGCGTATATAACGTCATCTGGTCATGGGTCAATGTATATGAATGCAATGCATGAGAAGTACATCAATAAAATTTCTCGGAATGTCATAAGACCATTATGCCTTTGATTAATATCATGAAATAAACTTTATCAACTTACGTATTTTCTGAGACTCATGAACAGAATATAGAATAATAGGACACATGGGGAATCAAGAACATACGCATCTCTAGCATTTCTATGAATAGAGGCATTTATGGAAGTTGTGCATTTGCTCGTTTCGTTTGTATCGTATGGATCATGCCAAAAGGAAATAAGAGATAGCCTTAACATACCTGAGTCGATTTTCTTGACAATCCATCTAACACGTCTTTTGCGAAGACACGTAACGGCGGATCGAGGTAGGGAACAATTCGTATGATATTCTTGAGAAAGATTGCACTGTATTCCTTAAAATTGCAAAATCTCACGCTATATTGTGTTAAGAAATTTCAAACAAAATATTCTGAGTCTCCATCCTTAGAGCCTAGCATAACGTTGCTGGTAGTCTTGTATGAATTCTTGTAACAAATTCCATATGATCTCTTTGTGAATTTGATCATAACCTTGTATGATACTTGCTGAAGCAATCACGTTGAGAGTCTTTTATGGCTTAAGTGAATTCCATATCTTTGTGAATTAGTCCAAATCTTGAATTTGAGAAGTCTTTTTTTGATAACATTCTTTAATCAAATGGGATGAGCTGCTCATCTCTTTAAATGTTACTACCTTGCCAAGTGATTTAAGAGTCACTTAATGGCTCATATGTGGCTGACACGTTGTGCTATCAAGCCTTATTCAATAATTCCCCCATTTCCATAATTAACTTATTAATCCCTCACTAAACCAATAATTTACCAATTACCCACATAATTAAGAATTATCCCAAATTACTTAGAATACTACTCACTTTTAACACACTTTATGTACCCTACTATCATGGTCATGTGGTACCTTATATGGCACTAGTCCATAAATACCGGGTATTATAAATTGGACCGTATTTTATCCCCAAATTATGCTTATAATCTCAAAATAATCTCATCCCCGAACTTACGTCGATTAACTTACGACGAAACTTTAACATACAATACTACAGGGTGCAACATCGTCGTAATATAATACTGCGGAGCGTAACATCGATGTAATACTGCGGGGCGTAACAGAAATTGATCTAGGAATCATGTTTAAATCATATGTTTACACTGTTGGGACCCACAAAGGTCGTGTGCTTGTGAAAGTATTTGCTAAATTGATGTTTTGCACTCAGTCACATTTCTATTTGTACATTTTTACCTCCGTCTCTCTTATTCATTATTGATGCATCATATCATTGTTGTTGGGATGCCTATCATGATTTTTGAGAACCCGAGAGACTGGAGAGGTTGATGACTGAGTAAGGCCGAGGGTCGAATTGTGAGGATATTTATGGATCGGCCTGCACACCGCAACATGTTTCATTGATTTATGCCATGATTGAGAGTGCCGAGTGCGAGTGCGAGTGCCGATTGATGAGTGACTGTGAGGAATGAGCGACTGTGAGGAAAGAGTGACTGTGCGGAAAGAGTGACTGTGAGGTTGGAGTGAATGAGAGCACTGAGTGACTGTTACTCTGAGAGGATGCATTGATTTTATTATTTCTTGCATTTCAACTGTCATATATCACTATTTTAAAAATTTTGAAAAAATAATATTTTCTGTTTCGGTCTAACTTGATATGCAATTTTTGTGGAGTTTTAAATGTTAAGCTTGAAAGCATGACTACCTTTTTATGTTGGAAAGTACTGTGTTTGGACTTAGCTGAGAAGCTCGTCACTACTTTCAGTTCCTTATTTATTATTGTTACTTGCTCAGTTGGTTGTACTCATACTACACCCTGCACCTCGTGTGCAGATCTTGGTACCTCCGGACATGGCTGTTGCTAGTTTTTTGGAGTTTTATCTGTTGGAGATTATCGAGGTAGCTGCTTGGCGTTCGCAGACCTTGACTTTCTTTCCTTTCAGTTTCTGTATTGTTCTATATTTTCAGACAGTGTTTTTAGCAGTCACACTTTGTTATCATTTAGATGCTCATGTACTCAGTGACACCGGGTTTTGAGAGTGTTTATATTTGTACTTGTGAGATTTCTTCCGCTGAAATTAAATATTATGTTTTCAAATTTAAAAGATATGGTATTTTATTGAGATTGTCGGTTTCCCTAGTGTTGAGATAGGCTCTATCATGACAGGCGAGATTTTGGGTCATGACAGTTTTCTTGCACGAACAACTGTATGTTGCACTTTCAAGAGGGATATCAAGAATGTCCTTTTATTTTAAATTCATGTATTATGCTAATGTAATAATATTTTCCGGCATTTAGATGATTGTTGTATTTATTATACATAAAATTTCTCTCATTAATTAAATTTTATTGTTTCTTCATATAAATAAATGTTTAAATCATCACGTGCCATTATTAACGTGCAGCGCACGTTCATAGATACTAGTTATTATAAAAATACGAATGTTAAAACACTAAAAATTAAACGACAAAAATATCCCCGAAATATTGACCGACTTTTATAACCTTTAAAAGAAATATAATCTATTGAGAATATAATTCGATGTTGGATAAAATAGTAATTAAACTTGGCCTAATATTAATTAATGGAATTCTAAGCACAATTAGATTCCTACTATTTAGTTATTCGTCCTAGCTAAATCATTAGGTTCCTACTTTTTAGTTACTCGTTCTTAAATCCTTTGATATTTGAACATTGAAGAAAACTTTTGAAAGAATATGACTTAGAGTTGGAGAAAGATTAAGAATTATAGAAGAGTAATTCTACTTATTTTGGCGTAACCTTAATTTATATACAATGCGTTTCATTGGCATATTGCATTCTCATAGTTACCGCTTGAACATGTTAAAACTTTCTGCATTTTTTCTTGTCTTTCTTTTTACTTGTTTCCCCTTTTGTTTTCATTAAAGGATTAATTAGATATGCGCAGGATGCTTATCCACTTATATACAAATTGTATAACATGCAACAATTATCTTTTTGAAAGTTTTAGTTTTGTTATATTTTTCTTCCAGTAATGCTAATTAAAATTAGTAAATTTTTCAAATGATCTTTGTGTTGCTGATAATCTTATCGATTTTTTCTTTATCTTTGCTTGAACAATGATCTTAGGTAATTTTTTTATTTCTCTAGCTACGTCGTATAGTATGATAGATTTAAAATTATACGGTAATCATGAGTAATTTTAGAATTTGACTGTTTGCATCATACAATGTAATTAATTAATGATGTCAAGCCAATATTGAAAAATATCGATAATATTCTTTTGAGGATAAATCCACTAAATTTAGAGGATATTTTGGTTTAGAAAAAATAAAGGTAGATCTCTAAATAGACTCTACTTCTAAATTTCGTGTTTCTCTGTCACGACCCAAAATTCCAACCTATCGTGATGGCGCCTAACTCAATACTAGGCAAGCCGATAATCTCCATAAACCATAATTTCTCTTTAAGTTTGAAATTACAATAATTAAATACAATACAAAAATCCCACAAAGACTGATACGAACACTCCCCAAAACCGGATGTCACTGAGTACATGAGCATCTATTATGCATACAAATCAAAAGAAAACGGTCTATAATAGTCTAAGACCAAATACAGTAAACAAGGAGATAGGGAAGGAGAGACAAGGTCTGCGAAACACGGCAGCTACCTCTAAATCTCCAGAAAATCAGTTGTGCGGAAGAATCAACACCCACTATGTCCAGAAGCACCTGGATCTGCACACGAAGTGCAGGGTGTAGTATCAGTACAACCAACTCAGCAAGTAACAATAATAAATAAGGAACTGAAGATAGTGACGAGCTACACAGTTATAGTTCATTTTCAGTAATTCCAACAGAGAATAGACATGCTTTCAAATCCAGCAGTTTAAGTCAAATCAATTTATACAGTTCAAGTTTATGTAATCCGGATATAAAATCTTTTAGAGAATTTTACAACAATGACAAATAGCAACTAAGTGCAACAACATATGAAAAGCAAGTACAGCCTCTCAAGGCAACAATCTCTCCACTCGTCACAACAACTCAACCACTCGGCTCTCAGCCCTCAGCACTCACACTCAATGGGTACCCGTGCTCATTGGGAGTGTACAGACTCCGGAGGGGCTCCTACAGCCCAAGCGCCATAATCTGCACGGATAACTCACGTACTATAATATCCTGCACGGATAGCTCACGTGACATAATATTCTTACCTCATCGACAGGCCCTTGGCCTTTCTCAGTTCTCAACCTCTCTAGTCTCTCGGGCTCTCAGAAATCACAAAGATCAGCCTAAATAAAGATAACATAGTGTATCAACAAATATCTAGAAAGACTGAGGTATAATACGCAAAAAAAGTCATGACTGAGTACAAGACAACAATTAGCAAATAATTCAACAAGTACGTGATCTCTGCAGTCCCAACAATACTATAACATAGCCTAAGCATGATTTACAGTCAAATTTCTTCAACACATAAAGAGCATATACCTAACAATAAATTATTCAACTATACAATTTCCACAGGACGGACCAAGTCACAATCCCCTCGATGCACGCCCACACGCCCGTCACCTAGCTTGTGCGTCACCTCCAAAATAATCACATGACACCAAATTTCAGGATTTCATACCCTCGGGACTAGATTTAAAACGGTTACTTATCTCAACCCGTAAAATTCTTATTCTGCAATGTCCTTTCCTCGTGAATTGGCCTCCAAACGCCTCGAATTTAGCCATAAATAATTCATTTCAATCAATAAAATTCATTGGATTTAATTCCATAAGAAAATGTTAATTTTCCATAAAAATCCAAAATTTAGCTCAAAAATCGCCCGTGGGGGACATGTCTTGGAACTCAACAAAAGTTATAAAATCCGGAAGCCCATTCAACCACGAGTCTAACCATACCAATTTTACATAAATCCGACCCCAACTCGACCCTCAAATCTTCAATTTAAACCAAGAGGGTTTTCAAACTTTTCCAACTCAATCCACCAATTAAATGATAAAAACAATCTTGGATTCAGGTAATTTAACCAATATTGAGTTAAGAATACTTACCCCGTTGTTTTCCTTGAAAAACTCCCGAATATCGCCTCTTCCCGAGCTCCAATCCGTCAAAAACGAAAAATGGGATGAAGTCCCATTTTCAGAACTTAAACACTCTGCCCAGACATTTGCTCTAAGCGATCGCGAACATCACCACGCGATCGTGAAGAAGAGTTTTCCAAAGCCCAGGTTTAACTCTACGCGATCGCGATGCACAACATCATAGACCTATGCGATCGCGGATCTAACCACGCGATCGCAAAGCACAAACGCGTGATTTCCATTTCTGCCCCATTTCCTCTACGCGAACGCGACCTTCTTCACACGTTCGCGAATAACAAACTGACATAGCTATGCGATCGCGTCCCGCTTCACGCGATCGCGAAGCACAAAATATCACTGCCTCCAATTAAACCTATGCGATCGCACATATCCCCACGCGATCGCGTAGAACAAGAACCTCCACTGACCAACTAAGCCTACGTGATCGCAGACACATTTACGCGATCGCGTAGAAGGAAAACAACATTAGACATTAGAAAATTCCAGCAGCTGTTCAAGTCCAAATTTTTGATCCGTTAACCATCCAAAACTCACCCGAGCCCCTCGGGACCTCAACCAAATATACCAACAAGTCCTAAAACATCATAAGAACTTAGTCGAACCCTCAAATCACCTCAAACAACACTAAAACCATGAATTACACACCAATTCAAGCCTAATGAACTTTGAAATTTCTAATTTCTACAAATGACTCCGGAATCTATCAAATCACGTCCGATTGACCTCAAATTTTGCACACAAGTCATAAATGATATAACGGAGGTATTCAAAATTTCAAAATCAGATTCCAAACCCGTTATCAAAATGTCAACCCCCCGGTTAAACTTCCCAAAAATTAAACTTTTAGCATTTCAAGCCTAATTCCACTACGGACCACCAAATAAATTTCCGGACACGCTCCTAAGTCCCAAATCACCATACGAAACTGTTGGAATTATCGGAATTCAAATACGATGTCTTTTACATGTAGGTTCATATCCGGTCAACTTTTCTAACTTAAATTTTCAATTATGAGACTAAGTGTCTCATTTCATTCTGAATTCCTTCCTGACCCGAACCAACTAATCTTGTAAGTCATAAAATAACTATAAATCATAAATTGAGCAGTAAATGGGGGAATGGGGTTATAATACTCAAAATGATCGGCCGGTTTGTTACATTCTCCCTCTCTTAAACAAACGTTCGTCCTCAAACGAGTTTAGAACAATACTTGGAGTCTTAAATAAGTGTGGATATTTGCTCAGCATCTCCTACTCAATATCCCAAGCAGCTTCTCTGGCTGGCTGACCTCTCCACTGTACCTTCACTGATGCTATGTTCTTTGACCTCAGCTTTCGAACCTGCCGGTTCAAAATAGCCACCGGCTCCACATCATAAGTCAAATTACCGTTCAGTTGTACTGTACTGAAATCCAGAATATGAGACAGATCCACGACATACTTTCGGAGCATGGATACATGGAACACTAGATGAACACCTGATAGACTAGGTGGCAAAGAAAGTTCATAAGCCACCTCTCCAATTTTCTTAAGTATCTCAAAAGTCCCAATATACCAAGGGCTCAACTTTCCTTTCTTTCCGAACCTCAACACACCCTTCATGGGTGAAATCTTGAGTAGAACCTTCTCTCCAACCATGTGAACAACATCACGAACCTTCCTGTCAGCATAACTCTTTTGTCTAGACTGCGTCGTGCGAAGCCGTTCCTGAATCACTTTGACCTTCTCTAAAGTATCCTAAACCAAGTCAGTACCCAATAGCCTAGCCTCACTCAGCTCAAACCAACCCACCGGAGAATGGCACCGTCTCCCATACAAATCCTCACACGAAACCATCTGAATACTCGACTGGTAGCTGTTATTGTAAGCAAACTCCGCGAGTGGCAGAAATTGATCCCAAGAACCCCCAAAATCAATGGCACAAGCGCGTAGCATATCCTCCAATATCTGAATAGTGCGTTCGGACTGTCCGTCCGTCTGAGGGTGGAACGTTGTACTCAACTGAACCTGTGTGCCCAATTCTCGCTGCACTGCTCTCCAAAATAGTGAGGTAAACTCCGTACCCCGATCTGAAATGATGGACACTGGCACACCGTGTAGGCGAAACATCTCGCGAATATAAATCCCAGCCAACCGTTCCGAAGAATAATTAGTACCAACTAGAATAAAATGCACATATTTGGTCAACCGATCTACTATCACCCAAACAACATCAAATTTTCTCACAGTCCATGGGAGCCCAACTACGAAGTCCATGGTAATACGCTTCCACTTCCACTCCGGAATTTCAAGTCTCTGAAGCAATCCTCCCGGCCTCTGATGTTCATACTTTACCTGTTGACAATTTAGACACCGAGCTACAAACCCAACTATATCTTTCTTCATTCGCCTCCACCAATAGTGCTGCCTCAAATCCTGATACATCTTCACGGCACCTGGATGAATAGAGTACCGCGAACTGTGAGCTTCCTGGAGAATCAACTCATGCAAACCATCTACATTAGGCACACATAGCCTGCCCTGCATCCGTAATACACCGTCATCTCCAATAGTGACTTCCTTGGTATCACTGTGCTGAACCGTGTCCTTAAGGACAAACAGATATGGATCATCATACTGGAGCTCTATGATGCGATCATATAAAGAAGACTGAGAAATCACACAAGCCAAAACTCGATTCGGCTCCGAAATATCAATCTAACAAACTGGTTAGCCAAGCCCTGAACATCCAAGGCTAAAGGCCTCTCTGCTACTGGTAAGTATGCTAAGCTGCCCAACTCTCCGCCTTACGACTCAAGGCGCCATCACATTGGCCTTTCGGATGATAGAGAATGGTGATATCATAATCCTTAAGCAACTCTAACCACCTTCGCTGCCGCAAATTAAGATCCTTCCGTTTAAACAAATGTTGTAGACTCCGATGATCGGTATATACCTTACACTGGACACCGTACAAGTAATGCCGCCAAATTTTCAAGACATGAACAATAGCTGCTAACTCAAGATCGTGGACTAGATAATTCTTCTCATGCACCTTTAGCTGTCTAGATGCATAGGCAATCACCCTACCATCTTGCATCAGCACTGCGCTGAGACCAATACGCGACGCGTCATAATACACAGTATAAGACTCTGAACCTGTAGGCAACACCAATACTGGAGTTGTAGTCAAAGTTGTTTTGAGTTTCTGAAAGCTCTCTTCACACTCATCCGACCACCTAAACGGAGCACCTTTCTGGGTCAATTTAGTCATAGGCGTTGCAATAGACGAGAAACCCTCCACGAAGCGACGATAATAACCGGCTAAGCCAAGAAAACTTCGAATCTCTATAACTGAAGATGGTCTGGGCCAACTCTAAATTGCCTCTATTTTCTTAGGATCTACCTTAATTCCTTCACTGGACACTATATGTCCCAAGAATGCCATCGAACAAATCCAGAACTCACACTTAGAGAATTTGGCAGAAAGTCTCTCATCTCTCAACCTATGTAATATAATACCCAAGTGTTGTGCATGCTCCTCCTGGGTACGTGAGTACACCAGAATATCATCAATAAATACTACAAAAAATAAATCAAGATATGGCTGGAACACACTATTCATCAAATGCATAAATGCTGTTGGGGCATTGGTAAGCCCAAAAGATATCACAAAAATTCATAGTGGCCATAACAAGTTCTGAATGCCATTTTTGGAATATCCGAATCCCGAATTTTCAACTGGTGATACCCAGATCTCAAATCAATTTTGGAGAACACCCTCTCTCCCTGAAGCTGGTCAAATAAGTCATCAATACGTGGCAAAGGATATTTATTCTTGATTGTAACTTTGTTCAACTGCCTATAATCAATGCACATCCGTATAGTACCATCTTTCTTTTTCACAAACAGAACTGTGCACACCAAGGTGACACACTAGGCCTAATAAACCCTTTTTCAAGGAGTTCTTGAAGTTGCTCTTTCAGTTCTTTTAACTCAGCTGGTGCCATACGATACGGAGGAATGGAAATAGGTTGAGTGCCCTGCACCAAGTCAATACCGAAATCAATATCCATGTCGGGTGGCATACCCGGCAGGTCTGCAGGAAATACATCTGGAAAGTCTCGCACGACCGATACTGAATCAATAATAGGAGTATCAATATCAACATCTCTCACAAAGGCCAAATATGATAGACATCCTTTTTCAACCATACGTTGGGCCTTTAAATAAAAAATTACCCTGCTAGGAACAAAATCTAGAGAACCTCTCCATTAAACCTTTGGCAACCCCGGCATCGTCAACGTCACGATTTTTGTGTGACAGTCCAGAATAGCATGACATGGAGAAAACCAATCCATACCCAGGATTACATCGAAATCAACCATACCGAGTAATAAGAGATCAACTCTAGTCTCCAGTTCCCCAATACTTATCACACACGACCGATACACACGGTCCACAGTAATAATATCGCACATCGGTGTAGATACACAAACAGGTGAAACTAAGGACTCATAGGGCATATCCAGATAATGAGAAAAATACGATGATGCATATGAATAAGTGGAACCAGGGTCAAATGATATAGAAGCCTCCCTGTGGCACACTAAAACAATACCTGTGATCACTGCATCTGAAGCAACAGTATTTGGCCTGGCAGGAAAAGCATATAATCGGGCCTCACCGCCACTTGACCGGCCTCCCCCTCTTAGGCGACCCCTAGCTGCCTGACCCCCACCCCGAGCTGGCTGGGCGGGTGGTGTAACTGCTGGTGCTAGTGCCGTTGGTCGAGAACTCAGCTGTAGAGCCCCACTCAATAGCCTAGGACAATCTCTCTTGAAATGACCCAATTCTCCGCACTCGAAACAAATCCCTCCTCTGACGAAACTATTATTCTTGATAATCCGAAGAATTACTAGTAGAAGCCTGAGCGGACGAGGCATGATGAGAACTCTGTGTTGGTAGTGCACTGAATGAAGACTGGCCTAAGTTAGCACTGTAAGAACCGTGGCTAGCTGATACACTATGATAAGCTGGATGACCCGCCTGAGCGTGTCTAAAAGATTGACCCCTACCGCGGTAAAACTGACCCCCTCAAGGAACACCGCTGAAATCACCTGAACCACGAGGCCTCTTAGCCTCCCTCTCAACTCGCTTCTGGCTGTGAACCATCTCAATCTGATGAGAAATGTCGACAACCTCATCGAAAGTAGCACCATACACTCTCTCTAGTCATGAGTAATAGTAGCTGAATAGTTAGGCCATCTATGAACCTCCTGATCCTTTCCTTGTCTGTGGGAATCAACCAGATAGCATGACGGGTGAATTATGAAAATCTCATTTCATACTATGTCACAGACATATTACCTTGGCGAAGCTGCTCAAACTGCCTGCACAGCTCCTCTCTGCGAGACTGAGGCACGAACTTATTCAGGAATAGATCGGAGAATTGCTGCCAGGTAAGGGGTACTGCACCAACCAGCCTATACCTCTCGTAAGCCTCCCACCATCTGAAGGCAGCCCCAGAAAATTGAACAGTAGTGAACGAGACCCCACTGGTCTCTAGAATACCCATTGTTTGAAGCATCCATTGACACTAATCCAGAAAACCCTAGGCATCTTCTGACTCAGCACTACTAAATGATGGAGGTCGAAGCCTCTCAAATCTCTCAAGTCTCCTCTGCTCATCATCTGCCATAACATGAACTACCGGGTCCTGCGTAGCTGCAGCCAGCTGGGCTGGTTGTGCCCCCGGTATCTGATGTCCCTCTACTACTTAGTTTGGAGTACGGGCAACAGGGGTATGAGTACCTCCCCCGGCCTGAGAAGTGGCAGGTGCGGCCTGAGCCGAAACCACCTAAGCCAGACCAGTGCAAGCTGCCAATATCTGGGCTAAAGTCTCTTGAAGGCTTGGAATCTCAATGGGCACAGTTGGTGCCTGAGCTGATCCTGTCGGCTCAGCTATATCTAGAATGTGCTCCTGAGTTAGAGCAACTGGTGGTACTACAGGTGCTGGTCCAACTGTGGTACGAGCTACACCTCGATCTCTACCTCGACACCGGCCTCTACCACGGCCCTGGCCTCTCGCGGCCCTAACTAGTGGCACTGGTGGCTAACTGTCCGATCCGATTGTACGTGTCCTCACCATCTGCGAGAGAATAGATTAACAGAAATTTAGTTTCCAGAATCAATAATTTCACATGACAGAATACAAGAAAGTGAAATTTCCTAAGGGTTCTGCAGCCTCTCGAAGATAAGTACAGATGTCTCCATATCGATCCGCAAGACTCTACTAAACCTGCTCATGACTCGTGAGACCTATGTAACCTAAGCTCTGATACCAACTTGTCACGACCCAAAATCCCAATCTGTCGTGATGGCGCCTATCTCAATACTAGGCAAGTCGATAATCTCCATAAACTACAATTTCTCTTTAAAGTTGAAATTACAATAATTAAATACAATACAAAAATCCCACAAAGACTGATATGAACACTCCCCAAAACCTGGTGTCATTGAGTACATGAGCATCTAATATGGATACAAGTCAAAAGAAAATGGTCTATAATTGTCTAAGCCCAAATACAGTAAATAAGGAGATAGGGAGGGAGAGACAAGATCTGCGAAACACGGCATCTACCTCTAAAGCTCTGGAAAATCAACTGTGCGAGAGAAACAACACCCGCTATGTCCAGAAGCACCTGGATCTGCACAGGAAGTGCAGGATTTAGAATGAGTACAACCAATACAGGAAGTAACAATAATAAATAAGGAACTGAAGATAGTGACGAGCTACACAGTTATAGTTCATTTTCAGTAATTCCAATAGAGAATAGACATGCTTTGAAATCCAGCAGTTTAAGTCAAATCAATTTATACAGTTCAAGTTCATGTAATTCGGATATAAAATCTTTCAGAGAATTTCACAACAATGACAAATAGCAACTAAGTGCAACAACATATGAAAAGCAAGTACAACCTCTCAGGGAAACAATCTCTCCACTCGTCACAACAACTCAACCACTCGGCTCTTAGCCCTCAGCACTCACACTCAATGGGTACCCATGCTTACTGGGGGTGTACAGACTCTGGAGGGGTTCCTACAACCCAAGCGTCATAATCTGCACAGACAACTCACGTGTTATACGGATAACTCACGTGCTATAATATCCTGCACAGACAACTCACGTGCCATAATATCCTTACCTCACCGACAGGCCCTCGGCCTTACTCAGTCCTCAATCTCTCTAGTCTCTCGGGCTCTCAGAAATCACAAAGATCAGCCCAAACAAAGATAACATAATGTATCAACAAATATCAAGAAAGACTAAGGTATAATACGCAAGAAAAATCATGACTGAGTACAAGACAACAATTAGCAAATAATTCAACAAGTACGCGACCTCTGCGGTCCCAACAGTACTGTAACATAGCCTAAGCATGATTTACAGTCAAATTTCTTCAACACATAGAGAGCATATAGCTAACAATAAATTATTCAACTATATAGTTTCCACATGACAGACCAAGTCACAATCCCCTCGGTGCACGCCCACACGCCCGTCACCTAGCATGTGCGTCACCTCCAACATAATCACATGACACCAAATTTCGGGGTTTTATACCCTGAGGACCAGATTTAAAACTATTACTTACCTCAAGCCGTGAAATTCTTATTCTGCAATGTCCTTTCCTCATGGATTGGCCTCCAAATGCCTCAAATCTAGCCACAAATAATTTATTTCAATCAATAAAATTCATTGGAATTAATTCCATAAGAAAATGCTAATTTTTCATAAAAATCCAAAATTTAGCTCAAAAATCGTCTATGGGGGCCATGTCTCAAAACTCGACAAAAGTTACAAAATCCGGAAACCCATTCAATCACGAGTCTAACCATACCAATTTTACCAAAATCCGGCCCCAACTCGACCCTCAAATCTTCAATTTAAACCAAGAGGGTTTTTAAACTTTTCCAACTTAATTCACCAATTAAATGATAAAAAAACCATGAATTCGGGTAATTTAACAAATATTGAGTTAAGAACACTTACCCCATTGTTTTCCTTGAAAAACTCCCGAAATGCACCTCTTCCCGAGCTCCAATCTGTCAAAACCTGTCTGCCCAGACATTTGCTCTACGCGATCGCGAACATCACCACACGATCATGAAGAAGAGTTTTCCACAGCCTAGGTTTATGTAATGACCCAACCGGTCATTTTGATTTTAAAACCTCTTTCCCTAAAATAAAACTTTCCGCATGTACTTTTAATGATTTTGCGACTTACGGGGATGGTTGGTTCGAGATTTGGAAGTGTTTGGGTTGAAATCGGAACACTTGGTTCCTTAAGTTAGCCTTAAAAGGTCAAGTTTGACTTCGGTCAACATTTTGAGAAAACGACCCCGGAATCGTGATTTGACGGTTTCAATAGGTTCGTATGATGAGTTCGGACTTGGACGTATGTTCGAATCGGATTTTGGATAACCCGGGAGCGTTTTGGCACTTAATAGTGAAAAATCAACTATTTGAAGATTTAAAGTTCTTTAAATTTGGTTTGGAGTAGGTTTTTGAGTAATTGAAATCCGTTTGGAATTCCGAGTTTGGGAATAGTTCCGTATAGTAATTTAAGACTTGCAAGCAAAGTTTCATGTCATTCCGAGTAGTCTAAGTATGTTTCGGCACGTTGGTAGTAAATTAAAAAACTTGAAGTTATTAAGTCTGAATCAATTTGGTTTGGGGTATGATTTTTAGATTTGATGATGTTTTACACGTTCTGAGAGTTCGAGTGAGTCTATTTTATGATTTCAAACTTATTGGTATATTAGGGCGGGGCCCCGGGGGCCCCGAGCATTAATCGGACGAGGCTCGGACTAGGTTGGAAATTTAGAGCCAAGCTGAAGCTCCCCAATTTTGTCAGAATCGCAGGAGCAAAAATAGGACCGCACCTGCGAAGGCGCATGTGCGAAGAAGAGGAGCGCAGGTGCGGTAAGTCGCAGGTGTATCGTGGGACTCGCAGAAACGGACTCGCAGAAGTGATCCGCTGACCGCAGATGCAAGTGAAGCCGGCTAAGGGAAAACAGCATCTGCGAGGGCATTTCCGTAGATGTGAAAATCACTGTTGGGCAGAACCTTAAAATGGACGAAGCTCAGTCAATTTTTATTCATTTTTCTTCCATGTTTGGGCGATTTCAAAACTCTTTGAGAGGAGATTTCAAATTGCAATTTGGAGGTAAGTTAATTCTATACCCCTTGAGTTAAATACATAGATTATGGGTAGATTATAACTTGTAAATCATAAAAATCAAGGGTTTAGGTGAAAAACCTAGATTTTATAAAAATGAGATTTTAACCACGAAAATGGTTATGGAATTGGATAGAAGTTATATATTTGAGTTCTTGAGATTATGGGTCACGTTTTCATCCAATAATTTTCGGAATCCGTGCACGTGGGCCCGAGATGCATTTTAGGAATTTTACCATTTTGGATAGGGTAATTTATTTAACAGATGAATTTCGAATTATTGAACATATATTAATTATTTTGTATAATATTTGGATAGTTTCGGATTTTTCGGCACCGAATTGAGAATTTTACGCGACGCGGTAATCGGAAAGTAGACTTTGAGACAAGGTAAGTCTCTTGTCTAATCTCGTGAGGGAGAAATTTTCCCATAGGAATTAAATTAAATAATTGTTGCTAATTGCGGGGGCTACGTACGCACGAGGTGACGAGAGTTCGTGCGTAGCTACTATAAATGCTAAAGTCCGGGTAGTTTAGGACTCAGAGCATGAATTATTTGTGTAAATTATATCCTTTATTAATTAAATTATTTGATGTATATATTGTGAATTGTTAGAAAAGGTTATTAAAAGATGAAATTCTCATATGCTAAATTTTTGTTTAGATTAATTAATTGTTGAAATAAATTGTTATCTTCTCGAATAAATTTTATAATAAATACTCTTATTCCATAGGTACATAAGAAAATGTCCTCATTTCTTGTGGATCGGGCCGAACGCCTCGGCAGGATAGATGTATCTATGGATCGTGCCGCACGTCCCTCGACAGTGTACACAAAACTTTGGATCGGGTCGTAGGACCTCGGCAGAAATCGTGCTTAATAATAATAAAATAATTATACGATCCTTGGATAGTTTATTGCAGCTTGTAAAGCTATTTGATAAATTAGAAATTTATTGAGATTCAATTACAACCTGTAAAGTGTTTTTTTTTGGATAAATGGGAAATTTTTTTGAAATTGAAGGATTTAATTAATAGATTGGAAATTGTTTCATTTGAAAGATTTTTTTATTATTCTCTGCTCATTGAATAAAATTATTGTTAACTCTATGAATCATGCTGATTTGAATAATTATAATTTATTTTATTTATTATTATCGACCCTTAGTGAGTGTCAAAGTCGGCCATCTCGTCTCTACCACTTCGAGATTAGGCTTGATACTTACTGGGTACACATTGTTTATGTACTCATGCTATATTTGCTGCACTTTTTGTGCAGGATCTGAGACAGATACTGGTGGAGGACCTATCATCGCACATCCTCGTAATCCAGGGGCGTAGTGGTGAGCTGCCTTTCTGAGCCGTCCTGCAGCTACCGGTGCCTCTTCTTATATTATTTTTATTCTGTCTATTTTCATTTCAGACAGTATTTGGATTTTTGTATAATCTACTAGATTCTCATACACTTGTGACACCTGATTTTGGCACACACATTGGTAGGATTTGGTGTCTTATTATTTTCTTGGATTGAAATTTCATTGATATATGTTTAATTTATTAGTTGGCTTTCCTAGCTATAGTGTTGGACGCCATCACGACCTATAGGTGAAATTGGGTCGTGACAACATGGTATCAGAGCACTAGGTTCACGTAGGTCTCACAAGTTATGAGCATGCCTAATAGAGTCTTGCGGATCAGTACGGAGACGCCTGTACTTATTTTCGAGTGGCTATATGGTGTTAGGAAACTACCTTTCTTCATATTCCATCGTGCAATTGATGTAGTACTAAATATCCTTCTCTTATTCTCTCACAGATGGTGAGAACACGCTCTAATGAGGTTCCAGACCTGGGAAGAGCTACTCTCCCAGTTGCTAGAGGCAGAGGCAGAGGCCAAAGGAGGGCTCCAGCCCGTGGTAGAGGGCGAGGACGTTCCAGGATTGTTCCAGTTATTCCACCAGTGGGCCCAGCAGAGGATACCATTATTGAGGAGCAGGATGAATTTCCTGTGGCAGATCCAGCTCCGGTGGATTTCACATCTGCACCAGGATTTCATGATGTTATGGGTCGTATGCTGCGATTCATGGACAATATGACTCAGGCCGGTTTATTTTTGGCAGAACCAGCCACATCCCAGGCCGGCGGGGGAGCACAGACCCCTACCACGCAGGATTATGGATAAGCAGCTGTTGTATATCAGACCCAGGGTGCACTACCCGTGGGTCGAGCCCAGCCAGTGGCGACAGCTACACTTGAGCCTAGACCAGTTGTAGCCGCTGATCCTCAGAAACTATTGGACAGATGGACTAGACTACATCCTCCTGTCTTTGGGGGTGAACGACATGAGGATCCCTAGGATTTCATTGATCGGTGCAAGGATAGACTATACAACATGAGGATATTGGAGTCTCATGGGGTAGACTTTGCTACTTTTCAGCTAGAGGGAAGAGCCCGCAGATGGTGGAAGTCTTATGTTCTTGGCAGACCAGCAGATTCTCCACCCATAACTTGGGACAGGTTCACCTATATCTTCCTGGACAGGTATATTCCACCCTCTCAGAGGGAAGAGTTGAGGTTTCAGTTTGAGCTGCTCCAGCAAGGTCAGATGTCAGTGGCCGATTATGAGGCGAGCTTTTCTGAGTTATCTCGCCATGCACTTATGATACTCCGTACTGATGCAGAGAGAATGCGGAGGTTTGTTGTGGGTTTACATACCGGCATTCAGGCTACTATGGCTCGAGAGGTTGAGATGAGAACTTCTTATGAGCTAGTCGTGGAGATAGCCCGCAAGATTGAGGGTGTACGTCAGCGTAGCCTAGAGCAGGTTACTAGAGATAAGCGGTTTTGGTATTCTGGAGAGTTCAGAGGTGCTCTGTCTGGGAGCAGAGGCCAGTTCGTGAGAGGGCAGTCCAGCATGCCCCCATATCCAGCACCGCCACCTCCTCGAGGTGCTCCAGTACGACCTTATTTCAGTGCTATACCAAAGAGTTTTTATCGCCTACCGGCTATTCAGGGTTCTTCCAGTGGTTATTCAGGTCCCCAGGGCCAGATTTCTAGCCAGCGGCTTATTGCACCGCAAAGTTGTTACAAGTGCGAGGATCCCAGTCATATACAGAGATTCTGCCCCAGGCTGCAGGGTAGACCAGTGCAGCAGGGTCAGCAGCCTATGATTACCGCACCTGTTGCCCCACCAGTAGTTCGACCACCAAGAGGTAGAGGATAGGTAGGTAGGAGTCGTCCTAGAGGTGGAGGTCAGCCAGTTGGTGCTCCAGCTCTATTCTATGCTTTTCTGGCCAGACCAGATGCAAAGGCCTCAGATGCCGTGATTACAGGTATTATTTCTGTTTGTTGCAAAGATGCCTCAGTATTATTTGATCCAGGATCTACGTATTCATATGTGTCATCTCTATTCGCTCCATTCCTGGGTGTTTCTTGTGAGTCCTTGAGTACACCTCTTTATATGTCCACTCCTGTGGGTGATTCTGTTATTGTGAACCGGATCTACCGATCTTGTATTATTACATTCTGCGGTTATCAAACTAGAGCAGATCTCTTATTGCTTGAGATGACCGATTTTGAAATTATTTTGGGTATGGACTGGTTATCTCCATATCATGCTATTCTATATTGTCATGCTAAAACTGTTACCTTGGCTATTCCATCTTTGCCTAGGCTGGAGTGGAAGGGTTCGCCTATTAATTCATTTAATCGGGTTATTTCTTTTATGAGGGCTCAACACATGGTTAAAAAGGGTTGTTTAGCTTATCTAGCTTATGTTCGGGATACTACTGCAGAGACTCCGGCTATTGATTCAGTGCCTGTAGTTCGGGAGTTCTCCGATGTATTTCCTTCGGATCTTCCAGGTATGCCACTCGATCGTGATATTGATTTATGTATTGACTTGGCTCCAGATACCCAGCCTATATCTATCCCACCGTATCGCATGGCTCCGAAAGAATTGAAAGAACAGCTTGGGGAGTTAGTGGCCAAAGGGTTCGTCAGACCGAGTGTATCACCTTGGGGTACACCGGTATTATTTGTAAATAAGAAGGATGGAACAATGCGGATGTGTATTGATTATCGCCAATTGAACAAAGTCACTATTGGGCAGAACCTTAAAATGGACGAAGCTCAGTCCATTTTTATTCATTTTTCTTTCATGTTTGGGCGATTTCAGAACTCTTTGAGAGGAGAATTCAAATTGCAATTTGGAGGTAAGTTAATTCTACACCCCTTGAGATAAATACATAGATTATGGGTAGATTATAACTAGTAAATCATAGAAATCAAGGGTTTAGGTGAAAAACCTAGATTTTTATAAAAATGAGATTTTAACAACTAAAATGGTTATGGAATTGAATAGAAGTTATATATTTGAGTTCTTGAGATTATGGGTAACATTTTCATCCTAAAGTTTTCGGAATCCGGGCACGTGGGCCCGAGATGAATTTTAGAGATTTTACCATTTTGGATAGGGTAATTTATTTAATAGATGAATTTCGAATTATTGAACATATATTAATTATTTTGTATAATATTTGGATAGTTTTGAATTTTTTGGCGCCGAATCGAGAATTGTACGCGACGCGGTAATCGGAAAGTGGACTTTGAGACAAGGTAAGTCTCTTGTCTAATCTCGTGAGTGGAAAATTTCCCCATAGGGATTAAATTAAATAATTGTTGCTAATTGCGGGGGCTACGTACGCACGAGATGACGAGAGTCCATGCGTAGCCACTATAAATGCTAAAGTCCGGGTAGTTTAGGACTCAGAGCATGAATTCCTTATGTAAATTATATTCTTTATTAATTAAATTATTTGATGTATATATTGTGAATTGTTGGATAATGATATTAAAAAATGAAATTCTAATATGCTAAATTTTTGTTTAGATTAATTAATTGTTGAAATAAATTGTTATCTTCTCGAATAAATTTTATAATAAATACTCTTATTCCATAGGTACATAAGAAAATGTCCTCCTTTCTTGTGGATCGGGCCGAACGCCTCAGCAGGATAGATGTATCTATGGATCATGTCGTACGTCCCTCGACAGTGTACACAAAACTCTAGATCGGGCCGTACGACCTCGGCAGAAATTGTACTTAATAATAAATAAATAAATTACACGATCTTTGGACAGTTTATTGCAGCTTGTAAAGCTATTTGATAAATTAGAAATTTATTGAGATTGAATTACAGCCTGTAAGGTTCTTTTTTTTTTATAAATGGGAAATTTTATTGAAATTGAAGGATTTAATTAATAGATTGGAAATTGTTGCATTTGAAAGATTTTTATTATTTTTGATAATTGAATAAAATTATTGTTAACTCAATGAATCATGCTGATTTGAATAATTATAATTTATTTCATTTATTATTGTCAATCCTTAGTGAGTGTCAAAGTCGGTCATCTCATCTCTACCACGTCGAGATTAGCCTTGATACTGTCACGACCCAAAACTAACCCCCTGTTGTGATGGCGCCTATCGTGGAACTAGGCAAGCCGACTCATTTCCAAAACAAAACGATATTTTCATTTCAAAGTTAATTTCAAGGTAAAAACCTCCATTTAAAGAGTTCAAATCAAAGAAAAACAGAAGTGCGGAAAAGAAAAGTCCAACATCGGGGTGTCATTAGTCATGAGCATATACTACAATCTGGCTAACAATATCAAGGCTAACTCAGCCCGAAAAATAGCTAAACATAACTAGAGGAAGATAAGATGGAGAAGAGCAGGGGCTGCGATCGCCAAACAGCTACCTTACTATCTCCAAGAAAACCTGTAACCAGAACACTCAATACCTCTACCGTGTCCAGCTACACCTGAATCTGCACACAAGGTGCAGGGAGTAACGTGAGTACGCCAACTCAGTAAGTAACAACAATAAATAAAGACTGAACAGTAGTGACGAGCAATAAAGCATATAACGTTCATATCATGAAATCTCAGCAAAGTACAACATGCTTTAAAATCAGTGTTTGAATCGAATCGTCTCGTTTAAACCCAGTTCAGTTAAAATCATTTTTAAAGACATTTTCCAACATTTTCTCAAACAAAGGCTCAATGCAAAGGTGAGTAAAATGATGAAATCATAAACAACCACTCGGGCCAACCTCACAGTCACTCGTGCCACTCGGGCATACCTCACAATCACTCTTGCCACTCGGGCATACCTCACAATCACACTTTCCACTCGGGCATACCTCACAATCACTCATGCCTCCTAGTCACTCAGCACTCGGCACTCGCACTCAGTAGGTACCTGCGCTCACTGGGGGTGTGTACAGACTCCGGAGGGGCTCCTTCAGCCCAAGCGCTATAATCTGCACGGACAACTCACGTGCGATAATAATAAAGTATGCTGTAGGCGGGCAGCCCCGATCCATACTCATCCTCACAAATCAGGCCCTCGGCCTCACTCAGTCATAAGTATGTTGCAGGCGGGCAGCTCCGATCCACACTCATCCTCACAAATCAAGCCACTCGTGCATTTCAATAAAACAGGGCATTCGGCCAAAAAGATTTGTATGCATCAAAATAGAGTCACAAAACTGAGTTATGCAGTAAACAAGTATAACCATGACTGAGTATAGATTTTCGATCGAAAACAGTGAGAGGATGATACAAAACAGCCCCTAAGGGTCCAAACAGCATTGGCGCAAGGCCCAAACATGGCATTCAACCCAATTTATAGAAATTCTTTCTAAATCATATAAGTATCAATGGTTTCAACAAAGTATGAAACTTTACAGTTGCTACGGGGCGGACCATGTCACAAATCCCCAACAGTGCACGCCCACACGCCCGTCACCTAGCATGTGCGTCACTAAAAATAGTAGAATGATACGAAATCTGGGGTTTCATACCCTCAGGACTAGATTTACAATCGTTACTTACCTCAACAAGATGAACCCAACGTCAAGCAAGCTAATCAATACTTAGGAAATTTCCACTCCGTGCGTATCCACCTCTGAATGCCCTCTTGCCTCCTCAATTCAATGCCAACGATCCGAAACTGAAATTCACCCCTTAATGATAATACAATGATCTATTATACTAAGCAACTTCAATCTACAATATCAACATCTATTGGGACCAATATTAGTAACAAATCCCATAGGTTCATTGTATTCATAAATTTCATTGCCAAGATTACTATTCACCTTCTCTTATTTTCTCAAAAGTACTATTCATGCCATGAACTAGAGTTTTATAATCCAATCTTTCAACCATTAAAACTTGTAACAAATGCTTCAAATACTTCTAACTACTCATAATAAACGAGTTTGAAGCATTGGAATTACCTCTAGTAGATCAATCTTGAAAAATCACAACTTTGGTGATTTTTGTGTTCTTGAGGATTTGATGATGAAATCTTATATTTGGATGTAAGAATGATGTTAGAACTCATGTATATTGAGTAATAATCAACCCAAAATATCATTAATAACTTACCTTGGTCGATTGGACTTGATTTGAGTTCAAAATCGCCCCTTCACTTCAAGAACCCTAACCCCCAAATACACAAAATGCCCTCTTTACCCGACCTTGTATTTATAGGCAGCCTTACACAGTTACAATGCAGGTAAATCCATATATAGAATCCCTCAGAAATTTCACGACAATGACATATAGAAACTAAGTGCATCAACAAATGAAAAGGCAAGTACAACCTTTGAGGGCAACAATTATTCAACTCGTCACAACAGCTCAATCACTCAGCTCTCAGCCCTCAGTACTCACACTCAATAGGTACCTGCGCTCACTGAGGGTGTGCAGACTCCGAAGGGGCTCCTTCCGCCTAAGTTCTATATCGTTGCGGTGTGCAGCCTGATCCCATATAAATAGCCAAAAGGCTTATTGCGGCGTGCAACCCAATCCATATATATACATCCTCGAGGCTTGTTGCGGCGTGCAACCCGATCCATATCTACATACCATAAGGCTTGTTATGGCATGCAACCCGATCCATATACACACATATAGCTCACAGCTCGGCACTTAGGCCCTAACTCAGTCACCAACCTCTCTAGTCTCTCGGGCTCTCATAAATCATAAAGATCAGCCTAAACAAAAATAGCATAGTGTATCAACAAGAATCAAGAAGAGACTGAGATATAATACGCAAGTAAAACCATGACTGAGTACCAGACAACAATCAGCAAGTACTTCAACAAGTACGCGACCTCTGTGGGTCCTAACAGTACCATCACATAGCCTAATCATGATTTCTAACATGATTTACGGTCAAATTTCTATAACACAGAGAGAACATGTAATTAACAATAGGCTATTCGACTTTACAGTCTCACGGGACGGACCAAATCACAATCTCCTATGGTGCACGCCCACATGCACGTCATCTAGCATGTGCGTCACCTGCAAAATAGTCACATCATACCAAACATCCGGGGTTTCATACCCTCAGGACTAGATTTAAAAATGTTACTTACCTCATCCCGCGTAAAATCCTACTCTGCAATGCCTTTGCCCCTCGAATCAATATCCAAACGCCCCGAATCTAGCCACAAGCAGTACGATATAATTAATATAGGCTAAAAGAATCAATTCCACAAGAAAAATACGAAACTATAAGCCAAAATCCGAAATAGGCTCAAACCGCCCCCCCGAGCCCACGTCTCAAAATCCGACAAAAGTCACAAAATATGAACACCCATCCACTCACGAGTCCATCCATACAAGAATTACTCGAATCCAACCTCAAATCACCTTCCAAAACTCGAAATTGTAGACTATGAAGTTTCTACCATTTCCCCCCAAATTTACAACTCAAATCCCTAATTAGATGATGAAAATAGCAATAGATTCATGAAATATAGTCCAATCCGAGTTAGAATCACTTATCCCAACAATCTTCTTGAAGAAACCTCGAAAATCCGCCTCACACAGAGCTCTCAAAGTCCCAAAATTGAAATGGAAATCAAACCCTTGAAATCTCATTTTCTACCAAGTTCTTCTGCGTCTGCGGATACACTATCGCACCTGTGACGCTGCACCTGTGGAATTACCCTCACAAGTGCAGAAATGACTTAAAGGGATGGGTCCACATCTGCGATGAAGGGGCCGGACCTGCGTGTGCGCGCCTGCGGACAATGGTCCGCTTCTGCGTTCACCCCTCTAGCTCACTCTCCGCATCTGCGGAACTTCAAGCGCATCTGCGTGTTTGCAGATGCGGAAATCCCCTTGTACCTGCCACCCCTGACCATTTCCTCAACCCCCGCTTCTGCGATTGGCCTAATGCATATGTGTGTCCTTACCTGCGGTTCCCCACTCGCATGTGCGAAACACCAGAAAACTAGAAACTCAGCAATTGCACAAGTCCAAATTTTGATCCGTTAAGCATCCAAAACACACCCGAGGCCCCCAGGACCTCAACCAAATATACCAACAAGTCCTAAAATACTATACAAACTTAGTCGAGCCCTCAAAACACGTCAAACAACAACAAAAACACAAATTACACCCGGATTCAAGCATAATGAACTTCTAAACTTTCAAATTCCACATACGACACCAAAACCTACCAAACCACATCCGATTGACCTCAAATTTTGCACACACTTCTTATTCAACATTAAATACCTACTCTAACTTCCGAAATTAGAATCCGACCCCGATGTCAAAAAGTCAACCCCCCGGTCAAACTTTTCAAAAATTTGACTTTCGCCATTTCAAGCCTAAATTAGCTACATACCTCAAATTCACAGTCCAGATACACTCCTAAGTCCAAAATCACCCAATGGAGCTAACGGAACCGACATAACTCCATTCCAAAGTCATATTTACACAATTCCGACTATGGTCAAAATTCTGAGACGTAAGCTTCCATTTTAGGGACTAAGTGTCCCAAAACACTCCGAAATAAAAAACAAGACCTCCCGGCAAGTCACCTGAGCAGAAACAGATACGGGGAAAATAGTAAATAGGGGATCGAGGCTAATACAAAAAATTTGTGTTGCCCTTATTGTTATTTATTTCCTATTATTTTGTATACTATATTGCACAGGTTATTAGACTATTGAGTGTCTTGACTGTACATCATCTCTACTCCACTAACGTTAGTCTTGATACTTACTGGGTACCGACCGTGGTGTACTCATACTACACTTCTGCACATTTTTGTATAGAGCAAGGTATTGGAGCTATCGGACTCGGACAGAGTTAAGGTGGGATCGCAAGGATTCGAGGTAGAGATTCTTGGTCGTCCCACTTCCTTGGAGTTTTTCTATTTTATTGTACTATTATTTATTATTCAAACAGTATTGAGTATTCGATCCTTGAAATCATTTCATGTATTCAGTTAGAGTTCGTGACTCAGTATTACCAGTCTTGGAAGTTTTTTATAATTATTTCCGCTGTTGATTTCGACACGTGTATTAATTTATATCAAAAAAATAAAAAATGGCTTGAAATGTTATTGTAACCGGCTTACCTAGTCATAGAGACTAAGTGCCATCACGACGCTTGTGGTGGGATTTTGGGTCGTGAAAAGTTGGAATCAGAGCTCTAGGTTCATAGGTTCTATGAGTCACGAACGAGTCTAGTAGAGTCTTGCGGATCGGTACGGAGACGTCTGTACTTATCTTCAAGAGGCTACAAAACTGTTAGAAAATTTCCACTTCTTTCATTCCAGTCATGCGGATTTGTTAATTGTGGAATTTGAGACTTTGTATCTCTATTCTCTCACAGATGGTGAGGACACGCACTACCGGGTCAGCTGAACAGGCACCCACGCATACTGCTAGGGCCGCAAGAGGCCGGGGCTGAGGTAGAGGCCGAGAAAGGGCACGTGCCGCTACTAGAGCACCTATCAGAACATCAGTTGAGGAACTACCAGTAGCTCCAGTTGGGGGACAGGTACCAGAAGCACCTGTTGTTACCCCCGGACTTCAGGAGACTTTAGCACAGTTCTTGAGTATGTTTGGTATATTAACTCAGGCGAGATTGATCTCTGTTGAACCAAATATTTCATAGATTGGGGGAGTAGCTCAGATTCCGACCACGACTCGAGAGGAGTAGGTTCACATTGGTCAGGTTCCAGATGTAGTACCAGTACAACCTGTTATTCCGGTTTAGCCTGAGGTTAGGCCAAGGGCATCGGAAGAAGAACAAAAAAGACTTGAGAGGTTTAAGAGGTATAGTCCACCTAATTTTAGTGGCACAGCTTTAGAGGATGCCCAAGGATTTCTAGAAAAGTGTCACCGTATTCTCCGCACCATCGGTATTGTGGAAGTGAGCGGAGTTGCCTTTACTACATTTCATCTGTCAGGCGCAACGTATCAGTTGTGGCTAGTTTATGAAGAAGGTAGACCAACCGATGTAATACCACCAACTTGGGTTCAATTTTTGGAAATGTTTTTGAAAGAGTTTGTTCCCCAGACTCTCCGAGATGCGTGTCCATAGAGTTTGAATGGGTGCATCATGGCATTATGACAATGTGAGAATATGCTATCAAGTTCAGTGAATTAGCCCTTCATGCACCTATCTTGGTACCTACAGTTAGAGAGTGGGTTCACAGATTCATTGAGGGGCTCGATTATGATCTTAAAATATGCATGGGTCGAGAGTTGCAAACTGATACTCCATTTCAACAAGTAGTGGAGATTGCGAGGAGGATTGAGGGTGTTCTAGGTGAGGAAAGGGAGTCTAAGGAGGCCAAAAGGTCTCGAAGCTCTGGATGGTTCAGTGAATTTTACTCTTCAGCTATGACTCATTATGGTAGGGGCTCAAGAAGTCGGCGAGCTCAGTACGCACATCAGATTACTAGGTGTACTCCAGTAAGTTCTTATAGTGCACCATCGACACAAAATTCTTACAGTGGTTATTCCAGTTATCCCGCACAAACTCAGTACGAGCAGCTGCCACCTCAGAGGGGTTGTTATGAGTGTAGTGATACTAGGCATATCATGAGAGATTGTCCCAGACTTGGGAGAGGTGGATTTCATCATAACATTCAGGCTATAGGCCCCAATGCAATTACTAGACCACATACACAACGAGTTAGATGTGGAGGACAGGCGGGTAGAGGGCACCCTAGAGAGGGAGGCCCAACCCGTTGATATAATTGCTATGGTGTGGCTGAGGCCACTACACTAGAGGGTGCCATTACAGATATGATCTTGATTTGTTATGAAAGAATATTTTTCCTTAATTTGATTCGGTTCTGAATATCGAGGCGAATCCTCCTATTATGCTCCGCTTATGGATGAGTTTCGTAACTTTGTGACCCACTTATATGGTATCCCTGTTGAGAGATTTGATAATGTTATCCCATGTCTATCAGTTTTATTTGTGTATACCATTGAGGGCTATAAATCCAAATGTGACTTTTTATTACTCACTATAGTGGGTTTCGATGTGATTTTGGAATAATTGAATTCAATGTTTTTTTAATTATATGCCCTACCGGGATAAGGGTTCATTATGTGTTGTGAAAACTGTTTACGAAATATATTGAAAAGAAGAAAGAAAGGAAATTGAAAATTTCAGTTGGCACAATATGCAAAATACTTGTGATTCGGAGTTGAGGACGAGATCCTCACATTTTTATATATGATGTGAAATATTTAAACCGGGCTACAAGCAGTGGTGGAAGTTATATAAGGATGAGGTCCTTGTGGTAAAAATATTTATGAGCTTAAATTCTCCCTTTGTAAAATTAAATTTGTACTACAGTATAAATAAGGAGTCATACTTGTTAGGCTTATTTGATAATATCTTGTATATTTTTCTGTGCATATTTAGCCATATTCATGTTGTAAATATTGAGTTTTAGCCTATAAGGTGGGTGCCTAGGTGGCGTTAAATGTGACTCGTTAATTCGGGTAAATAATTATATGAGGTATTCATGCCTCGCGTGTTGCTGTCAGTGTTACTAAAAGTTAAAATGAGATTTTGGTGAATATGAGATTAATTGAAGATGCTGGAAATTAATTATAAACAGCTATTACGACCAGGGATGTGGTTATGGACATACGTATGATGTGTGGGTAGGCACGAATTGCTACGGTCGGTTGAGACTAATACCGTGTGTTGATGTCAGGAATTTAAAATTTATTTGGAGTGTTAAGGAATTGGCTTAAAAGATTATAAGTGTGAATAAAAGAAATAAACTCCACTAAGATGATGTTGTCGGACCCCTGTTAAATTTACGGTGATGTAGAATCACCCGTGGGTATGTGTGAAATAATACACAGTAATTTAATGTCATCAGAATAATTCTTAGCACGTTCGAGGACGAACGTATGTTTAAGTGGGGGAGAATGTAACGACTCGACTTGTCATTTTAAGAATTAATGTCCTGTTCAGTGACTTAAGGTCTCGAGCAGCTTCGCAATATGTATTATGACCTGCGGGTGTGGTCGAGTTTGATTTTCGGAATATTCAGAATTAAATTAAAAGAACAATTCTTGTTGAGAAGTTTAAATGGAAAGAGTTGACTTTTGAGCAAACGACCCCAGAATGGAATTTTGATGATGTCAATAGCTTCGTATGATGATTTTTAACTTAGGCGTATGTTCGAATTTGGACTTGAAAGTCCGTAGGTCAATTCGACGCATTTTGGCGAAAGTTGGAAAATAGAAGATTTTTGGAAAGTCCGACCGAATGTTAGAATTTTGATAACGAGGTCGGATTTCGATTCCGGAAATTGGAATAGCTCCATTAAGTAATTTATGACTTGTGTGTAATTTGAAGTCATTCCAGATTTATTTGATACGTTTCGGCGCAAAATATAGAAGTTGGAAGATTTGAAAACTCATAATTCGATTTGATGCGTAATTCATAATTTCGGCATTGTTTGACGTGGGTTGAAGCCTCGACTAAGTCCGTATTGTATTTTGGGACATGTTGGTATATTTGGTTAAAGTCTCGAGGGCCTCAGGTGGATTTCGGAAGGTTAACATAGCAAATTGGACTTGAATGAAGCTGCTGGAAAATGGCAGCAACTGTTGGAATCGCAACTACAGAATTATGGGCGCAGGTGCGACCATCGCAGAAGTGAGAGGAAGCTCGCAGAAGCGAGTGAATGGGAGCTGAGCGAGGCTGATGGAGAAGGCCGTAGTAGCAACAATTTGTGCATCGAAACGCAAGCGCATAAGCGCAAGAAGAACCGCAGAAGCGGCAAGTTGCGCAGAAGCGGCCAACTTTCTCACACAAGCGATGTGTGCAGAAGCGGAAATTCTTCCGCAGGTACGAGAGGGCAGTGGCCAGTGGACTTCGCAGAAGCGAGCATGTGCTCGTAAAAGTGAGCTCATAGGTGCGACAAATGTGTCCGCAGAAGCGAAAATGGACAGAAACATAAGGGTCGGGGTTCCGAGAGGCGAGCCCCGCGTTGACTTTTGTTGACTTTTTGGAATAAATTTTTAAGTCGACGTATTATTATCTGAAATTATTTCCAATGAATTTTAATGAAGTTATACAATTAATTTGGATAGATTTGAGCGGTCCGGAGGTCAATTCAAGCAAGAAGGCGATTTTGGAATATCGACATAATTTCAAAAAGGTAATTATCTTGCCTAACCTTGAGTGAGGGGAATTACCCCTTAGGCATAGAGTCTTATGTACCATTTGTGAAATATGAAAATTCGTGTACGCGAGGTGACGAGTACGTACTCGGGATTATATGTGCAAAATATATTGGGTTAAAGTCTTAGGCATATTGTGTAGTAAATTGGATAATTGTTGGCATTTATTAAATCATCTATTTGCCATGCCTCAATTCGCGTTTGTTGAATTTGTTTTTGTATGACAATTTGATGTGATTATTACTTGTATATTTATGTGGATTTCGTGAATTTGATGATTTGATATTTCTTGGAATTTAATTTCATTATGGATTTTTCATCTCAAAGAATTAATTAAACAAGCTTAAGAAGAAGTGTTAATATAATTATCAAAATTTGGATTAATGAAGGCGTTGCCCTATGCTGATTATTTTCTATCTCTGTTGATTGTTTTTGAAATTTTATACACATTGTGTGGAGCCTTGTGCTATTTGTTGTGAAATTAATTGATTTTGTTATATCTTTGGAATTGGTTATGGTCATTGGGCAAATCGTGATATGAATTGATTTTGTTATGTTGACGTGATAATATTCCGTGTAAATTGTTGTGTTATTTGAGTTATTATTTTGAGGATATAAGGGTGGCATTTCACTGTTGATATTATGTGGGTATAAGGATGGCATTTCACTGTTATTATGTGTGTTGGGATATTATCTGGGCAGAGCGATAATGGTGGTTATAGGTGAAATAAGGGTGACAATAGGAGCGATAAGGGTGGCTATTGATATTGTCAGGGTTGAGGGATACATGAGGCTATTATAGGAGTGATAAGGGTGGCTATAGGAGAGATATGGGTGGCAAGGTCAGGGATGATATGTGATGATGTGAAGTTATTGTGTTGGTCATTTTTATGTGATGATGTGGGGTTATTGCGTTGGAAATTTTCATGTGATGTTGTGATTTTCCTTGTGTTATTTTTTATATCTTGTGCAACTTGTCTTATTGTTTCGGTAAACTTGATAATAGTCTGATCTATGTTGAAATTGGGAGCATGTGGCTATTGCCAGGCGGATTATGTTATATGCGATTGGGTCGCACGCCGCAACAAGTATGATTAATATTATATGGGATCAGGTTGCACGCTGCAACAGATATGAAATGTGGGCACGAGGTGCTGAGGAAAATATGATGATGATATTGGCACGTGCGTTGTCCGTGCTATTATGATAGAGATATCGGCATGAGGTCCCGTTAAAATATGAAAGTTGGTCGAGACCTGTATTTTATGATTATGAGATAAGGTGTCACAAGGTGACTTTTATTTGAAAGGATTATATTCAAAATATTATTGAAAAGAATTATATTTACAAGACATTTATTTGAAAGAATTATATTTGAAGGATATTATTTGAAAGACTTTTATTCGAAAGATATCTATTTGAAGGAATTATATTAGAAAAAGATTTATTTGAAAAAAAATTATTCGAAAGATATATATTTGAAGGAATTATATTTGAAAGATATTTATTGAAGGAATTATATTTGAAATATATTTATTGAAAAGTATTATATCCTGAAGAGTATTATTTGAGAAGCATATAGGCAAAAGATTTATATTTGAAGGACTTTATTAATTGGATGTACTTGTATTATTATTTGTTGAGCAATATTAATGGTGTTCTTGTTGCCCTGCTGTGCATATCACTAGTTGATTTGTGTTGCCCTTATTGTTATCTGTTTCCTATTATTTTGTATACTATATTGCACAGGTCATTAGACTAGTGAGTGTCTTGACTATACCTCGTCTCTACTCCACTGAGGTTAGTCTTGATACTTACTGGGTACCGACCGTGGTGTACTCATACTACACTTCTTCACATTTTTGTGCAGAGCCATGTATTGGAGTTATCGGACTCTGACAGAGTTAAAGTGGGATCGCAAGAATTTGAGGTAGAGCTGCTTGGTCGTCGCAGTTCCTTGGAGTCTTTTCATTTTATGATACTGTTAATTATTATTCAAAAAGTATTGAGTATTCGATCCTTGAGATCATTTCATGTATTTAGTTAGAGTTTGTGACTCTGTATTACCAGTCTTGGGAGTTTTTCATAATTGTTTCAACTGTTGGTTTCGACACGTGTAATAATTTGTATAAAAAAATGGCTTGAAATGTAATTATAATCGGCTTACCTAGTCTTAAAGACTAAGTGCTATCACGACGCCTGTGGTGGGATTTTGGGTCGTGACAATGATGTGAAGCTCTACATGTGTGATGAGCCATTCTTATATAAGCAATGCGCAGATCAGTTGGTACGAAGGTGTGTCCCTGAGGAGGAGATGAATGCAATATTTCATGTCTATCATGCTTCTCCATATGGAGGTCACAATGGTGGGGACAAAACTGCCCAAAAAGTATTGCAATCGGGTTTCTATTGGCCAAAATTGTTTAAGGATGCACACGCCTTTGTAAAAAAGTGTGACAGGTGCCAAAGAACCGGAACAATCACGAAGAAGCACAAGATCCCCTTGTAAAATATTCTGGCAGTAGAGCTTTTTGATGTTTGGGGGATTGATTTCATGGGACCGTTCCCATATTCTAATGGGCACAAGTACATCTTGGTAGCGGTCGACTATGTTTCTAAGTGGGTGGAGGCCATTTCTCTTCCTACTAATGACGCAAAGGTAGTGGTAAGCTTTGTAAAGAAGCACATCTTCACACATTTTGGGACTCCAAGATTGTTGATAAGCGACAGAGGAACTCACTTTTGTAACAAATTGCTGAATAATGTTCTTGAAAAGTATGGAGTTAAGTACAAGGTTTCCACTGCCTATCATCCCCAAACGAGTGGTCAGGTAGAAGTTTCCAACAGAGAGGTAAAGCAGATTTTGGAGAAAACAGTAAGTGGGAATAGAAAGGACTGGGCCGAGAAGTTGGACGACGCATTATGGGCATATCGAACTGCATACAAGACCCCCATAGGTATTTTTCCGTATAAGTTAGTTTATGGGAAGGCGTGTCACTTGCCCGTCGAGATTGAACAAAAAGCCTATTGGGCGATTAAAAAGCTGAACATGGATATGGATTTAGCCGACAAGAAGAGGTTGCTACAACTCAATGAGCTTGGTGAGTTTCGATTGCACGCGTATGAGAATGCCAAATTGTATAAAGAAAAGACCAAGAGGTGGCATGGCAAGCACATCGAACATCGAGAGTTTGAGCGAGGTCAAGAAGTTCTCTTGTTTAATTCAAGGTTGAAGCTTTTCCCCGGAAAGCTTAAGTCTCGTTGGGCAGGTCCTTTCATTGTGGTAAGTGTGAGGCCTCATGGAGCGGTGGAACTGCGTGATGTGAGCTCAAATGGTACATTCTTGGTAATTGGGCAGAGAATAAAATATTATTGGGGTGGTGACATTGCACGTCACAAGACATCGGTGGACTTGGCCGATGCTTGAAAACGTGTTGAGTCGTGCCGTGACGTTAACTCAGGCGCTTGTTGGGAGGCAACCTAATTTTTATTGCTTTCCTAGTTTAGCTTTTTGTTTTCTTTGTAGTTATAAAAATCATAGGTGGGAATGGTGTGAGCTGTGTATAATGTATATATTGAGTATTCGGGTAGAAAGGAATTTATAATAAAATAAAATAAAATTCGCGAACGAGCGCCCAGGCCAGCGCCCCACGCTGCCTGGGGCGCACTTCCAGTATCACCAAAATCCCCAACGCCAGCCCTTGTGTGGGGTGCTGGGCTGGGGGTCAGGTAAAAATTAATTTTGTTTAGTTTTTTTTGTTTATTTTTAATTGACCCAACCCATATAACCCGACCCAATTATCCATATTCACACATAACCTTACCCATACCCAATTACCCAAACCCTTCCCCCTATTAAATTAAACTAACTCTCACCCAAAACCCCTCTCTCACCGCTGCTCTTATCCCTTCCTTCTCACATTCACAAATCTTTCTTGCTCACTTTCATATCAATACTCAAAGGTATGTTCTTCTTGTTCTCTCTATTCTTGTATGTTGAAAGTTCTTAGTGTTATTTTAGTCCTCTTTCTCAAACAACCCCAAAATTTCATAGGTCTCTTTGACATATCTTATTGTTATGGTGATATTAATATGCCCGATTTGGTTTCAAAATATTGGTCGTGAAAGTTGTATTTGAAGTAGTAAATTACAATTCCCTCTACTTCATGTAAATTTGAGAGGGTCACCTTGCTCTACAATTATTGAAACAAGAGAACCAAAATTGATGCCCACAAGGTGTTTGTTAAAAAGCCAGAGAGAATAAATTGAACACCGGTGAATTCTGAGTAGTTGAGTCTAGTCGTATATGAGGTAGGGCAAAGTGTGGGATGTTTGGGAGTATTGTATCTTGTTGTACACTCTTGTAAATAATAGTTAGTGTAATATATTAGTGTAGTCATGTAAATTTAGCTTTGCTTGCTTACATCGCGGTCAAGTTACGACCATGTTAGACTACTTGAATTGTATGGCATGGGGAAGTCTTGAGTACTTATAGCCTTGTGATGCCACATTGGTGCATGCTGAACCAATATTGTAATTCGATTATACATAGCCTTCGGTTTTAAGTGTGGGGTCATCTTTGCCTCTCACGATGACCTTAGGCGAAATATTTGATTCATTCTCATCATTGTGTTTATCGTGTGTAGGTTGCTATGGCTCGTGACAATGCCGACAAAGGACAAGGGGTGGGGAAGTCCTCCACTACTGCTCCCCCTCCCAAAAAACACAAGAAAGGTGAGGGTTCTTCCCGGCAAGCTAAGGGAAAGCAAGTTGCTAGCGGGTTGACGAGGCCACCACGGCCTCGGGTGGAATTAGTTCGAGATGACACCATCAAATGGCATTTTAATTTTATTCCATATGGGAGATATGTCTCCGAAATGGAGATTAATGTAAAGGCTCTAGAAAGGAACTTCTCGGATGTACTTTCCCGGTTGGTAGATATGAAGATGGATAAGCTCATAGAATGTCCGGGCCCTGCAAATCTGAGCATGATACGAGTGCTATATGCCAACTGGAACGAGGGCCTGTTCCAATCATGGGTCAGAGGAAAGGATATACCAATGGATATGCGATCCTTGTATGACTTCTTGGGAGTCGATAACCCTAATCCACAGAGGCTATATAAGTTCGTCAAAAGTCCACGCTACCAGGCAATACATCAAACACTTTGTGGCGTTGATTCTAATGCGAGATGGACGCAGACTAAGGGAAATGCCCACCTTGAGATGCTCTGTTTCGACTTCAACAAGACAACTAAGGTATGGGAAAACTTTGTGAAGGCTAGATTAATGCCCGTTGAGCATAACAGCGAATGCACACGAGCTCGAGTGTGTGTGATCTACTTTCTAATGACCGGGAGACCCATAAATATGGGTGAGCTCATGCTTGGGGAGATGGCCTGCACCCTCTTTGGAGGGCGGATCAAAATGTTCTTCTTTGGAAAAATCCTAACACAGTACATGCTATCCCATGGGGTACCGGAGTACCCTGGCTATGATGAGGTAGTAGAGGCACCCAAAGCATTGCTAGACATCACATCCTTGCTAGAGTCCATATCAAAGCTTACCCAGGCTGCAAAGAATGAGATGGATGAAAATTTTAACAGGTATCTTTATAGTTCCCCCAATGTGATAATGAGTAGGTTAGGGGTTTCGGATGAGGAGCGCATGCATTTGCGAAATGATCTCTCCAGTTCCTCCAAGGAGATGTTGGGCATAGCACTGGGCAGTCCCATCCATTTGTCTGAATATGAGAACACTTACAAGGGGTCTGATGATAAGGATGCAGATGATGATGACGTTACGGGGCCCATGGACTTGGTGCCCTTAGGATATGATGATGAGCCCAGAGTCGCATCTGGTGGGCATCCTGAGGAGGACGACTTCGACTGGCAGGGAGTTCTTTTTTTCCACCCTGCTCTGTTTTGAATTTGTTATGCATCGGGGACTATACATTATTGAAGTGTGAGATGGGGGAATACTTCTTGACATGTAACTGTATAAAATTGGTGTTGTTATTGTTTTGTTTTCTTCTTAACTTTTAGCTTAGTTTAGAACTAACATAGTCTAATTAACTAGTAAAAAAAATCAGAAAAGCTCAGACTTTTCCCGACGATGGATCTATTGGACAATTTTCTTGAGGGATTAAAGTCCGGTTAAAAATATCAAAAAGATTTTCTTTCATTTTTTAGGATAGTTAGGTAGTATCTCTTGGTTTTTCTTTGGACACCGATTCTTTTCCAAGGGTGTAGCTCGAACCAGGTGTTTTGTTTTATTTTTTTTTATTTTTTAGGAGTAGGGTAAGGGAGAAAACTGAGGTGCACTGAGGTACGTGTTGACATATTTGGTGCTGGTACGTTAAGCTATGGCATGCGCTCTGTCTTCCTGAATATCTGATTTGAATTGTAATGCCCAAGTAAATTAAATACCTTACTCTTTGACGCCTTTTTCACAGTTGGTTGAATTGTATTCCACCTAGTGCATTGTTGCTTAAAAATGCTTAACTTGCTATGCTTGCTTGACTTGAAAGTCGCACAGAACCTTCTTGAGTGAGTCAAGTGCCATGTGTATGTAAGGATTGTTGATATTCTGTGCTATCTTGTGTAGTCTAGAACTTGCCCGGTGTGTTAATCAACGCAAAATCATTAAGTTGTGCTAGTCTAGGAGATGACGTAGGCGTTTCTTGCTTGACCATAAAGGTGCTTGTCACCGACAAATAAAATTTTCCCGTTGCTAGCCCTTTGAGCCTATAGACCATTTCCTTGGCACCCACATTAGAAGATGTACTCATATTTTATTCTTAATTCGAGATTGTTGAACCTTTACCTCCTAAAGCACTTAGTCGCTAAAAGAAGTAAGGTGAGAGATTAGGGAGTGGCTTTCGAGTGGAACCATGGAAGGTCCCTTAAGGTGCACTAAAATTGTGAAAGAAGGTCACTAGCCTATGAACTTCAATTGATGGAGTGTGTAAAAAAAAAAGGAGTTCAAATAATGTAGAAAAACACATACCTCCTAATACTTCTAACTCGTGCTAGTGAAACCATAGAGATGCTTAATTGAAAAAAGGGTTATGTTATATATGGTGTATGACAAGTGAATGGGTTGAAAAGAAAATGCGCTCGATTTGTGAGTGTAGTGTATTAAAGTGCTTAGGAGGGTTAGTCACTATTTCCAAATATATCCTACCCGTTCCTTAGCTTACATTACAACCTTAAAGTCCTAATTAATTCTAGATTTGGCTAACTTAGATTAGTAGAGATGTACACTACGGGCAAGCTTATGGTACGACCACGGGAGGCACATGAATTCTTTGTGAGAGTGAGTGAGTCTTGTTAAATTGTGTGATTCCCTTAATTTATGTTCAATGACATATTTCATATTTTAATGTATGGACTACTTTTATATTCACTCTTTTATTTGTGGTGAGGGCACTTGGTCTCATAACGTATTGATGATGGTGTACACTTCTTTTGTTGGGTGAGTGCATGAGTTGAGGATGCTTAGTGGTAAACGAGTCATCTATTGAGGTAAGGTGGTTGTGGAGAGGTTGCTTGAGTTGGTTGAACAACATTGTGTGTACTTGAGCTAGTTTACAAATGGGAAGAATGTGAAATTTGTGTGTTCATGCCTAATTACCGATATCGACCATAGTTAAAAGGTAGAGTGTTTGATTAAATTAATTGTGAAGTGCTCTTTTATAGTGATATGTTTTGGGGTGTTAATATAGTTCCATTGCTCTAGGACGAGCAAGAGTCTAAGTGTGATGTGTTGATATTTGGCTTACTGTATGCATATTTTGATGTATATTGTCTCATATTTTGCTCATGCCTCATAGATTTGAGACACATGATATAATGATTTGTGCTAATTTGTAGTATTTCTATGTGTAGGAATCATTCGGATGTAATTTGGGATGAAAGGGCGCTAATTGGAGCGAAAATAAGAAGAAAAGGGCAAAAATGCAAATTTGAGGGCCACAGGCAGCGTGGGGCACTGCCTATGGCGCACTTTACAGTGTTGCTGAGAAGATGAGCGCCAGGGCCAGCGCCCCACGCTGCCCTGGATGCTCAAAATGCAAGCATGTCCTATTTCGACTAGGACTCAGTTATTTTGACCCCAAGACGCTCCCAACTCATATAAAAGCCAACCTAAACCTATTTTAAAAGGGGGGACGTGACTTGGAGAGAAAAACAAAAGTACGAAACACTCGGGAGCACAAATCTGAGCAAATCTTCCATTCTTCTACTAGTATTCATTGATTTTATGTTTGAAAATATTATTTTTGATGATTGTATGAACATGAGTGGCTAAGAACCCTATTGTTCTGGGGTCATGGGTGTTACATGAATGTTAACGTTTGAAGTTTTAATTGACCAATTTGATTTTATCATATTGAGTTATTTATTTAATTATTTTGCTGAGTAGCTAACCGTGAAATACTATCTACGAATCTAGAGTTGAACTCGAAAGTGGGAATTCTAGATTGCATAAAGAATTAAATAAAGTAAGCTCTTGAACCTAGGCATCGGGGAACAAATTCGCAATTAGGATAGAAATATACCTAATTGCCTTGCTTGGCTGAAATACAGGAAGTGTAAATGCATTCTTGTTAATCTTAATTCCATATACATATAGGCATTAAGTTAGCTTGAATAGGCGAGTAAGAACTCAACAGATTCTTATGACTAATATTAACCATGTCAATCAGCAATCCAAATAAATCAATTAGTCATTTTAAGCCAAGAACGCGACATGATTTTTAGCTAGCCTATGATCTTGGAATATCCTCTCATACTGATTGTTATCCGAAATTTCTTAAGTGTTGTGGTTGATTTCTAGTTATTTTAGTGCTTGATAGTTTTAGGTAGTAAATTAGTCACATACATATTTTGTGAGAAATCTCTTGAATTGATAAGTTGTTTGAGTTTGAATTAGTTAAAAGTTAATCATAAGTCTTTATGGGAACGATACTCTATTCACTACTCTATTACTTGACGACCACATATACTTGCGTGAGTGTTTTTGGTTGCAACAAGTTTTTGAGCCAAGAGGCCTCGAGATTCTGGCACATATAGTGGTGCCCATGCCCCTATTGCATCCCGTCATGGTGGAGGCTATATGAGCCGTCATGTTCATTCAGCACTTCCAGCTACCAACGGTATTTCGGCTACTCCCAGGCCTCAGGTTACCCATTATGCACCGCCACTATCTAGTACACCTTCTGCACGGGCTGCTTTCAGTGGTCAGTCCAGCCGATCGGTCCCGAGCCAGTTCTAGCATCCATGTCCTTCGAGAGCTTATTTTGAGTGTGGTGAAAGTCGTCATATGCTTAGGGACTGCCCTAGACTTAGGAGGGGTGCACCTCCACAGACTAGTCAGGCCTAACGTATTCCATAGGGCCCTCAGGCTTCTCAGGCCGGGCTGCTTTCATCGGCCAGTCCAGCCGATCAGGCCCGATCCAACTCCAGCATCCATGTCTTTCGAGAGCTTATTTTGAGTGTGGTGACACTCGGCATATGGTGAGGGACTGCCCTAGACTCAGGAGGGGTGCACCTCCACAGACTACTCAGGCCTAACTTATTCCACAGGGCCCTCAGGCTTCTCAAGCTGTGGTTACCGCACTAGTTGCTACTCCACCTGCACAGCCAGCTAGAGGTGGAGGTCGAGCAGGTAGGGTCTCCCTAGAGGGGGAGGCCAGGCCAGATGTTATGTTCTTCCTCTAGGACGGAGGCGGTTGCATCCGACTCAGTTATCACATGTATTTTTCCACTTTGTCATAGAGATGCACCAGTCTTATTTGATCCAGGATCCACTTATTCCTATGTATCATCTTACTTTTCTCCATATTTGGGTATATCCCGTGCTTCTTTGAGTTCTCCTGTCTATGTATCCACGTCTATGGGAGATTTCATTGTTATTGTCCGTGTGTATCGGTCGTGTTTAGTTGTTTTTGGTGATTTTGAGATCAGAGTCGATCTATTGTTGCTAAGTATGGTAGATTTTGATGTTATTTTTGGCATGGACTGGTTGTCGCCCTATCATGCTATTCTTGATTTTCACTCCAAGACGGTGACGTTGGCTATGCCAGGTTTGCTGCGATTGGAGTGGATGGGTGCTTTAGATTATATTCCTAGCAAGGTGGTGTCCTTCCTTAAGGCACATCGAATGGTTAGGAAGGGATGTAAGGCGTATCTAGCCTTTGTGAGGGATGTCAGTGGTGATACTCCTACCATTGAGTCAGTTCCGGTAGTGAGGGATTATTCAGATGTATTTCCGATGGATCTTCCGGGCATGCCGTCCGACAAGGATATCGATTTTGGTATTGATTTGTTATTGGGCACTCAGCCCATTTCTATTCCACCATATCGTATGGACCCAACAGAGTTGAAGGAGTTAAAGCAGCAGTTGTAAGAGTTGCTTGATAAGGGGTTCATTCGGTATAGTGTGTCACCTTCGGGTGCTCCGGTCTTGTTTGTAAAGAAGAAGAATGGTTCTATGCGCATGTGTATTGATTATCGACAGTTCAACAAGGTTACAGTGAAGAACATTTATCCATTGCCACGCATTAATGACATATTTGATCAGTTACAAGGTGCCAAAGTGTTCTCAAAGATTGATTTGCACTCAAGCTATCATCAGTTGAAGATTCGGGAGCCGAATATTCTGTAGACTGCCTTCAGGACTCGGTATGGTCATTATGAGTTCCTTGTGATATCATTTGGGCACACCAACACCCCAGCACCATTCATTCACTTGATGAACAGTGTATTTCAGCCCTATCTTGACTCATTTGTCGTTGTGTTTATTGAGGACATCTTCGTGTACTCCCGGAGCCCTAAAGATCATGAGCAGCACCTGAGGACCGTGCTCCAGACCTTGAGAGAAAAGAAGTTGTATGCAAAATTTTCTAAGTGTGAATTTTGGATTGATTGTGTGGCATCTTTTGGTCATGTAGTGTCGACTAAGGGGATAAGGTAGATTCGAAAAAGATTGAAGCAGTGCAGAGTTGGTCCATACCGTCTTCAGCTACTGAGCTCCGGAGTTTACTTGGATTTGCAGGGTATTACCATCGATTCGTAGAGGGTTTCTCATCTATTGCTGCACCTATGACCAGATTGACCCAGAAGGGTGCTCTGTTCAGGTGGACCGAGGAGTGTGAGGAGAGCTTTCAAAATCTCAAGACTTTTTTGACTACGACCTCAGTTTTGGTATTGCCTACGCGTTCGGGATCTTACACTGTGTATTGCGATGTGTTGCGTGTTGTCCTTAGCGCGATGTTGATGCAAGACGGTAGGATGATTGCCTACGCGTCTAGACAACTGAAGGTACATGAGAAGAACTATTCTGTCCACAACCTTGAGTTAGCAGCTATTGTTAATGCCTTGAATATTTGGTGGCACTATTTGTATGGTGTCCATTTGATGTCTATACCGACCACTAGAGTCTACAACATCTATTTAAACAGAAGGATCTTGACTTGCGTCGGCAGAGATGGTTAGAGTTGCTTAAGGACTATGATATCACTATTCTATATCATCCTAGGAAGGCCAATGTGGTGGCCGATTGCTTGAGTCGTAAGGCGGAGAGTTTGGACAGTTTAGCATATCTACCGGTAGTAGAGATGCCATTAGCATTGGATGTTCAGGCCTTGGCCAACCAGTTTGTTAAATTGGATGTTTCATAGCTGAGTCGAGTTTTGGCATGTGTGGTTTCTCGGTCTTCTCAATAAGATCGTATCCGAGAGCGTCAGTATGGAGACCCCCATTTGCTTGTCCTCAAGGATACGGTTCAGCACGTCGATGACAATGAGGTCACTATTAGGGATGAAAGTGTGTTACGGATGCAGGGCAGGCTATGTGTGCCCAATATAGATGGTTTGCTTGAGTTGATTCTTTAGGAGGCCCACAATTCACGGTACGCCATTCATCCGGGTGCCACTAAGATGTATCAAGACTTGAGGCAACTCTATTGGTGGAGGAGGATGAAGAAAGACATAATGGAGTATGTAGCTCGGTGCCTAAAAGCTCGGTGCCTAAATTGTTAGCAGGTGAAATATGAGCATCATCGGCCAAGTGGATTGCTTCAGAGGCTAGAGATTCCAGAGTGGAAATAGGTGCGGTTTACTATGGATTTTGTTCTTGGGCTCCCAGGAACTCAGAAGAAGTTCGATGCTGTATGGGTGATTGTGGATATGTTGACCAAGTCAGTTCATTTAATTCCAGTGGTGACTATTTATTCTTCTGAGCAGCTGGCTCAGGTCTATATTAGCGAGATTGTCCGACTTCGGCATGCCAGTGTCCATCATCGCAGTTTACATCATGGTTCTGGAGGGCCGTACAATGTGAGTTAGACATATGGGTTGAGTTGAGTACAATATTTCACCCTCAGACGGATGGACAGTTCAAGTGCACTATTCAAATATTAAAGGATATGCTCTGTGCATGTGTGATGGAGTTTGGGGTTTCTTGGGATCAGTTTTTGCCGCTTGCGGAGTTTGCCTACAAAAACAGCTACCGGTCGAGCATTCAGATGGCTCCGTATGAGGCCTTGTATGGGAGGCGGTGTTGGTCTCCAGTGGGTGGGTTTTAGCTGGGTCAGAGTAGGCTATTGATGGATATAAATTATTCATGTAATTTCATAGGTAAAATAAGTTTTAAAAATAAAATGTGAATAATAATATCCCATTCTCGCATATTCTCTAACAAATCTTGTAGGAAGAAGAAATTATGAAATAGAAGGAAAGAGGCTAAAAGACAAGAGAATGAAGTAAATCCACAGTTGCACACATCATCTTCATATTCGCAAATGTGGAATATACATATGGGCTTCTGGAAAGAGACAATTAGAGATGAAAATGAGCATAGCTGCATATAAGGAATCTATATACGCAAGGTCACATTCACATATATGGAACCTACATTTGGACGTCTAACCTATGAAGTCATGAATGGAAGCAAAAGAGCTATAGATGCATATGTGGAATCTATATACGCAAAGGTCACATTTGCATACATGGAACCTACATTTGTAAGTCTAACTCATGAAGTCAAGAATGGAAGCAAAAGAGTCATAGATGCATGTATGGAATCTATATTTGCAAAGGTCACATTCGCATACATGGAACCTATATTTGCAAGACTAACTCATGAAGTCAAGAGTGAAGCACAAGTGCCATAGTTGCATATATAGAATCTACGTACACAAAGGTCACTTTGCGTACATGGATTTCACATTCGCGAAAGTGGAACATGACAAAAGCTACTCATCTTTTCCTATAAATAGCAAGCTCTCTTTGTACAAGGAGATCCAATCTTGGTAAGATAAGAACTAGTCTTGGTCTTCTTTCTTTGTAGTAAAAATATTTCCTTAGTCTTTTAAATATTTCTAGTCTTCTAAATATCTTTTTTAGCTTTTCTTACTCCATAATTGAGTAATCTCTTTTCGTTGGGATAGTTGATGAAGCTTGATATATTTTATAATACTATCTCAGTTTTTATATTCTTGGCTTGAAACTTTTTATTTATATTTCATACTGTGCTGAAATGATGGTTTTTAATTACTCTATTATCACGTCTATATATTTTATCTCTAAGTTATTCATATATTAATTTTGTAATTCTCGCGGAGCAAAATTAATATATAATATCTAAAATTATATATCTTTCAAAAGTTATTTGTTTTGTTTAAGTAATTAACAAGTTTTAAACCTCACTCACTTTTCATCAATTTGATTCTCTCAAATAGTAGTTAAAATATTACAAGTCTGTAGCATAGATTATCCAGTCTCTGTGGGACGATATCTTAAACTATACTAGAATTTGACAAAGTACAAGAAGAAATTCCAATACACATTGGCCTCGTCAGCTATTGGGTATAGACTTAGTTCACGATGCTTTGGAAAATGTTAAATTGATTCAAGATCGGCTTCGCACAACCCAATCTAGGCAGAAGAGTTATGCGGATTGGAAGGTTCGCAATGTTGCATTCATGGTTGGGGAGCGGGTCTTCCTCAGGGTTTCTCCCATGAAGGGTGTTATGAGATTCGGGAAGAAGGGCAAGTTGAGCCCTATGTATATTGGAATATTTGAGATTCTTAAGAGGATTGGAGAGGTGGCCTACAAACTTGCACTGCCACCTAGTCTAGCTGCAGTTCATCCAGTATTAGATGTTTCTATGCTTCGGAAGTATCATGGCGATCCGTCTCATGTGTTGGATTTCAACTCAGTCCAGTTGGACAAGGATTTGTCTTATGTTGAGGAGTCGGTGGCCATTTTAGACAGGCAGGTCCGAAAGTTGAGGTCGAAGAATATTGCTTCAGTGAAGGTTCAGTGGAGAGGTCAATCAGTCGAGGAGAAGACTTGGGAGACTGAGCATGATATGAATAGCCATTATCCTCATCTTTTTACAACTTCAGGTATGTCTCTATACTCGTTCAAGGACGAACGTTTGTTTTAAGAGGGTGAAGATCTAATGACCCGACCGGTTGTTTTGAGTATCTTAGACTCTATCCCCTATTTATTGCCTCCTCTATATTATATTTTGGTTATGTGACTTGCCGGGGTGTTGGTTTTGGTTTCGAGCAAGTTTCGGAGTGGAATGGGACGTATAGTCCCTAAGTTGGAGCTTTGAGTTGAAAGAGTTGGCCGTAGTTTGACTTTTTTGTAGACGACTCTGGAATGGAGTTTTGATGGTTCCCACAGCCCCGTATGGTGATTTTAGACTTAGGAGCGTATCCAGATATTGATTTGGAGGTCCGTAGGTTGTTTCAACATGAATTGGCAAAAGTTAGAAACTTGAAGGTTTGGAAGGTTGGAAAGTTTGACCGGGAGTTAACTTTATTAATATCGGGGTCGCATTTAGATTCCGAAAGTTGGAATAGGTCCATTATATCATTTATGACTTGTGTGCAAAATTTGACGTCAATCAGAGTCGTTTTGGCATGAATCGGCATTAGGTTTTAAAATTCTGAAGTTCATAGTTTCATAGACTTGAATTGGGTTGCGATTCGTAGAAGCGATGTTGTCTGATGTGATTTTAGGCCTTGAGTAGATCCGTTATGTATTTTGGAACTTGTTGGTATATTCGAAAGGGGTCCTAGGGTCCTCGGGTGTGATTCGGATTGAATCCGAAACAAGTTTGAACCTTGTTTGATTGCTAAATGTTGTTGGGACTGGTACAATCGCACCTATGCGTTTTTTGTCTTAGGTGCGGCACCGCAGAAGTGGCCCTTAAGATGCATAAGTGAAGCTGGCCTTTCCCATTTAGGATCGCAGGTGCGAGGAGTTTTCCGCATCTTCGAGTCCGCATGTGCGGAGAAGTGGTCACAGATGCGGATGGGGCTAGCTTGGTCTATTGTAGCAGAAGTGGGCGTTGCCCCGAGGAGCGAGTGCGTAGAAGCACATTTTAGTCTGCAGAAGCGGATGTGCAGATGCATGTTTGGTCCGTAGAAGCGAAAAGTCATGGACTAAGTGGAAACCGCACCTGCGATAGTTTTTCCACAAGTACGGCGTCGCAGATGCGACTAAAGGCCCGCAAAAGCGAAATCGCTGGCCAGAAAAGGTCTAATTTTGAGGGTTTGATTTCATAATCCATTTTTGGACCTAGAGAGCTCGATTTGTGGCGATTCTTCGGGATATTTTCAAGGAAAACTTTGGGATAAGAAATCCTAACTCGGTTTTGGTTAAATTACACAAATCTATTGTTAATTTCATCATTTAATTAGTGATTTGAATTGGAAATTTGAGGGAAAATTATGAAAACTTCTTAGGCTAAAATTTGGAGATTTGAAAGGCGATTTGAGGTCGGATTTGAGTAATTCTTGTATGGTTAGACTCGTTATCGAATGTGTATTCGAATTTTATAATTTTGGTCAGGTTTCGAGATGCGGGCCCAGGTTAGATTTTTATTTCTTTGCAAAGATCATAATTTTATTGTTTAATAGTTTCCTATAGTTTATATTTATAATATGAAGTTGCTTTGGCTAGATTCGAGCCATTCGGAGTTGGATTATCGAGGGAAAGGCCTACTAGTGGATTGAGATAGCGTGTTTCGAGGTAAGTGTCTTGCTTAACTTTATGTGGACGAATTACCCCTTAGGATTGGTGTTGTTTTGTGATAATTATGATGTGTGGAAGCCGTGTACACAAGGTGACGAGTGTGTACACGGGCTAAATGTAAAAATTTACCGGTTTTAGCTATGTAGATTCCTTTCTTGCCTTAATTGAGTTATCTTAACACGTTATATTCATCATCATTAGTCTATTTTAACATGTTCTACTTGTCTTATCTCTTACTTGCTAATTGCTCTACATGTTTAGTTGAAATTCTTGTTTTCTTTATTCTATATTCATTATTTAACCGTTGAATTCTTTACTTGAAGTCGTTATTCTTGGATTATCTTGTTGATGGAACCGGTATTGAGTTATAAAGGTCGTGATTCACATTGAGGCAAAGTGTTAAGTTGTGAAATACTATTCATTTGAGGTATTCACTTCCGGCCGTTATTGTTGAGACTCTTGTGTACACTGTGGTTGAGCCATGGCCCCTTTATTATGAAAACACTGTTAATGTTGATTTCTTTGGCAAGTTATGATATTGGACACTTGAGGTGCAATTTGTGATACGTTGTGATATTGATACACATGCGGTGAGATAAGGTGGGCTTGATACGCGTGGCTAGTAGGAGAACTACTAGAAGCCATGCGATGTGATAAGGTAGGCTAAAACGCGGGATGCTATTTCGTTAAAATGATATTCAAAACTAAATGCAAGGCTCCCGTGTTAATATAAGGAAAAATTGTGAATTATTCTTAGGCGGTACCTCGGTAGTGACTCTTGTTGGTATTTCTCTATTGTTGCACTTGTCTTTGGTTGTTTTGTTTCCTTAGCATATCATTCCTTGTTTTCTTCGTGTTGCATTATTTGCTTTAGTTCCATGTAGCTAACCTTGATATGTTATTTGTTATTTCAATTTCATTGCTATCATTACCACACTGCCAACCTTAAAATAATGACTGCCATGCTTCGCCATCAGGTTTCTATTGGCCAAAATTGTTTAAAGATGCACATGCCTTTGTTAAAAATTGTGACAGATGCCAAAGAACCGGAACTATCACAAGGAAGCATGAGATGCCCTTGCAAAATATTCTGGCAGTAGAGCTTTTTGATGTTTGGGGGATTGATTTCATGGGACCGTTCCCATATTCTAATGGGCACAAGTACATCTTGGTAGCGGTCGACTATGTTTCTAAGTGGGTGGAGGCCATTTCTCTTCCTACTAATGACGCAAAGGTAGTGGTAAGCTTTGTAAAGAAGCACATCTTCACACATTTTGGGACTCCAAGATTGTTGATAAGCGACAGAGGAACTCATTTTTGTAACAAATTGCTGAATAATGTTCTTGAAAAGTATGAAGTTAAGCACAAGGTTTCCACTACCTATCATCCCCAAACGAGTGGTCAGGTAGAAGTTTCCAACAGAGAGGTAAAGCAGATTTTGGAGAAAACAGTAAGTTGGAATAGAAAGGACTGGGCCGAGAAACTGGATGACACATTATAGGCATATCGCATTGAATACAAGACCCCCATAGGTACTTCTCCATATAGTTTGGTTTATGGGAAGGCGTGCCACTTTCCCGTTGAGCTTGAACACAAAGCCAATTGGGCGATTAAAAAGCTAAATATGGATATGGACTTGGCCGGTGAGAAGAGATTGCTACAACTCAACGAGCTTGATGAATTTCGATTGCATGCGTACGAAAATGCCAAATTGTATAAAGAAAAGACAAAGAGGTGGCATGATAAGCACATCCAACATTGTGAGTTTGAGCCAGGTCAAGAAGTTCTCTTGTTTAATTCGAGGCTAAAGCTTTTTCCCGAAAAGCTTAAATCTCGATGGTCCGGTCCGTTTGAAGTGGTTAGTGTGAAACCTCATGGAGAGGTGGAATTACGTGATACGATTTCCAATGCGACATTCTTGGTAAATGGCCAGAGAGTAAAACATATTGGGGTGGTGACATTGCACGTCACAAGACCTCGATGGATTTGGTGGAGATGTGAAGAACGTGTTGCGTCGTGCCGTGATATTAAATCAGGCGCTTCTTGGGAGGCAACCCAAGCCTTGTCTTTTGTTTTCATAGTTAGTTCACTTTTTTAGGAATTAGATCTTGTATGTATGTATTTAAAAAAAAATCCAGGTATGGGAAAACAGGGTGGATGCGTCGCATCCCCCTCAGCATAAAACAATTGACAGACCAATTGCTCAAGGCAGTGAAGTCTGCCTATAGCGTCCACAACAACGTCCAAAAATAATTCAAAGAAGTCACTTGGGACGCGCCGCGTCCAAATTTGCATCCCAGGTAAGTATTACTTAAAACACTCGAACCATCTAAATTCCCTCCCTCACTATTTTCCCTTCAACCCATCGCACCAGCACTGCCTACAAACCTCGACGGTAACATGTATCTATCCTATCTCTTCTCTTTTCTCTTTCCTAACTCTTTTCTCTTCTCTCTCTCGCTGGTAGCAACAGACCCCCTGCCCCAAATTCCCCTAGGTTAAGTTTTACTAATTTAAATATCACACATGTGATTAAGAGGGGAACTGAAAAAGTTTGAGGCTTGGGGCTGTCATTCCTGTTAATTGTAATGGTTGCGAGATGATAAACTATAATTCCCTTCATCGCGTTAATTATGGGAGGGTAGTCGAATTACCCGACTGATAGAAAAACAAACTAGGCAAAGCTGTTGCATACCACATGTTCGACAAATTGCCTGTGAGATAAATTTAGGCGTCTGGGAAGTCTAAGTAACCGAGCGACACTAGTATATGCAAGTGAATAAGTGTGGGGTCGTTTGTCTTGATTGTGTACAGCATTGTCGGAATGTTTTGAGCCTATGATAGATTGTCTAAATAAATTGAATAGTCGTCGCATGCTAGATGTCTTGAATTGTAAAGTGTTACTCGATTTGAATTATGTGAGTTCTATGCGTAATGATATGTCGTGAGAATAAGTGTGGGGTCGAGTGAGCTGCTATGTGTAATTGAACATGGTTAGTGAGCGTCGCTCGGATAAACCTCATGATGTGCATAATGATATCTATATAGCGAAGTGCTTATTTGTAAATTTGAAGAGAGTTATCAGATCCCTGCTGAAAGCCATGGGCTATAGTTTCATGAAGTACTGAATGGCATGACTATGAGAATGATTGGAAGTGCAAGCTGTTGCAACTGCTTTATAGCTGAACTTCACTGTTCTATATGCTAATTGTTGATTTCTTTGCATTACAGGTACTTAGGCTCATAAATGGCAGCAACGAGCACACTGTCCAAGCAACAAGACAAAGATAATAACAAGCAATCGCCCAAAAAGCATACCGGAAAGGCAACAGGTGCTTCAAATCCACAGAACAAAAGGAAGCGGACTGAGAAAGAGAAGGAACTGCCGACTAGGCAGTTAATTGATGAATCGGAGCAAGAAGAGGAGGAACCATTAGTAAGGAGGACTGTGAAGAGGGGTATTACAACAACATCATTAAATCCGCCAAGCAAAGGGATAGAGATCAGAGAATCTGTGCCGAACCAGAGCAAATCCTCCAAGCAGAGTGACTCGAATGATAAAGGGAAGTAGAAGATTACTGCAGAATTTGAGTCCGAGTCTGATTCGAATAATGAGCCTCTACATGTCGACATGAGTGACGAAGATGAGGGTGAAACAATAGACCGAGCTGCTTGGGAGAAGAACTTTGTTAGTGAAAATGCATTCCGAGCTTATAATAAGATATTGGGTTCAAAGAAGTACATTCCAGAAAAGCCAATCAACATCGGAGCACTTAAGAAAAAGTACCCAGATTTTCTAAAATCAATTCGAGAGGTGCAACAATGGGGACCTATCTTGAAGGGCCACGGCAAGGACAACCTCACTATCGTCAGAGAGCTTTACGCCAATTGGCGTCACTCCAGGGGTAGCATTGTGAGAGTACGAGGGGTGGATATTAATGTCTCAGCTGAAGCTTTGAATAATTTCTTAGGGGTGCCACACGCACTAACAGATAGGGTTGACTCCATATGCAAAGAACCAGACTATGCACATATTAGGTCGGTCATATGCCCTACCAGGAAGGATACAAATTGGAAGCATGGGAATATGGAGTACCATTCTCTGGCCAAGGAATTCATGAGCGCGTTAGCACGTGTGGTTCAAAATTTTATATGCAACCGCCTTATGCCATGCCAACACAAAACTGATGTCCCTCGACACCGAGCACTAGTATTGTATGCTTTATTGGAGGGGATACCGCTCAACTTGGGAGCCATCATGCATGACCAAATGCAGTGCACCAGGATGAACTACAAGTGGAGGTTGTTCTTTGCAAATACCCTATCGGCTTACTTGACAGAGATGGGAGTACTATGGGACAAGGAGAATGACGACATTGAGGCTAAAGCTCCAGGACCATATGATGTTACTCATGTACTAGAGCCGAACAAGGGAAGGTCTTCTAAACTCACCATTCAACAGTTGTTTGAGAAGATGCAAGCTGATATACAAGAAAACAAGACTGACTCGTGCAGAGTTGAGTGCCACCAGAGATGAGCTGAGTCAGACTTGTGCGGATCTAAGCCAAGTCCAGGCTGAGCAGGCCACGATGATGAGGGAGGTATCATTACTTCTCTGTGCTACGGTTCAATGTGCAGATATAGACATCTCACAGCTTCTTGCATCGTCCACTACTGGACCATCCATCTATGCTCCTCCTATAGTCCTTGAGGCTCCACACACCATGCCTACTGAGGCCGCTGTACCACCTGCTATAGACTCAGCTCCAGTTGGTGATGATAGGACTGTGACCAATCTCCCTAATCGTGAGGATGCTATTGATAGGCCAGAGGGGGCCATGATGAATGCCATGGATGCTGATGCTCTTCCACAGACTGCGGAGGAGCCTTCCACCTTGACTTGAGGGAGTTTCTTCTCACCCTAATTTACTCTGTTTGTGTGCATTGGGGACAAAGCACGGTTCTAAGTGTGGGGTGGGGGGTTATTCATATTTTTGTGGATGAATGTACTTAGTTGTTACAAATTTTTGTTGATTTTGATACTGTTGGGGGCTGAAATATTCACTGGATTAATGGACTATAATAGTTAGTAAATTCATCTATATGGAGTAACTCTCAGTCCATTGTTGTGTGTAGTCGTAAGAAGTAGCCTTATAAAAATACAAAAAATAGAGGATTTTTCCCGACGACGAACTACCTGGACAGTTCTCTCGAGGGATTAAGGTCCTTAGAAAAATACTAAAAATATTTTCATTTGATTCTTGAAATTAGTGTTAGTATTAGGAGATTGACAGAAAACTAAAGAAAAACACAAAAATAGAGTAGTAGCCTTGAGTAGTTAGTAAATTTTCTTTAGGTAGTAATAATCCCCTATGATTTTTCTTTGTGCCTCGGTTCTTTTCCATAGGATGTATTTTGAATCGGGTAGTAATTTTTTATTTTTAGAGTAGATTAGGAATTTAGGGAATAAAAGGAGTAAGAATGATGAACCTAGGCGCCCTTGACTTGTTTGAGAGTCGGAATGTGACCGTCCTTAGTGAGTCATGTGCCATGTGTGGTGAGGTTTTTGTGTAGTCCATGTATTGTTCTTGTGTCTAGAACTTGCCCGGTATGTGAGTTGAAGCGAAATTTGAGGTGATGCTCGGTTTGAAAAATGATTTTAGGCTTTCTTTGATCTTTTTGAGCTTATTGCTTATCATAAATAAAATTTATCCCTAGTTAACCAATTTGAGCCTATTGACTTTTATTTGGTACCCACATTACAAGCCTATACCCTTTTTATTCTTAATTTACATTGTTTTGTTCCTTTTACCTCTTAAAGTACTTTAATTGTTAGATGAGCGCTAAAAGAAGTAAGAAGGGACTAAGTGTGGGGTGACTTTTGAGTGGAACCAATGAAAGGAAGAAAGATGCACTTGTTTTGTAAAATACTACACCACTAGCGGAAATCTGGAAAAAAAAGAAGAAGAAGGAAAAATAGAAATGAATAAATTATTGTCTTGTTCTTGCTAGTGGGTATGAACTAAAGTAGTGCTTAAAGAAGAAGGGACTGTTTTGGGGGGTGATATTGTTTGTGGAATTGAAGTGAGGCTGAAGAAAATACGCTTAAAGTAATTTTGTGATGTATTAAAGCGCTTAGGAGGGTGAGTCACTATTCCTTAAATATATCCTACATGTCCCTTAGACCACATTACAATCATGAAAAAGTCCTAATTGATTTTAGAAAACTTGATTTTCTAGGGTAATTGTAAAGAATCATAAGTACTTGTAAGATGATACACAAATTGGCAATTAGGATTTTGAAAGTTAGTACCAGAAAAGTGGTTATCAATTGAGTCATATTTTTTACATTTCAGCATTTACTTTTTGCATTTCTTTAGCATGTTTTAGTCTTATAACTAGCAGGCATTCGAAATGTAACTCATTCAGAATATTATATTGGATCTGAGCTCTCATTTTCCCTCTTAAAAAAAATTAAATGGGGTGGGCTAACTAGTAAAAGGTAAATTGACCAAGCCAACCCCTCCACTCCACGGCAACCCTAGTCTAAGGGCTCTCCCTCAGGGAGGTTATGTTTTTGGTTTCGGAGTGTTTTGGGACACTTAGTCCCTAAAACGGAAGCTTAAGTTCTAGGATTTTAACTGTAGTCAGAACTATGTGAAGACTACTCCAGAATGGAGTTTCATAAGTTCAATTAGCTCCATTGGGTGATTTTGGACTTAAGAGCGAATCCGGATTATGTTTTGGAGGTCTGTAGCTGAATTAGGCTTGAAATGGTGAAAGTTAAATTTTTTGGAAGTTTGACCGAAAATGGACTTTTGATATCGAGGTCGGATTTCGATTTCGTAAGTTGGAGTAGGTCCGTAATGTCGAATATAACTTGTATACAAAATTTGAGGTCAATCGGACGTGATTTGAAAGGTTCCAGCATCAGTTGTAGAAGTTTGAAGTTTCAAAGTTCATTAAGTTTGAATTGGAGGATGATTCGTTATTTTAGCGTTGTTTGATGTGATTTGAAGGCTTGACTAAGTTCGTCAGATATTTTAGGACTTGTTGGTATATTTGGTTGAGGTCTAGGGGCCCTCGGGTGGATTTCGGGTGGTTAACGAACAAAAATTGGACTTGTGATAGTTGCAGATTTTCTAGTGTTTCCAGTTACTCGTTTCCTTCTTCTCGTTCGGGAGGGGAGTTCCACGTTCGCGAAGAGGAACTAGAGGCAGGAGGGGATTTGTGCTTTGTGTTCATGATGGAGGTCCCGCATTTGCGAAACTCTAAGGTAATTGGTCTACGTGTTCACGATGAGGGTCCCGCGTTCGCGTAGAGGAAGCTGGTCAACTAAATCCCCAAGCCTTTTTGCCTACGCGTTCGCGATGTTGGTCTCGTGTTCCCGTAGGGTTGAGCTAAGTAAGCTTCGTGTTCGCATTTAGGTCATCACATTCGCGATGAGTAATTTTGGGCTGAAGCAAGTTTGTGATTCGCGAACGCGAGGGTTCTTCCGCGTTCGCGAAGAAGGGATGCCTGGGCAGAATATAACATTTCAAAATCGAGGGTTAAGCCATTTTTAACATAACTTGAGATAGAGAGCTCGGATTTGGATGAAAGTTTGGGGGATTTTCTGAGTAAGCTATTGGGCAATAATTCTTGACTTATTTATGGTTATATTCCATTAATCTATAGTTGATTCCATCCTTTAATTTCGGATTTGGGTTGAAAATTATGGGAAAATGGAAAAAGTTCTTCAACCAAATATTTGAGTTTTGATTGGGATTTTGATATCGGATTTGGATAATTTGGTACAAGTGAACTCGTGAGTGAATGAGTGTTCATATTTTGTAACTTTTACCTGATTCTGAGGCGTGGGCCCGGGTCAACGTTTTAGGGTGATTTTCTAAATTCTTGTTTAAGCCTTGATCTCATTAATTAGATTAGTTTCTTATAGTTATATTTATGGTATGTAATTGCTTTTGGCTAGATTTGGGCCATTCGAAGTCGGAAAATTATGGAAAAGGCATCCTTACTGATTGATTTAGCTTGGTTCGAGGTAAGTGGCTTGCCTACCCTTGTGTGGGGAAAATTCACTTAGGATTTTGTACTGTTGTATTTATATGAGCGTCGTGTACGCAAGGTGACGAGTGCATAAACGGGCTAATTGTTGTAAAATCTGGTTTTTACTATGTTTACTTTTGGGACTACGAGGCGGTACCTCGGGAGATCTCCCCTGCACATTTACTTTTGAGACTACGAGGCGGTACCTCGGGAGATCTCCTTGCATATTTACTTTTGGGACTACGACAATGTATCTCAGGAGATCCCCTGTTATTTTATCCCTGTTTGATATACTGTTATTTTGATGTGGTTTCCTCTTCGTTAAATTCCAGTTTCTTATTACACTGCAATATTTTTCTGCCTTATTTATTATATATACCAGTAGGTCCCTGATCTGACCTCGTCACTACTCGACCAAGGTTAGGCTTGGCACTTACTAGGTACCGTTGTGGTGTACTCATGCTACTCTTCTGCACATGTTTATGTGCAGATCCAGGTACTTCGTATCAGCCTCGTCATTAGTAAGCAGCGAGACTTTGGAAACTTCAAGGTATATCTGTCGCGTCCGCAGACTTCGGTGTCCTCCCCTCTATTCCATCCTATGTCATTTACCTTTCCGTACATTTTCTTAGACTATGGTGCATAGAGATACTAGTTTTCTTCCGTAGCTTGTGACTTATCATGTTCCGGATTTTGTGAATACTGTGTTTACTCGAGTGTTGGTAATTGCACATGCCGAGCGGCATTTTTATCAGTTATTTAATTATCTGTTGCAGTTAGTTGTTAAAGTTTTGCTATCATCTTCGTTTTTCCGCAAATGTTAGGCTTACCTAGTCATAGAGACTAGGTGTTATCACGACATCTCACGGAGGGAGGATTGGTTCATGACAAGTTGGTATTAGAGCTCTAGTTTCATAGGTATCATGAGTCACAAGCAGGTTTGGTAGAGTCTTGCGGATCGGTACAGAGACATTTGTACTTATCTTCGGGAGGCTATGAATATGTTAGGAAAATCTCACTTCTTTTGATTCCTTTTTCGTGCGAAATTGTTTACTTCAAAAATTCTAAACTTCTATCTTCTATTCTCTTACAGATGGTGAGGACACGTACAACCAGATCAGATGACCAGGCACCCGCACCTCCTAGAGTCGCGAGAGGCCAGTGTGGGGGTAGAGGTCGAGGACATCCACGTGGTGCAGCCAGAGCACCCGCACGAGCTGCTTCAAATGAGCCACCAGTAGCTCCAGTCGAAGCGCATGCACCTGAGATGCCTGTTACTGCACCAGCTCTTCAGGAGACCCTTGCACAGTTCCTGAGCATGTTTGGCACTCTAGCTCAAGTAGGGTTGATTTCACTTGCTCCTGCCACTTCTCAGGCCGGGGGAGGAGCACATACTCCTGCCGCCCGTACCCCAGAGTAGCAGGTTCAGGTCGATCAGATTCTAGAGGTTATACCAGTGCAGCTGGTAGCTCCAGTTCGGCCCGAGGGTAGGGCAACATCTTCTGAGGAGGATCAGCTAGGCTCGAAAGGTGCAAGAAGTACCACCCTCCTACTTTCAGTGGCCTGGTGTCAGAAGATGCCGAGGGTTTTCTTGAGGAGTTCCACCGTATCCTCTGTACTATGGGTGTAGCGGAGTCGAGTGGGGTTTCTTTCACTGTGTTCCAGCTTAGAGGAGCAGCCTATCAGTAGTGGCGCACTTATAAGTTGGGTAGTCCAACCAAGGCAGCTTCACTTACTTAGACTCAGTTTTTGGATATATTTTTGAGGGAGTATGTTCCCTAGAGCCTTAATGATGCATGGCGCGCCGAGTTTGAATAGTTGCGCTAGGGTGCTATGACTGTGTTAGAGTATGCAGTTCGTTTTAGTGATTTGGCTAGACATGCACTAGCCTTGGCTATACAGTTCGAGAGAGGGTCCGTCGGTTTATCGAGGGGCTCCATCCCAGCATCAAGACTAGCATGGCCCGGGAGTTGGAGATGGATATTTCATACCACCAGTTTGTGAGTATTTCTAGGAGAGTGGAGGGCATGCTTTCTCGGGACAGAGAGGAGAGGGAGGCCAAGAGGTCTCAAGAGTCTGGCTCTTATACTGGTACTCGTGCTCCTGCTGCAGTTCGTCATGGTAGGTGCTATGTGAGTCACCCTATTCATTCAGCACTTCCAGCTGCCAGTGGTACTCCGACCACTTCTAGGACCCAAGATCCTTATTATGCACCGCCAATGTCTAGTGTACCTCCTACACATGGTGCTTTCAGTGGGCAGTCCAGCAGACCTGGCCCGATCCAGCCATAGCAATCACACACTCCGAGAGCTTGTTTTGAGTATGGAGACACTTGCCATATGGTGAGGGATTGCCCCAGACTTAGGAGGGGTGCACCTCCACAGACTTCTCACGCATCGCGTGCTCCACCGGGTCCTCATACTATGATTACAACACCAGCTACCACTCCACTTACTCAACCAGCTCGAGGTAGAGGTCGGGGAGGTAGAGGTCGGGGAGGTAGGGGTCGCCCTAGAGTGGGAGGCCAGGCCAGATATTATGCTCTTCCTACTCGTACAGAGGCAGTTGCTTCAGACTTTGTCATTAAAGGTATTGTTCCGATTTGTCATAGAGATGTGTCGGTCTTATTTGATCCAGGTTCCACTTATTCCTATGTATTATCTTATTTAGCCCCGTATTTGGGCGTATCTCATGATTCATTGAGTTCTCCTGTTTATGTGTCTACACCTGTGGGAGATTCTATTGTTGTTGGACGTGTGTTTCGGTCATGTTTGGTTGTTCTTAGTGGTTTTGAGACCAAAGCCGATTTATTATTGCTCAGCATGGTAGACTTTGATATTATTTTGGGCATGGACTGGTTGTCGCCCCTTTATGCTATTCTTAATTGTCACGTTAAGACATTGACGCTGGCTATGCCAGGATTACCACGGTTAGAGTGGAGAGGTACCTTAGATTACACTCCCAATAGAGTTATTTCATTTTATAAAGCTCCACGAATGGTTGAGAAGGGGTATGACGCATATCTAGCTTATGTGAGAGATCTCAGTCTTGATACCCCTACAGTTGAGTCAGTTCCAGTAGTGAGGGATTTTCCCAATATTTTTCCAGCGGATCTTCCGGGAATGCCTCCCGACAGAGATATCGACTTTGGTATTGATTTGTTGTCGGGAAATCAGCCCATCTTTATTCCTCCATATCGTATGGCTTCTCCTGAGTTGAAGGAGTTGAAGGAACCATTACAGGAATTGCTTGATAAGGGCTTCATTCGACCCAGTGTGTCACATTGGGGTGCCCTAGTCTTGTTTGTGAAGAAGAAGCATGGTTCTATGCGTATGTGCATTGATTTTCTCATGTTGAACAAAGTTAAAGTGAAGAACAGGTATCTTTTGCCTCATATTGATGACCTATTTGATCTGTTACAGGATGCCAGAGTGTTTTCCAAGATTGATTTGCATTCAGGCTATCATCAGTTAAAGATTCGGGAGCCAGACATCTCGAAGACTACCTTCAAGACTCGGTATGGTCACTACGAGTTCCTTGTGATATCATTTGGGCTGACCAACGCCCTAGCAACATTTATGCATTTGATGCATAGTGTATTTCGGCCATATCTTGACTTATTTGTCATTGTGTTTATTGACGACATTCTGGTGTACTCCCGAAGTCAGGAGGATCATGAGTAGCACCTGAGGACTATGCTTCAGACCTTGAGAGAAAAGAAGTTATATGCAATATTCTCAAAGTGTGAGTTCTGGTTAGAGTCAGTGGTATTTTTGGGTCACGTAGTATCGAGTAAGGGGATCAAGGTGGATCCGAAGAAGGTTAAAGCAGTGCAGAGTTGGCATAGACCAACCTCTGTTACGGAGATCCGGAGTATTCTTGGTTTGGTGGGATATTACCATCGATTTGCAGAGTGTTTCTCATCAATTGCAGCACATATGACCAGGCTGACCCAGAAGGGTGGTCCGTTCAGATGGACATAGGAGTGTGAGGAGAGCTTTCAAAAGCTCAAGACAGCTTTGACTACAACCCTAGTATTGGTATTGCTTATAGGTTCAGGGTCTTATACTGTATATTGTGATGTGTCGCGGGTTGGTCTCGGCACGATGTTGATGTAGGACCGTAGGGTGATTGCCTACGTGTCTAGACAACTGAAGGTGCATGAAAAGAACTATCCTGTACACGACCTTGAGTTAGCAGCTATTGTTCATGCCTTGAAGACTTGGCGGCACTATTTGTACGGTGTCCCTTGTGAGATCTACACTGATCACCGAAGTTTGCAGTATCTATTCAAGTAGAAGGATCTTAACTGGCATCAACGAAGGTGGTTAGATATTATTAAGGATTATGATATCACTATTCTATACCATCCCAGGAAGGACAATGTGGTGGCCGATGCTTTGAGTCGCAAGGTGGGGAGTTTGGGGAGCTTAGCATATCTACCAGCAGTAGAGAGGCCATTAGCATTGGATGTTCAGGCCTAGGCTAAGCAGTTTGTTAGATTGGATATTTCTGAGCCGAGTCGAGTTTGGGCTTGTGTGGTCTCCCAGTCTTCTCTTTATGATCAGACACGGTTTAGCACAGTGATGCTAAGGAGGTCACTTGTAGAGATGACAGTGCATTGAGGATGCATGGCAGGCTATGTGTGCCCAATGTAGATGGATTGCGTAAGTTGATTCTCTAGGAGGCTCACAGTTCGCGGTACTCCATTCATCCGGGTGCCGTGAAAATGTATCAGGACTTAAGGCAGCATTATTGGTGGAGGAGAATGAAGAAGGACATAGTGGAATATGTATCTCGGTGTCTAAATTTCCAACATGTGAAGTCTGACTATCAGCGACCAGGTGGGTTGCTTTAGAAGTTAGAGATTACAGAGTGGAAATGGAAGCGGATCACTATGGATTTCATTGTTGGACTCCCACGGACTCAGCGGAAGTTTGATGCAGTTTGGGTGATTATGGATAGGCTAACCAAGTTAGCTCATTTCATTTCTGTGATGACTACTTATTCTTTCGAGCAGCTCACACGAGTATATATCCCCGAGATTGTCAGGCTTCATGGCGTGCCGGTATCTATCATCTCTGACCGGGGTACGAAGTTCACATCGCGGTTCTAGAGGGTCGTACAACATGAATTAGGTACTCGGGTTGAGTTGAGCACAACATTTCACCCTCAGACGGACGGGCAGTCCGAGCGCAGTATTCAGATACAGGAGGATATGCTCCATGCATGTGTGATGGAGTTTGGAGGTTCTTGGGATTAATGCTTGCCACTTGCGGACTTTACCTACAACAACAGTTATAAGTCGAGCATTCCGATGGCACCATGTGAGGCTTTGTATGGTAGACGGTGTCGGTCTCCTGTGGGTTGGTTCGAGTCGGGCGAGGCTAGGCTTTTGGGTACAGACCTGGTTCAGGATGCTTTGGAGAAGGGTAAAGTGATTCAAGATCAACTTTGCACAGCCAAGTCCGGACAGAAGAGTTATGCGGATCGAAATGTCCGCGATGTTGCATTCATGGTTGGGGAGCGGGTCTTGCTTCGGATTTCACCCATGAAGGGTGTTATGAGGTTCATGAAGAAGGGAAAGCTGAGTCCAAGATTTATTGGCCCATTCGAGCTGTTGCGACGAGTTGGGGAGGTTGCTTATGATTTTGCCTTGCCTCCCAGTCTAGCAGGAGTTCATCCAGTACCAAAAGTATCACGGTGATCCGTCTCATGTGTTGGATTTCAATTCATTCTAGTTGGACAAGGATCTATCTTATGTTGAGCAGCTAGTGGCAATTGTGGACAGGCAGGTTCGAAAGTTGAGGTCAAAGAACATTGCTTCAGTGAAGGTTCAGTGGAGGGGTTAGGCGTTCGAGGAGGCGACTTGGGAGGCCGATCATGATATGCACAACCGTTATCCTCATCTTTTCACCACTTCAGGTATGTTTCTATGCTCGTTCGAGGATGAACAATTGTTTTAAGAAGGGGAGCATGTATCGACCCCGCCAGTCGTTTTGAGAGTAATAGCCCCGATCCCCTATTTATTGTATTCCCCGTATCCTTTTCTACTTATGTGACTTGTCGGGAGGTTCTGCTTTTGGTTTCGGAGTGTTTTGGGACACACTGTCCCTAAAACGGAAGCTTAAGTTCTAGGATTTTGACCGTAGTTGGAACTATGTAAAGACGACTCTAGAATAGGGTTTCATCAGTTCTGTTAGCTCCGTTGGGTGATTTTCGACTTAGGAGCGCGTCTAGATTGTGTTTTGGAGGTCTGTAGTTGAATTAGGCTTGAAATGGCGAAAGTTGAATTTTTGGGGAAGTCTGACCGGAAGTGGAGTTTTGATATCGGGGTTGGATTATGATTCCGGAAGTTGGAGTTGGTTCGTAATGTCAAATATGTCTTGTGTGCAAAGTTTGAGGTCAATCGGACATGATTTGATACGTTTCGGAATCGGTTGTAGAAGTTTGAAGTTTCAAAGTTCATAAAGTTTGAATTGGAGGGTGATTCATGATTTTATCATTGTTTGATGTGATTTGATGGCTCAACTAAGTCCGTATGATGTTTTAGGACTTGTTGGTATATATTTGGTTGAGGTCCCGGGACCCTCAGGTGGATTCCAGGTGGTTAACGAACAAAAATTGGACTTGTGAAAGTTGCAGATTTTCTAGTGTTTCCAGTTACTTGTTTCCTTCTTCTCATTCGCGAGGGGAGTTCCACGTTCGCGAAGAGGAACTAGAGACAGGAGGGGATTTGTTCTTCTCGTTCGCGATGGAGGTCCCGCGTTCGCGAAGCTCTAAGGTAATTGGTCTACGCATTCACGATGGGGGTCTCACGTTCGCGTAGAGGAAGCTGGTCAACTGAGTCCCCATGCCTTTTTGCCTACGCGTTCGCGATGATGGTCTCGCATTCCCGTAGGCTTGAGCTGAGTAAGCTTCGTGTTCATAATTAGGTCATTGCATTCGCAATGAGTAATTTTGGGCTGAAGCAAGTTTGTGCTTCGCGAACGCGAGGGTTCTTTCACGTTCGCGAAGAAGGGATGCCCGGGCAAAATATAACATTTCAAAATCGAGGGTTAATCCATTTTTAAAATAACTTGAGATAGAGAGCTCGGATTTGGACGAAAATTTGGGGGATTGTTTAGAGAAAGCTATTGGGTAATGATTCTTGGCTTATTTATGGTTATATTCCATTAATCTATAGTTGATTCCATCCTTTAATTTCAGATTTGGGTTGAAAGTTTTGGAAAAAATGGGAAAAGTTCTTCAACCAAATTTTTGAGTTTTGATTGGGATTTTGATATCGGATTTGGATAATTTTCGTACGAGTGAACTTGTGAGTGAATGATTGTTCATATTTTGTGAACCTTTTCCGAGACGTAGGCCCGGATCGACGTTTTTGAGCGATTTTCTAAATTCTTGCTTAAGCCTTGATTTCATTAATTAGATTAGTTTATTATAGTTATATTTATAGTATGTAATTATTTTTGGCTAGATTTGGGCCATTCGAAGTCGAAAATTCGTGGAAAAGTCATTCTTATTGATTGATTGAGTTTGGTTCGAGGTGAGTGGCTTGCCTAACCTTCTGTGGGGGAAATCCTCTTAGGATTTTGTATTGATGTGTTTATGTGAGCGTCGTGTACGCAAGGTGACGAGTGCGTACACGGGCTAATTGTTGTAAAATCCAATTTTTACTGAGTAGTAACATTTTTCATCTTAATTGAGTTATACCAGTATGTGTAGTTATCTTGTTTAGTCTAATATCACATGTCTACGTGCTTTAAATGCTTATTTAAACTATGTGCAATATGCCTAGTTGATTTTCTATTTTTCCTTGATCTGTATCAGTCTTAACTTTAGAATTCTTGCTGTTAATTGTTGTATTTATCGGTTTGAGTTGTGTATTTACTTTTGGGACTACAAGACGGTACCTCGGGAGATCCCCCCTGCACATTTACTTTTTAAACTTCGAGGTGGTACCTCGGGAGATCTCCATGCACGTTTACTTTTTAGACTACGAAGCAGTACCTCGGGAGATCTCCTTGCATATTTACTTTTGGGACTACGAGACGGTATCTCGAAAGATTCCATGTTGTTTTATCCCTGTGTGTCGTACTGTTATTTTGCTATGGTTTCCTCTTTGTTAAATTCCAGTTTTTTATTACACTGCAATATCTTTCTGCCTTATTTATTATATATACCAATAGGGCCCTGATCTGACCTCGTCACTACTCGACCGAGGTTAGGCTTGACACTTACTAGGTACCGTTGTGGTATACTCATGCTACTCTTCAGTACATATTTATGTGCAGATCCAAGTACTTTATATCAGCCTCGTCATCAGTGAGCAGCTAGACTTTGGAGACTTCAAGGTATATCTGTCGCGTCCGCAGACCTCGGAGTCCCCCCTCTATTTCATCCCATGTCATTTACCTTTTCGTGCTTTTTCTTAGACTCACGTGTTTAGAGATACTAGTTTTCTTCCATAGCTTATGACTTATGATGTTCCGGTTTTTGGGAATACTGTGTATATTTGAGTGTCAGGTTTTCACATGCCGAGCGACATTTTTATCAGTTATTTAATTATCTGTTGTAGTTAGTTGTAAAAGTTTTGCTTTCATCTTCGTTTTTCCGCAAATGTTAGGCTTACCTAGTCGTAGAGACTAAGTGCCGTCACGATATTTCACGGAAGGAGGATTGGGTCGTGACACAAATTGGCAATTAGAATTTTGAAAGTTAGTACAAGTTTGGCCGGAAAAGTGGTTATCACTTGAGTTACATTTTTTATATTTCAGCATTTACTTTTTGCATTTCCTTAGTATGTTTTAGTTTTAAAAATAGTAAGCGTTCGAAATGTAACTCATTCAGAATATTATATTGGATCTGAGCTCTATTTTTCCCTCTTAAAAAATAATAATTAAATGGGGTGGGCTAACTAGTAAAAAGTAAATTGACCTAGCCAAGCCCGCCACTCCACGACAAACCTAGTTTAAGGGCTCTCCCTCCGACCTCCACGACAATGGCCCTCAATGTTCTCTTTTTGAGGCGATGCATACAAAAGTTTTACCGACCTCCATGTGCTCCTCTATTAAAACATAGTTACGGGTCTCGAGGAGCTGGTCGTAGAGGTCCGTCACCCCGTCAAAGTGGGTCGTATAATTTCCAAGTTAACAAAGAACATTCAGGATACCCATATAAGGCTCAAGGGAAGGATCAATCTTGTTCTGGTGCTCTTTATCAGAAAATTATGCACTTTTACAGACGGGGGAAGGGGGGAGGGGGTAAAGGAAGAGAGTAAACCTACTTGAAAAGACAAAGGATATAAAGAGCCTTCAATTACCCTTGCGTTTATTTTATGACAAGCTTTATACCTACCATCCTCAATGTTGTGAAGGAGATACTTCGTTGGTTTATAAAATACTTGATATTATATGTCGTTCTAGTCTCAAGCCATCTTACTGGACCTTCGAACGGATGATAGTTTTGCAGGTGGCTACGAAAATTTTTGAAGGTGCTTATAACACTATTGAAAACTTCAAGAAACTTGGCTTGGGGCCCATTACACAAACATATAACGTAGTGCTTAAAAAACATCTCCAGAGAAACGTTCCTGCTGAAACTGTATTGATGAAAATGGAAAATGACAATTTGCTACCTAATGGTCGCACTTTCCTCTTGCGGATATGCCATTGCACAAGTGCAAAGGATTTATTTGAGATGTATGAACAAGTTAAAGAATAAACCTGTCTTAACTGGAATTGTGTTTTGGGAATTCAAGAGGAAATTTGCAAACTTGGGATATCCTGTATTGGCTGAACAGGCGTTTGGGTGGATTGTTAAAAGTGGAGAAGGGGATGTGGATGATCCAACACTTGAAATATGGAATCTTATGGTTGTAGCTAATGCTAAATCTGGAAATTTGACAAATGCCTTTGCATTATATGAAGCAATACAAAATAGGAATCTTGAAGTCTTTCCAGAAACAATATATACTTTAACAAAATTGTACGAAGGGCCTAGTTTGGGTTTCTTGTTATGCTTACTTGGAAAATGCCAAGTCAATTATTGGCTCAATGCTGCGTTCCATATCATAGAATATTGCGCAGAAAGGACCATCGAAAGGTAATTGTTGACATGCTCACGATGATGCCACGCTACTACAATATTTATATGTATGGTGGAAAATATTCTTTTTACGATGAGGTTTTCTACATCACCTCGCAAAAGAAACCGGCCAATGCAAAGTTTGGCTTTGAGATCATCTCTAACCTTAAAAAAGAGCTTGCTGTCCACCTGTCCCGACAATCTTTTTATTTTCTCTTTAGTACTACCCTAAAGAGCATGGATATAACTGTATTTATACTTATTAAAGCGGAATACAAAAATGTTGGATATCAGGCCAATATATTTTATTACTTGAGGATTTATTACCTCAGCGAGGAATTAGGGATCGAAAAAGCAGCAGCCTATTTTTATGAAAATTTCTCAAAATAGTCTAGATTTGTCGAACAACTACTTGAAGATTATATGACAAGAAAATCATGTACAGGACACTTGAGCTTTACTTGATTTTCTAGGGTAATTGTAAAGAATCATAAGTACATGTAAGATGATACAAAAATTAGCAATTAGGATTTTGAAAGTTAGTACAGGTTTTAGCCGGAAAAGTGGTTATCACTTGAGTCTCACTTTTTACATTTCAGCATTTACTTTTTGCATTTCCTTAGCATGTTTTAGTCTTATAAATAGCAGGCATTCGAAATGTAACTCATTCAGAATATTATGTAGGATCTGAGCTCTCTTTTTCCCTCTTAAAAAAATAATTAAATGGAGTGGGCTAACTCATAAAAAGTAAATTGACCAAGCCAACCCCGCCACTGCACAACAACCCTAGTCTAAGGGCTATCCCTCCGACCTCCACGGCAAGGGCCCTCTATTCTCTCCATTTGAGGCGATGCATACTAAATTTTTACCGACCTCCATGTGCTCCCTTATTAAAACATAGTTACGGGTCTCTAGGAGCTGGTCGTAGAGGTCCTACACCCCGTCAAAGCAGGTCGTATAATTCCCAAGTTAACATAGAACATTCAAGATATCCATATAAGGCTGCATGGAAGGATCAATCTTGTTCTGGTGCTCTTCATCAGAAAATTGTTCACTTATGGAGACAGGGGGTGGTAAAGGAAGCAGTAAACCTACTTGAAAGGATAAAGGATATAAAGAGCCTTCAATTACTCTTGCGTTTATGTCACGACCCAAAATCCCACCACAGGCGTCGTGATGGAACCTAGTTTCTAAGACTAGGTAAGCCGATTTCTATTACATTTTGAAGCCATTTTTTTTAATTAAATAAATAATCAAAACTAACAACGGAATAAATATGAATACACAGCCTCCCAAGACTGGTAGTACTGAGTCACGAACTCTAACTGAATACATAGAATGATCACGAGGACTGAATATACAATACTGTTTGATTACAAATTAACAGTACAATGAAATGAAAAGACTCCAAGGGACTGCGACAACCAAGCAGCTCTACCTTGAATCCTTACGATCTCGCTTTAACTCTGCTCAAGTCCGATATTTCCAATACTTGACTCTGCACAAAAATATGCAGAAGTGTAGTATGAGTACACCACGGTCGGTACCCAGTAAGTATCAAGACTAACCTCAATGGAGTAGAGATGAGGTACAGTCAAGACACTCACTAGTCTAATAACCTGTGCAATATAGCATGCAAAAATAGTAGGAAACAGATAACAATAAGGATATCATAAAACATCCAGTGATATGCACAGCAAGACAACACAACACCATTTAATATCGCTCAACAAATAATAATACAAATACACCCAATTAAATCAAATTCTTCAAATAATGTCCTTCGCATATAATTCTACCAAATACTCTCTTTCAAATATAATTTTTTTTCAAATAAATATCTTTGAAATATAATTCTTTCATAATAAAAATCCTTCCAAATAAATATTTTGAATATAATTTTTCAATTAAAAAGTCACCATATGACACCATATTTCATAATCATAAAAATACGGGTCTCAGCCCATTTTCATATTTTTCATAAATACGGGTCTCAAACCATTATTAAATCATTATATTTTCCCGGCACATCGTGCCCTCATTTCATATCTCAACTACACGGACAACTCACGTGCCAAATATCATTATCATTTAATCACAGCACCTCATGCCCACATTTCATATCACAACCACACTAACAATTCATATGCCAATATCCTCAATGTATATAAGATCCACATGATCAATTTATCTCCACTAAAGTGAGTTTAAAAGTTTTAAATCAAGTAAAAAATCAACAAAGAATTGGATTTATTTTTAGAAATCATTTGGGTGAAGAAAATAACTTTGCACTTATATCAAAGCATCAGATAAACTACTGGTTTGGTTGTAAAACTATTTAATTTAAAACATAATAATAATTTATTTTATTTAAATTAACTCAATCATCGAAAATCAGTAAGAAAAATCAGAAATATACTTCTTCAGAGTCTCGTGCTAAAAAGCCAAAGTCAACACAATACAACTAGGAGCACAAAATACATAATAATAAAGTCAACCAGTACATCACGGAAGAAGACAAGAATTTACATATTAAATGAAACAAAATCACCCAAGGCAAGAACATGAATAAAGAAATATCAAAAGGGCACTCCCGAGGTACCGCCTCGTAGTCCCAAATCATAAATAAATTCACAATATCTCATTTACTTATATCACCGCGGGAGCCTTCACATTAAATTTTTAAAGAAATTATTTTTTCGAAATAGCATCCCGCGTTCTAGCCACCCTTATCACACTGCATGGCTTCTAGTAATTCCCCTACTAGCCACGCGTTTCAAGCCACCCTTATCTCATCGCATGCATTTCAACACCCTGACATTATATCACCGCATGACTTCTAGTAGTTCCCCTACTAGCCATGCGTTTCAAGCCACCCTTATCTCACCGCATGCGTATCAATATCACAATATTTCACAAATCGCACCTCAAGTGCCCAAATATCACAGCATAATATAACTTGCACCTCAAGTGCCCAAATATCACAGCATAATATAACTTTCACCTCAAGTGCCCAAATATCACGGCATAATATAACTTGCACCTCAAGTGCCCAAATATTACAGCATTTCACAGATTGCACATCAAGTGCTCAAATCTTACAACATATCACAAATTGCACATCACGTGCTCAAATCTTACAACATATCACAAATTGCACATCAGGTGCTCAAATATTACAACTTGCCACATAAATCAACAATAAGTTATTTTCTACAATAAGGAGCCCATGGCTCGACCATAATGTCCACAAAAATCTTAACAAAAATATCTGGAAGTGAACAACTCAACAAAATAATATTTCACATAAAAATCAAGGTGGCAATCACACCAAATCATCATGTAAAAGCAATTTCAACAAACAAGAATCTAGGCATGACAAATAGATGATTTAATAATTGCCAATAATTTCTAATTTAATACATAAGGGCATCTAAGGATTTTTAATCCATGAAATTTGCACATATAAACCAAGTACGTACTCGTCGCCTCGCGTGCATGGTTTTCAATTACACAATTTGGCACATAAGACTCTATACCTAAGGGGTAATTCCCCTACTCGAGGTTAAGCAAGACACTTACTTTTTTGAAGTTAGGCCGATATTCCAAAATAGCCTTCTTACTTGAATTGACCTCCAGACAGTTCAAATCTCTCCAAATTAATTGTATAACTTCATTAAAATTCATCGGAAACAATTCTAGATAATAATACGTCGACTTAAAATTTTATTCCAAAAAGTCAACAAAAGTCAACGCGGGACTTGCCCCTCGGAACCAAGCAAAATTTTTATGAAATCCGAATATCCATTCCGATACGAGTTCAACCATACCAATTTTATCGAATTTCAATAACAACTCGACTTCCAAATCTTAAATTTTCGTTTTTTGAAGGTTTTACAAAAATCTTGATTTTTCCTCCATTAAATCCGAATTAAATGATGGATTCAAAGACATAATCATGAAAATTAATCAAAACTGGATAAGAATCACTTACCCCAAACACCCACGCAAGAATCTCTCCAAAAATTGTCTTCTACCGAGCTCCAAATTTGATTTTGATTTATGAACTCAAACCCCTATTTTTGGGAGTTTTAATTCTGCCCAGATAGGCCTTCTTCGCGTTCGCGACCATTGCTTCGCATTCGCGAAGGCCAAAACCCAGCTGCCTCAAATCCTTCATCACGTTCGCGACTTCCTCGTCACGTTCGCGAAGGCCAATTGTTTCTGCCCCATCATTTCCTCTTCGCGTTCGTGAACCCCTCGTCGCGTTCGCGATGACCAGCTGACCAACTCCTTCGCGTTCGCGAAGGCCAAATGACCCAGGCCCCAAATCTTCCTTTCTTCTTCGCGTTCGTGTTGCCTGGGCCGCATTCGCGAAGGCTTGCCCTGCTCCTTCTTCGCGTTCGCGTCCACAGCTTCGCGTTCGCGAAGGGTAAACCATCAGTCCCTCAAACTCCTCTTCGCGAACGCGGGACTCCCTTCACGTTCGCAAAGAAGGAAACCAGACTTCAACAACAGCACTCCAAACAGCTCCAATTTGGTCCACAACCACCCCGAAACACACCCGAGCCCCTCGGGACCCCGTCCAATCATACCAACCTGTCCCATAATATAACACGGAGCTGCTCGAAACCTCAAATCAGATCAAACAATATCAAAATCATGAATCGCACCCTAATTCAAACGTAATGAACTTTGAAACTTCAACTTCTTCCATAGATGCCGAAACCTATCAAATCACGTCCGATTGACTTCAAATTTTGCAAACAAGTCACATTCGACATACGGAGTCCAATTTTAAGCTTAATTCCACTACGGACCTCCAAATAATTTTTCGGACACGCTCCTAAGTCCAAAATCACCATACGGAACTATTGACATCATCAAAATTCCATTCCGGAGTCGTTTGTTTAGAAGTCAACTCTCCGGTCAACTCTTTCCATTTAAGTTTCAAACTAAGGATTGTTCTTTTAATTTAATTCCGAATCTTTAGTAAATCAAACTCGACCACATCCGCGGGTCATAATACATATTGTGAAGCTGCTCGAGACCTTAAGTCACTGAAAGTGGCGTTAATTTTTAAAACGACAAGTCATGTCGTTACAGTTTGTTTGATGACATGCTTTATACCTACCATCCTCAATGATGTGAAGGAAATACTTCATTGGTTGATAAAATACTTGATATTATATGTCTGCGGTCTCAAGCCATTTTACTGGACCTTCAAACAGATGTTAGTTTTGCAAGCGGCTATGAACAATTTTGAAGCTGCTTATAACACCCTTGAAAAGTTCAAGAAACTTGGCTTGGGGCCCACTATACAAATCTATAACGTAGTGCTTAGAAAACTTCTCTAAGAAAACTTCCGGCTGAAACTGTATTGATGAAAATGGAAAATGACAATCTGCAGCTTAATGGTCGCACTTTCCGCTTGCGGATGTGCCATTGCACAAGTACAGATGATTTATTTGAGATATATGAACAAGTTAAAGAATAAACCTGTCTTAACTGGAATTGTGTTTCTGGAATTCACGAGGAAATTTGCAAACTTGGGATATCCTACACTTTTATTTTGTGCTTTTAGTCTCACAATCCTATCGGTGCATTTATTGATTTTAATAAATTTAGTTAAACATTTGTGCTTTTATAGTGTCTAATATACACACACACACCATGCGAAAAATGAGTGACACCTTACTTTTATTTTTCATATTTAACTGCACAAAATAATATTATTATTTATGTTGGTAAGGGTTAATTCAAGTTAATAAGATGTAATACATTACCTTGGATCTTGTTGTAAAAAAATTTATTTGCTATATATGAAAATTTGAGTAGTTTGATTCAATGATTTAAAATATTCTTATTGTTAATAAGTAGGCAGTGTTACTTAACTACTCTTGCCATCAAAGTGGAGCTAAAGGGATTTAAAATTTCGGCTCAAGTTTATAATTAGCGGCAAAGAAAATTTCAGTTATAAAAGTTTTGGTATGTAAATTATGATACTTTTAGAATTAGAATCTCTATTATTCGGTTCATGTGCAAGAGTTTCTTCACTATTTTGAATGCTTTCAAGCTTTACATCTATGTAGAAATTTAGGGATTATGAATACATGAAGATTGTGGTAGTAATGTGATTATTAGAGGTAATATTTCTTGGAAAAGACTCTCGATATATTTCGTGTAACGTCACATACTATAAAATATTCAAAATCCTCTCTTAGTTGACTACCAATATTAGTCCCAAGAACAATATATACAGAAAAGACAAATGAAAAGAAAGAGAAATATTTATCATTGAGAAAATTTATATTCTTACCAACTTTGAATTTTGTTCCACAAAAACAATGAAAAAAGACTTGTGCCTGCTTTTGACCGAAGAAAGTAAAAAAATTATCATGAACACTTTTCAAAACTTGACGAAGAAGACAAATTAAGAAAGTAAAATAATGTGGGTGTACTTGTTCTCGTATAAGTGTGGAAAGAAATCTATCCTAAAAAGGTTATTATCTTTACCAAAAATGACTATCCTAAAATATGCTAACGGTACATTAATGATGAAGCCAACGTTCTTTTTCATTTTTCGTAAATCAATTGTACTTTTTACAATACATAGTCAATTTTCTTTAAAAAAAATTAAATACATTATATAATACGAAAAAGTAGGGCCTCCAAATTTATGGGGCCTAAAGCCCTTGCCTTACGAGCTTTGGGCTTCAGCCGACTCTGCAATAATATTTAGGAATTTTTACCTTTCTATACACTATTTGAAACTTTATTATCTTCTCTACTCAAATTTCAATCTAATTAAATACAAATTTACCAATTATGTATATTTTTAAGAATTAAATGAGTATCCCTTTATATTATGAATTAATTATTTTTCATCATTATTCTCTCTCCCTCCTGTGCTCTCTCTCTCCGCCTGTCACGACCCGAAATTCCCTCATTCGGACCGTGATAGCGCCTAACATTTCATTTGCTAGGCAAACCAACGTTAGAATAATATTAACCAATTTTTTAAATAATTTTTTAATTATTAATAATCAAGGAAACAAAAATGGAAGCAAAGTTTGAAATATAGTGAATAATCCATAAAAACAACGGTGTCTAAATACCATTCCAGAATTGGTGTCACAAGTACATGAGCTTCTAAAATAAATACAAATAAGGTCTGAATAAAATAAAGCTGTCTGGGAATAAACACACAGCAAAAGTAAAATAGACGAGGACTTCAGAACTGCGAACGCCATGCAGTTATACCTTAAGTCTCCTCTAGTAGCTGAAATCCGAGCAAGTCTAAGGTACATCGCTGGAACCAATTCCAAAATCTGCACAAGAAGTGCAGAGTGTAGTATCAGTACAACCGACCCCATGTACTGGTAAGTGCTGCGCCTAACCTCGACGAAGTAGTGACGAGGCTAAGGCGGTTCACTTACATTAACCTGTACGTAATATTAGTAACAACAACAATAATAGAAATAAATCAGGTAATTCATTTATAATAACTGAAGATAACTCAACAGTCATAACCAATTATCATTTCCATTAATTATGTTGCAGCGTGCAACCCGCTCTCAAAATATATTCACATTCAATTCTGTTGCAGCGTGCAACTCGCTCTCAATATAGACTTTTAAATAAGTCTGTTGCGGCGTGCAATCCGATCCCCCAATATTGACTTTTCAATAAGTCTATTGCGGCGTGCAATCCGATCCCCCAATATTGACTTTTCAATAAGTCTATTGCGGCGTGCAATCTGATCCCCCAATATTGACTTTTAATAAGTCTGTTGCGGCGTGCAACCCGATCCTCCAATATTAACTTTTTAACAAGTCTGTTGCGGCGTGCAACCCGATCCTCCAATATTAACTTTTAATAAGTCTGTTGCGGCGTGCAACCCGATCCTTCAATATTTCCATTTCAATCAATTCTTATAGAAGAAATTCCCCAATAAACGCAATAATTAATATAAAATCATAAGACAACAAGCATACAACAATTATAATTTAATTATGAAACAAATAATGATAATTAGCAATTTATTATAGAAATCAGGGAGGAAATAGGCAGTTTAATATTTAATATGCTAAATATAAAATAACAACTAAACACATAATTCAAATAGCATGTAACAATTAATACAGGAATTCAAGAATTAATATTTTGATAAAGAATAAGAGAGAAACAATTATTAGAATAATTAATTTATGATATAAAATAATTTATTATTTTTCAAGTAAGAAGGCAAATAATTAATTTGACGACGTATAGACACTCGTCACCTCGCCTATACGTCGTTCACATGCAATTCACATAACAAATAATTTAAGGGTTCTATTCTCCCAAGTCAAGATTAACCGCGACACTTACCTCGCTTTGCGAATTCCAATCAATTATTCAACCGCAACTTTTTCTTTTAAATTTACCTCCTAAAGCTTCTAAACTATTCACAAACAATTCGATATATTCAATGCGAATCATAGGAATTAATTTCATATGAATTTAAAAAATTTTCGGACAAAAATCTGAAATTCATTAAAATATTCAGCAATAGGACCTACATCTTAAATCCCGAAAAAACTCGCGAAATCCGAACACTCGTTCTGATACGAGTTCAACCATATCAAATTTGTCCAATTCCGATATCAAATGGACCTTCAAATCTTAAATTTTCGTTTTTGGGAGATTTTATAAAAATCTGATTTTTCTTCCATAAATTTGGCCTTCGCGAACGCGATACACCCTACGCGAACACGAAGCTTTAACGCTTGGTGCCCGGCCAGGCCTCTCCTTCTACGCGAACGTGAACGCTTCCACGCGTTCGCGATGAACACTGCCCTCTTCCCTTCGTGAACACGTCCCCCTCTTCGCGAACGCGAAGAGTAAATTTTACCTGCCTCCGGTTTCTTCTTCGCGAACGCGAAGAAGGATACCAGAAGCAGATTTCTGCAGTTTTTTCCAAGTCCAAAAATGGTCCGTTAACCACTCGAAATCAACCTGAGCCCTATAGTCTCCAAACCAAACATGCACCCAAGTCCTAAAACATCATACGAACTTGCTCGCACGATCGAATCGCCAAAATAACACCTAGAACTACGAATCGGACACCAAATCAAAGAAAGTTTTCAAGAAAACTTTAAAACTTATATTTTTACAATCGGACGTCCGAATCACGTAAAATCAACTCCGATTCTCACCAAATTCGGCAGACACATCATAAATATTATATTGGACCTATACCGTTCTTCAGAATCAAAATACGGGTTAGGGACTAAATCAAAATACTGAGGTCAATAAATCCAGTATCAGTAATTTCTTAGAAATTATTAAGCTTTTAAGCTTTTAATGTTTTATCAAAATTCCATAACTCGGGTTAGGGACCTCGGAATTCGATTCCGGGCATATGCTCAAGTACCAAATCACGATACGGACCTACCAGAATTTTTAAAACACTGATCCGGGTTCGTTTGCTCAAAATATTGACCAAAGTCAACTTAGTTGAGTTTTAAAGCTCTATTTCCCATTTTAATCCATTTTTCACATAAAAACTTTTCTGAAAAATTGTATGAATTGTGCACGTAAGTCGAGGAATAATAAATGGTGCTTTTCAAGGTCTTAGAACATATAATTATTTATTAAATTTAAAGATGATATTTTGGGTCATCACATTCTCCACCTCTAAAATAAACGTTCGTCCACGAACGGAGTTAGAAAGAAGTACCTGAGCTTTTGAATAAGTGTGGATATTTACTCCGCATGTCTGACTCGGACTCCCAGGTAGCTGCCTCTACTGGCTGACCTCTCCATTGCACCCGAACTGAAGGATAACTCTTTGACCTCAACTGTCGGACCTGCCGGGCTAGAATAGCCACCGGCTCCTCCTCGTAAGTCAAATCTTTGTCCAATTGGACTGAGCTGAAATCTAACACATGGGACAGATCATCATGACATTTTCGGAGCATAGACACATGGAACACCGGATGAACCGCTAATAACCTAGGTGGTAATGAAAGCCTGTAGGCTAATTCACTCACCCTTTCAAGAATTTCAAAGGGTCCGATATACCTAGGGCTCAACTTGCCCTTCTTTCCGAACCTCATTACACCTTTCATAGGTGAATGCAATATCACGAACTTTACGGTTGGCATAACTCTTTTGCCTAGACTGAGTTGTGCGAAGTCGATCCTGAATAATGTTGACATTATCCAAGGCATCCTGTACCAAATCGGTACCCAACAACCGAGCCTCTCCCGGCTCAAAGCAACGAACTGGCGATCGGCATCGCCTTCCGTATAATGCCTCATATGGAGCCATCTAAATGCTCGACTGGTAGCTATTATTATAAGCAAACTCCGCAAGTGGTAAGAAATGATCCCAAGAATCTCCAAAGTCTATAACACAAGCGCGGAGTATATCTTCCAATATCTGAATAGTGCTCCCTGACTGTCCGTCTGTCTGTGGATGAAATATTATACTCAACTCCACACGCGTGCCTGACTCACGCTGTACAGCCCTCCAGAAATGTGAGGTAAACTACGTACCTCTATCTGAAATAATAGACACGGGCACACCGTGAAGGTGGACAATCTCACGAATGTAAATTTCAGCTAACCTCTCTGAAGAATAGGTAACTGCCACTTGAATGAAATGGACTGACTTGGTCAACCTGTCCACAATGACCCAAACTACGTCAAATTTTCTCTGAGTCCGTGAGAGCCCAACAACAAAATTCATAGTGATACGCTCCCACTCCCACTCAGGAATTTCTAACTTCTGAAGCAAACCACTAGGTCTCTGATGCTCGTACTTAACTTGCTGATAATTCAGACACCGAGCTACATGTGCAACTATATCTTTTTTCATTCTCCTCCACCAATAATGTTGCCGGAAATCTTGATACATTTTAGCGGTACCTGGATGAATAGAATACCTGGACCTGTGTGCCTCTTCAAGAATTAACTCACGAAGCCCATCCACATTATGCACACAAATACGGCCCTGCATTCGCAGAACTCTATCTTCCCCCACAGCAACCTGTTTGGCATCACCGTGCCGCACCGTGTCCTTAAGGATAAGTAAATGAGGATCATAATACTGCCTCTCTCTGATGCGCTCATATAAAGAAGATCGAGTGGTTGTGCAAGCTAGAACCCGACTGGGTTCTGAAACATCTAACCTCACGAACTGATTAGCCAAAGTCTGAACATCTGCAGCTAATGGCCTCTTACCAACCGGAATATACGCAAGACTGCCCATACTTACAGCCTTTCCACTCAAAGCATCGGCCACCACATTGGCCTTTCCGGGGTGATACAAAATGGTGATATCATAGTCTTTCAACAACTCCAACCATCTTCTCGGCCTCAAATTAAGATCTTTTTTTATTTGAACAGATACTGAAGGCTACGATGATTAGTAAATACCTCGCACGAGACACCGTAGAGGTTATGCTTCCAAATCTTCAGCGCATGAACAATGGCTGCCAATTTTAAGTCATGAACATGATAATTCTTCTCGTGAACTTTCAACTGCCGTGATGTATATCCAATTACATTGACATTTTGCATTAATACTGCACCAAGACCAATGTGAGATACGTCACAATATACCGTATACGATCCTCAACCTGTGGGTAATACCAATACTGGCGCCGTAGTTAAAGCGGTCTTGAGCTTCTGAAAGCTCAACTCACACTCGTCTGACCATCTGAATGGAACACCCTTCTGGGTCAATCTGGTCTTAATAGTTGTTCATAATCAATTATAGAATCGTCAATTAACTTCATGTTAACAAAAATCTCATTTCAAATCTTCACAATACTAATAACGAGATGCGAGGCATGAAGACTTCATAATTGTTTACCCGAATTAACGAGTCACATTTAATGCCACCTGGGCGGGTACCTACCTCGTAGGTTACAACTCAATATTACAACACGAATTTGGCAAGTATGCACGGAGAATTTCATACAAATATTTTAAAATAAGCCTAGCAGGCATGACTCCCTATTAGTACTATAGTATAAATTTAATTTCACAAGGGGGGATTTAAACACAAAGATTTTTATCACAAGGATCTCGTCCTTATATAACTTTCACCGCAGCTCGTAGCCCGGTTTAAACATATTATTTTATATTAAAATGCGAGGATCTCGTTCTCAGTTTTGAATCACAAGTAATATGCACATCGTGCCAATCGAAAATTTCCATTTTCTCCTTTTAAATAATTTCGGTTACACAAAATCACAACATATAATGAACCCCACACCGGTAGGGCATATAATTCACAATTCGTAATTAATTAGCCGGAAATTACATCAAAACTTATTGATATGAGTAATAGAAAGCCACCTTTAGCCTCACGGCTCCTATTAATGACCAATATGGAATGATAGGTGTAGTTATCTCCATAGAATCTCCCAACATGAGTACACACATAAGTAGATTATAGAATTACGAAGCTCATTCATAAATGGAGCACAATAGGAGGACTCGTCTCGATACTCAGAAGCAAATCAAGTTAAGGAAATTATTCCTTTATATTAAATCGAGGTCGCGCATGTAACGACACCATATGATGTATCGACCTCTGCCATACCATAAAACAATTGTATCAACGGCTGGGCCTCCACCTCTAAGACGCCTTCTACTCGCCTGTCCTCCACCTCTAACTGGTCGTGTGGGTGGTGTAGTAACTGCAATGGGGCACGTAGCCTGAGTGCTTTAGTGAAATATGTCTCTCCCTAGTCTGGGACAATTTTCTCATGATGTGCCTAGTATCACCGCATTCATAACAACCCATTTGCGAGTTTGGATGCTCATACTGGGTCTGTGCCAGATAACTGGAATAACCATTGTAGGACACTTATGTCAGTGGTGCATTAAAAGAACTTATTGGAGCACCTCGATTAATCCGATGTGTGAAATGGGCTAGCCGACTGCCCGAGCCCCCGCCATAATGATTTATACTCGCAGAGTAAAATCCACTGAATCCCCCAGAACCTCGAGACATCTTGGTCTCCTTAGTTTCCTTTTTCCTCACCCCGAACCCGTATCTAATATCTTGGCAATTTCTACCACTAGTGGAAATGAAATATTAGCCTGTAGCTCCCCATTCATATAAAATTTTACGATCATAATTGAGTCCTTTAATGATTATGTGGACTCGCTCTCTTGCTGTAGGAAGCAAAGTAGGAATATGACGGGCTAACTTATTGAACCTGATGGCATATTATGACACCGTCATGGTGACCTGATGTAATCATTCAAACCCTATGTGCCATGCATTACGGAGAGTAGGGGAAACAAACTCTTTCAAAAGTATTCCTGAGAACCGAGCCAAGTGGGGGTGTTGTATTGGTTGGTCTGCCCTCTTCATAGGCTTGCCACAGACACCTGTGGAGAATTATCTCTCCCAAGGCTAATATCTTCTTTTGTTATGCTGACTCAACACTGTTGAGCTGACCCATTTCTTAACATACTCTTCGATTCTTCTTTGGGCTAAACTTGCCCCTTATTTATATAAAATGATCACAAAAGTAGAGCTCCATACAGACAATTCTTAGTCCAGAATCTTGTCAACCACTGTACTTCCTCCTAAGCACCCCAAAATCCGCAACCGTGACGTCCACATTGAGTAGGCTTTCTGTAAATTTAATGTTGTTTTTCTAACTCCTTTGGTACTGAAGTATAAGATTATTTTGGAGGCGTACATACCGCAAGTCCCAACCTTATTCTCTACAAGATCTCGGGCCTTAAACACATGTAAATTTTGGGAGAACCTTTTAGTACCACATATATACATTTCAGGCCAAAACTGATATAACACATGACTCGCAATCCATTCATTGATAGTGGACTCCCCCACTAGGCACGAAGTCATAGTTCACCTCGTCCGATGGTCCACAATATTAACCTTCACAACTCGCATAAATCAACCAGATGCCAAGGTACGTTGCACCCCCCACATTATTCACTTGGTGATCTCCTTATACGTCCGCATATTCAGTCGGAATCACACGTTGAGGCAATATTTGAGCATCTCTAGCTCCCTCGTAGTTCATCTGCGGCATCACAAACCATCGACGCACAACTGATACCTAGAGCGCAATGTCATACACGAGTAGATACAAAGGAATGTGAGATATAGGTTTCAAGCAAGATCAATGTCGCACGATAAGGAATGAAAGAGGTGATATTATTCCTAAACTTCATAGCCTCTGAGAGATAAGTACAGACGTCTCCGTACCGATCCTTCAGACTCTACTAAGCCTGCTCGTGACTCGTGAGACCTATGTAACCTAGTGCTCTGATACCAACTGTCACGACCCGAAATTCCCTCCTTCGAACCGTGATGGCGCCTAACATTTCACTTGCTAGGCAAGCCAATGTTAGAATAATATTAACCAATTTTTTAAACAATTTTTAAATTATTAATAATCAAAGAAACAAATGCGGAAGCAAAGTTTGAAATATAGTGAATAATCCATAAAAACAACGGTGTCTAAATACCATCCCAGAATTGGTGTCACAAGTACACGGGCTTCTAGAATAAATACAATTAAAGGTCTTGAATAAAATAAAGCTGTCTGGGAATAAAAACACAACTAAAGTAAAATAGACGGGGACTTTAGAACTACGGACTCCATACAGTTATACCTCAAATCTCCTCTGGTAGCTGAAATCCGAGCAAGTCTAAGGTACGTTGCTGAGACCAACTCCAATATCTGCACAAGAAGTGCAGAGTGTAGTATCAGTACAACCAACCCATGTACTGGTAAGTGTTGCGCCCAACCTCGACGAAGTAGTGATGAGGCTAAGGCGGTTCACTTACATTAACCTGTACGCAATATTAGTAACAACAACAATAATAGAAATAAATCAGGTAATTCATTTATAATAACTGAAGGCAACTCAGCAGTCATAACCAATTATCATTTCCATTAATTCTGTTGCAGCGTGCTACCCGCTCTCACAATATATTCACATTCAGTTATGTTATATATTTATTTCGATCAAGTATATATATAGTCCTTTAAATAAGTCTGTTGCGGCGTGCAATCCGATCCCCCAATATTGACTTTTAATAAGTCTGTTGCGGCATGCAACCCGATCCTCCAATATTAACTTTTTAATAAGTCTGTTGCGGCGTACAACCCGATCCTCCAATGTTAACTTTTAATAAGTCTGCTGTGGCGTGCAACCCGATCCTCCAATATTTCCATTTCAATCAATTCTTATAGAAAAAATTCCCCAATAAATGCAACAATTAATATAAAATCATAAGATAACAAGTATACGACAATTCTAATTTAATTATGAAACAAACAATGACAATTAGCAATTTATTATAGAAATCAGGGAGGAAATAGGCAGTTTAATATTTATTATGCTAAATGTAAAATAACAATTAAAACACATAATTCAAATAGCATGTAACAATTAATGCAGGAATTCAAGAATTAATATTTTGACAAAGAATAAGAGAGAAATAATTATTAGAATAATTAATTTATGATTAAAAATAATTTATTATTTTTCAAGTAAGCAGGCAAACAATTAATTTGACGACGTATAGACACTTGTCACCTCGCCTATACGTCGTTCACATACAATTCACATAACAAATAATTTAAGGATTCTATTCCCTCAAGTCAAGGTTAACCCCAACACTTACCTTGCTTTGCGAATTCCAATCAATTATTCAACCACAGCTTTTTCTTTTAAATTTGCCTCCGAAAGCTTCAAAACTATTCACAAACAATTCGATATATTCAATACGAATCATATGAATTAATTCCATATGAATTTATAAATTTTCCGGATAAAAATCTGAAATTCATTAAAATATTCGGCAGTGGGACCCACGTCTCAAATCCCGGAAAAACTCATGAAATCCGAACACTCATTCCGATACGAGTTCAACCATACCAAATTTGTCCAATTCCGATATCAAATGGACCTTCAAATCTTAAATCTTCGTTTTTGGAAGATTTTATAAAACTCTGATTTTTCTTCCATAAATTCACGGATTCATGATATAAATGAGTATAAAATCATGAAATATAATCAATATAGGATAAGGAACACTTGTCCCAATATTTTCCCGTAAATATCGCCCAAAAATAGCCTTACCCGAGCTCAAAAATGGGAAAGAATTGAAAATGGGTCGAAACCCCATTTCCAGAACTTAAGTTTTGTTTCTGGGATTATTATCCTTCGCGAACGCGGTCAGTGCCTCGCGTTCGCGAAGCACATTTTTGTGCTACCAAAACTTTGATCTTCGCAAACGTGAAGGCAATGTCGCGAACGCGAAGCTTTGCCAAATTTGGCCTTCGCGAACGCGATACACCCTACGCGAACGCAAAGCTTTAACGCTTGGTGCCCGGCCAAGCCTCGCCTTCTACGCGAACGCGAGCGCTTCCACGCGTTCACGATGAACACTGCCCTCTTCCCTTCGTGAACGCGTCCCCCTCTTCGCAAAGAGTAAATTTCACCTGCCTCCAGTTTCTTCTTCGCGAACGCGAGCCACCTCTCGCGAACGCGAAGAAGGATACCAGAAACAGATTTCTGTAGTTTTTCCCAAGTCCAAAAATGGTCCGTTAACCACCCGAAATCATCCCGAGCCCTCGGAGCTCCAAACCAAACATACACCCAAGTCCTAAAATATCATACGAACTTGCTCGCGCGATCGAATAGCCAAAATAACACCTAGAACTATGAATCGGACACCAAATCAAAGAAAGTTTTCAAGAAAACTTTAAAACTTATATTTTTACAACCAGACGTCCGAATCACGTTAAATAAACTTCGATTCTCACCAAATTCGGCAAACACATCATAAATATTATAGTGGACCTATAATGGGCTCCGGAACCAAAATACGGACCCGAGGTCAATAAATCCAACATCAGTAATTTCTTAGAAATCATTAAACTTTCAAGCTTTTAATTTTTTATAAAAATTCCATAACTCGGGCTAGGGACCTCGGAATTCGATTACGGGCATACGCCCAAGTCCTAAATCACGATATGGACCTACTGGAATTTTCAAAACACTGATCCAGGTCCGTTTGCTCAAAATGTTGGCCAAAGTCTACATAGTTGAGTTTTAAAGCTCTATTTTCCATTTTAATCCATTTTTCACATAAAACTTTTCCTGGAAAATTGTATGGACTACGCACGCAAGTCGAGAAATGATAAAATGGTACTTTTCGAGGTTTTAGAATACATAATTACTTATTAAATTTAAAGATGACATTTTGGGTCATTACACCGTCTCTCTCTCATGCGCGCTCTCTATCTCTGAATCCCTAATTCCAGTAATGTAGAGCTGAAGGTGTTGCACAATTGGTGTTCAAATTCCAGTAATATTTCACAATTGGTGTTCAAATTGAAATTGTCAATCAATAAATTTTGAAGGTGTTTGACTCTCCACCATTGACAACCATTAAAAAGCTTTGAAGCTTTGAATTCGAATTTGGATTTTCAAAAATCATTATTTGTTTGGATTGTGTGTTGTTGCAAATAATTGGGAATATTGTTTGGAGTTTATATCTCAATTTTGAGAATGTTTTGGTGAAGATTAGACTTGGTTTTGACTGAATTTCAGATTGAAACTCGAAGAATATGACATACAATATACTTACGAAATTGTAGCAAAGTTGTATTTAAATTGCATTCTGTTGTTTATATATATATTTTTATTTGAATATTGTATGAAAGTTAAAAAATAGTTGTATTATGTATGAATCGTTGTATAAAATTTATATTTAAGTTATCAATACTATTCTTTTTACATAAAGTTGTTGATATGTATCAAAATTGTATTAAGAGAGTAAGTTTTGATTGGAATTTTAGAGAAGAAGAAGCACACACCACACACAAAATATATACAAATCAGATACAAAATATACAAAACATATATTGTATAAAATTTGTATAATAATTGTATTTAAGTTGTATGATATTGTAGTTGTATTTAACTGGTAGAAATCATGTATAAAAGTTGTAGATAAATTGTAGATTAGTTGTAATTATGCACAAAATATATACAAATCAGATACAAAATATACAAAAGACATATTGTATAAAATTTGTATAATAATTGTATTTAAGGTGTATGATATTGTAGTTGTATTTAACTGGTTAAAAATAATATATGAAAGTTGTAGATAAATTATAGATTAGTTGTAAATAAGTGTATACTGTATAGTTAGTTGTAATTCAATATTACAAAATCAAATGCAATCTGACTAATTCAATATTACATTCCAAGTCGCAATCAAATGAAAAGTAATGCATGTTTAAGGAAATCAATTGTGTTAACAAATGTACAGGTTACAACTGAAGCTACCCCAGCCTAAGTTGCGGTCTAAATCTGGCCTCAAGTCCTCCAGACTAGCCCATCACCAAAACACAGAATACACATCTTGAATCTCGTTCATAGAATCACAAGACGAATGGGTGAAAGGAATTCAAAGAGTTATGTTTCAAGCTGAATCAATTATGTACGATAGAATACAAGAAGGGAAATTTTTCTTAAGGGTTTGGCAGCCTCTCGAAGATAAGTACAGACGTCTCCGTACCGATCCGCAAGTCTCTACTAAACCTGCTCATGACTCATGAGACCTATGTCACCTAAAGCTCTGATACCACCTTGTCACGACCCAAAATCCTAACCTGTCGTGATGGCGCTTATCTCGATACTAGACAAGCCGATAATCTCAATAAACCAAAACTTCTCTTTAAGGTTGAAAATATAATATTTAAATACAATACAAATACTCCCCAAAATCTGGTGTCACTGAGTACATGAGCATCTAATATGAATACAAGTCTGGAAAATATAGTCTATAATAGTCTGAAACCAAATACAGTGAACAAAGAGATAGAAGGCGAGATAAGGTCTGCGGAACACGGCAGCTACCTCAAAATCTCCTGAAAATCAACCGCGCGAAAGGATCAACACCCATTATGTCCGGGAACACCTGGATCTGCACACGAAGTGCAGGATGTAGTATGAGTACAACCAACTCAGCAAGTAACAATAATAAATAAGGAACTGAAGATAGTAACGAGCTACACAATTATGGTAAATTTCCAGTAATCCCAGCAAAGAATAGACATGCTATCAAATATGGCAGTTTAATGTCAAATCAATTTTTATACAGTTCCTGTTCATGTAATCAGTATATCAACAATCTTTTAGAGATTTCACAACAATGACAGATAGCAACTAAGTGCAACAACAAATGAAAATCAAGTACAACCTCTCAGGACAACAATCACTCACTGGGCTCCCAGCCCTCATCACTCCTGGGGCTCCCAGCCCTCATCATTCACTCAATGGGTACCCGCGCTCACTGGGGGTGTACAGACTCCGGAGGGGCTCCTACAGCCCAAACGCTATAATTTGCACGGACAACTCACGGTCTCCTACATCCCAATCTGCACGGACAACTCACGTGCCATAATATAAATATCTAGATCCGCACAGCCAACTCACGTGCTACACGGCCAACTCACATGCTATAGTATAATATAAGGATCTGCATGGCCAAATCGCGTGCTATAGTATAATATAAGGATCTGCACGGCCAACTCACGTACTGCATGGACAACTCACGTGCTATAGTATCAATATCTCACAATCAGGCCCTCGGCCTCACTCAGTTATAAATCTCTTCAGTCTCTCGAGCTCTCAATAAGCATGAAATCAGCCCAAACAACAATGATATGATGTATCAATAATAATAACAGAGACTGAGATAAAATGTGCAAGAAACAAAAACTGAGACTAAGTACATATAGAATTTAGCAGGCAATTCAACAAGTACGCGACCTCTGTGGGTCCCAACAGTACTATCACATAGCCCAAGCATGATTTACAGTCAAATTTTGTCAACACATAGAGAGCATATAGCTAACAATAAATTATTCAATTTTACAGTTTCTCGGGACGGACCAAGTCAAAATTCCCTCAGTGCACGCCCACACGCCCGTCACCTAGCATGTGTGTCACCTCCAAAATAATCACATGATACCAAAACCCAGGGTTTCATACCCTCAGGACCAGATTTAAAATTGTTACTTACCTCAAGCCGTGAAATTCTTATTCCGCAATTTCCTTTCCTCGTGAATTGGTCTCCAAACGCCTCGAATCTGGTCATAAATAATTCCTTTTAATCAATAAAATTTATTGGAATTAATTCCATAAGAAAATAATGATTTTCCATAAAAATTCAAAAATTAGCTCAAAAATCGCCCGTGGGGCCCACATCTCGGAACTCGACAAAAGTTATAAAATCCGGAATCTCATTTAACCACGAGTCTAACCATACCAATTTTACCAAAATCCGACCCCAACTCGACCCTCAAATCTTCAATTTAAACCAAGAGGGTTTTTAAATATTTCCAACTCAATTCACCAATTAAATGATAAAACAACCATGGATTCGGGTAATTTAACCAATATTGAGTTAAGAACACTTACCCCGTTGTTTCCTCTGAAAATCACCCAAAATCGCCTCAAATCCGAGCTCCAAATCGTCAAAAACACACTGCCCAGACATTTGCTCTACGCGATCGCGAACATCACCACGCGATCGCGGAAAAGAATTTCCATTGCCCAGATTTTACTCTACGCGATCGCGGACGTTCCCATGCAATTGCGATGCACGCGATCGCGATGCACAACATCACAGACCTATGCAATCGCGGACTAGTCCACGCGATCGCAAAGCACAAAACGCATGACTTCTACTCCGCTCCACTTACTCTACGCGAACGCGGCCTTCATCACGCGTTCGCGAGTCAAAAAATTCCAGAGCTACGTGATCGCATCACGCGATCGCGAAGCACAAAGTGCCACTGACTCACATTAACCCTACGCGATCGCAGATATCCCCACGCGATCGCGTAGAACAAAAATCCTCATTGACCATCTAAGCCTACGCGATCGCAAATGCATTCACGCGATCGCGTAGAAGGAAAACATTATCAGATATCAGAAAATTCCAGCAGCTATTCAAGTCCAAATTTTTTATCCTTTAACCATCCAAAACTTACCCGTGCCCCTCGGGACCTCAACCAAATATACCAACAAGTCCTAAAATATCATACGGATTTAGTCGAACCCTCAAATCACCTCAAACAACGCTAAAATCATGAATTACACCCCAATTCAAGCCTAATGAACTTTAAATTTTCTAATTTCTACAAACGACTCCGGAACCTATCAAATCACGTCCGATTGACCTCAAATTTTGCACACAAGTCATAAATGACATAACAGAGGTATTTCAATTTTCAGAATCGGATTCCGACCCTGAAATCAAAAAGTCAACCCCCGGTCAATCTTCTCAAAAATTAAACTTTCGGTATTTCAAGCCTAATTCCTCTACGGACTTCCAAATAATATTCCGGACACGCTCTTAAGCCCAAAATCACCATAAGAAGCTATTGGAATTATCAAAATTTAAATCTGAGGTCGTTTACATATAGGTCCATATCTGGTCCACTTTTCTAACTTAAATTTTTAATTATGAGACTAAGTGTCTCATTTCACTCTGAGTTCCTTCCGGACCCGAACCAACTAACCCGATAAGTCATAAAATAATTATAAAGCATAAATTAAGCAGTAAATGAGGGAACGGGATCATGATACTCAAAATGACCGATCGAGTCGTTACATTAAATATTGATAATTGTAGTTAAATAAAGTAGTATATGTCAGTTGCTTATTGGTTGAGTGAAAACACCTACCATATTATATCTCATTACCTAAACTAAAGCCAAAAAAGTCGACCGGTTAAAAACGGTAAAAGGGTGTGGACATGGTTGAAATTAGGTTATAGAAACAAAATGAGTTTACTTTAAGTTCAAATCTAATATGGACTATTCAAGTTAAATGGCTGGCTTTTGTCCTGAAATCCCTAACCCATAATTCATAATAAAATGAATATTTACGATAATTAACTATGGTTAAGCAAAATTTTAGCTTGTTTGGCTTAGCTGTTCAAAAGTAGCTGATAAGCATTAAGTGCTTAAAAGTATTTTTAAATGTTGAAGTTGATTTAATGAATATGTAGTTACGTATTTGGATAAAAGTGCTGGAACTAATAATAAGCAACTGAAGTATATGGGGAAAAAGTGATGATAAGTATTTTTTCTGTTAAAATATCTTAAATGCCCTTAAAGTTATTTATCATAATAAGAACGTAATTTTTACAAGATTTTAAATTTAAATTGATTTAAATATAACATAATTTATGTCTCATTATACTTTTAACAAAAAATAATTAGATAAGATTATTTTCTATAAATATAAATTATTTTATAATAAGTTAAACAACAATTATAATCTTTAATATAACAATTAATATTTTGACTAAATTTTGTGATAAAAAATACTTAAAAAGTACATAAAATATTTGTATAAAATAAATATGCAATTAAAGAAAGCTTGTGTGCTGTAATTAAATTAAAACATCCAACTATCATAAATATTCGCAGCAATATAATCACGAGTTGCCATCAAAAGTTTGGTATGTAATAAACATGCAAGCAAATATTTTAAATTAAAGAAGATGAACGCAGAGTGATTTATAAACGAACAGCTTTCTCACTTGCTTTTTACATAGAAAAGCTTTAAAACTTGAATATATCTTCTTGATGTTGGCCGCAGGGTTACTGAATTTGGATAAAAGACGTGAAAAGGGTGAAATAATGATGTTAAGAAGAGGGTCGGGATTAATATTATTTTAAAAAACGTATTTCAGGAATTATGAAATAATATTATGGATAGAATAGTAAAATATTTCGTCAACCCTAAAGTGCTTATAAGTTGAAATTTAATAAGTTAGGAGTCACCAACTTATGGCTTATTTTGGCTTATAAGCACTTTTAAGTTTACCAAATACGTAGATAAGCCAAAAATAGCTTATAAGCTAGTTTGACCAACTTATAAGCTTAGTCAAACACCCTCAAATATGTGCTTTATGTCATATAATTATATTTTGCCTCTTTATAATAGCAACATCCATCTTTATAGCAGTACATTCTTTATAAAATTATCTCTCTATAACAACCACATAGAATTTCTAAGATTACCAATAATAACAAGCCTAAAGATTTTAATTTGATAAATCTTTTTAAAATTTAATGCACCACTTATATTAAAAAAATACTATGTTAGTACATACTTTCATAATTAAAGAATTCATTTAATTTTATTAAAAGATATGCTTGTATGTTTTTATTTCATTGCACAAAAGGTTCTATCATGGACAATGTGTAATATTTGAATATCTACACATACAATCTTTTTTATTAGACAAAGTGTTCATCTTGTATAATGTTTTAAGATTTGATCATTTGCACGTATCTTTTACAGAGTTCTTCCTTCAATCTTGAAAGGATTTAATTTTTAGTAGCTTTAAAATATGTGCCTGAGAGTTTAAATCTTTGTACATTTTGTTATGAATTTATTAATAATGTATTAGCTGTTTTTAACATTTACATAGCAAAATATGCATGTCTTTTAAGATTTTAAATTTGAATAAATTTCTTATATTTCATAAGTAACATTAAAAATAAAAAATATTTTTTTGATAATTTTTGTTTATAACAGTCAAAAAATATTTAATCGTCAAATGTTGAGTTACATGTGTGTGACAACCATTCACTATAAAAACTTTAAAAAATCGAAAAAACTATGTTGTTATAAAGAGGTTTGACTCTCTCTCTCTCTCTCTCTCTCTCTCTCTCTCTCTCTCTATATATATATATATATATATATATATATATATATATCCATTGATTCGGTTCAAGTTCAATACATAAACAACCAAATATCTAGGTTTCTTAAAATTTACTCGGAAAACAGTTTTAAATCCTGAGATTCAGTAGGATTTTGTAAAATATCTTAAAGCCTGAGATTCAATTGAATTCAAACATGTTATGTCGTGACTCAACTCAAATTGTTATGTTTTTGTCTTACTGCCAAACTGGATATTAAATTAATTCAAATATAAATATAAATAATTCGGGTAATAACTATAATCATTAAAACTCATTTACTAGTATAATCTCCATTAGCTTTTTCTTTTCCTCCCCCCCAATTTTGCACCCTTTTGCAGCGATCAAGGATGAAGGAAATCAATGGCGCCATTGATGAAAGTCACTTTTTTTTGCCTAATTTTGGCTATGGTGTAATAACCTGTTGATAGTTTTTTTTTTCATCTTCGCAAAAAGTTCAAAACAGAAAATAATAATAATTATTGAATGGTATTGTCCCTGTTGCAAATAATATAACTAAAAGTAAATTAATGGGTAGGTAATAAAGAAATAAAACAACTTTATGTTTTTTTATTATTACATCCGTTCCAATTTATGTGATACTTTTTGCTTTCTGAGATTCAAATTTCTTAATTTTGACCATGCATCTAAACACAAAATTTTTAAATTTTTCGTAATAAAATTTACGTATTTAGAAACTACATAAGAAGTATTATAACACATAATATTTAAATTTAAAATATTTAAAAGGCAAAAAAAGAAATTACGATCAAAGAACAACTCTTTGTTTCTCGAAATTCAAACACCACCGTCACATAAATTGGGCCAAAGGGAATATGATTTAAATTCATCCTTTGAATGAGATAATAATCTGCTAAAAGTATGCACATACTTGGTCCTAATATTGCAGAATAGCCAACTAACCAAGTATACAAAAAGCTTTCACTTGATTTTAGTAATCTCCAATGTTGGAATGCAATTCCTAGCAATGCTGTTAGAAATGCACCTCTTTTGAAGGGCTAAGATTGACTAAGACATTGGCTGCAATATTAGTAGTAATTGTGGCTAGGCTAATTCCAATAATTGCAACGATTATTGTCAAGAATCCACCAATTTCACCAACAAGTGTAATGGCGTTGGAAATATTATTGTCGTTGAAGATGAAACTGCTAAACCAACAAAAGTGAACAACCCCATAAAAATTGGAAGCCCTACTTGACCTATATATATATATATATATATATATATATATATATATATATATATATAACTATTATTAAAAAAAGTTTTAGGCCTCTTGTTAAATTTAGCTTTAAGCCACTAATTATATCGAACCGCCTTTTGTATTATAGAAGAACTGTCAAAAAGCAACCAATGACAAGAGTTTTAATCCTCTCTACAGGAAATATATCATAAGTTTACCTTTCCGTGATGCCAATGCCCATATGCACGAGTTGTCAAAAATCATCTAAGATTTGAAATTAATGATATACAACTGCAGATATATGAATAGTAACTGTGGACAATAATTTAGAACGAAAGTAGTGCCACCCTTATAGTTTCTTACTAAGTGCAATTCACCATATTTTTCCTCTGAATATGACCTTTTTGTTATTAAATCAGTATATTTTTGCTCCATTTATAACTACAATCAATAGGGGTGGCAAACGATCACAGTAGGTCAGGTCGGGTATGGACGGTCGAAAACGGATAAAATATTCAATCCGACTTCTATTTAATACGGATAAAAAATAGGTGAACCGGCAAATAATTATAGTGCCTATTTGCTTTGTCAGTAATAAGGTACCATTGAACTATAATTACAATAACCATGGCTTGAATAGATCTGGCAATGTTTGTAAGTTAAATATAACATAATTAGTGGCGGAAACAACGAGATTCAAAAAAGGCAAGGATATCACACTCACTACTAGAAATTCGCTAAAAACCGACCAAAAAAACAGATCAAAGTTGGTCGGTTATGGCCAATTACCGACCAAAACGCGACCATTAGGGTGTGGACAGTGTTTTGATGGTCGGAATGGCTTACCGACCAAAGTTGGTCGGAAATTACCGACCAACTTTGGTCGGTACCTTAAAACGACCATCTAACAAGTTTAAGTACTTACCGACCAACTTTGGTCGGAAACATATTTTACTAATTTAATTTTAACAACCAAAGTTGGTCGGTTTAACTAAATTATATTTTTTTATTAATTATTAAAATTTAAAAAAAAACAACCAACTTTTGTCGGTAATTGAAAATATATATTTTTTTAAAATAATTAAAATTAAACATTACCGACCAACTATAGTCGGTAACCTCAACAGTGCAGGCAAAATACCGACCAAAGTTAGTTGGTAATGTTGAATTTTGGGAATTCAATGTTCATTAACCGACCAACTTTGGTCGGTATTTTGGAATAAATTTTTTTTAAAAAAAACCGACCAACTTTGGTCGGTTTTTCTAGGTTTAATTTTGGCATAAAATGCATGTTTTGGCAGTTCACCTGCCAGCAAACCAATACACCTAATAACAATAACAACAACAACAACAACAACAACAACAACAACAACAACAACAACAACAACAACAACAACACAACAACAACAACAACAACAACGACAACAACAACAACAACAACGCAACAACAACAACAACAACACAACAACAACCAAAACATTCAATAAATACTTTAAAACTAACAAATTAAAGTTCAATTGAACATAAAAATCAATCAATCAGTCCAAGTCGCATAAGGGCCATCATAAAGCTTTCTGATGGCATTGGTGATTATCTTTGTAGTCTTATTACCCGGCTTGAACCTACAATTTAACAATAAAAACACAATAATATCTTAGTAAAAATGTTACAAATCAATAGACGCAAAAATAATAAATAACACTTACCCATTTCCCTCAGGGACTATGATGATCCTGCCATATCGATCATAATGCACTACCTCGTCATCACCATCAGAAGCATATGCATCAGAGGCATGTGAAGACAGTGTAGGCGGGTCAGAGCTACTGCCTCGCAAGCGAAGGCCTGCAATAGATGGAGTCGATGATGAAGATGGTCACGATCCATGTGACTGCGACATAGCTGGATGCGACTCAAGTGGATGTGATACTGATGGCTGTGACCCGAGTGGTTGTGACATGGATGGATGCGATCCATGTGGCTGTGATATGTAGGGATGTGATATGTAGGGATGTGATCCATGTGGATGTGATGCAGATGGCTGTGAGGCAGCTGGACTGTATGTCGGACGTATAGTCCTATGGCCCTGTGATGGAAGACTGGGTGTCTGAATGAAGGTGTACGGCTCGTGATGCTGTGGCAGCTCAGTATAGCCGTGTGGTGGAGGATAAGACATAGGCATCTCTGAAAAGGGTGGACAAGAGGGAGTATTATTTTCTACCCTCCTCTTTCCCTTCCTACCCTTTTCTCGACCCCGAGAACTAGTAGGGTCATTGTTACCTTGACCCTTGCCTGCCATCTGCATAATATAATACACATTTAGATTGAAACATATAAGAAACTAGCTATAAAACGAGAGTGCTTTAAAAAACCAACTTTTTAATCCTCATCGACGTATTGTTCCTCGTCCGAGAATTCTTCGTCCTCACTTGTTTGAGCTTCATCAGTTGATTCTTCATCCTCGTTTTCTATAATTATTACTTCATTTATATCAACTTCTTCCAATATGCGTTCAGGATGTTCCAAATTATTTTCTAACTGATCGTCCACTATTTGGTGAACATTGGAGATATCGTTTTGATATGCAACATCTAACACATTCTCGACTTCCACCCTACCTACAGGCTTAGTTTTTATTGCAACCCACCAATCGGACTTATTCCGCCGCAATGGATAAGGAGCATAATACACTTGCCTAACGTTATGTGCAATTATGAAAGGATCATAGCGATCATACTCCCTCGTATGATTAACCTCAATTATGTTGTATTGGTGGTGTACTCTTGTACCTCTTGTTGGATTTGGGTCAAACCACTTGCATCTAAAGAGTATCAATTTCTTATATGGCCAACCTGTATATTCTAGTTGTAATATTTCTTTGACCACACCATAATAATCAATATCTCCAACTTGGTTGCTATCACCACCTTGAACCCACACCCCGATGTTGTTGCTATTTTTATTTTTAGAGCAATCCTCTGTATGAAACTTATAACCATTCACTGCGTACTTAGACATTGTTGTGACCTGAAGCCCAGGTCCCCAAGATATATCTTTCAAAAATTGATTCACACCATTATTTGGATTATTTACCTACATAGTGTTAAAAAAATTCATAAGTTAGCACAACTTATGAATCAATTTTTATACATTCACTACGTATATATATACTTACAAACTGTTTGAACCACATATCAAATCTCGTATATACAGCATCATGGCCAAATTGACCCACGAAGTGACTGTGACATATTAAATATTTTTAGTAGTTGCATCAATATATAGTCACAGTAAATTTTACATTTTGATAACTAATAAATCAATACTTACTTGAGAAATGGTACAACTTCGGGACAATTTAGCAACACATGAAGTGTAGCAGACTTGTACTCCATATCACTCAAACTTCTCTTTCTAACATCCTTAGAACATCGGCCTGGTTGATTGAATATGGACATTGGTGGATATAATGGATCATTCACACATTCAACCGTGTGCCTATTGGGCCTATTCCTAGAACATGGCACGTTACTCTCAAAATAATAAGAACAAAAATGTGCAGTTTTTTTTGCAAGATAGGCTTCGCATATAGATCCTTCAATCCTATTCCTCTGCTTAACAAATTGTTTGCATTTGTCAATTGTCCTACATAATATCATGTTGGCCAAGAATATTCAGATAAAATAGAATATTACATCAAACTTATAATATTACCTCTCAAAGGGATACATCTATCTGCATTGAACAGGCCCTCCAAGTTGTGCCTCGTGTACAAGGTGTATTGGAAGGTGTTCCATCACATCAAAGAAACCACATGGGAATATTTTTTCCATCTTACTAGAAATTACACGAATGTTCTGGTCCCTCTGAAGTAGGTTTTCTTCTCTTAATGTGGTAGAACACAAGTCTTTGAAAAATAAACTAATCTCTGTGATAGATTTCCAGATTCTTTCAAGCAAACCACAAAATGCAATAGGCACTAAGGTCTCCATGAAAACATGGCAGTTATGACTTTTCAAATGGCTCAACTTCCCTACCTCCATATCTACTTTTTTTCCAAGATTCGACGCATAACCCTCAGGCATCTTCAATTTCGTAACCCAATCACAAATTTGTCATCTTTCCTCCAAAGTGTATGTGTAACTTGCTTTGGGCTTGAACACCTTACCATTGTTTGCTGTCTGCAAATATAATTCAGGTCGCCTGCAATATTCTTGTAAGTCCATTCTAGCATTCGGGTTATCTTTTGTCTTACCTTTAACATCCATCACTGTGTTGAATAAATTGTCAAAATAATTCTTCTCAATATGCATGACATCAAGGTTGTGTCGGGGAAGATTATCCTTCCAATAAGGCAACTCCCAAAATATACGTTGTTTCATCCAATTATGATTAACACCATATCCGGGGAATCTATAAGGTGGAGCCTCAGTAACTTTACTGAAGTTTTGGACCCTCTCCCAAATTTCCTCACTTGAAAGTATCGGAGGTGGAGAATCATATTCCACTTTATTCTTTTTGAATACATTTTTCATCCTTCTAAACTCATGATCATCAGGCAAGAATTGACGGTGACAATAAAACCATGATTGTTTTTGGCCATGTTTCAAAGTGAACGCTATACTATTTTCCATGCAGTAAGGATAGGCTAGCTTCCCAGAAGTCATCCACCCAGACAACATTCTATACGTAGGAAAATCGTTAATAGTCCACATTAAATTAGCACGCAAATTAAAATTCTGCTTGGTTGATATGTCATATGTTTCAACACCATCATACCACAATTGTTTTAGCTCATCAATCAAAGGTTGCAAATATACATCAATCAAAATTTTTGGATTACGTGGACCGGGGATAATACAATTTAAGAATATATATGGACTAGTCATACACAACTCAGGTGGTAGATTATAAGGTTTAAGAAAGACAGGCCAACATGAATATGGTGTCGCAGATATAAGAAAAAGGCGTGAAGCCATCCGCACACAGACCTAATCGAATGTTCCTTGGTTCACTAGCAAAATCTGGATATGTCTTATCAAAGTGCTTCCAAGCTTCTCCATTTGAAGGATGACACATAATATCAGGTGGTCTTCTATTTTCAAAGTGCCATCTCATATGAGGAGCAGAACTCACTGACGCATATAACCTCTTTAACCTAGGTATAAGAGGTAAATAATGCATCGCCTTGACATCGACCATATTCCTGCTGGAAAGCCTCTTGAAACAAGGCTTTTCGCAAAATTTACAACTGTCTAAAGTTGCATCATCTTTATAATATAACATGCAACCATCTTCACAACAATAAATTCTCATTGACGAAAGACCTAACTTAGAAACCAATCTCTTTGCCTTATAGAAATCACCAGGTAAGTTGATATTAGGGTCAACTAGTTCACTCATAAAGTCAATGAAAGAGTCCATGGCTGCGTGAGAAATATTCCAATCAGATTTAATACTTAGTAATCTAACTGCAATAGACAGCTCAGAGTGCGGACTTCCTTCCCGTAGTGGACGACTAGCTTCCTCTAACTGTTCATAAAATTATTTTGCGTCATCATTAGTGACCGGATGTCGAATTATGACCGGATGTCAAATATTAACCGGATGTCGAATTATGTGCAAATGACCCCGTAATAGAATTTTGATGATTCCAACAGCTCCGTATTGTGATTTTGGACTTAGGAGCATGATCGGAATTTTATTCGGAAGTCCGTAGTAGAATTAGACTTGAAATACCGAAAGTTGAATTTTTGGGAAGTTTGACCGAGGGGTTGACTTTATGATATCGGGGTCGAAATCCGATTCTGAAAATTTTCATAGCTCTGTTATTTTATTTATGACTTGCGTACAAAATTTGAGGTCAATCGGACTTAATTTGATAGGTTCCAGTGTTGTTTGTAGAAATTGAAAGTTTTAAAGTTCATTAGGCTTGAATCTATGTGTGAGTCGTGATTTTAGCATTGTTTGATGTGATTTGAGGTTTCAAATAAGTTTGTATGATATTTTAAGACTTGTTGGTGTATTTGGGTTGAGGTCCCGAAGGCCTCAGGTGAGTTTCGGATGGTTAACGAATCAAAAGTGGGACTTAGCTACTGCAATATTTCTGCTGGAAATGCTGTCAAAATTGGGCTGCCTGTCAAAATCGGACTCCTTGACAAATCGAGTTCCCTCACAAATCGAGCTCCTTGACAAAATCGGACTCCCTGACAAATCGACCTCCCTGACAAAATCGAGCTCCCTGACAAATCGACCTCCCTGACAAAATCGAGCTCCCTAACAAAATTGAGCTCCTTGTCAAAATCGAGCTCCCTGACAAAATCGAGCTCCCTGACAAATCGAGCTCCCTGACAAAATCGAGCTCCCTGACAAATCTGTAAGTTATAAAAACAGGGGACTTCGTCCCATTTGCCTTTCTGACGAATTGGAGCTTGAAGAGAGGCGATTTTGATATATTTTCAAGGAAAAATATTTGGGTAAGTGATTCTAACTTAGATTTGGTCAATATACATGAATATATCATTATTTTCACCATTTAATTAGTGTTTTGAGATTGAAATTTGAAAAATTTTAGAAATCTCATAGAAACAAAATTTTTGAGATTTCGGTGTCGATCCGGAGTCGGATTTGAGTGAAACTTGTATGGTTGGACTCGTAATTGAATGGGTTATCGGATTTTGTAAGTTTTACCGGATTTCGAGATGTGGGCCCCACCGGCAATTTATGAGCTAATTTCGAATTTCATTGAAAAATGTAATATTTCCTTATGAAATTGATTTCTATAATTTTTGTTGACTGTATCGAATTAATTATGACTAGATACGAGTCGATCGGAGTCGAAAAATCGAGGAAAAAGCATAAATGTGATGACCTAAAATATCATCTTTAAATTTAATGATTAATTATGTGACCTAAGCAATATTTACCATTACTCGACTTGAGCGTGCAGTCCATACAAATATTTCGGAAAGTTTTCAGGTGAAAAATGAATTAAAATATGAATTAGAGCTTTAAAACTCAACTGAGTTGATTTTGGTCAACAGTTTGAGCAAACAGACTCGGATCAGTGTTTTGGCAATTTTGGTAGGTATGTATCGTGATTTGGGACTTAGGCGTATACCCGGAATCAAATTCTGAGGTCCCTAGCTAGAGATATGGAATTTTGATAAAATAAAATAAAAATTAAAAGTTTAAGTTTAAATAGTGACCGGATATCGAATTATGTACAAATGACCCCAGAATAGAGTTTTGATGATTCCAATAGCTCCGTATGGTGATTTTAGACTTAGGAGCGTGATCAGAATTTTATTTGAAAGTCCATAGTAAAATTAGGCTTGAAGTGGCTAAAATAGGAATTTAAAGTTTGAAAGTTTGACCGGGGAGTTGAATTTTTGATATCGGGCTCGGAATTCAGTTCTGAAAATTTTCACAGCTCAGTTATATCATTTATGACTTGTGTGCAAAATTTGAAGTCAATCGGACTTGATTTGAGAGGTTTCGACATCGAATGTAGAAGTTGGAAATTCTAAGTTTCATTAAGATTGAATTGGAGCATGATTCGTGATTTTAGCATTGTTTGATGTGATTTGAGGTTTCAAATAGGTTCGTATGATGTTTTAGGACTTGTTGGTATTTTGGGTTGAGGTCCCGAGGGCCTCGGGTGAGTTTCATATGGTTAACGAATCAAAAGTGAGACTTAACTACTGCAAAAGCTGCTGCAATTTTCTGCTGGAAATGCTGTCAAAATCGGGCTGCTGTCAAAATCGAGCTCCCTGACAAAATCGAGGTCCCTAACAAATCGAGGTCCATGACAAATCGAGGTCCCTTACAAAATTGAAGTCCCTAACAAATCGAGGTCCATGACAAATCGAGGTCCCTTACAAATCGAGGTCCCAGACAAAATCGAGGTCCCTTACAAATCGAGGTCCATAACAAATCGAGGTCCCTAACAAATCGAGGTCCATGACAAATCGAGGTCCCTTACAAAATCGAGGTCCCTAACAAATCGAGGTCCCTTACAAATCGAGGTCCCTGACAAAATCGAGGTCCCTTACAAATCGAGGTCCATGACAAATCGAGGTCCCTTACAAATCGAGGTCCATAACAAATCGAGGTCCCTTACAAAATCGAGGTCCCTAACAAATCGAGGTCCCTTACAAATCGAGGCAGCCCATGATCGAGGCAGCCCATGATCGGACTCCATGATCGGACTCCCTATGATCGGACTCCCCATGATCGGACTCCATGATCGGACTCCATGATCGGACCCCCCTGGACAGATCTGCAAGTTATAAAAACAGGGAGGCTTCGTCCATTTCGCCATTTTTAACAACTTGGAGCTTGAGCAGAAGCGATATTTGATATATTTTCAAGGAAAAACATTGGGGTAAGTGATTCTAACTCGGATTTGGTCAATATACACGAATATATCATTGTTTTCACCATTTAATTAATGTTTTGAGATTGAAATTTGGAAAATTTTAGAAAATCTCATAGAAACGAAAATTTAAGATTTGGAGGTCGAGTTGATATCGGATTTTGGTAAAATTGGTATGGGTGGACTCGTAATTGAATGGGTTGTCGGATTTTGTAAGTTTCGCCGGATTCCGAGATGTGGGCTCCACGGGCAAAGTTTGAGCTAATTTCGGATTTTAATGAAAACGTAATATTTTCTTATGAAATTGATTACTATAATTTTTGTTGACTGTATCGAATTAATTATGACTAAATACAAGTCGATCGGAGTCAGAAATTCGAGGAAAAAGCATAATACTTAGTTAAATTGGAGCAAGTCGAGGTAAGTGACTTGTCTAACCTTGTGTGGGGGAAATTTCCCCTAGAATTAATATGAATGTGATTATTGAAATGTATTGAAAGTCGTGTACACGAGGTGACAAGTGTGTACACGGGCTAAATGTGAAAGATTATATTTTTAAATTGTATAGATCGTTGTTGCGCATTTATTAAATTATTTTATCTTGTTATATTCTTCATCATTGATCTGAGATATATACTTCAAATTTGTTTGATCTTTTCTTACTAATTGTTTTACCTGTTTAGTTAAAACTTGGTTTCTTTTATTCTGTGCATTATTTGAAGGTTGATTTTCTTTAAATTAAATATTATTAATATGAAGTATTTGACATTTTTAAACTTGATATTGAAGCAACGTAGTAAAGATTTTGAAATATTATTTTCCTAAATTATTTACTCCTGAATATTTTTATACTCATTGTGAGGGAGCCGTGAGCTCTTTATTGTGGAAAAATATTGTTGTTGAATTATTTTTGGCAAGTTAAATTATTTGAGCACTTGTGGTGCAAATTGTGATATATTGTGATATTAATACACATGCCGTGGTATAAGGTCTGGGTGTTGAAACGCATGCGGTGAGATAAGGGTGGCTTGATACGCGTGGCTAGTAGGGGAACTACTAGAAGTCATGTGATGTGATAAGGGTGGCTAAAACGCGGGATGCTATTTCGGGAAAAAAATGTTTTCTTTAAATAAATTGTGAAGGCTCCCGCGGTGATATAAGAAAATGAGATATTGTGAATTTATTTATGATTTGGGACTACGAGGCGGTACCTCGGGAGTGCCCTTGTTGATATTGATTTATGGCCATAGTTGCTTTCGATTAATGGTTGTGATTTTCATAAAGTTGAAGGAAATTCTGTTTTGATTCCACGAGATATTATTTGCAATTATTTGGTGTCATTAAATGTGACATACTATTTGATTCATTTCCAATGTCATTTTATTTTACTACATTGATAAACATTTTACCATGCCATTATTATATTCCAGTAGGGCCTCACCTGACCTCGTCACTACTCTACCGAGGTTAGGCTTGATACTTACTGGGTACCGCTGTGGTGTACTCATACTACGCTTCTGTACATATTTTTGTGCAGATCCAGGTACATTTTACCAGCCTAGACATCAGTGAGTTACCTGCGCACGGAGACTTCAAGGTATATCTGCCAGGGTCCGCAGACTCCGAAGTCCCCTTCTATCATTTTATGTTGCTTCCTTATATTTTATTTAGACCTTGACATATAGAGTCATTGAGAATAAATTCTTAGAAGCTTGTGACTTATTTCTACCGGGTTTTGGGAGTTGAAGTTGTTTGAATTGTAGTTTATTTATTTAAGATATTTATTATTATTCCGCATTGATAGGCTTACCTAGTCTTAGAGACTAGGTGCCATCACGACATCCTACGGAGGGAATTTGGGGTCGTGACAAGTTGGTATCAGAGCACTAGGTTCATAGGTGTTATGAGTCACAAGCAGGTTTAGTAGAGTCTTGCGGATCGGTATGGAGACGTCTGTACTTATCTTCGAGAGGCTATGGAACTGTTAGGAAATATTCACTTCTTTGACTCCTTATCATGCGGCAATGATTTAGCTTGAAACATATATCTTATATTCCTTTGTATCCACTCGTGTATGACATTGCGCACTCGGTATCAGTTGTGCGTCGACGGTTGTAATGCCGTATATGGACTACGAGGGAGCCAGAGATGCTCAAACATTGCCTCAACGTGTTGTTCTGACTGAAGATGTGGGCGTATTGAGAGATCACCTAGTAAATCATGTGGGGGTGCAACAGACGTTGGCATATAGTTGATTTATACAAGCTATGAAGGTTATTATTGAGGATCATCGGACGTTATGACCTATGACTTCACGTCGAGTTGGGGGAGTCCACTACCAATGGGTGGATTGCGGGGTCATGTATTATATCAGTTTTGGCCTCAAAATGTATATATGTGGTACTGAAAGGTTCCCTAAAATTTACACATGTTTAAGACCTGAGATTTTGTGGAGGATAAGGTTGGGACTTGCGGTATGTCCTCCTCCTTAATAATTCTATACTTCAATATCAAAGGAGTTATAGAAACAACTCTAAATTTGTAGAAGGTCTACTCAGCGTGGACGTCACTGTTGCGGATTTTGGAGTGCTTCGGACTAAATATAGTTGTTGACGAGATTCTGGACTATGTGGTTCGTGCCAAGATTTGTCTGTATGTAGCTCTACTTTTGTGATTGTTATGTATAAATAGGGGTAAGGGTTACCCCAAAGAAGAATCAAAGAGTATGTTAAGAAATGGGTCAGCTCAACAGTGTTGAGTCAGCATAACAAAAGAAGAAATTTGCTTGGGAGAGATAATTCTCCACCAGTGTTCGTGGTAAGCCTATGAAGAGGGCAGACCAGCCAATGCAACACCGCCCACTTGGCTCAGGCAGTCGTCCAGCCCAGTCCACACATCGGATTACTCGGGGTGCTCTAGTAAGTTCTTTTAATGCACCACCGACATGAGTTCCTACAATGGTTATTCCAGTTATCTGGCACAAACTCAATATGAGCAGCCTAACCCGCAAAGGGGTTATTATGAATACGGTGATACTGAACATCAGGAGAAAAACTTCCTAAACTTGGGAGAGACTTATTTCATTAAATCACTCAGGCTACGTGCCCCATTGCAGTTACTACACCACCCACACGACCAGTTAGGGGTGGAGGACAGACGGGTAAAAGGCGTCCTAGAGGTGAAGACCCAGCCATTGATATATTTCTTTTATGGTATGGCGGAGGTCGCTACATCAGTTGATGTCGTTACAGGTACGACTTTGATATAATATAAAGGAATGATTTCCTTAAGTTGATTCGGTTCTCAATATCGAAACGAGTCTTCCTATTGTGCTCCACTTATGAGTGAGCTTCATAATTCTATAATTTACTTATGTGTTTACCCCTGTTGGGAGATTTTATGGAGATAACTACGCCTATCATTTCGTGTTGGTCACTAATAAGAGCTGCGAGGCTAAATGTGGCTTTCTGTTACTCATTTTGGTAAATTTTGATGTAAATTCCGAATAATTAATTGCAAATTATGAATTATATGCCCTACCGGTGTGAGGTTCATTATGTGTTGTGATTTGGTGTTACCGAAATTATTTAAAAGGAGAAAATGGAAATTTTCAATTGGCACGATGTGCATATTACTTGTGATTCAGAACTGAGGACGAGATCCTCACATTTTTATGTAAATTGATATGTTTAAACTGGGCTACGAGCTGCGGTGGAAGTTATATAAGGACGAGATCCTTTTGAGGAAAATTCTTGTGTTTAAGTTCTCCCCTGTGAAATTAAATTTGTACTATAGTACTAATAGGGAGTCATGCCTGTTAGGCTTATTTGAAAATTTTATATGAAATTCTCTATGCATACTTGTCAATTTTGTGTGGTAATTATTGAGTTTTAACCTATGAGGTAGGTTCCCGCCCAGGTGGCGTCAAATGTGACTCGTTAACTACGATAACTAATTATGAGGTCTTCATGCCTCGCATCTAGTTATCAGTATTGTGAAGGTTTGCAACGAGATTTTTGTTAACATGAAGTTAATTGACGATTTTGTAATTGATTATGAACAACTATTAAGGCCAGATTGACCCAGAAGGGTGCTCCGTTCAGATGGACCAAGGAATGTGAGGAGAGCTTCCAAAAGCTCAAGACAGCTCTGACTAGAGCCCCAATGTTGGTATTACCTATAGGTTCAGGGTCTTATACTGTGTATTGTGATGTGTCGCGTATTGGTCTCGGCACAATGTTGATGTAAGACAGTAGGGTGATTGCCTACGCGTCCCGACAGTTAAAGGTACATGAGAAGAATTATCCGGTCCATGACCTTGAGTTAGCAGCTATTGTTCATGCCTTGAAGATTTGGCGGCATTATTAGTACGGTGTCCATTGTGAGGTCTACACCGATCACCGAAGTCTATAGCATCTATTTAAACATAATGATCTTAATTTGCGGCAGTAGAGGTGGTTGGAGTTGCTTAAGGATTATGACATCACCATTCTCTATCATCCTGGGAAGGCCAATGTAGTGGTCGATGCCTTGAGTCGTAAGGCAGAAAGTTTGGGCAGCTTAGCATATTTACCGGTAGCAGAGAGGCCTTTAGCCTTGGATGTTCAGGCCTTGGCCAACCAGTTTGTCAGATTGGATGTTTCCGAGCCGAGTCGAGTTTTGGCTTGTGTGGTTTCTCAGTCTTCTCTTTATGATCGTATCAGGGAATGTTAGTATGATGACCCCCATCTACTTGTCCTTAAGGACACAGTTCAGTACAGCGATACCAAGGAAGTCACTATTGGAGATGAAGATGTATTACGGATGTAGGGCAGGCTATGTGTGCCAAATATAAATGGTTTTCGTGAATTGATTCTCCAGGAGGCTCACAGTTTACGGTACTCCATACATTCGGGTGCTACGAAGATGTAGCAAGACTTGAGACAACACTATTGGTGGAGGCGGAAGAAGAAAGACATAATGAAATATGTAGCTCGGTGCCTATATTGTCAACAGGTGAAATATGAGCATCAACGACCGGGTGGATTGCTTCAGAAGTTGGAAATTCCAAAATGGAAATGGGAGCAAATCACTATGGATTTCGTCGTTGGGCTCCCACGGACTCGGAGGAAGTTCGATGTAGTTGGGTGATTGTGGATAGATTGACCAAGTCAGCTCATTTCATTCCTGTGATTACTACTTACTCTTCAGAGCAACTAGCTCAGGTATATATTCACGAGATTGTCAGACTTCACGGTGAACCGGTATCTATCATCTCTGACTGGGGTACACAGTTTACCTCACGGTTTTGGAGGGATGTACATCAAGAGTTGGGTACTCGTATGGATAAGAGTATAACATTTCACCCTCAGACGGATGGGCAATCCGAACACACTATTCAGATATTAGAGGATATGTTTCGTGCGTGTGTGATAGATTTTGGGGGTGCTTGGGATCAGTTCTTACTACTTGCGGAGTTTGCTTACAACAATAATTGCCAGTCAAGCATTCAGATGGATCCGTACGAGGACTTGTATGGTAGGCGGTGCCGGTCCCCAGTGGGTTGGTTCGAACCGTGCGAGGCTAGGCTATTGGGTACAGACTTGGTTCAGGATGCCTTGGAAAAGGTTAAGTTGATTCAGGATTGACTTCATACAACCCAATCTAGACAGAAGAGTTATGCGAATCGGAAGGTTCGTGATGTTGCATTCATGGTTGGTGAGCGGGTATTGCTCTGGGTTTCGCCTATGAAGGGTGTGATGAGGTTCGGGAAGAAGGGCAATTTGAGCCCTAGGTATATTGGGCCTTTTGAGATTCTTGAGAGAGTTGGAGAGGTGGCTTACAAACTTGCACTACCACCTAGTCTCTTTGCCGGCCATCCGGTATTCCATGTTTTCATGCTTCGAAAATATCACGGAGATCCGTCTCATGTGTTAGACTTCAGTTCGGTTCAGTCGCCTCCTCGACCGGATGACCCCTCTACTTGGGAGAACGAGCATGCTATGCGCAGCTGTTATCCACACTTATTCACCAGCTTAGGTACTTTTTCTAACTCCGTTCGAGGACGAACGTTTGTTTTAGAGGTGGCGAATGTGATGACCCAAAATGTCATCTTTAAATTTAATAATTAATTATGTGATCTAGCACTATTTACCATTACTCGACTTGAGCGTGCAGTCCATAAAAATATTTCGAAAAGTTTTCAGGTGAAAAATGAATTAAAATGTGAATTAGAGCTTTAAAACTCAACTGAGTTGACTTTGATCAACAGTTTAAGCAAACAGACTCGGATCAGTGTTTTGATAATTTTGGTAGGTCTGTATCGTGATTTGGGACTTAGGCGTATGCCCGGAATCAAATTTCGAGGTCCCTAGCTAGAGATATGGAATTTTGATTAAAAAAATAAAAAAAAAGTTTAAGTTCAAAAAGTGACCGGATAACGAATTATGTGAAAATGACCCCGGAATAGAGTTTTGATGATTCCAATAGCTCCGTATGGTGATTTTAGACTTAGGAGCATGATCAAAATTTTATTTGGAAGTCCGTAGTAAAATTAGGCTTGAAGTGGCTAAAATAGGAATTTAAAGTTTGGAAGTTTGACCGGGGAGTTGACTTTTTGATATCAGGCTCGGAATTCAGTTCTGAAAATTTTCACAGCTCTATTATGTCATTTATGACTTGTGTGCAAAAATTTGAAGTCAATCGGACTTGATTTGAGAGGTTTCGACATCGAATGTAGAAGTTGGAAATTCTAAGTTTCATTAAGATTGAATTGGAGCATGATTCGTGATTTTAGCATTATTTGATGTGATTTGAGGTGTCAAATAGGTTCGTATGATGTTTTAGGACTTGTTGGTATTTTGGGTTGAGGTCCCGAGGGCCTCGGGTGAGTTTCAGATGGTTAACGAATCAAAAGTGGGACTTAGCTACTGCAAAAGCTGCTGCAATTTTCTGCTGGAAATGCTGTCAAAATCGGGCTGCTGTCAAAATCGGGCAGCTGTCAAAATCGAGCTCCCTGTCAAAATCGAGGTCCCTAACATATCGAGGTCCATGACAAATCGAGGTCCCTTACAAAATCGAGGTCCCTAACAAATCGAGGTCCATGACAAATCGAGGTCCCTTACAAATCGAGATCCCTTACAAAATCGAGGTCCCTTACAAATCGAGGTCCATAACAATCGAGGTCCCTAACAAATCGAGGTCCATGAAAAATCGAGGTCCCTTACAAAATCGAGGTCCCTAACAAATCGAGGTCCATGACAAATCGAGGTCCCTTACAAAATCGAGGTCCCTTACAAATCGAGGTCCATAACAAATCGAAGTCCCTTACAAATCGAGGTCCATAATAAATCGAGGTCCATGAAAAATCAGGGTCCCTTACAAATCAAGGTCCCTTACAAAATCGAGGTTCCTAACAAATCGAGGTCCCTTACAAATAGAGGTCCCTTACAAATCGAGGCAGCCCATGATCGAGGCAGCCCGTGACCGAACTCCATGATCGGACTCCCTATGATCGGACTCCATGATCGGACTCCATGATCGGACCCCATGATCGAGGTCACCCTGGACAGATCTGTAAGTTATAAAAACAGGGAGGCTTCGTCCATTTCGCCATTTTTAACAACTTGGAGCTTGAGCAGAAGCGATATTTGATATATTTTCAAGGAAAAACATTGGGGTAAGTGATTCTAACTCAGATTTGGTCAATATACACGAATATATCATTGTTTTCACCATTTAATTAGTGTTTTGAGATTGAAATTTGGAAAATTTTAGAAAATCTCATAGAAACGAAAATTTAAGATTTGGAGGTCGAGTTGTTATCGGATTTTGGTAAAATTGGTATGGGTGGACTCGTAATTGAATGGGTTGTCGGATTTTTTAAGTTTCGCCGGATTCCGAGATGTGGGCCCCACGGGCAAATTTTGAGCTAATTTCGGATTTTAATGAAAACGTAATATATTCTTATGAAATTGATTACTATAATTTTTGTTGACTGTATCGAATTAATTATGACTAGATACAAGTCGATCGGAGTCAGAAATTCGAGGAAAAAGCATAATACTTAGTTAAATTGGAGCAAGTCGAGGTAAGTGACTTGTCTAACCTTGTGTGGGGGAAATTTCCCCTAGAATTAATATGAATGTGATTATTGAAATTTGTTGAAAGTCGTGTACACGAGGTGACGAGTGTGTACACGGGCTAAATGTGAAAGATTATATTTTTAAATTGTGCAGATCGTTGTTGCGCATTTATTAAATTATTTTATCTTGTTATATTCTTCATCAATGATATGAGATATATACTTCAAATTTGTTCGACCTTTTCCTACTAATTGTTTTACCTGTTTAGTTGAAACTTGGTTTCTTTTATTCTGTGCATTATTTGAAGGTTGATTTTCTTTAAATTAAATATTATTAATATGAAGTATTTGACATTTTTAAACTTGATATTGAAGCAACATAGTAAAGATTTTGAAATATTATTTTACTAAATTATTTACTCCTGAATATTTTTTATACTCATTGTGAGGGAGCCGTGAGCTCTTTATTGTGGAAAAATATTATTGTTGAATTATTTTTGGCAAGTTAAATTATTTGAGCACTTGTGGTGCAAATTGTGATATATTGTGATATTGATACGCATGCGGTGGTATAAGGTCTGGGTGTTGAAACGCATGCGGTGAGATAAGGGTGGCTTGATACGCGTGGCTAGTAGGGAAAATACTAGAAGTCATGCGGTGTGATAAGGGTGGCTAAAACGCGGGATGCTATTTCGGGAAAAAAATGTTTTCTTTAAATAAATTGTGAAGGCTCCCGCGGTGATATAAGGAAATGAGATATTGTGAATTTATTTATGATTTGGGACTACGAGGCGGTACATCGGGAGTGCCCTTGTTGATATTGATTTATGGCCATAGTTGCTTTCGATTAATGGTTGTGATTTTCATAAAGTTGAAGGAAATTCTGTTTTGATTCCACGAGGTATTATTTGTAATTATTTGGTGTCATTAAATGTGACATACTATTTGATTCATTTCCAATGTCATTTTATTTTACTACATTGATAAATATTTTACCATGCCATTATTATATTCCAGTAGGGCCTCACCTGACCTCGTCACTACTCTACCGAGGTTAGGCTTGGCACTTACTGGGTACCGCTGTGGTGTACTCATACTATGCTTCTGCACATATTTTTGTGTAGATCCAGGTACATTTTACCAGCCTAGACGTCAGTGAGTTACCTGCGCACGGAGACTTCGAGGTATATCTGCTAGCGTCCGCAAACTCCGAAGTCCCCTTCTATCATTTTATGTTGCTTCCTTATATTTTATTTAGACCTTGACATATAAAGACATTGAGAATAAATTCTTAGAAGCTTGTGACTTATTTCTACCGGGTTTTGCGAGTTGAAATTATTTGAATTGTAGTTTATTTATTTAAGATATTTATTATTATTCCGCATTGATAGGCTTACCTAGTCTTAGAGACTAGGTGCCATCACGACATCCTACAGAGGGAATTTGGGGTCGTGATAATAATACTTGGTTAAATTGGATAAGTGACAGGGAAATTTCCCCTAGAATTGATATTAATGTGATTATTCAAATGAGTTGAAAGTCATGTACACGGGTTGACGAGTGTGTACACGGGCTAAATGTGAAAGATTATATTTTTAATTTGTGTAGATCATTGTTGCGCATTTATTAAATTATGTTATCTTGTTATATTCTTCATCATTGATCTGAGATATATATTTTAAATTTGTTTGATCTTTTTCTGCTAATTGTTTTACCTGTTTAATTGAAACTTGGTTTCTTTTATACTGTACATTATTTGAAGATTGATTTTCTTTTAATTAAATATTATTAATATGAAGTATTTGACATTTTTAAATTTGATATTGAAGCAACGTATTAAAATTTTGAAATATTATTTTCCTAAATTATTTATTCTTGAATATTTTCGTAAGATGTTTTTGGTACTCATTGTGATGGAGCCGTGAGCTCTTTATTGTTAAAAAAATATTATTGTTGGATTATTCTGGCATGAGTCGTGAGCTCTTTATTATTGAAAAATATTATTGTTGATTTATTGTGAAAAATTGAAATATTGGGCACTTGAGGTGCAAATTGTGATATATTGTGATATTAATACGCATGCGGTGGTATAAGGTCTGGGTATTGAAATGCATGCGGTGAGATAAGGGTGGCTTGATACGCGTAGCTAGTAGGGGTGACTACTAGAAGTCATGCGGTGTGTTAAGGGTGGCTAAAACGCGGGATGCTATTTCGGGAAAAGTATTTTCTTTAAATAAATCGTGAAGGCTCCCGCGGTGATATAAGAAAATGAGATATTGTGAAATTATTTATAATTTGGGACTACGAGGCGGTACCTCGGTAGTGCCCTTGTTGATATTGATTTATGGCCATAGTTGCCTTCGATTAATTGTTGTGAATTTCATAAAGTTGAAAAAAAAATTGTTTTGATTCCACGAGATATTATTTGGTGTCATTAAATGTGACATACTATTTGATTCATTTCCATAGTCATTTTTTCTTCTTAAATTATATAAATATTTTTTCATGTCATTATCTATTCTCCAGTAGGGCCTCACCTGACCTCATCATTACTCTACTGAGGTTAGGCTTGGCACTTACTGGGTACCACTGTGGTATACTCATACTACGCTTCTGCACATCTTTTTGTACAGATCCAGGTACATCTTACCAGTCTAGACATCAGTGAGTTACCTGCGCACGGAGACTTCGAGGTATATCTGCCAGCGTCCGCAGACTCCGGAGTCCCCTTCTATTATTTAATATTGGTTCCTTATTTTTCTTTAGACCTTCATACATAGAAACATTGAGAATAAATTTTTAGAAGCTTGTGACTTATTTCTATCAGGTTTTGGGAGTTGTAATTATTTGAATTGTAGTTTATTTATTTAAGATATTTATGATTTTTCCGTATTGATAGGCTTACCTAGTCTTAGAGACTAGTTGCCATCACCACCTCCTACAGAGGGAATTTGGGGTCGTGACAAGTTGGTATCAGAGCACTAGGTTCATATGTGTTATGAGTCACAAACAGGTTTAGTAGAGTCTTGCGGATCGGTACGGAGACGTCTGTACTTATCTTTGAGAGGCTATGGAACGGTTAGGAAATATTCACTTCTTTGATTCCTTATCGTGCACCTTTGTTGATTTCAAAGTTCTAAACAATTGTCTTTCTATTCTCTCACAGATGGTGAGGACACGCACAACTAGATATGATGATCATACACCCGCGCCCCTTGTTTGAGCCGCAAGAGGCCGGGGTCGGGCCAGAGGCCGAGGAAGACCACGTGGTGCAGCCAGAGCACCTGCACGAACTGCTGCACCAGAGCCACCAGTAGATCTAGTTGGAGAGCAGGCAACTGAGATGCCTGTTACTACTCCTGCACTTCAGGAGACTCTTGCCCAGTTTTTGAGCATGTTTGGCACTTTAGCTCAGGCAGGATTAATTCCACTTGCTCCTGCCACATCTCAGGCTGGGGGAGGAGCGCAGACTCCCACCGCCCGTACTCCAGAGCCACGTGCCCAAGTTGACCATGCCTCAGAGGTTATACCAGTGCAACCAATTTTCCCAGTTCGGCCTGATATTAGGACAGCAGTTTCAGAGGGGGAGCAGCTCAGGCTCGAGTGGTATAAGAAGTACCACCCTCCCACTTTCAGCGGTTTAACTTCAGAGGATGCTCAGGATTTTCTGGAGGAATGTCACCGTATCCTTCGTACTGTGGGTATTGTGGATTCCAGTGGGGTTTCTTTCATGGCATTCCATTTTAAAGGAGCAGCCTACCAGTGGTGGTGGGCATATGAGTTGGATAGTCCCGCTGAGGCATCTTCACTCACTTGGACTCTATTTTCGGATATGTTCTTAAGGGAGTATGTTCCTCAGAGTCTTAGGGATGCATGGCGCGCAGAGTTTGAACAGTTGTGCCAGGGTTCTATGACCGTGTCAGAGCATGCGGTCTGATTAGTGATTTGTCTAGGCATGCATCAGCCTTAGTTGCTACTGTTCGAGAGTGGGTTCACATATTTATTGAGGGTCTTCACCCTAATATCAGATACAGTATGGCCCGAGAGCTAGAGATGGACATCACATACTAATAGGTGGTGTCAATTGCTAGAAGATTGGAAGGTATGCGGACTCGGGAAAGGGAAGAGAGGGAAGCTAAGAGACCCCGAGATTCTGGAATATATAATAATTCTCGTGCTCCAGTTACATCCCGTCATGGTAGAGGTTATGTGAGCCATCCTATTCATTCAGCACTTCCAGCTTCTAGTGGTATTCCGACTACTCCCAGATCTCAGGTTCCATATTATGCACCACCAGTGTCTTCTGTACCTCCTGTATGGGGTGCTTTCAGCAGACAGTCTAGTCGATCAGGCCCGAGTCAGTCCCAACAGCCACGTCCTCCCAGGGCTTATTTTGAGTGTGGTGACACTCGTCATATTATGAGAGATTACCCCAGATTTAGGAGGGGTGCACCTCCACAAATTTCCCAGACCCCACCTATTCCACAGGGTCCTCAGGCTTCTCAGGCCATGATTACTGCACCAGTTGCCACTCCACCTGCATAGCCAGCTAGAGGTGGAGGTCGGGCAGGTAGAGGTCGCCCTAGAGGGGGAGGCCAAGCCAAATATTATTCCCTTCCTGCTAGGACAGATGTCGTTGCATCCGATTCTGTTATCATAGGTATTATTCTGGTCTGTCATAGAGATGCATCAGTTTTATTTGATCCAGGCTCCACTTATTCTTATGTGTCATCTTATTTTGCCCCGTATTTGGGCGTATCACGTGATTTCTTGAGTTCTTCTGTTTATGTATCTACACTCGTGGGTGAATCCATTATTGTGGACCATGTGTATCGGTCGTTTTAAATTGTTATCAGTGGTTTTGAGACCAGAGCTGATTTATTATTGCTCAGTATGGTGGATTTCGATATTATTTTAGGCATGGACTGGTTGTCGCCCTATCATGCTATTCTTGATTGTTACGCCAAGACGGTGACATTGGCTATGCCGGGTCTACTGCAGCTAGAGTGGAGAGGTACCTCGGATCATGTTCCTAGTAGGGTTGTTTCATTTCTTAAAGCTCAACGAATAGTTGAGAAGGAGTGTGAAGCATATCTGGCCTATGTGAGAGATGTTAGTATTGATACTCCTACTGTAGAGTCAGTTCCTGTAGTAAGGGATTTTCCTGATGTATTTCCAGCAGATCTTCCGGGTATGCCACCCGATAGGGATATTGATTTATTACCGGGTACTCAGCCCATTTCTATTCCACCATACTGTATGGCCCCAGCAGAGTTGAAAGAATTAACAGAACCATTACAGGAATTACTTGATAAGGGTTTCATTTGGCCTAGTGTATCGTCGTGGGGTGCTCCTGTCTTATTTGTAAAGAAGAAGGATGGTTATGTGCGGATGTGTATTGATTATCGCCAGTTGAACAAGGTTACAGTGAAGAACAAGTATCCATTGTCATGTATTGATGACTTATTTGATCAGCTTCAGGGTGCCAGGGTATTGTCTAAAATTGACATGCGTTCAGGCTACTATCAGTTGAAGATTTGGGAGCCAGATATTCCGAAGACTGCTTTCAGGACTCGGTACGGTCATTACGAGTTCCTTGTGATGTCTTTTGGGCTGACCAATGCCCTAGCAGCATTTATGCACTTAGTAAATAGTGTATTTCAGCCCTATCTTGATTCCTTCGTCATTGTGTTTATTGACGACATTCTGGTGTATTCCCGTAGTCGGGAAGATCATGAACAACACCTGAGGACTGTGCTTCAGATTTTGAGAGAAAGGAAGTTATATGCAAAATTTTCAAAGTGTGAATTCTGGCTTGATTCAGTGGGATTTTTGGGTCATATAGTTTCGTGCGAGGGGATCAAGGTAGATCCAAAGAATATTGAAGCAGTGCAGAGTTGGTCCAGACCGTTCTCAGTTACGAAAATCCGGAGTTTCCTTGGTTTGGCTGGGTATTATGGCCGATTTGTAAAGGGTTTCTCTTCTATTGCTGCATTTATGACCAAATTGACCCAGAAGGGTGCTCCGTTCAGGTGGACCAAGGAATGTGAGGAGAGCTTCCAAAAGCTCAAGACAGCTTTGACTATAGCCCAAGTATTGGTACTACCTACAGGTACAGGATCTTATACTGTGTATTGTGACGCGTCGCGTATTGGTCTCGGCGCAGTGTTGATGCAAGACGGTAGGGTGATTGCCTACGTGTCCAGACAGTTAAAGGTGCATGAGATGAATTATCGTGTACATGGCCTGGAGTTCGCAGCTATTGTTCATGCCTTAAAAGTTTGGCGGCATTATTTGCACAGTATCCATTGTGAGATCTACACCGATCACCGGAATCTACAGCATTTGTTTAAATAGAAGGATCTTAATTTCCAGTAGCGAAGGTGGTTGGAGTTGCTTAAGGATTATGATATCACCATTCTCTATCACCCTGGGAAGGCCAATGTAGTGGCCTTCCCTTGATTCGTAAGGCGGAGAGTTTGGGCAGCTTAGCATATTTACCGATAGCAGAGAGGCCTTTGTCCTTGGATGTTCGAGCCTTGGCCAACCTGTTTGTTAGATTGGATGTTTTCGAGCCGAGTCGAGTTTTGGCTTGCGTGGTTTCTCAGTCTTCTCTTTATGATCGTATCAGGGAACGCCAGTATGATAACCCCCATCTGCTTGTCCTTAAGGATACAGTTCAGCACGGTGATGCCAAGGAAGTCACTATTGGAGATGACGATGTATTACGGATGCAGGGCAGGCTATGTGTGCCTAATGTGGATGGCTTATGTGAGTTGATTCTCCAGGAGGCTCACAGTTCGCGGTACTCCATTCATCCGGGTGCTGCAAAGATGTATCAGGACTTGAGACAACACTATTGGTGGAGGCGGATGAAGAAAGACATAGTGGGGTATGTATCTCGGTGTCTAAATTGTCAACAGGTGAAATATGAGCATCAGCGACCGGGTGGATTACTTCAGAAGTTAGATATTCCAGAATGGAAATGGGAGCGGATCACTATGGATTTTGTTGTTGGGCTCCCACGGACTCAGCAGAAGTTTGATGCCGTTTGGGTCATTGTGGATAGGCTGACCAAATCAGCTCATTTCATTCCTGTGATTACTACTTACTCTTCAGAGCACCTGGCTCAGGTATATATTCGTGAAATTGTCAGATTTCACAGTGTACCGGTATCTATCATCTTTGACCGAGGTACACAATTTACCTCACGGTTTTGGAGGGCAATACAGCGTGAGTTGGGTACTCGGGTAGAGTTGAGTACAACATTTCACCCTCAGACGGACGGGCAATTCGAATGCACTATTCAGATATTTGAGGATATGCTTCGTGCGTGTGTGATAGATTTTGGGGGTGCTTGGGATCAGTTCTTACCACTTGCGGAGTTTGCTTACAACAACAGTTACCAGTCAAGCATTCAGATGGCTCCGTATGAGGCTTTGTATGGTATGCGCTGCCGGTGTCCAGTGTGTTGGTTCGAACCGGGCGAGGCTAGACTATTGGGTACAGACTTGGTTCAGGATGCCTTGGAAAAGGTTAAGTTGATTCAGGATCGACTTCGTACAGCCCAATCTAGACAGAAGAGTTATGCGGATCGGAAGGTTCGCGATATTGCATTCATGGTTGGTGAGCGGATATTGCTCCGGGTTTCGCCTATGAAGGGTGTGATGAGGTTCTGGAAGATTGGCAAGTTGAGCCCTAGGTATATTGGGCCTTTTAAGATTCTTGACAGGGTTGGAGAGGTGGCTTACAGACTTGCGCTACCACCTAGTCTCTCTGTGGTTCATCCGGTATTCCATGTTTCTATGCTTCAAAAATATCACGGCGATCCGTCTCACGTGTTAGACTTTAGTTCGGTTGAGTTGGACAAGGATCTATCTTATGTTGAGGAACCAGTGGCTATCTTAGATAGGCAGGTTCGAAAGCTGAGGTCAAAGAACATTGCTTCCGTGAAGGTTCAGTGGAGGGGTCATCCGGTCGAGGAGGCAACTTGGGAGGCCGAGCATGATATGCGCAGCTGTTATCCACACTTATTCACCAGCTCAGGTACTTTTTCTAACTCTGTTCGAGGACGAACGTTTGTTTTAGAGGTGGAGAATGTGATGACCTAAAATATCATCTTTAAATTTAATGATTAATTCTATGATCTAAGCACTATTTATCATTACTCGACTTGCGTGCGCAATCCATAAAAATTTTCCGGAAAGTTTTTATGTGAAAATGGATTAAAATATGAATTAGAACTTTAAAATACAACTAAGTTGACTTTGGTCAATATTTTGAGCAAACGGACTCGGATAATATATTTTGACAGTTCCGGTAGGTCCGTATCGTGAATTGGGACTTGGGCGTATGCCCGGAATCAAATTTCGAGGTCCCTAGCCCAAGATATGGAATTTTGATGAAAAATTTAAAGTTTAAGTTCAAATAGTGACCGGATGTCGAATTATGTGCAAATGACCCCGTAATAGAATTTTTATGATTCCAACAGCTCCGTATGGTGATTTTGGACTTAGGAGCGTGATCGGAATTTTATTTGGAAGTCCGCAGTGAAATTAGGCTTGAAATGCCGAAAGTTGAATTTTTGGGAAGTTTGACCGAGGGGTTGAATTTATGATATCGGGGTCGAAATACAATTCTGAAAATTTTCATAGCTCCGTTATGTTATTTATGACTTGCGTACAAAATTTGAGGTCAATCGGACTTAATTTGATAGGTTCCGGTGTTGTTTGTAGAAATTGAAAGTTTCAAAGTTCATTAGGCTTGAATCTATGTGTGATTCATGATTTTAGCATTGTTTGATGTGATTTGAGGTTTCAAATAAGTTTGTATGATATTTTAGGACTTGTTGGTGTATTGGGTTGAGGTCCCTAGGGCCTCGGGTGAGTTTCGGATGGTTAACAGATCAAAAGTGGGACTTAGCTGCTGCAATATTTCTGCTGGAAATGCTGTCAAAATCGGGTTGCCTGTCAAAATCGGACTCCCTGACAAATCGAGCTCCCTCACAAATCGAGCTCCCTGACAAAATCGAGCTCCCTGACAAATCGAGCTCCCTGTCAAAATCGAACTCCCTGACAAATCGAGCTCCCTGACAAAATGGAGCTTCCTGACAAATCTGTAAGTTATAAAAACAGGAGACTTCGTCCCATTTGCATTTTTGACGAATTAGAGCTTGAGGAGAGGCGATTTTGATATATTTTCATGGAAAAATATTTGGGTAAGTGATTCTAACTTGGATTTGGTCAATATACACGAATATATCATTGTTTTCACCGTTTAATTAGTGTTTTGAGATTGAAATTTGGGAAATTTTAGAAATCTCATAGAAACGAATTTTTGAGATTTCGGTGTCGATCCGGAGTTGGATTTGAGTGAAACTGGTATGGTTGGACTCATAATTGAATGGGTTATCGGATTTTGTAAGTTTTGCCGAATTCCGAGATGTGGGCTCCACGGGTAAATTTTGAGCTAATTTCAGATTTCATTGAAAAATATAATATTTCCTTATGAAATTGATTTCTATAATTTTTGTTGACTGTATTGAATTAATTATGACTAGATACGAGTCGATCGGAGTCAGAAAATCGAATAAAAAGCATAATACTTGGTTAAATTGGAGCAAGTTGAGGTAAGTGACTTGTCTAACCTTGTGTTGGGGAAATTGATATTAATGTGATTATTGAAATGTGTTAAAAGTCGTGTACACGAGGTGACGAGTGTGTACACGGGCTAAATGTGAAAGATTATATTTTTAAATTATGTAGATCATTGTTGCGCATTTATTAAATTATTTTATCTTGTTATATTCTTCATCACTAATCTGAGATATATATTTTAAATTTGTTTGATCTTTTCCTGTTAATTGTTTTATCTGTTTAATTAAAACTTGGTTTCTTTTATAATGTGCATTATTTGAAGGTTGATTTTCTTTAAATTAAATATTATTAATATGAAATATTTGACATTTTTAAATTTGATATTGAAGCAACCTATTAAAAATTTAAAATATTATTTTCCTGAATTATTTATTCTTGAATATTTTCGTAAGATGTTTTTGGTACTCATTGTGATGGAGCCGTGAGTTCTTTATTGTGAAAAAAATATTATTGTTGGATTATTCTGGCATGAGCCGTGAGCTCTTTATTATTGAAAAATATTGTTGTTGATTTATTGTGGAAAATTGAAATATTGGGTACTTGATGTGCAAATTATGATATATTGTGATATTAATACGCATGTGGTGGTATAAGGTCTGGGTATTGAAATGCATGCGGGGAGATAAGGGTGGCTTGATACGCGTGGCTAGTAGAGGTGACTACTAGAAGTCATGCGGTGTGATAAGGGTAGCTAAAACACGGGATGCTATTTCGGAAAAAATATTTTCTTTAAATAAATCGTGAAGGCTCCAGCGGTGATATAAGAAAATGAGATATTGTGAAATTATTTATAATTTGGGACTACGAGGCGGTACCTCGATAGTGCACTTGTTGATATTGATTTATGGCCATAGTTGCCTTCGATTAATTGTTGTGAATTTCATAAAGTTGAAAACAATTCTGTTTTGATTCCACGAGATATTATTTGCAATTATTTAGTGTCATTAAATGTGACATACTATTTGATTCATTTTCATAGTCATTTTTTCTTATTAAATTGTTTAAACATTTTTCCATGTCATTATCTATTCTCTAGTAGGGCCTGACCTGACCTCATCACTACTCTACTGAGGTTAGGCTTGGCACTTACTGGGTACCGTTGTGGTGTACTCATACTACGCTTCTGCACATCTTTTTGTACAGATCCAGGTACAACTTATCAGTCTAGACGTCAGTGAGTTACCTGCGCACGGAGACTTCGAGGTATATCTGCCAGCGTCCGCAGACTCCGGAGTCCCCTTCTATCATGTATTGTTGCTTCCTTATTTGTCTTTAGATCTTGATACATAGAAACATTGAGAATAAATTTTTAGAAGCTTGTGACTTATTTCTACCGGGTTTTGGGAGTTGTAATCATTTGAATTGTAGTTTATTTATTTTCAGATATTTATGATTATTCCGCATTGATAGGCTTACCTAGTGTTAGAGACTAGGTGCCATCACGACCTCCTACAGAGGGAATTTGGAGTCGTGACATCACCCCCGAAGTGCATCCCAAAAGCATCCGTAACCATATCCTGAATTCTAGAATCAAGATTTGTATTCTCCACCGACCTACTACTTTCACCAACAACCATGTTATGAAATATCCCACGGCTACCATCGATCTCTCCATGATTAGTCCACACAAAGTAATTCTCTATAAACCCCTTCCTATAAAGATGAAGCTTAACTTCCTCCGGTTTTTTAAACTTCATACAATCGCACTTGACACAAGGGCACCTAATTACTCCTTCACTTTGGTATGGTGGAAGTGACATTTCATGTCTAATAAAGCCATCAACCCCTTCTACAAAATTCTCCCGCAATCCCCGCCGATTAGGATAATTCCTATTGTACATCCAAGTACGATATTCCATCTATACAAATAAAACAAGAACAAATTAATTTATTCTACAATTATAAATTAATTATATCTTTTTTAGTTAATTCAAGATAATTATTTTTTTCTAATTACACCAATTTATATCCTAAAAGTTCAATTCATATCCAAAAGGTCCAATTCATATCTTAAAAGTTCAATTCATATCCTAAAAGTTCAATTCACAAGAACAAATCCTAAAAACTAAAATTTCAATTCATATCTTACAAGTTTAAACATAAACTAACTAAACTAAAGAAATTCAACCCATACCCTAAAAATTCGATTCACAAGAACAAATTGATTTATTCTACAATTATAAATTAATTATATCCTTTTTAGTTAATTCAAGATAATTATTGTTTTCTAATTACACCAATTTATATCCTAAAAGTTCAATTCATATCCAAAAGGTCCAATTCATATCTTAAAAGTTCAATTCATATCCTAAAAGTTCAATTCACAAGAACAAATCCTAAAAACTAAAATTTTAATTAATATCCTACGAGTTTAAACATAAACGAACTAAACTAAAGAAATTCAACCCATACCCTAAAAGTTCGATTCACAAGAATAAATTAATTTATTCTACAATTATAAATTAATTATATCTTTTTTAGTTAATTCAAGATAATTATTTTTTCCTAATTACACCAATTTATATCCTAAAAGTTCAATTCATATCCAAAAGGTCCAATTCATATCTTAAAAGTTCAATTCATATCCTAAAAGTTTAATTCACAAGAACAAATCCTAAAAACTAAAATTTCAATTCATATCCTACGAGTTTAAACATAAACTAACTAAACTAAAGAAATTCAACCCATACCCTAAAAGTTCGATTCACAAGAACAAATCATAAACCCTAGATTCTAACTAAACTATTCAAGACAATACAAAGTTAATAATTCAATTCTAACTAAACTATTCAAGACAATACAAACTCAAAATTGAAACACTCATCAATTAAAACTAATTCATAATTAATTGACTAATTAACAAAACTAATTAGTTAATAAAACTAATTAACAAAACTAATTAAAACAAGACCTATACCCTAATCCTCAATAAAATACAATGTTCAAATAATTGAAACACTAATCAATTAAAACTAATTCATAACTAATTAACAAAACCTAGAAATAATAAATAAATGGGTTGTAATTCAAACCTAGAATTTTTAGGAGATAGAGAAGGAGAGGGGCGGCAGTGGCAGTGGCGACGGCGCGGCGACAGCGAGGGCTGGGCGGTGGCGACGCGGGGTGGGGAATGGGATTTATGTGAGGGAAATAGAGAAGGAGAGGGGAAGGTTTTGAGTGAGGAAAATAGAGAAGGAGAGGGGAAGATAAGAGAGAAATGGGGGTTCCCCCGTTTTTCAATTCTGATTTCAGAATTATCGACCAAAGTTGGTCGGTAATTTTGGTCGGTACATTAAGTGTTGACCGTTTGACCAAAAACTGACCAACTTTGGTCGGTTTTTTTTAAAAAAAAATTAAATTCTTTTTTTTGTGTTTTTTTTCTTAAAATATTATAAACTATAAAAAAAATATTATAAACTACAAGCATTTATTTTATTTAACTATACAATTATTATAAATAATTATAAACTATAAGCATAATCTTTATAATTATATTAACTATTTAATTTTAATAAATTATAATAGCATCTATCTAAGTAAATTTTCTAAGTTATAATTAAGTATGTGAGTAATTTCTCACACACACACATACACTATATTGTAATTGATGCTAATAACTTCTTTTTTCATTCGTTCATCACTAATAATGCATGACATAGATTAATCGATATATAGGTCGAGACGTTTTGATGAATCATCGATTAATATTCATCGATACATCTAAGTAAGTTATAAGTCGATGAATCAATTTACAAATAGATATATTTGATGAAAAAGTATATATACTAATTAGTATCTTCCCAAGTCTATCCCTAAAAGAACCCGACCATGTGGTCCTAGCGCTTCGTGTTCTTATATATATACGGCTATACCTATATATATATATATATATATATATACATATATATATATATATACACACACACACACACACAAACACACTTCACTGTAATACTTTAACTATATATATAGCTTGTTATAGTATATGTTAGTGTGTGTATATATATAGCTTGTTAAAGTTTGACCATGTTTGACCTATTAATTTAACTCGTTTACTTAATACTAATAACTTCTTTCGTTTATTTAATTTGTGATCCATATATATATATATATATATATATATATATATATATATATATATACATATATATATATATATATATGTCAAAGATGTTTAGTATTAATTCTTCTATTTTTCATTCATTCATCACTAATAATGCATGACATAGATTAATCGATATAGGTCGAGACGTTTTGTTTTTACTATTAGTCAATATAGGTCAAACGTTTTATTTTTAATATTCATCGATGCATCTAAGTAAGTTATAAGTCGATGAATCAATTTACAAATAGATATATTTGATGATAAATTATATATACTAATTAGGATCTTCACAAGTCTATTCCTAAAAGAACCCAACCTCGTGGTCCTAGTGCTTCGTGTTCTTATATATATACGGCTATACCTCTATACACACACACACACACACACACACACACACACACTTTATTGTAATACTTTAACTATATATATAGCTTGTTCTAGATGTTTTGTTTTTACTATTAGTCGATATAGGTCAAACGTTTTGTTTTTAATATTCATCGATGCATCTAAGTAAGTTATAAGTCGATGAATCAATTTACAAATAGATATATTTGATGATAAATTATATATACTAATTAGGATCTTCACAAGTCTATCCCTAAAAGAACCCGACCCCGATCGATTTCCACAGGGAACTAGGAATGGAGTCGAGTATCTATCTAGACTAGAGTTGTGTAATTGTTCCAAATGTCACTTCCATACATTTTTAGGTTTTTGATTATAAACTACTATTATCAAACTATTAATTGAAACTAGATTATGCTCAAACGTTTTGTTTTTAATATTCATCGATGCATCTAAGTAAGTTATAAGTCGATGAATCAATTTACAAATAGCATGTTATATATAGTATATGTTAGTGTATTCATTATTTGTATTACAAAAGTGTTAACGAATTATATTTATATTATTTAGATAGTAAATATAAAAGTAATTCGAAAGTTTGACCAATGTTGACGTAATAACCGACCAACTTTGGTCGGTTATTTTGCAGAAAATAACAATTACCGACCAAAGTTGGTCGGTAAATGCTTCCCCTGCATTAACCGACCAACGTTGGTCGGTAATTTTAAATATAAATTCTTAAATATTATAAAACATTTTAAATAATAAAATTATTATTAAAATTTAAAATATTGGGTCCAGATTACCGACCAACGTTGGTCGGTAATCCAAAAATTTCTTGTCTGACCAGCTGGGTCAATTCGTTGACCAATTTACCGATTAACGTTGGTCGGTATTTAGTTTTAAAAAAATGTAAAAAAATAATTCCAGTTTCCGTCCAAGCTGGACAGTTTTTGGTCGCTTTTTTTGACCGACCAACGTTGGTCGGAAATATTTGGTCGGTTTTTAGCAGATTTTTAGTAGTGACTTAGAAATCAAACATGTGACTTAAAGCCATTTCTGAAGCACCTTTGTCACTACAACTAAGAGTTTTCCTTTTTAAAGGAGATTCAACGATGTATACATATACGGTCAGACTTCTCTATAACAACATTCTTGTTGAGTATTGAGATTTTGATAATTAACAAAGTTTGTTTAGATACAATGTTCGAAGAACCAGGTCCTCAATGTAGTTGCTTAACTATTCTAAGAACCAGCTCCTCAGAATAAATGACCAACTCCTCAGGTTGATGATTGAACGTAAGTGCAAGACAGTAACTTTATTTCAAAGTTACCCATGCCCGAGTTTAGTGGAAGAAGGCTGCTACATATGATAAGGGTTGTTGCACAAGAAGATATGGATAAATCAGTAAGAGACAAGAGTCCCAAAACTTGTGGAGTCCTTGGAACAGTAGAAGTCCTATCAAATGAGAAGCTAACTATGCATAGGACTCCTAGAAGATCTTGAAGTCCATGGCGTTTAAATACTATCTATTTTGGGTTTCTGAAATTATCTTTTTACACATCAACTGAAGAACTACATTTTGTACACTCTAGCCGAGTACCAGGGTTGTGTTCTTCTTGAGTCACTCTAGTGAATGTGTTTTAGGAAATTAAGTTGTAATCAAAGTGTCACTAACAATTAATGAGTTGGAGTGAGTGTTTGATTTACAAGTTAGAGTAACTTGTAAATCAAATAATCGTAGTAGGAATACTAGAGAGTATTTAATTACAGTCTTGTAATTGATACATTTTGGCTCATTGTTCTAGTGGATATGAAGTTGAAAATCCTACGTAGTAGGTTGTAGTTTTTGCACCTTTTGAGCCAGGTGATTTTCCACATAAAAATTATTGTGTTTACTTTACTGCTTGTTTTACTTCACGCTTAAGGAAAACGGTAAAGAACCAAGTTCTTTAGTAATTCATATGGCACTCAAACTAACAATTGGTATCAGAGCAGGTTCTCTCACACACACAGCTAACACCTAGAGAGATCTTGGAAGCAAGATTAGTGCTCCATCCGGAATTAATGAAGGACAATCAACTATCAGACCACCCCTATTCAATAGAAATATTACAATTGGTGGAAAGCAAGAATGAAAGACTTCCTAACAGCTGAAGTATGAACTATGGACCATAGTGAACCAAGGTCCATTAACTCCTACTAAACAAAATGCACAAAATGAAATAGTTCCTAAGGACCCCTCTGAATTTGTGGCAGCAGATTTCAGAATGATGGAGAAGAATGCAATGGTTAAGAAAATCCTTATATGTGGACTTGGTCCTGATGAGTACAAAGTGTCCTCTTGCATCTCTACCCATGCTATATGAAGGACCTTGGAAGCTGACTTTGGAGATGAAAACATCGAAGTGGCACTGATGGCGATTAAGGAAAGTCAAATAGAAGAAGAAGTGATTGGAATGATGGCCACGAGTGATTCAGAAACTGAAGATGAAACAAAACAGGTAAGTATCTCTAACTTAAAGGAAAACATTCATGTTATGTCTAAAAAATAAGTGATGGCCATAATTGTGACCATGATGAGTGAATGGATAAAATGAATGCTGGAATGATCAGTTAATAAGAAATCTTTCATATGTCAAACTTGATCTCAAAGAGCTTGAATCTGACAAAGCTAATCTAGAAGGACAGGTCAAAGACCTTAAGAACCAAGTTCTTGAGATCACTTCTAAATATGATAAGTCTCCTGATATACATAGTGAGGGGAAAATGAGTGATCTGCAGGATAAGATTGAAAAGGAATTAAAAAGGGCTAAAGATAATCTTTGTGACGTTGAATGTAGGAATAAAGTCCTGCAAAAAAATCTAGAAAAGGCTAATTATGAACTATCTAGACTAAGCAAATGGCATAGATCTTCAGATGCCTTGAATTGGCTGAATGAAAACTACAGCTCTAACAAATCAGGAATTGGCTACAGAAAACTTATTCCCAAGTTTGATCCAAAGTATATAGGAATTTCTGATAATTAATTGTGCACTCATTGTGGAAAGGTAGGACACTTTAGAGATACTTGTCCTGTCTTAATTCATGCTCAGTTTAGAAACACCTTTGGTCTTGAAGAAGGAAGAGGAACCAAAAGAAAAGCCTTTCATCCATACTAAGTGGATTAAGGTAAATAATAAAATTGCTACTAATCCTCCTCCCTTCTAGGCAAAAAGAGATCTATTCATTATTTTTCAAATAAAAAAAGACCTAAGCTTGTCTGGGTTCCCAAGACTAACTTGTGATTTTTGGTGCAGGCTAAAGTGAGAGGGAAAAATCAAGACTGGTATCTAGACAATGGATGCTCAAGACATATGACAGAAGAAAAGAAAAACTTTCTCTTACTGACAGCCTTCCAAGGAGGGAGTGTATCATTTGAAAATGGGAAAAAGGGCCAGATAACAAGTATTGGCAAGGTTGGTCTACAGGATGAAGAATATGACATAGGACTCACTGGTGATGGAGCTCCTAAGGAATATGAACCTCAATCTGAAGATGGATTTGGAGACCACAAGGAATTTGACAGTGATCATGAGGAAAAATAAGAAGAGATAACTACTCTGACTGCTAACCAGACTGATGAAGCTATACCTACTGAACCTGTTCATTTGGGTCATTCCTTGGGTGAATCATCTATGGGTATGCAGATCAGGCCATGGAAACATCAAAGTTCACATCCTCTTAAGAACATCATCTCTGATCCAAATTATCTCTAAGAAATCTATGTGCACTCACAGCATTTCTCTCACATCTTGAACCTAAAACCATCAAGGAAGCTCTAAAGGATCCAGATTAGATTATAGCCATGCAAGAGGAGCTAAATCAGTTTGAAAGAAGCAAGGCCTGACACTTGGTACAAAGAACCAAGAACAGAACTGTCATAGGTACCAGATGGGTGTTCAGAAACAACCTGGATGAATAAGGAAATATCACAAGAAACAAGGCCAGACTGGTGGTTCAAGGATACAATCAAGAGGAGCGCATTGACTATGATAAAACGTTTGCACCAGTAGCTAGAATGGAAGCTATAAGAATGCTAATAGCCTTTGTTGCGCACATGAAGTTCACCTTGCATCAGATGAATGTAAAGAGTGCATTCTTGAATGGTTATCTAAAAGAGGAAGTGTTTGTTAAACAACCTCCTGGGTTTGAAAGTGAAGAATTCCCTGACTATGTGTTCAAGTTAGACAAAGCCATGTATGGACTGAAACAGGCTCCAAGAGCTTGATATGAAAGACTCTCAAAATTCCTCTTAACCAACAACTTTGGAAGAGGAAAGGTGGACAACACTCTGTTTCTGAGGAGCAAAGGTAAGAATGTTCTAATTGTGCAAGTATATGTGGATGATATTATCTGTGGGGAAACTAATTAAGCAATGTGCAAGGAATTTGTTGAGATGATGGGGAATGAGTTTGAAATAAGCATGATAGATGAACTGAACTTCTTCCGGGGGTTGCAAATCAAGCAAAAACCTACTGGAAAAATGATACATCAGCAGAAATACATCAAGGAACTACTGAAGAAATTCAAGATGGACTCTTATAAGTCCATTGACACTCTCATTTCCATTGCAACAAAGCTGGACCTTGATGAAGAAGGGAAAAGTGTTGAACAAAAACTATATAGAGGAATGATTGGGTCAATGTTGTATCTCACAGTAAGCAGGCCTGATATTGTATTCAGTGTGGGACTGTGTGCAAGATTTTAGGAAAATTCCTAAGGAGTCTCACGTGAAGGCTGTCAAGAGGATACTAAGATATCTCAAAGGAACTCCTGACATATGCCTATAGTATCCCAGAGGGTATAGCTTTGTTCTAGTTGGTTATGCTGATGCTAACTATGCAGGTTTTCATGTTGACAGGAAAAGTACTTCAGGAACAGCACATTTTCTAGGTTCTTGTCTGGTAACTTAGGGAACAAAGAAACAGAACTCAATGGCTTTATCCATAGCTGAGACTGAATATGTGGCAACAGCATCTTGTTGTGCCTAGTTGTTTTGGATAAGACAACAACTAAGGAACTATGGTATTTTTATTATTTGTGTTCCCATTTTCTGTGACAACACTAGTGCTATAAACATTGCTAAAAATCCATGTCAGCATAAGAGAACCAAGCACATTGACATTAGATACCACTTTCTCAAAGACAATGTTGAAAAAGGAAATATCTCAATTAACCTCTGTAAAAGAAAGATTAAATTGCAGATATTTTTACTAAAGCTCTGAGTAGGGATCATTTTCAAAGGAACAGATCGGAACTAGATCTAATCAATACTTCCAACTAGTTGAACCCCAATGATTGGCTAGAAAATGTATAATTAGATGTAGATAGTCAAGTACAATGTGTTTCATTCAGTCTCGTGCTTGTATTAAACACACAGACCTGCTTAGAAAAATCTGATAACTATGTCGTATGATACTAATGTATAGTGCTGAAGCTTTATTACAGAAACAAGTAAGAAGTTACTAAGGAGTTGGTTCTTTGACTCAGGTATGTTCCATCTTGTCTTAATTCACTGGGACTTAATATTCTAAATTATTGCTATGCTCAAACTTCTAATCATGTTAGCATCACTTCTAGTTGTCATCTAGTCGAAGAGTATGGGGGAATCCTAGAGCAATTAGAGTTTAATTACTACTAAAATGATCACAGTCAAAGTAACCGTTATAAGAGTTCCATTAGAACTTAAATTAGGTCACCCTTTCTCTTCCAGTCAAATCAGGAGTAACGTCTTTAAAATCCCCTTAAGATCAGCTTCTCAGAGCTCACTGTTTCTCTCAAACCCTAAGCAAGAATCAAGAGATAATTCTCTCTTCTCCCTTCATCTATTTTCTTCTCTGATCACCTTGCCTAAATCCAGCCAAACCCCTTCTAAAGCCAAATCATCATCCAAGACTGAAGCCAAATCCAACAACATGAATCCCAAATCAAAGAAACGTGTCAAACCATCAAGTGAACCTGCACCAACTCCTGCTCCTTCTCCATCGATATCCTCCATTGTACCTACTGATCACGCCTAAATATGCCTCCTAAGAGGTATAGTGGACGTTGTAAATATAATCTGGTTAACAAGTCTGGAGTCGAATCCCACAGGGAATTAACCTACTAACTACAGCTAGTAGACTCGCACGAATTCAAGTAATCAACCTTCAGAAATATTAAATAACGAATTGGATGTTTACTAACTAAAACCAAGTAATGAAAATGCAGTAATTGATAACTAACGAAGGACAGGCTGTAGACAAGATTTGGAACAGTCTAAGGTTATGATTTCCCCTATTGTCGGAATCCTCCCCGCTACGTTTCCTATAAATTTCCCTAAGTATTCTCTACCGATCGTGAGTACTTTGAGTGTCGTAGTTCTCTTCCGAGTAACTACCACAATTTACTAGACATATTCTTCCGAACTACGCTAGCTGGCACTAGTTTACTGCTCACTAGGATCACACCAAGGTTTCGTTATTCCTAATCCCACCTTTAAACCCTCCGTATTGATCCCTCACATACGTTAGGAGTTATGTTGTTCAACAACTACCTAAATATGTATTCTCTTCCAATAAATACATACTAAATAGGCACAATCAATTGAGAGCTCTTCAATCAACCACAATGTAAACGTAGTTGAACAAGTAGAGAAAAAGCTAAAGCAAATCTATATTAAACGTAATAGGAAAATCATCCTCCAATAGGTTCCATCAAAATCCTAGATTAGACGTTTAGCTACTCATATTCATAGTAACAATTTCCCAAGTATTTTGCATAAACAAATTACAAATAAAAGATGAAAGAATGTAGAACTCGATGATTCTTTCCCACAAAAGTTGTTCCATATGCTATTCTTGCCTCTGGTCACAAAACTCCTTCAAAAATGGTGTTTAATGACTATTTATATGTGTAGGAAAAGACCTAAATAAAACAACCCAAGTCCAAACCCAACAAGGAGACGAAATAGGATTTTAAAATCCGGAACACCCTCGTTATAGCCCATGCGCCGCGAGCTCTACAACGTGCTCCACCTCGCCTCAGCCTGTGCGCAGCCAGCTCTGCCGCAAGCTTGATCTTGCCTTAACCCAAGCGGCACGTACTCCAATGCGAGCAAGACATCTCACCTCGCCTACTCTATCGCCAGTAATTTGGCGTGCTACGCCTGCTCACTACTTCGTTTGCACTTTTTCGTCCAAAATATTCATTTTGCTCGCAATTTCATCTCCATTGTACCTACACATAAAATAACTCAAATAAATACAAATATAGTGTAGCTTAGCATTAAAGAACCTAAATGTAAAGTACGTAATGCACTAAAAATATATAATTATAGCCACACATCACTATCCCACACTTAAACATTGTTCGTCCTCGAGCAATCAAACTACACTTTATATAGACACGGCCTTTTTTTTAAAACAATTCTCCTACCTCATCACACCAAGAATCTTTAAAATAGACTAAGCACAAGAGTGTAACATCTTTACCTCAACATTTGACTCACCAATACCATGCATTATTCACAACTCACTCACTTACTCTAACATAAAGATCAATGACATTATCTTTCCTTCATGAATCAAGTGCCCTCATAGAACAAAAGAGATTAGTTCCACACACAATAAAATTTAAGAACAAGTAGGAACTCAAGATAGAAAGAATTCACTCACTCACAGAAATAACATTCATATGCCACAAAAGATGCACCATAGGCTTGCTCGTAGTGTACTACTCTACTAATCAAGCTCATTCAGTCTAGGATCAAGTAGGACTTTAATTGGTTGTAATGTAGGTTATGGGTCGAGTAGGATACATTTGGATATAAGAGTGACTACACCTCCCTAAGCATTTTAATACATATACTTTAACATTCAAGCCCATACTTATGTCAAACCACAACTCCACCTTCACATCAATGTATATTACCCCATACTTCTTTAAGCACAATTACATCAAAAGTCACCACCATCAAGGAGTATTCTTCAAAACAATACAACTATTTTTTTTTTTCAATTCAAGTGGCTTTTATTTTTTTATTTTTAAAACAGTGCACCTTTCTCTTTAGTTCATTGCTCCACTCAAAAGCCGAACCACCACCCCACACTTTAACTTCTACATAATTCATAACAATTCAAGTGCTCATGAAAGGCGACAAAGTTCAAATAGATGGTTAATTCAAACAACGGGGTAAGGCTTGTAATGTGGTTGCCAAAGAAACAGGATTACAGGCTCAACAGGGTTAACTATGTTACATAACATTTAGGTGGGTAAACTATATATATATGGCTCAACAAAGAAACGCCTATATCATTTCCCAAACTGAACAAGACTACTATTTCGCTTTGCAAACACACTGAGCAAGTTCTAGACATAAACTGTAATGCACAGAATACACACAAACCTAACACACACATGGCACATAACTCACTCAGGATTGGTTTTATCAAGATACTCTAGTCAAAGCAGTTAAGCAAATTTAAGATTATACGATTTAAGGTACTTATACTAGAGTCAAAAACTGAGCCTAAGCGTCACAATCAGAGTACTCACTATTCTCAAGGCATAACAAAGTCAAGAGATATTGCTTTAACCAATTCATAGCATAATGGTTCCTACTCCTAAAAAAATAAAACTAACTACACTTGGGTCAAACAAAACCCTTGGAAAAGAATCACGGCACAAAGAAAAACCAAGGGAGAATTACTACACTACCTACAATAAAAATATTTTTTTTTAGACTTAAATCCCTCAAGAAAACTGTCTAGGAGATCCATCATCGGGAAGAGTCCAATTTTTTTTCTACTTTTTTTTCAATAGATAAGACGGAAAAAAAAAAAAAAGAAGTAATTAGTGTATCTAATATCTACAAGTTACCACCCCACTCTTAATTCATGCAATGTCCTCAGTGCATACACAAACTGCCAACAAAACAAAACAAAAAAAACAAAAAAAAGTAAGGTGGTATTAAAACTCCCTGATCAGGCCTCGTCATCGCCTTCATCCTCGGAGGCTCCATCTGCAGCTGTCCACTCCTCATCTTTTGCTTCCTCCTCCTCCTCCTCATTATCATCATCATCATCCTCAGACTGCTCCAGCTCGGCCTCGGACTGCTCTAGTGTGTTGACATCCTCATCCGCTGGGAGTCTGTAGCCATCGCCAAGCCCAACCATCTGTTGAGCATGAGCATTGAGCGGGAACCGCTCCTCCAAGATGTCCCTCTCTTCAGTAGTGGCCGGCCGTCCCCCAATCCGAAGCTGCAAGTCCATCATCCCATATAAATGGGCCATAAAGATGTCATCGCTAGCATTACGCTCGGCACTTGTCAATGAAGACATAGCATTATCCTCCTTAACCCGGACGCTTGTGATGTCCATTAGTCGTAGGGAAGGAGGAATGACTATATCGACAGCTTGTTCCTCCTCCACCTCTTATTGTCTCAAGTACTGAGTCAACATGTTCGCAAAGGGCATTCGATCAATTCTCTTTCTAGTTCTCACTTGGGTCATCTAGTAGCTGATCAAGTGGCCCACATTCACCCTCTGGCCAGTCATTAGGAAATATAATACGCAAGTCCTTTCACAGCTACTAAGAGTGTCATGGTTACATGGTAGGAGCCGTGTATTAGTCAATCAATTTCAACCACACTTGAGCTTCTGCCTTCATTTTCTTCTTAGGTAATTTCCTATGGCGATTGGTTTTCTTGTCCCGAACCCAGGCTGCCACAGAATTGACACCACAAAGAGTGTGTCTCAGTTCTCGATATGTGGGACGGATGATGAAGTTGTCCAAGGGTTCCTGGGGAATATCCGGTGCACCTAAAAAATTGCATATAGCCGATGCTGAAAAATCGATCAACCTTCCCCGGATAGGTACCAGCTGCTCAGGATCATTTGGATCAAAACCGGCATAAAATTCCCGAACAAGATTGACATTGATATCTCCGGTGTTTCTAAACACATAACTCAACCCCAGATCATGAATACCTTTCTAGATTGCTTGATATTTGGTTTATAGGCGACGCTCATGAACATTTGATTTTGATGTATATGTCTCGGCCGACAATGCTTGTACCAATCCTTGACATGTAGGGGTATGCTCTTGATTCCAAATTCTCGTTGTCCCTGCGGTTGTGGGCGAGTGGCTGCTATAGATGCAACTGCTTGCAGTCCTTCAACCTGACTTGAAGTGGCTTCCCCCCCCCCTTTCTCTTTTTCGGTGGAGGTACGGAGGGAGCTTTAGCCTTGGACGGAGCAGTGGCTTTGCCCTTGCCTTTACCGGTATCCTTCTTTGGAGGCATGTTCGTACCTAAACAAGTGAACATTAGTCAGTTTTAGACACATTTCAACATTTCAAAACATGGTCTTGCGACCCCACACTTAAGAGTTCATCATATGATGTTCAACAATTTTCGAGGCTACTCAGACTTCACCTTGTTATTTTAGCATGAGAATCAAGAAATGACACAATGACGTCTTCTACAATTTCGAAGCATAGGGCTACCGTTGAGCCACCCCAAATTTAAAATTCCAAGTGGTGCACGGCAACATGGTACTAGTATTATAATCCTGGAGACTCAGGCTCCAATGGGGACAAAGAATACCTTTGAGGCATTTTGACAAACACTTAGCATGCACTGGTGCCATGGAAGTACTAGTAGGAATGAGAGATTACCTGACCCTCCCAAATCGGCTTGGGAATTCTGTGCTACCACTTTTTGCACACAACAAAAATACCACTCCTATGGGGTTTATGGGTTTAGGACACACAAACACATTGTTACTATGAAGAACAAACCCAAAATTTTTATCCGATTTCATGACTTTACACAATTCAAAATTTGGCAAAGAAAAGAGTTAGAGACCATACCTTAGATGCTTAGGAGGAGGAATTTCTCTTGAATTGATGTTTCAAGTGAGGGAAGGAGTGGATGAATACTTGTCTTCAATGGGTTTGTGTGGGAGGGGGAGGGGGAGTGTGTTTTGAGGCATGGGTGTTTGAAGCGTGGGTGTTCGGTGTGTTTTGAGGCAGTGTGTTTTGAGGCATTTATGTTAGGTTTTAAGGGGAGGAGTTAAAAGAAACAAAACAAAAAGGAAATAAAAGAAGAAAACCTACCTGGCGACGCGAAGGCATACGCGAGCCACCTACCTTGCGAGGCGAGCTCAAACGCGAGCTGGTAGGCGTGTGGCGCGAGGGTTTCCGCGAGATCCACCTCGCTATAACCCTCGCTAGGCGAGCTTTAACGCTCAAAAAATACCTGGCGACACGAGCGATGCAACCTAGCTAAGCGCGCTAGGAACCTGGCATCGCGAGGTCTCCTGCCCGATCCACTGGTACTGCCTACATATATGTTAGTGCCTAAAACCAAAAAAAAAATTATAGTTACGATAAAATAAACTACGAATTGGGTTTCCTCCCAACGAGCGCCTTAGTTAACGTCATGGTATGATGAATACAACATTACAATGGGTTGCCTCCCATGAAGCGCCTGATTTAACGTTGCGGCACGACGCAGGAAATCGAACTTAAGGTTCACTCAACACTTTTTGGCTCTTGCGAATGAGTCACCGATACCACTTTCTTCTCATCCATGCCCAAGTAATGTTTCAACCTTTGCCCATTGATTCTAAACTTGCGAGAGCCATCCTCTGATGCAATCTCTACAGCTCCGGTGAGATGAATCTCTAGCACACGGAATGGTCCTGACCATCTTGACTTCAACTTGCCTGGAAACAACCTCAAACTCGAATTGAATAATAATACCACATCTCCAGGTTTAAAATTTTGCTCAAGAATATTTTTTCATGCACCAGCTTCATTCTTTCCTTATATAACCTTGTACTCTCAAACGCATGGTAACGGAACTTATCGAGTTCATGCAGCTTTGTGACTCTACTAGTTCCAGTGGCCTCTAAGTCCAGATTTAATTGTCATAACGCCCAGAAGGCTCTATGCTCTAACTCCACCGGTAAGTGGCATGCCTTTCCAAACACCAATTTATACGGTGACATACCAATCAGAGTTTTGAATGCAGTGCGGTAAGCCCATAGCGCATCATCCAATTTTCTTACCCAATCAGTCCGAGTAGCATTTACAGTTTTGGTCAAAATACTCTTGATTTCTCTGTTCGACACCTCCACTTGCCCACTTGTTTGTGGGTGATACGGAGTGGCAACCTTATAGAGAATGCCATATTTCTCCAATAACTTTGCAAAGGCTCGGTTGCAGAAGTGGGTGCCTCCATCACTGATGATCGCTCTTGGAGTACCAAATCGGGTGAAGATATTTTTTCTCAGGAAACCAATAACTGCCTTCTCATCATTTGTTGGAAGTGCCACAGATTCTACCCATTTCGAGACATAGTCCACTGCTACAAGTATGTACTTGTTATTATATGAGCTAACAAATGGTCCCATAAAATTGATTCCCCATACATCGAATACTTCCACCTCTTGAATTGGGTTCATGGGCATCTCATGTCGACGGGATATATTCCCCGTCCGTTGGCACTCATCATAACTTTTCACCCAGAAGTGTGCATCTTTAAACAACGTCGGCCAATAAAAACCCGACTCCAACACTTTAGCAGCTGTACTTACTCCTCCAAAATAACCTCCATACGGGGAAGCATGACATGCCTGCAAAACAGAAGATTGGTCTATCTCGGGAATGCATCTCCGGATCATGTTATCAAGACAAATCCTAAACAAATATGGTTCATCCCAGAAATACATGCGACAATCATGAAAGAACTTTTTCTTTTGCACAGAGGACAAGTCATAAGGGACAATATCGCTTTCCAGGTAATTTGCAATATCCGCATACCATGGCGTTGCCTCAAGGCTCGTGGCTAAAAGTTGTTCATCTGGGAAAGTCTCCATGATCTCTTCCACCTCAACTTTCTTTTTCGCTCCTTCAAACCTGTACAAATGATCAGCAACTTGGTTTTTTGTTCCCTTTCGGTCACGTATTTCCAAGTCGAACTCTTGTAGCAGTAGCACCCATCGAATTAGGCATGGACTTGACTCCTTTTTCTCAATTAGGTACCTGAGGGAAGCATGGTTAGTATAAATAATTACCTTCGAGCCTATCAGGTATGACCTAAATTTATCAAATGCGAACACCACGGCTAACATCTCTTTCTCTGTCACTATGTAATTCAGTTGGGTACCGCTCAAAGTTCTACTTAAATAGTAGATCGGATGCATGACTTTATCTTTTCTCTGCCCAAGAACTGCTCCCACAGCATAGTCGTTTGCATCATACATAAGCTCAAAAGGTTGTTCCCAGTCGGGTGCCACTATGATTGGTGCAGTCACCAGTCTCTTCTTCAACTCCTCAAATGCTACACTGCAGTCATCAGAAAACACGAAGGGGTGATCTTTTTCAAGCAATTTACACAAAGGGTTAGCAATTTTGGAGAAATCTTTTATAAACCGCTTGTAGAAGCCGGCATGGCCGAGGAAACTTTTTATGGTTTTGACAGAAGTGGGTGGTGGTAACTTCTCAATTATATCAAGTTTAGCACGGTCTACTTCAATGCCCTTACTTTACACTAGATGTACCAAGACTATACCTTCATGTACCATGAAATGGCACTTTTCCCAGTTCAGTACCAGATTAGTCTCCACACACCTCTTCAATACTCTTTTCAAGTTCATAAGCCAATCCTCGAATGAGTTCCCCACCACTGAGAAGTCATCCATGAAAACCTCTATTATTTCCTCTACCATATCTGTGAAAATGGCCATCATGCACCTTTGGAATGTGGCGGGTGCATTGCAGAGGCCAAACAACATTCTCCAAAAGGCAAAGATGCCATACAGACAAGTGAACAATGTTTTCACTCTATCCTCTGGAGCAATAGAGATCTGGTTATACCCCGAGTATCCATCCAGAAAGCAAAAATGGGACCTCCCCGCCAATCTGTCTAGCATCTGATCAATGAATGGCAACGAAAAATGGTCTTTTCAGGTGGCCTTGTTCAATATTCTGTAGTCTATACAAATTTGCCATCATGTGACTGTTCTTGTTGAGATCAACTCGTTGTTCTCATTTTGCACCACAGTCATTCCACCTTTCTTTGGCACACACTAAACTACGCTAACTCAGTTGCTGTCAGAGATGGGGAAAATGATTCCTGCATCTAACCACTTGATCACCTCCTTTTTCACGACTTCTTTCATGTTGGGGTTCAGCCTTCTTTGATGTTCTCTGGAAGGTTTGTGACCCTATTCTAGTACAATCTTGTGCATATAGAAGGCCGGGCTGATCCCCTTAATATCTACAATAGTCTACCCAATTGCAGTTTTGCACTCTATTAACACCTGCAAAAGTTGTTCTGCCTGCATATCTAACAAACCAAATGAGATAATAACAGGTAAAGTCGAGTTAGGTCCCAAGAAAGCATACCTGAGGTGAGATGGTAGTGGTTTTAATTCCAACTGTGGTGGCTCTTCGATCGATGGCTTAGCTGGAGGAGTCTTTCTCTCTTCTAAGTGTAAAGACTCGAATTCAGGCTCTCTTTTACAGTACCCTTGGCCTTCAAGATCTAACACCCACTCTGCCAAGTCCTCACCATTTACCTCTTCTAAGTTTATGAGGCAGGCCGCAAGAGGATCTTTTGTATTAAGGGCTTCATCATCTTCCTCCATGATCACATCCACAGCTTCTAACAAAGAGCAATTTGCAAACTCACTGGGTCGCCGTATAGACTTTTGCACATTGAATGTTATCTCTTCATCATTCAGTCTCATCTTTAGCTCCCTAGTTTCACAATTGATTAGAGCTCTCCCCGTGGCCAAGAATGGCCTTCCCAAAATTATGGGAATCTCCTCGTCAACCCGGCAGTCCAGAATGACAAAATCTGCCGGAAACACAAACCTTCCAACCTGCACCAGTACATCATCAAGTATACCTGATGGCCTCTTCACCGTTCGTTCGGCAAGCTGTAGTAACATGGACGTGGGTCTTGCTCTTCCAATGCCTAGTCTTTTATAGATAGCCAAGGGCATCAAGTTTATGCTCACCCCCAAATCATACAATGCTTGAGCAAAATCATAGCTGCCTATTGTGCATGGGATTGTGAAGCTCCTTGGGTCGTACAACTTCTTAGTTTTGCGTCTCATCATGACAGCACTACAGATCTGGGTTAGTGTAACAGTGGCCAAGTCTTGAAACTCATACTTGCGAGACATCAAGTCCTTCATCATTTTTACATACCCAGGCATCTCCCTCAAGGAGTCAATCAATGGAATGTTCACCTGGATTTTCTTGAGCATCTCCATGAATTTCTTATACTGCTCATCCTTCTGATATTTGGCCAATATCTGTGGGAAGGGTGCTGGAGGTCGCTTCCTTCCTGTGATTTGAGTTTGATCCTGCTCGGGCACTGCTTCTACTTCCTTTTCTTGCACTACCTTTGTCTCTTTCATTACCTCTTTTTCTTTGCTTGTGTCCTCTTGTGCATGTTGTACCATTACCTCAGTTAACCCTGTTGAATCATCTACCTCAGTGGCTACTGGCACAAGTGTTTCAGTTTGTCAACTTTTGCGAGCAATTTCTTGCTCTAGATCTAGATCTCTACCATTTCTTAAACTCACTACCATAAGCTGCTTCGGTCACTACTCTTTTGGATTGACATGCGTGTCTGCAGGTAACGTCCCTTGGGGATGATTATTCAGAGCCATAGATATCTGCCCTAATTGAATCTCAATGCCTTTTATTGCTGAGTCATGTGCTTCCACTTTCTCTTGCATTTTTGCATTGGACCCAATCAGTTGTTGCAACATTCCTTTAATTTCAGACAACCCATCATCTTGTCTCACTTTTTGTTGTTGTTGAGGCTGTTGATAATCTAGCTGCTGATTTTGTTGATTATATCCCTATTGCCTTTAGTAAACTTGTCCATGTGGTCGTATAGCTCCAGGATTGTTGCTATTGTTGTACTGTTGTTGTGCTGGTCTATACTGCTAATTCTGTTGCCCCAAATTCTGACCACCTTGCCTCTGTCCTCCATAGTTGGCCATATAGTTCATATTTTCTTGATAGTTCTGGTTGTCGCTTTCACTACTCCACGAGCATACATATGGTTGGTTAATACATGATGTACATAATCCTCCATTAGTCGTGTCAACTATGTGTACCTGCTTCTGGCCTGATTCGTCAATCTTCTTGGTGAGGATACTCATTTGCGTCATCAAAGTGGCCATATTCTCTGCTATGGAATTGTTTGGGTCCAAAGCTACTGAGTGAACTACAGGGGTGATTGTAGTGTCTCTTGTCATCCATCGTGAGTTTTGAGCCATTTTATCTAGCAGGACTTTACACTCTCTAAATGATTTGCTCAAAAATTCTCCTCCTTCTGAAGCATCAACGTTGGCCTTCAAGCTGTTAGCCAGTCCCATGTAGAACCTTTCTCCCAACATCTGATCTGGAATGCCATGGTGTGGACACTTAACCAACATACCTTTGAACCTCTCCCACGTTTCTTGCAATGTTTCGGATGGTTTCTGCCTGAAGCTCAATATCTCATCAACTTGCTTGGAAGTCTTATTTGGCGGGTAGAAATTGTTCAAGAACTGCTTAACCAATTCCTCCCATATGGTGATGGAATTTATGGGGAGCGAATTGAGCCAAGTCTGAGCTTCTCCAATCACTGAGAATAGAAGCAATAATAGTCGGATTGCTTCTGATGTCACATTCAGCTACCTTTGAGTGACACAAATTGACAAAACGTTTTTCAGATGCTGCTGTGGGTCTTCAATGTACGACCCTGAGAACAATCCCTTATTCTACAGCAGGTGTAGCATGTTGTTTGTGATTTGAAATGATTCTTCTTGTATCTGAGGGACTGCAATTGTGGTTGCCAGATTTTCAGCGGTGTTTTGTGCCCAATCATACAAGGCCGCTTCTGGCACAAGACGTGTCACACCCCGATTGTTCGGGTCGTTCACATTGTTCCGGTTGTTTTGGTCGTCTATGACGTCACCCATATCTAGTTTGATTCGTTTAGTTGAGTTATGTTGCCGTTTGTCCTTCTTGTTTGCACGATTCAATGCCTTGAAAACTTTCTCAGGATCTGATAATGCTTCGAACAATTCACCAGTTCTTGAGGAGTTTCTAGGCATGCACCTGTAACACCCAATACTACAAACGTTAGAATTTCAATATAATTAGTTTGAAATGAAGAAAATCGACTAAACTAAGAATTCTAGCACTTCTTTTAGTTGCAATTAATAACACCGTTAATTTTCCGGCAATGGCGCCAAAATTTGATCACACCCAACTATGCCTCCTAAGAGGTCTAGTGGTCGTTGCAAATATAATCTGGTTAACAAGTCCGGAGTCGAATCTCACAGGGAATTAACCTACTAACTACAGCCACTAGACTCGCACGAATTCAAGTAATCAACCTTCAAAAATATTAAATGATGAATTTGATGTTTACTAACAAAGAACCAAGTAATGAAAATGCAGTAATTGATAACTAATGAAGGACAGGTTGTAAATAAGATTTGGAACAGTCTAAGGTTATGATTTTCCCTATTGTCGGAATCCTCCCCGCTACGTTTCCTATAAATTTGCCTAAGTATTCTCTACTGATCGTGAGTACTATGAGTATCGTAATTCTCTTCCGAGTAACTACCATAATTTACTAGACATATTCTTTTGAACTACACTAACTGGAACTAGTTTACTGCTCACTAGGATTACACCAATGTTTTGTTATTCTTAATCCTACCTTTAAACCCTCCGTATTGATCTCTCACATCGTTAGGAGTGATGTTGTTTAACAACTACCTAAATATGCATTCTCTTCCAAGAAATACACACTAAATAGGCACAATCAATTGAGAGATCTTCAATCAACCACAATGTAAACGTAGTTGAACAAATAGAGAAAAAGCTAAATCAAATCTATATTAAACGTAATAGGAAAATCATCCTTCAATAAGTTCCATCAAAATCCTAGATTAGAAAAGAGTGGAAGAACTCTGGAGAAAGAGGTAGATACCACTACTGTGGTGCCTGTGGTTGAGAGGGAAGGGAGTAAATAACCAGTGCAAAAGGAGGCATCTGATGGTATTTTATTCAGTTGGACGGAGGATGAGGATGATAATGGGGGTGAAAAGGAAGAAGGAGTTGTAGGCAGTCATGAGGAACATACTACTCAAGACATCGCTAATGAAGAGGAAAAGAGTGAGAATGAGGGAGATTCTGGTGAAGAGAAGGAGAGTGAGACAAAAGATAGGATAGGTAAACAAGTGGATGATTCTGTAGAAGAAAAAAAGAATAGTGAAGAAGAGGGTAATTCTGAGAGTGAAGGTGAGGATCAAGAAAAGACAAGTGAGAGTGAAGGAGTGGATGAAGAAAGAGAGGAAGAGAATGAAAATATGAGTGAGGAATCTGAAGGCTCTATGACCATTAGGAACACTGTCATAGCCCCTTTAAAAGAAGCAAGTGGACAGAAAAGGACTGAAGAACCTGGGCCCTTATTAACTCCTTTCACTGGAGATGAGGAGGACAGCAATGATGAAGATGACTTGCCCTTGTCTGAGGTAGGGAAGAAACCTAGGAAGACTCATGTGAAAGCAACAAAATCTGCAGTTCCAACAAGAAAAGAAGTGGCTCCTCCTGTCAGGACTCCTCTTACACTAGGTAAAAGAAAGGTTGTTGATTAACAAATCATTAAGGTGTCCAGAGGTTCCAAGAAGCCAAGGAAGCAAGTTTCAGTTGTGGAACTTGTGGTTGAGTTGGATGGAGAAGATGAGTCTGAGTCTACTTTTTCAGAAAAGTCCTCTGCACAAAAGAGAAAGGTTGCCAAACCTACAAAAACTGCTACCCCATCTGCAAGGGTCAGTAGAGGAAAGAAGAGAAAGAATGTACCAACTGTGGTTGATAGACTCACAGAGTTCATGAACAAAAAAATTACTCAATGGGAAGATTCTTGCAAACACTAATGAAAAATGGATGACTCAACTAGTTGAAAAAAACTTGAGTTACAGGGATAGAAATACATACCCCCTCCCCCCTTCCCCCGCCCCGTGTGTGTTCCTGCTATGGTGGAGTTCTATAAAAACTTCAAATTTGATGGAAAGGTGGTTAAAAGTAAGGTAAGGGGGGTTTGAAATGGAGTTTGATGCTGAGAAGCTGGGGATGCTTCTGAATATTTCATCTTTAGGATTTGACAATTACCTGAAGAAAAAGTGGCCAGCCATAGAAAATGATGTTGACACAGGAATTATGGTCATAAGGAAGTTCTTCCCAAAAGTTGAACTGGATGCTCCTCATAAAGTGTACAAGACTGATATGACCCCCTTCCACAAGCTGTTGTTTCACTTTGTCAATTCCTATATTCTGCAGAGGTCTGAGAGAAGGCATGAGGCAACTCTGTTGGACATGGCTGTAATAGAACTGCATGATGCTGGTAGACCTATCAATATCTCTATCCTAATGATTCAGCACATGGAAAGAGCTGCAGACACTTCCAAGCCTAAGCATGCTATGCCTTATGGCTTCATGTTGACTGAGCTATTTGACAAGCTCAACATTGCCTTACCTGAGATTAAGTATGGAAATCATAATGATGTTTTGGATGTTGTTACCCTCAAGCAGTGTGGCCATGAGTAGATCAGGGTTAGAGGAGCAATAGGATCTGCTATTCTGCCTGGAAGAAGCAGGGCAGCAGAGCTCAGTAAGAGGTTGGAGTTGACTGTTGAGGAGAATGCCAAGCTTCGTGAAGACAATGATGAGATGAGAAAAGAAACCATGCAGCTTAGGGAAGAGCTCAGAAGAGATAAGTAAGATCATGCCCAATAGATTGCCACTCTTATGAAAGCATTGACCCCCTCTACCTCTCAACTATGAACTTGTTCTTTCCCAGTGTCCTTAGTCTCTTTTGATATCCTAGTGATGCTTTAATCTTTTTTCTCTTTTTGTTCTAGTCTGAGTAGTTTGCAGTATGTTTAGTTTATTTTATTCTAATGGTTTAAGACAAGGCCCTGGGCTTATTTTGGCACTACTAAATGACTTCTCTTATACTATTTTAATGTTTCGTACAATATTGGATTATCAGCCTAGATTGTTTTCTTTGATAATTCTTGAGTGTGTGTTGTACCCAGTATGACCTTGAATTTTTCATTAACTATGATTCATATGTCTAACATCTTCTTCTTTTTTATGATGCCAAAAGGGGGAAGACAGGGTTGGGGGTATTGTTATGAATATGTCTGTCTATGGTGTAATGTGCATGTTGATTGATCGCGACTTGTTGTGATTACCTGGTTCTAGTGTGCACAAAGTTTGTCATCATCAAAAAGGAGGAATTTGTTGAGTATTGAGATTTTGATGATTAACAAAGTTTGTTTAAATTCATTGTTCGAAGAACCAGGTCCTCAACGTAGCTGCTTAACTATTCTAAGAACCAGCTCCTCAGGGTAAAGGACCAGCTCCTCAGGTTGATGATTGAACGTCTGTGCAAGATAGTAACTTTATCTCAAAGTTACCCAGGTCCGAGTTTGGTGGAAGAAGGTTGCTTCGTGTGATAAGGGTTGTTGCACAAGAAGATACGGATAAATTAGTAAGAGACAAGAGTCCCAAAACTTGTGGAGTCCTTGGAACAATATGAGTCCTATCAAATGAGAAGTTGATTATGCATAGGACTCCTAGAAGATCTTGAAGTTTAGGGCATTTAAATACTATCTATTTTGGACTTCTGATATTATTCTTTTACACATCAGCTAAAGAACTATATTTGTGCACTCTAGTCGAGTACCAGGGTTGTGTTCTTCTTGAGTTAGTCTAGTGAATGTATTATAGGAAATTGAATTGTAATCTAAGTATCACAAACAATTAGTGAGTTGGAGTGAGTGTTTGTTTTACAAGTTAGAGTAACTTGTGAATCAAATAGTCGTAGTAGGAGTACTGGAGAGTATTGAATTACAATCTTGTAATTGATATATTTTGGCTCATTGTTCTAGTAGAGTTGAAGTTGAAAAACCTACGCAGTAGGTCATGGTTTTGCACTTTTAGCCGGGCGATTTTTCACGTAAAAATCGTTGTGTTTATTTTACTGCTTATTTTACTTCACGTTTAAGAAATACGGTAAAGAACTAAGTTCTTTAGTAATTCATACGGGTACTCAAACTAATAATTCTTATATGACATTCATTCACAATAAAAACCAATTTTTTGTCGAACCGATTTTTATGTTTTGTTATAATATATGTACTCTATAACAACACTTCACTATAGAAACCAAAAAATATCGGAACAAATAAGACTGTTATAGAGAGGTTCGAATGTACATAATAATTTGTTTTTACCTTATTTGCACAGTATAATTTTTAATGAAGGAACCCTTGAAATAAGATAACCCCACTCCTGAAGCGGGAAGAGTTGAGTTTTTTCCTGGATGCACAGGGAAGACATGCACAAAACATTCGACAAGTGAAGTTTGCTCTCTTTTGTCAAAACCATGTTACATGGCAGAGGGGATTTAGTATGGATTCAGTATAACTTAATACAGTTATTTTCGAGACGATGTATTTATATATTCTAAATTTCAACAAATATTAAATTCTAATACTCATAATTTATAGTGTAAATGTTCAGCAGTATATAAGTAACTGATAATAATCTAAAGGTTGAACCTGTCAAGTATAAATTCTATATCGATCTTTCTATCGTGGGAAGAAAGCTCAGCTGAGCTAAGACGGTTTTCAGCTACTGTGCCCATTATCGTTTGATATGGTGGCAACCGTACACAAGCACGCTTGTTATTCAAATGAGAAAGAAATGATCTGCGCACACTTAATAAAAACAGAATTCTTTTGTTTGCAAGTTGCAATTAAAACAGTGAGGCAAGAAAGACCATGCCTATACTACTAACTAAAACATCTTTTCTTCCAACCCAAAGTTACAGCATTTACATCACACGTTCAGCCAGGTTTAAACATGCCTAAGAAATACTCTTAAATCATTTTCACAACGTCAGTCACAGCATAACTCTTTAGCTGAAATGGGTAGTTACTCTTAGCCTTCATACATCACCTGCAAAAGTCTGAAAGCTTTTGCCACAATATAGAATGAAAACAAATGATACTAGCCATTGCATCCATCCGTCATCCGATGGCTTGGATAATCGTTACAAGAAAGTTCCTTCTCATCCATAAAAATCATAATGATAATAATTTCTTTGAACAGATACGTGGAATTTAGACTGATTCCCATTATTTTGCGACACGAATTCAGTTCTAATTCAACAGAACCTATGCTTATCAATCACTCTTTCCTTCTTGGGCACCAATTTCTTGCAAGTAATGCTCTGCATCCAAGGCTGCCATGCATCCTACAGAATATGAAATTCAAAGAAGAAACATCTTAGAGTCCCAATTGTGACATAAGGCTATCAGTTATCCTGAGAGAAAACTGAAGTTTTAAAGTTCAAATGTTTCCACACTGAAGACCAATACGAGCAACATCAACTGAAATACTCTTATATCGTGTAATCAATTAGTACTCACACAAAAGTTCTGTTAGAATTGAGAAAGACAATCTATAGACCTTGTGTGATATCACCAGCACTAACACACCTCAGTCCCAAACAAGTTGGGGTTGTCCATATGAATCCTTATTGACCATGTTATACCATTTAAACTCATCTCATGTCAATGTTACGCAAATACAAATAAGTTCTATTAGAAGTTTTGTATATTTTCTAAATGTACGTCTCGTAAGGCTAAACCACTCCTAGAAAAAAAGACCTACAGTAAAAGTGCTAAAGTCTAAAACAAGTTCTAAACTCATATGTATCTCCTATATAGATTTCTTTTCTTCCATTGTGACCTATCTTTTTCTGTCTTCATGGATCCCCAAAATTGTAAGTCCTTCGAGACAAATTATTTCCATGTGATTTTAGGTATACCTCGTCCTATTTTAACTCCTTCATTCACCATGATTTTACACCTAGTGACATTGTCACAAACTGACACTAAATCTTAAATTTGCATAACTTTGAAAAACCTAAAATATCAAGATTGACAACATATCTCACACTCTATCAGAGCTGAAGTATTTGATGAATGGAATGTCAACCTTATCAATGACAATGGACCACTAGGACAAAAAAGAGGCCGGCCACGAAAAGGTACGAGAGGCTAATTTTGGATTGTGACTTGATAGGTTCAATCTTTATGGTTTTACTACTGAACCTATTGCACTTTCAGAATTATGGGTTCAAAATGTAACATATATATTAATATGCAGGCATATTAAAATATCTAATCTATATCTAATCTCCGTACATCTATATCTAATCTCCGTACTGAATTACTGGGTTTGGTTCAACCCATTGCTTGTTAGCTACATCCGACACCGAAAAGTACCCCTTGAGGCTTGCGAACTACTCGCTTCAAAGCATATGTCAAACTCATATGATTATTACAAGGAGAGCTGAGAAACACACATTGTCTAATGCATGCTGAGAGAAATCTTTGAGATTAGATCAGTGAGAGTGGAGATTTAAGTCGCAAATGTTTGTACGTTCTCCACTAAATCAAAATAGTAAAGCGACTCATTGCATCATAACGAACAAAGGCCACTAATATCGTGCCATAGTATATATATATATATATATATATATATATATATATATATATATATATATATATATATATATATATATGTATGTAATGTATATTTAGAGAGGGAGAGAGGGAGAGGGAGCAACTAATAGTTTGGTTAAACAGTATTGGCAGTCCAGGGTTAGCACTGAAAAGTGCTAACTCAACAAATGCACCGCTCGACATTTGTTGTGATGGCACAAAATTTGCTAAAAGTAGGAAGCAATCAGAAGATCATAGAATCATAAATTTGATACAGGAATTTGGTGATTCTTGTTATTTAGATCTCAGAAAGTACAAAACTGCATTAGTAAAAGTGTACAACCAATCTACTTTAGCATTTGAGTAGTATAATACGGGACCAGAAGAAATGATAAAGTTCACAAACTGACACTACATCTGAAATTCACATAACCTTGAAAAACCTTATATATCAAGATTGACAACATATCTCACACTCACTCTGTCAGAGCGGGAGTATTTGATGAATGGGATACCAACCTTATCAATGACAATGGACAAGTAGGACAAAAAGAGTCTCTTTCTGATAGCTATGACTGGAGATTATAGTTGCATTTGCAAAACTAAAAATCAGGGCGTAAACTTTAAAAGAAATAAATAACTGACACTCTGAGAGGATATATTGTTGGTCTTTATATAGTGGTCACTGCTAGTACATAAAATAATTGACAATCAACTTTTTATTAAATTATTTTCACCTCCCGAGACTATCAATCACTAGGAATTGAACAATTTTCATGGAGTATTTGCTTATAGTCAATGTACTGCACTATTCCCTTGCGTGAAAAACCTTTCACCTATCTCAGGAATTGCTTTCAAATCAGTCATCTGTACGAGATACCATCATAATGCACTATAGAGAAAAATATCTTTTTTGATGAATCAAGGCCAACAAATTTATTGTTGATTAGAGCCTGTTTGGACATAAGAAATTTTTTCCCTTTTTCCAAAAAAAATTCACTTTTTTTCGAAATCAATGTTTGTTCATAAAATTTTCAATTTTCACTTGAAGATGCATTTTGGAAATTTTCGGAAATTTGAAAAACTCCAAAAAACTGTTTTTTAAAATTTTCACTCAAATCATTCACAAAACTTCAAAAACAACCCAAATTATGTTTATGTCCAAACACAATTCTAAATTTCAAATACCATTTTTATTTTAAAAAAATTTCCCTCTATTTTGGAATTTTACAATTCTTATGTCCAAACGCCCACTTAAGATTACTTTGGCATTTCTGTTGAGTTGGAAGTGATTTTTCACTAATAAGTAATAATCGTGAACAAATCACTGAGTTATGAAGACACCTAAGTCCAGCAAAAACTTGGGTGACATTTAAACCATAATCAAATGACCTAAAGAACACCCAGAAATTTACTAACTCATTTATCAACTGCGTTATTTTATTCTGGTTGCTTTTTGATGAGAAAAGCTCTAATAGGAAAAAGAAGTCTACATTTAACCACATAAGATCATGTTAGAATTTTCTTAAGTTTTGGCTTTTTGCTATTTCTTTTGTATTACAATGTCCTTTCCGTAACAATTTTAAAAGAATACGTGTTCCGATAAACCCAGTAACTTTTGCTTAAACCCTGTATTTGTATTAGAAAATTTATCACATATGTATAAATTTTTAATTGCAAACCCAATAACTAAAACAAGCTATGAGTTCGATAGTAAATTCAGAACCCATAAACTTCAAATCCTGGCTATGCCTCTGATTTTTCCTACAATCAGATCACATGATATTGTTCAATCCTAAACATTTGATTAACAATAGCGAATCAACATAAACCAAAACCGAGTTTTTTTCAGAATGTATAATAAATCAAAACCCTAATTTAATTTCAAAAATTGGGTACTGGATTACTTTATTAACTATTCACGACCATGTATGTGCAAATCATTCCAAGGTTTAATCCGATCAGTTTCCTAATCCATTCATACAAAGAAGAGTTAGTTAGACTACTGAAGAATGTTGAGTAGAATAGTTGCCAAAGTGTATACAAAATTGTTGCCGGTGTTGAGACAAAGATTGAAAAAAGTGGTAACAAAGCTGGTACTACTCAATCAGAATGCATTTATACATGGAGACAGATCATTGATGCATCCCTTATTGCAAATGCATGCCTGAATACAAGGTTGAGAGAGAAGAACCTGAGGTAATGTGCAAACTGGATCTAGAAGGCGTATTTCCATGTCAACTGGTCATTTTTACTGGAAATGATGGAAAGAAAGGCCTTTGCAGAATGGTGGATAAAATGGGCCCTAATCACTGAAGTTGGAAGTCAACTTCACAGAATGATAGGTTGATTTGGAAGGCGGAGAAGGATGGATGTTGCACTGTAAAGTCTCGTTTCAGACCACTGAATAGCAATGCAAGGTGTAATCAATGGCCATGGAAAATATTATGGAAATGCAAGGCACCCCTGAAGGTAATGTATTCGACTTGGATTGCATCAGACAAGGCATATCTAACTCAAGATAACTTACAGAGAGGGGAGAAAAGTATGTGCACCAAATTGTTTTTGTGTAATGAGGCAGAGTAAGTTTAAGAACACCTATTGTTGCACTATCCACTGTCCTAGCATATCTGGGGACTTTTCACAATTTATTTTGGTGTAAAATGGATGATGCTCAAAAAGCTGAAAGATGTAATCAATAGTTGGAGAAGTAGAAGTTAAAGAAGCATCTCGAGGCTACCTGGAACAGCATTCCAGATGCATTATACAGGACCATATGAATATAACGAGACTTTAGCTGTTTTCACGGCAAAAGAGAGGCATTACACGGTAGAAATATCGATGCTTACAATTATATGCTTACTGGTGTAAGATAAAAACTGTAATACATTTCGACACTCTTTTGGACAATATTGACTCCTTGCAGTAGAAGGGAGCTACCGTAATATGCTATGTACAGTCCCAGCACCATCATAGTGCTGCTCTGGAAATTTGCGAGGCCAATACCAACATAAGAATAGTCTCTATATATTCACTTTCCAACGACATGTAATGCTTCTCCAAACGTCCACATCAAATATACTTACTAAATTAAATAACGAGTCAACCAGGTGTAGAATACTAAGCTGAAATTAGTAATCCCTTATTTTAGAGAACCAGTATTTTGTCCTAAAATACAAACTAGTGACTATTGGATCGAAATAAGCCCCAAGAGAGCAGAATAATAAATGATTCATATAGCCCGACTCAAAATAGTTTGGTGTGAGGCATAGTTTTTCTTGTTGAAAAAGGGGTGAATCAGCACTGTTATAATTCCAATTCTATGATACTACTCAAACACAACCAATAGAGAAGTAGAAGCAATGCTCAACAAAGCAAACTGACAAAGACCAAAAGAGTACCTGAACCAGCAGCAGTAATAGCTTGCCTATACTTTTTATCTTGAACATCACCAGCAGCAAAAACACCCTTAACACTAGTCTTTGTCGTTCCAGGCTCAGTCACAACATACCCATCAGAATCCAATTCCAACTGTCCATCCAAAAATCTAGTAGCAGGTTCATGTCCAATAGCAAAAAACAAACCCGAAACTTTCAAGTCCGAAACCTCTCCGTTAACCACATTTTTCACCTTCAATCCTCCCAAAACCTTTTCTCCATAAGCCTCCACCACCGCGGAGTTCCAAATCACTTCAATCTTAGGATTAAACAATGCTCTATTTCGCATTATTTTGGAAGCCCTAAATTCATCCCTCCTATGAATTATATACACTTTTGAACCGTATTTCGTTAAAAATGTAGCTTCTTCCATTGCGGAATCTCCGCCGCCGATTACAGCTAACGGCTTATTACGGAAGATCGGAGCTGCGCCGTCACACACGGCGCAAGCCGAGATCCCGCGGTTCCAGAAGCCGTTTACGCCTTCACCAGACCCGGGGAATACGAGCCGCTTAGCAACGGCACCGGTAGCTATAATAACGGCGTCTGCTAGTACGGTCCTTTCATCGGAGATGATTTTGAAAGGACTTGAAGAGAAATCGACTTTAGTTACTGTTTCGGTGAAGATTTGTGTACCGAATCGAACGGATTGGGCGCGGCACCGGTCCATGAGTTCACCGCCGGCGAGTCCTTCCGGGAAACCGGGGAAGTTCTCGACCTCGGAGGTGGTGGTGAGCTGACCACCTGGTGCGATGTCATTGGCCATCCATCCTTCGAAAAGTATCGGTTTCAGCTCGGCGCGTGCGGCATAAATAGCGGCAGTGTGAGCCGCCGGACCACTGCCGATGATGCAGACGTTGGTTTTTTGGGTTTGAATGTCCGCCATGGAGGGTATATTAGCAGCGGCGGACGGTGGGAAGTGGCGGCGCCGGAGAGTTTATAAAGCTGTGGGCTTTGTCGAGTGGATATTTAGGACAATGGAACAATAGTTGCGAGTGTTGACTTTGCTCTGAATGGTGAATGGGCCGAATTTGGCGGGTTCAGCTTTTCACATTTTTCATTCCTTATTTCTTGAGCGGGCTTGGCGCCAAATTCAAACAGCTGTTAAAAGGAAAACAAGACGGGAGCTCAAATTTTAAGATTTGAGTTGAGAAAATGGACAAAGAATATCAAAAGGATTTAAGTTATGTAAAATAATTTTATTTTGTGATAATAGGTTATTTATCACTTTTATTATAGAGGTCGCCAATTAATAATTATTGCAAACTATCGTATAATTGACTAATTGTATAAATAGTTTTTACATTATCAGCGTATTCTAGCATGACATCATTTTGAGAAACTTTTACAAAATTGTTTTGGAAAATCCAAAACCACGAGGTGTTTTAATAAATTACAAGTAAGCTGAAAATCTATTTATTTTAGTTTTCAAAACGTAAAAACCAACAAAAATTAGATTTTCATTCCAAAAAATAAATCCAAACCTCCCATAAAAGTATTGACTTTATATTCTAACATTAATGAAAATGAGGGATATGCAACTTATGTGAAGGACAATCTCAGCTAATTTGTGTAGCTAGTGGCGCCTAGTCAAAGTGGTAAATTTGAGAAGTTAAAATTTAGAGGTATTAGTGTTTTACCCAAAAATAATTGCGGATAAAACAATTTAATTAATATTTAATGAGATCATTGGCAATTAGTTCAAATTAGAGCTTAATTGAATGAATCTCATTATTAGACTAAATGAGCAATAACCAACGAAAAAAGGCAAATAAGCAAAAGAAGGATGATCTAATTGAGCTTTGTTACGAGAGACAATGCTGCAAAGTAAAGATTAATTGTTGTAAGGTCCGTAAAATTTTACCTAGAATCGGGGGTTTCGTGGTGTCGAGGTAGGCTAATGTGTTGAGAGTTGTAGATAATTTTACGGACTTTGTGGGTTGTGCGATGCGTTGGGGACAGGGTATTTCTGCGGCGATCGCAGAACCACTTTGCGGACCGCAGACCCGCCGCAAAGTGCAACAGAAATAAAGCCAATTTCGGAGGTTATTTTGCGATACATTATGCGATCGCATAATTATTTCGCGGACCGCACTTCCATCGCAGAATTCAATATGAAATTTTCGGAGGTTGATTCCGCGGTCCATTTCGCGGCCACATAATTGGTCTGCGGACCACATACCTGTTCTGCGGTACACTCTGCGACCGCAGAGTTGAGTTCAGAGGGTATATTTTGTGATTTTTTTTTAACCCGGCCCTATTTTAATAAATAGACTTAAAGGACCGTTTTTGAAGGAAAGTTATGATATTTTAAGAGAAAGGGGAGGAACTAGAGAGAGAAGGAGGAGCTCCAACACTTCCACTCCAATTCCTTGCTCAAACCTTGGAGAATTCACAAGGAAAGCTTGCAAAATTGTCTACTAAAGAGGTAAGGTTCTAGCCCTGGCCTTCAATTTCAAAATTTGGCTGGAAATAGGTACTGGGAAAGGTGGTTCTTGAGAATATGAGTTGGTTAATTATGCATGTATGTGCCAATGAAGGTGGTAGGGAGGTTGTAGAACATATATGGGTGACCCATTGTAGTGGGGATTGATTGTGGGGTGAAGGAATATAGTCGAATTTGCACACCTAGTGCTTTATGAAATGCTTAAATGAATCGAACCCATGAATCTCTCCCTAATTATGGTTCCATTTTGTCATGTATATAATAGATTGAAGTCGCTAGGATTTTTGGAACATTGTACTAGTTTAAGAAAGGTTCAAACGAGGTATGTTGGCTAAACTCTTTTTGTAGAGTCGAATTCCATGATGTTCTCGTAAGTTCAAGTGTGATTGGCCCAAGTTCTTGTTTCTCATTTTTCGAGTAATTCCTTATTAATTCGACTATTCCAACTAAGCTTTGTGTCGAAAGATATATATATACTCAAAATGTGTTATTGCCCTTATCATAGTATGTTCTCCCTTCGGGACTGTATTCAAGTATAACTAATATACCAAAATGTTATGATTTATAATCATGTTTCAATTACAAGTTATTATGCCTAATTTTTTAAGAAGAACTAAACATGCTTAAAACTCATATTGCTCATATACATATTCAAAGTCTTGATTATAAATGCTCTTATTGTTGACAATCTATGATGATGCTTGAAAGTGAAAGAAGTGAGTATGAGATTTAAAATGCGGACATCGTGCCCAGAATAAAAATTACACTTGTGGAAATGGTGCCAATGAAATGAAGAGAATGTGTGAAAGGTTATGAAATGAGCTATAACTCCTTTATATAATAAATGTTATGGGAGTATCGTTAGTCACCGAGGAAGGGTAAGTTGAAATAACCTAACCCCGAAATTACATGTGCCGGTATCGGAGTGATTGATGGATAAATCCATGTACTGTTGTGTTGAGATTATTCCTTTTAAATAGGATAAGATTGGTGTGTTGAGATTATTCCCCTTAATTGGGATGGGATAATTGCTAGCGGAATGTGATGTCAACCCACACGACATTGTGGTGAGACGGATTAGCCGATCGGGCCGAGATCAGACATCATGACGCGTACATTGTGGTGTTGTGATAGGATGTCTTGGGTGAGACGGCTTAGTCGATCGGGCCGAGATCAGACTTCGTGCTGAAAGCAAGGTGGTGTATCGGTACTAAAAATCTCCCAACTTAAAAATATTGATATTCACGTGAAAACTTATATTTCTCTTAACTTGATGCTCTAATGTTGTATGAAGCTCTCGTTGATTCTATGTTTCTTCTCCTTGTACTGTTACTTGATTTATTGAGAAGGTGTTTGGTCTTGCATACTAATACTATTCCATATGTACTAACGTCCCTCTTGTTGGAGGCGCTGCATCTTTAATGGGTGTAGGTGGTTCCACAGCAGGCGGCATTGATCAGTGATAGCGGTATACCCTCTTCTCAGCTGACTTGGTGAGCTCTACTTCATATCGAGGTCTTATATCTTTTGTTCCTTATGCATAATGTTTGAGGTATAGCCGGGGCCTTATTACCGAAACCATCACATTACTCTTTTATATCCATTAGAGGCTCCAGAGACATAGTGTGGGTTGTATATTATTTTTGGTAAGTCAAACTAGAAATGTTGTATATGTGGCACATGTTTCCACTTCTAAACAAAAAATGTGTAATGTATTTTGGGAATTGCAAATGAAGTAACTAGTGGTAATGAAATTGGTGTTGTTCATGAAATTCTCTCACTGTTTAACGAATGGTATACATCTTTGATTCATTCATGGGTAAGGTCGGGTAGAAGGCATCATGTAGGCTTGCTCGACTGAAATATCTCGGTTGAGTGTCGGTCGCACTCCTCAAGGTCAGGGCGTATCTGAATGAATTACAAGTGAGGGAAGTAAGGGTATTTATAGACTAAGTCCAACGTTCATATGCCTAATTTCACCTTTCACAGTCGCTTTGGGTGGTTAGCAACCACCAAAATACTTGTTGGTTGTAAGATAAGTATCACACGTAGTGGATATGACTGGATACCGAATATTTCAGAGGCGATTGAAGACCAAGTAAGACCCCGAACTATTGCTTCATTAATGGATCCTCGGTGCCGTCTTTAGAGTGCTTCACCGGGATATTGCTTTCGTCTCCCGGGAAAGAAGTTACAGGGACAAAGATACTTCTTGTGGGGATAGAGTTCCATTGTTCGTTTATTCCCACATAAAAACCATCCTAAGCAATATTGTGTCGCCATGTAGACTAACCACGTGTCAATGTCAGATTTTGCCAATACGTTTAGATTTTGTTTTTCCTAAAAGTATGAGAATATATTTGTCACGACCACCAATTTCCCTCCGTAGGATGTCGTGATGACACCTAGTCTCTAATACTAGGTAAGCCTAACATTTACTGAATTAATGACAAAATTTAACTAACAACTATTAAACATAAAACTAAATTTCTATAATAAGCCAACAATTCCAACATAATGTATAACATTCCAAAACCGATAGTACAAGTCATAAGCTCTACTGAGTTCACTAGAAAATTTCTAAGTACAATTGTTCCGGAATAGAAATAAACTGTACAAAATAAACTTCAGAACGTGACTCTGAGGCCTGAGAACGCGACGACAGGTATACCTCGAAGTCTCCACAGCAATATATTATCAGCTATCTAGTGATCAACAAACTCCGAAGTACCTGGATCTGCACAAAAATATGCAAAAAGCGTAGCATGAGTATACCACAATGCTACCCACTAAGTATCAAGACTAACCTCGGTAGAGTAGTGACGAGCAACAATCAAGACACCTACTAGATATAATAACATGTACAAGTATGAATGTGAAACTAACAGGGAACAATATCAATATAAAGCTAAGCACGGTAGAAATGACAACTAATACTGGCAATAGAAAACTAGAAGCAACAATTAACAACAAGGAGCAAACAGATAATAACGTCGTAGAGTAAGCTGAATATAGTTAAAGTCCGGTGGAACCAAATAAGGAGAAACAAGTAACAACCCAATAACAACCGTTTTCACACAAGATTTATAGAAGAATTTTCCCCAGGTGCTACACCTCATAACCATAATTCGCGGGTCCCAAGTCATGAACCCTAATCACTTGGCATCTTGTGCCCACATTAAAATTAACAATCGCACGGTGTCACAACCCAAAATCCAACCAGTCGTGATGGCACCTAACCTGACCTACTAGGTCAGCCAATTACCAACTATCCAATTCCAATGAAATTAATAAGGTAATTAATTAAAAGAAAATATATGAAACTAATACATTTACCCAAGAATTAGTAGTACAAAGCATGAGCTTCTAAGAATAGAGTTTACAAAGCTGGTATGAAGTAAATACATCATCCTTTTGAAAAGTACATAAACAGAATTTTATAAATCTAAGGCTACCAAGAACAAGATGCAATTACAACCGGAACGCAGGTACGTCTTCAATTCCAGCTCCTGTTGAGTACAACAACATCAGCATCCAAAATTTGCACACAAGGTGCAAAAGTGTAGTATGAGTACAACCGACCCCATGTACTCAATAAGTAACAAACCTAACCTTAGATTGAAAGTAGCGACGAGCTTGTACCAAGGTCAGGGTCCAACTCCAATAACCAACAGCAATTCATAACAATATAAAGCAGTAATACAAGAAGTAACTCAGAGATAAAATGTTCAACAAAATCATAATTTCTGAAAATAATTCTGCCTTTCAAGTATATTAGTGAAAACCCAAATCGTTTGCCGAAATTGCCAAAAATATGAGTAAGTTTGAAAATAATAATTTCTCCAAAATCCTTTTAATAATAAATAATATGTTTCTTTTTCTTTCCAGATAGCTAGTGAAAATGCATCACTATGCCCATATGCTAATATGTAAGAAGTCATGAATGACGTGATACCGTACAGCATGAGGAAAACACATCTTTATGCATGTATGTCATGTGTGCATGTCAATGCAATGTATCTCAGAGATGAACTCATGTACTCACACTCTTAGAGTACTCAATCTCACTTTCTCACACATTTCACTCATTATGCTCAATCACTCGCTATTGTATATGGCCAATCCAGCCTAGGGAAGATTTATCCCGGAATATACACATCAACTGATTATCAGTCACTCAGTACCTAGTAGGGCTAATCCAACCCGTGGAGAATATCCATCTCCAGGTATATAATGCTTCGGACAAGATCCATGTCCAGAGAAGATCCATCCCTCAATAATATCAACCGCGCTCACCGGGTGTGTGTGCAGAGTACAGAGGGGCTCCTTCAGCCCAAGCGCTATCATAAATCAGTATAACTAATGCGGCGTGCAGCCCGGTCCCATAAATGCCACTCATAATTAGGCACTCGGCCTCACTCAGTCATCAATCTCTCCAGTCTTTCTCCCACGGGCTCACAATGTCATGATACTAGCCCGGAAACAATAATATGATGCATCAATAAATAAAACTAGAGACTGAGATATGATATGCATATGAATGCGTATGACTGAGTATGTAATGCAATAAAAGTAGATAACTCAACAGCAGAAATGACCTCGGTGGGTCCCAACAGAATAAGCATATAGCGTAAACATGACTTCTAATATGAATCACAGCTTGATAACTCTAGTACGTAGAGATTTCATGATTATAGATAAGTTCAGGTAACTACACAGTACCACAGAAATAACGGAGTCACAGCTCACACGGTGCACGTCCACACGCCCATCACCTAGCATGTGCATCACTTCAACATCAAACACATACCACGTATATTCAGGATTCATACCCTCAGCTCCAAGATTAGAAGAGTTACTTACCTCGAACAAGATGAATCCAATGTCGAGCAAGCTAAACAATGCTCCAGAAATTCCATTCTGCACGTAACATCTTCTGAACAGCTCGAATCTAGCCACAATTAATTTGATTCAGTCCACACAAATATAAGAATTAATTCCATATCAAAATACTAATATTTTCCCACGAAATATGAAATTACACTCCTAAAATTGCATATGGGACCCACGTCTCGAAATCCGACAAAACTCATAAAATCCGACAACCCGTTTAATTATGAGTCCAACCATACTAGTTTCACTCAAATCCGACTTCGAATCGACATTCAAATCCCAAAAATTCATTTTATAAAATTTCTAAAATTTTCCCTAAATTTCCATCTCAAACTACTAATTGAATGATGAAAAAACAATGATATATTCATGTATGTTAACCAAATCCAAGTTAGAATCACTTACCCCGATGAATTTCTTGAAAATCCCACGAAAAATCGGCACAAACCGAGCTCCCAAAGTCCAAATGTGATTGATCGAGGTGTAGTGGATGTACATGATAGAACAAATGTTACGATTGAGGAAGAAATACCAGCAGGGTCTAAACCTAAAACTGGGAAGAATTTTCCTCAGGTCTTGGAGGGGGAAAAATGGGCTGCTAAGGGGCCTAGTTTTGATCGAGTTCAAGCTAGGATTCCTTCTGTTGCTGGGCACATTTATGCTAAGGATCAGCAAGTATTATGTGAGGAGGAGAACGAAAATGGGACACCAGAATCTGCTAAGCAGGAGCACAAGACTTCAGAGAAATCTGGGTAATCTTCTAGTCCTACTGCTGCTGCTGTAACAACTTGTGTTGATCGCTCTATCACATCAAACAGGCAGGCTGTGATTCAACAAGTCGCTGGGACATCGGGTTTTCAAATTGGTAATGAACGAGGAATATTTCATGAGCAACCAACTGCTAAAAACGCATGTTCTAAATCTACAACACAGAAACAAAGTTCTCTGCTTTCTGAGGGGGAAAGAAATGGACCTAGAGTTGCTCATTTTACAACAGATACATCAGGTGCTCGTATAGATGCTATGGAATTGGAGTATGCAGCTTCTCGAGGCATGTCCATTGCAACTAACACTGATGCAGCTGATATAGTAGCATCAAAATCCCAACCTGTGCAATGAGTTTCCAGTAGTACTCAGGTTGTTGGTGCATTGAATACAACTGGGAAATCTGATGAGCAGAGAATTATCACTACTGCTGCTCTGGATATGGACACTGCAAGGGTTAATGCAATGGGAAAACGTGGGCATATTTAGCAGAAGAAGGATGATAGTGCATCAGCTACAGCTGATCAAGCAATAAAAAAATAATGTAGCAGTAGTAGGTGTACAATTTGATACATCTGCCAATGTTGAGTCAGCTGTGCAAGCAGCTCGTTTAGATGATGTTGTTGTTATTGCATCATGTGTTGAAGGTGTTGGGCAAACTCCTAACAACCAAGGAAAAGCCAAGGATCAACAAGTTACTAAAATAACTTCTAAACCTATTGCTGCTAACAGGAAAAGACAGGAACTTGGCAAGAGGGATGGTGTTACTGGAAATCTTGGCAAGGGGGATGGTGTTACTGGAAATCTTGGCAAGGGAGATGCTAGTGCAATTGGTGGAACATCTGCTAACAAGAAGGCTGCTGATACGTTAGAAGCAGGTTTTCAACATGGGCAACAATCACATGCTAAGGGTTGGTCAGTAGTGCATCGATCACCTAGCAAGAAGATGTCTTCAGATCATATAAATCTTGAGTCAGCACCAGAAACTTTTAGGTGTTCTAACTCGTTTGATGCCTTGGTCTGTGCACATGAACATGGTGAGAAAGATTTGCAGCATAAGGAGATAAGTGCAAATTCAAAAAATATGCAAGAGAGGTCTCCAAGTTGTACAAAAAACCAGCATAATTCTGGTGTTCCAGTAAATGCATCAAAAGACATTGTTCCAGCTATGGAGGAGCTAACGGACAATCAAGCACATAACTCCAATACTCCGACCTTGCAATTTTCCAGTCCTCACGTGGAACAAATCATCAAATATGCCCAGAACTCAATGATGTTGCATACTAATATGGTTAAACAACCATTGGTAACGTTGAACACCTCTGTGTTTGAAGTGCCATCACGGTCTTTGGAACCTTTTGGTGAATATGGAGGTGAGCCAGGGAAATTGACACTGTCCACTGGAAATAACAACGAAGTTATATAAGAAAATGTGAGGGCGATGATTATTAAATCCAAACTTTGGGTTGAACAATGTGAGGAGGATGAAGAAGAGGACTGGGCTCATGAAATTGCTAGGGATTCGACTAATGAAGCTGATCAAAATAGTGAAGATGAAGGGGTGCTATCAGTTGGCTCGCCATCATTACCAAACATTGGCAGATCTTCAATGTTAATTTCAAGCAGCAAACTTAATGGTAAGGCCCCAGTTTTTGTCCCTAAAACTGGACAGAAACATGTTGGAACAAGCACATCTGGTGCTATTTTGATGAAAAATGCAGTAACAAAGAGGACTGGGCAACAGCAGATTATCGCGAGCACTCCAGCTGCTGCTTGTGTGGATGATCAATATGTAGCAACATTGTCAATTGTTGGACAGCAGCAGCAAAGTGCAAGCACCCCAGATGCAGTAATAAAAGCTCCAAATGATGGACAACAGCGACGGAATTTAAATGTACTAGTTATTACGTTGGATGATAGAAATCTACTGATAGCGACCGATATCTTCCATGCACTTGTTTCTCATGTTTTAGACAAATTTACAGCGTTTAATAATCCAAGGAATGATCAAGGTGCACTAGTCAACGACTACAATCATATTGACGATTTTGGGTTGCATATGGGCCAAAACTTTTATGAAGAAGGAGAAGAGGATGAACTACTGGATGCCACCTTCAACATAATAGCTAGGGAGGGAGATTGTTCACCTAGACATGTGCGAAGTGGATCAAACAAAAACAAAAAAAGGCACATGGAAGACAACATAGTTGGGACGGCAAGGTAAAACAAGAGGTTGTCATTAGGAAACCTCCAATGAGAAGTGCAAAACAAAAGGCGGTTATCCCAACCACCTCCACAAGGTCCAATAGATCAAAAACAAAATGATAAAGTTTGAAGAATATTTGAAGATAGTGGAATAAGAAATCAATGAAATACAAATTGAAGAGTGCACAAGGTTGAAGAAAGAGGCGCAAGACACAAATTTTTACCTTGTTTTATTTTATCATTTTTTAAGTATCATCATTTGTAATATCATCACAGAGTATGTTATAAACTCTGTGATGATCATAGAGTACTTAGTTATTTTCAGCTCATATTTTCTACATGCTTGCTAGTAGATGAGGTTTATTATGCATCAATAGGATTTGTAAGGTAAGTTCTAGTACAATATGTGTGTGCTATATTCCTATGCCTTTGGGAAGATCCAAGCGGCTATGAGATTATATGCCCTCGTGAGACATCTGCCGGTACCTACACCATGATCCTCTACATGAGGCTGCCATCTTAAGGCAATGGAGACGCAGAGGAGTGAGTATATAGCAAGGCATAGAGGCAACACTATTGTAGCCACCCTTACTTATACTTTTTCATTGTGGTTACTTGTTTTCTCTTTTATTATTAATAAAATAACTAATAGGCATGCCTAGTAGTATAATTTGCCCAAAAACAAAATGTCCAAATATGAAATAATACCCAAACCCTTGATTTTATAATACACAATCTAACCCCTCATTGTGCTGACCGCACAATTCTTGTACGGTCCACAAATTCCAGGTTCTGCGGGCGCACTCCAAATTGTGCGGTCGCACTTTAGCAGCCTCTATACTACTAAGCTTCAATAAATTGACCATAACTTTCTATAAAAATGTCCAAATGATGATTAATCTACCTTTCTGGAAACTAGATTCAAAGGAATAAAATTTTTATTTTTGAATCATCTCAAAATTCCTTGTAGATTAAAAGATATAAGCTTTCGAAGTCGGACCAGCGAACCTGCAGAACACCCTGAAGTGCGGCCGCGGACAAAAGTGTGCGGTCCGCATTTTTCCTCTGGGGTCCGCACATTTTCATCTACTGCATCACTTTTTCATCTGCTACAACACTCAAAAATGTGCCTCAGCACATGAAATTGTGTAGTCCGCACTTCTAACGTTCCAGAACAATATCAGAGTGTCGAAATGTCCGAACTCGCTTAAAACTCACCCTGAAACTCAACCGAGGCCCCCGAGACCTCAACCAAAGATACCATCAAGTCCTAAAATATCATACGAACTTGGGTGAACCCTCAAATCACCTCAAACAACATCAAAAACACGAATTCCCCATGGATTCAAGCCTAATGAACTTTGAAATTTACAACTTCTACAAACGACGTCAAAACCTATCAAATCACGTCCGATTCACCTCAAATTTTGTACATAAGTCATAAATGACACCACGAACCTATTCCAACTTCCGAAAATACAATCTGACCCTGATATCAAAAAGTCAACTCCCCGATCAAACTTTCAAACTTAAATTTCTATTCTAGACATTTTAAGCCTAATTTAACTACGGACTTCCAAATAATTTTTCGGACACACTCCTAAGTCCACAATCACCATACGGAGCTATTGGAATCACCAAAACTCTATTTCGGGTCATTTACACATAAGCCTATATCCGATCACTATTTTAACTTAAACTTTAAACCTTGGAACTAATTATTCCAATTCATTCCAAAACCTCACCGGACCCGAACCAAATACCCCGGCAAGTCATATAACAATTGTAAAGTACAAATTGAGCAGTAAATAAGAGAACGTAGCTGTAATATTCAAAACGATCAGTCGGGTCATTACATTCTCCCCCACTGAAACATACGTTCGTCCTCGAACATGCCAAGAGTTCTTTCCAAGCCATCAAATTACTATTCCATCTTACCACGCACATACCCGGGGGTGATCCCACGTCACCCTATTCTATATAGGCCTGACAACACAATACAACTGAAAACCATTAATTTAGCCTTAGCCCAAAAACCTTAAAATTCAAATCCCAACATTCAGTATTCCTTCCAAGACCTGAATCTCACAGTTACACACTGTATAAGTTTGAACAAGCTGCATCAAGCCATAACCATAACCACAGATATAATCACCTAGCATATTACACAACTCGCATGCTTGTAGCACCATTCCTGATCACAATAACTATTCCAAAACCAACACGGTACTGGTATTAAACCCCATATCAAATCATCAAGTCATGGAGCTCTCTCGCCCCAACCAGAACCATAATCACGTTCTAAGCCGACTTTCAATATTATCCTCCCGAATATACCGTAATCAAACCTGATAGTATACATTCTAGGTCCAATGACCTTATATTATTAAACACAACTATCCCACAGACACGCCACATCGGCATAACTCAAGCCACAACTTCGCCCAATTATGGGAGATGTCTCAAGAAATAGAACCGTATTGCAAGTTCAACAAGCACCGCCACAACCACAATGTTACAACTAATTCCTCAAATTTCGTGAAGAGGATAACTGTAGGCACATGTGCATAATTGTAGAGGAAGGAAATTAATGAATCAGATAAATTATCATAGAAATAAAATTCCCACACATGGAACGGACAACTCACATGCCAATAATATGAATCGCCTGGCATGGTCACAAGCCTCCAGTCCCAGTATATCATACAGGAGAAATTAAACAAGTACACATGTATATGATAATGAAATAAGATTCTCATGCTCCTGGTCTGGTATCAATAATATGCCATAGTGTAGGCATGTGCAAAGTCTGCTATCACAACTCAAATCGGCAAGTTAACGCAGAAATAGTAACTACCCCGTTTATTCATGGAATTAGCCTCTTTGCAACCTCAAGTGTAGCCCAGATAGTTCTCAACAAAGGTAAGAACACGAGAAACAGTATAACGTTACGCTTAGCAGTCAACTCTTGGCATATCATAGCCTAAGTATTCTTTCGAGTATAAATACTTGCCCCGATGGCCGTTGATCACGCCCAACTATGCGTTATAAAAAGGACTAAGTGGTCGTTGTAAATATATTCCGGTTAACAAGTCCGGAGTCGAATCCCACAAGAAATTAACCTATTAAGCACAACTACTAGACTCGCACAAATTCACGCAATCAATCTTCAGAAATATTTAAATAACAAATTGAATGTTTACTACTAATGATCTAGTTATGAAAATGCAGTAATTAATAACTAACTACGAACAGGTTGTAGACAAGATTTGGAATGATCTAAGGTTCTGATTTCCCCTATTGTCGGAATCATTTCCGCTACGTTTTCTATAAATTTGCCTAAGTTTTCTCTACCGATCATGAGCGCTCTGAGTGTCGTAATTCTCTCCCGAGTAACTACCATAATTACTAGACATATTCTTCCAATTACGCTAGCTGGCGTTAAGTATGGCTCACTCGGATCGCACCAAGGTTTCGTTATTCCTAATCCCACCTTTAAACCCTCCGTATTGATCCCTCATATACGTTAGGAGTGATATTGTTCAACAACTACCTAAATATGCACTCTCTTCCGAGTAATACACACTAAATAGGAACAGTCAATCGAGAGCACTTCAACCAACCACAATATAAATGTAGTTGAACAAATAGAGAAAAAACTACGACAAATCTATATTAACGTAACAGGAAAATCATCCTCCAATAGGTTCCATCAAAACCCTAGATTATAAGTTTAGCTACTCATATTCATAGTAACAATATCCCAAGTATTTTGCATAAATAAATTACAACGTAAAGATGAAGGAATGTAGAAATCGATGATTCTTTCCCCCAACGGGTGTTCCACGAGCTATTCTTGCCTACGATTGCAAAAACTCTTTCAAAAGTGGTGTTTATTGTCTATTTATATGTATAGAAAAATACCTAAATGACATAGCCCAAGTCCTAGTCAAACAAGGAGACGAAATAAGCCTTCAAAATCTGGATCAGGCTCGTCTCAGACCGTGCCTTGCGAGGTAAAACGCGAGATAAATCTCGCCCCAGACCGTGTGGCACCAGGCATTCAGCGCGCTCATCCTCGCCTTACCCCTTGTGTCACTTGCTCCCACGTGAGCTCAGAGGCTCGCCTCGCCAGCTCTAACGCAAGCTCAATAGCTCGCTTCGCTAGTTTCTTCATTTTTCCGCTGCTCACTTCTTTCTTTCTTCTTTCCAACTGTTTTCGAGCACGCTTTATACCTTAAATCTTCCTTTTGCTCTAATTTCATCTCCAATGTACCTACACATAAAATAGACTCCATTACGCGCAAATAAAGTATAGTTTAGCATTAAAGCACCTAAAATGTAAGGTAAATAATGTACTAAAATATGGAATTATAGCCAAACATCAATACCCCACACTTAAACGTTGCTCGTCCTCAAGCAATCAAACTACACTTTATAGACACGGCTTTTTAAGCACTTCTCTTTACTAGTCACACCAAGAATCATTAAAATATACTAAGCACACAACTGTAACATCTTCACCTCACGATTTGACTCACAAATACCATGCATTATTCACAATTCACTTACTTACTCTAACATGGAGGTCAATGACATTACCTCTCTATCATGAATCATGTGCCCTCACACAACAAAAGAGATTAGTTCTACACACAATAAATTTTTCAGACCGTAGGAACTCAAGATAGGAAAAATTCACTCGCTCTCAGAAATAACATTCATATGCCACAAATGATGTACCATAGGCTTGCCCGTAGTGTAATACTCTACTAATCGAGTTCATTCAGTCCAAGATCAAGTAGGACTTTAATTAGTTGTAATGTAGGTTGCGGGTCGGGTAGGATACATTTAGATATGAGTGACTGATGAGTGGTGATTTTACCACTCATTCTAGCCTCTTTTCTTTAGATTTTGCATCCTTTAATTATAATATGAGGTCGTTTATGGTATGTGTTGTTAGATTTTTAGGTAAATAATGCCATGAAGTGATTTGGATTCAATTGAAGCGGAATTGAGCAAAAAAAGAGTAAAGAAAAATGCAAAACTCTTCAGTGATTCCGCATCTGCTGAACGCTGGTCACTTTTGCGACCTCGCATCTGCGAGGAGGAAGACCGCATCTGCGTAATTGAGCTACTATGCACTGGGACCGCATCTGCGGTAAGAATCCGTTCCTGCGGAATCGCTGGTGCGATTAGTTAGTCCGCATCTGCAGAGATGGAATCCCACACAGGCTCGCATCTACGATTCACTATCCGCATCTGCGAAGATGCATTTGCGTGATCATGTCCGCATCTGCGGAATATGCAATCTCCTGAGTTTACGCATCTGTGATAGAATATCCGCATCTGCGGAGCCGCACCTGCGAGGATGCTTCCGCAGGTGCGGTCAACGGCTTCAGACCTGAGCACACTTTCAAACCTGGGCAGACTTGGAAATTCACATCTCCTCAATTTCAAACACACAAATACACGACCTAGCAGATCTTTGGGATATTTTGGCTTATTTTTCAGTCTCTTAGACTAGAGAAGACAAGTTTTGGAGCTAGGGTTCTTGCACACACACTTGGGGCTTGAAGATTTGAAGCTTTTGGTTGAGAATTTCTTACTCATTTATGCTCATTTCTTCATTTCCTTACTTTGTATTTAATATCTAAGTGTGTAGTACTTTTTCCAACACTTGAATCTTGTTTATGAAAATATTCATATTTAAAGTGTGGATTAAATATCTTGTTGTACTTATGTATTGAATGATTTTTATTTATTATGAAGTGAGTTATTGTTTCTTTAATTATTCTTGTTCTTTAATGTTTCCAAAGGGATTAGATAACCCTAGGACTCGCCCATTAACTTCAAATTAATTTTGGGAAAGATTATTTGGGGTTGGGAAAAATTAATTAATAAGAACTTGAGGCTTTAACCCTCACTTTATAGATTATATCAAGGGATAGGATTGAACTACTTGTAGCCATATCCGGGTGTGCTTAATATCTTAATTGTTTTAGGAATAATTCAATTAGGAAGTCTTGTTAGTCTTCGGAAGGAGCTAAAATAGAATTATTACCCGAGGTTAATTAACATAAACTCGCTCATATTTGTAAAATCGGGAAATACATTGGATCGTTACTTGAGTGTAATTCCCGATGCATCTATACTTGTATCCATTGATCATTTTAGTTTCTTTCTAGGTTAGTTTACATTTTCGCATTTAGCTATAATATTTTCTCAACAACCATTCTAAGTGTTTGGCATTGCATAATAAGTGATAATTCTCTTACATTACTAATCGCCTATATATTGTTCTCTGTGGGATTCAACCCCGACTCATAGTTGGGTAAATTATAGTGCATGCGACCGTGTCCATTTACTTTTTAGTAGTGAATTTGTACGTCACCAAAATTGGCGCCGTTTTCGGGGAGCAATTTGGCATAATTTAGGTTGTTTGAGAAGTAAGAGTAAGTGATTTGGTCCAAACTTATAAATATTTGTGTAATTATTTTCTTATCTTTGTTTATCTTCTTGTTTGTTTCTTGTTTATTTTCTTAATTAAAAAAACAATGGTATCATATAACGAAAATTGGTCTGATGGTAGTTGTGCATACTTTGATGACCCTTGTCCGGACCACACTCGTGGAAAAATTGTTTAAATTCTCCCAGGGTTGGATTGGAGTGGAGTATTTGTGATAAGTGTGGCCGTCAAAATGGCCATTGGGATAATTGCGCTTATTTGTACTTATCTTCCCCATGCCCCCGCTATGATGATTCTACTTTTTGTGATGACAAGTATAGGGACATGGAAGTGGAAGAAATTGAGCATGGTCAAAATGGAGAGTTCAAGCTCATGTTAGAATGCCTACTTGAAGGAGGAAACAAAGAGCAAGGTGCCTTGGAGGAGCTTTTGGAAAATAGTCTCCAAAATGACTTGGCGCTTGAACGGATGCACTCACAAATAGGAGAAATGCTTGAAGCTTTAGAGGCCCAAAAAGCCTCGGAAGTTAATGAAAACCAAGAATCCTCCTTAGATGTGGAAGCCGAAAATCCTTCCTTGTCACTTGATCAAAACCAAGAAGAACTCTCAAATGCTCAAAATAAGAAAATGATGCTCATGATGGAGGCCATTCTTGAAAATGAGGAGAAGCACCACTTGGCACTCGAGGACTTGAAACAAGGCTTGACTCAAAATGATGATGATATCAGCACCTTGCAAAATCAAATGAAAATATTGGTTGAGGCTCACTATGCCCACCAACTTGAGAGTGTGGAAAGAGATCAAGAAGAGTCCGACATCGAGGAAGAAAGTGAGCTTTATTTTGAGGAACCAAGAATTGAACATCCGCCAACCGACTCCATGATTGTTAGTGATGCCAAGAAAAATATGGAATTAGAGTCAACCAGTGTAATTGAAAATATGGTTGAGATTGACTCTAGTCCGGGGGGAAAAAAGGATGTCAAATTTCGGGAAGAAATGCAATTTGGAGGTCTGATGTCACATTCCAAGCATTTTTCAACATTGGAATTGTGTGGTGATATAAGAATTGAACTACACGAGTCAATGAGGGATTGCGATGAGGAAAGGAAAAGGCCATACATCTTACAATTTGAGGGAACAAGAAGGCAAAATGACATTCCTCACATTAAAGCCAAGAAATACAAAATGAAGAAATTAATATGTGACTTGATCATCTACTTACCACCCCCCGTTGCTCGTGGTCAGAAGCTTGATTCCAAGCTAGGTGCCCAATTCATATCTTCCAAGTGGCGAGAAAAGTGGTAAAGTTGATCCGCGTTATGCCACGACGTTAAATGCAGCGCTTGGTGGAAGGCAACCCATCGTTTTCAAAATTTGTAGTCTTTTTTGAAATTTTATTTTTAGAATAGTTTATTATGTTATTTTTGACTAATCTACAAAATTTCAGATATTTTGGAGTTGAATTAAGGGGTTTGAAGTGTTGGAACAAGCCAAAACAGTGCCTGCCCAGATATACCCAGTTGAAGTTTGCTTAAACCGCACCTGCGGACAAGGCACGCAGGTGCGCTTCCGCAGAAGCGAAGAAATCAGGCGCAGATGCGCAAATATCGCAGGTAACTCTAATTTATCCCCAAAATCAAAAATACCTCTCGTTTATCATCTCTAACACAAAGCAATCCCTGCATCAAACTGCTCACGCTCGAATTCTCACACAAGACAACGCAGGTGCTTTGAATTTAAAATGGACCAGAACATGAATGATAATGCTCCGCTTAATCACAAAATTCAAGAAGTGGCTGAGGACTTGAACTATGATGCTAACAGATTCATGTCTTGCCAGTGATAAGCCCGGTATTATGATGATCTCCTCACGAAGAAGCTCAAACTTGAGAAGGGAATTGCCGATGACAAAGTGGCCGAGCTCCTTCCGGACTTCCATGGCCAGCTAATTTCAAGCGACTGGACCTGCTTCATCCCCACTAAAAGCCAATGAGGAATGGGTTAGGGAATTCTATGCCAATTTGAGGCGTACACATTTCCAAAACCATGAAATCACTATAAGGGGGAAGACAGTGAGATTCAGAGTTGAAGAGATAAATGATGTCTATGGGCTCCCAAATCATCCACTCGAGCAAGTGCAAGAAAGAGATACATACGACAATGGTGATTGGCTAGTCGTAAAGCTATGTCCTCCAGGTCATAGAGTGACTTGGGATACAAAGAAGAAAGGCATTAAATATGGTGATTTCACAGCCGAAGCAAAAGTGTAGTTGTATATCATTGCGAGCAGAGTGTCTCCTTGTGGGAACGTGTTTGATGTTCCATATACCAGGGCCTTGATAATTGCTTGCATCATTGATGGCATTCCTGTGAATGTCGGTCACTACATTGTTCGGGAGATGAAGGAGTATGTGCTTCAAGGTGGCACGTTATTGATATTTCCATCATTGATTACAAAGTTGTGCCGACGTGCACAGGTTGAGAAATGGAATGGAGATCATTTGATACCGGCAGACAAGCCATTACACCCATTGAGAGTGACAGGAGTAGGCAGTGTGCTAAAGAGCAAGAAGAGGAAAATGGATATTACTGTAGGTGAGGGGTCCTCATCACAAGCTACTCAGGCCAAGGGACCATTTGGGATGCTAAATTCCCAGCTTTCCTCTATTCGTGACCTAGTGTCACAACTCCCTAGTGGGCCTTCACACTCCCAGCCTATGCTCGAATATTGTACCAGGGAAGAACTGAAAACCTACATGGAGGTCCAGAAAAAGTCTCATGAGAAGTTGAGGGCTTCTGTTGGTAGGCTTGAGGCAACCTATGGCAACATGGCCAAGGCACAGGTAAATCTACAGGCCAACGTCAAAAAGGAGAAAGAGAGAAATAAGAAGAAAGGCAAGTTTATGATCAAAATATGGAGAGGCATCAAAGCCATCTTCAAATGGGGGCAGCCGGACAGGCAGATACCTGTTGCTGATGCTGAGGATAGTGAGGAGTACTCTTTCATGTCGAGTGATGCTGATGATGATGCTGACGATACTAATGATGATGAGGGAGATAGTTCTTAGCAGCAGTGATTAGGCTTTCTCCCGCAGTCTGCTAGTCTTATGCAGCCCTCAGGGAGACCCTCAAACCACTCTTATTTTATTTTAATATTGTGCAGTGAGGACACTGTAATGTTTTTAGTTGGGGGTGGCTTTAGGGAGTATACTTTATTCGCACATTGATGTTATATATTTGCCCTTGCCAGGTTTATGTTGTGGTATGGATATTGTGAGCCCTTGCCGGGCTTGTTGTTATTGATTATCATGTGCACTTGCCGAGCGTAGTTGTGATTGGTTGTACATTTGCAAGATTATTCACTTTTGTTATATTATTTTATTTTTCTTTCTTTACTTATTTTCTTTAGTAGTTTTTAGTTTATGTTATTTGTGTTCCTTTAGTGTTAGTTGCTTTTGTTATTTTATTTTCTTGGTAGTTTTTGTTATCTTTATTTTTATGTCTTTAGTGTTTATTTTATCCTCTTTAGTAGTTTAGTTAATATTACTTTTATTTCTTTAGTAGTATTTCCTTGGATTTTCTTTATGCTACGGTTCTTTCCCGAGGAATATTTTTGTGTTGAACCGGGTGACTTTTCCCTATGATGGATGGCGTGATGACTTTCTTTAGGGAATTAGTCTTGTTTTGTTATGTGGAGACTTTTGGATTATTTGGTACTAACAAAATTAGTCTCTTGTATGTGAAGTATAAATTAAGAATACCCCTCCGAATTTTGGTTTTAAATTGAAAAAATAAGTTGCATGGGGAAGAATAATTTGTGTGACAACCTTTTGGTCCTTGGTGACTCTTTGCCCACTAGTTGGCATGATATTTCTCTAAATTATTTTAGCAAGAAGTGATATTGATCCGTCTTGATCAGTTCATATGCCATGTGTGTTAGTTTTTGTTATAAGTAATTCTTGTGTTTACTTCTATCATCTAGAACTTGCCCGGTTGGTCTTTCAATGCTAATGTAAATTATGTTTGGTTGGAGGGATGACCTTAGGCATTCTTTGTGACCTTTGAAAAAGCCTCTTTAGTCTTTCAAGCCTACCATTGCATAAATATTATCACTAGTTTACCCTATTTAAGTCTTTAACCTTTTCTTTGGCCACCTCATTACAAACCTTTACCCTTTTGTAAAATAATTCCCTCTTTTGAACCCGTCCCTCCTTGAATATTGAGAATGAGGCTAAAAGCCTAAGTTGGGGGTGTTGGTGTCAAGTTGGAAATTGGTAAGGTTGTACATTGAGGGTAGAAACATATACCTCAAAGTTGTTCATATGAAGTTACTCAAGCTCCAAAAGAAAATAGTAAAAAAAAAAAAGAGCGAAAAATATGTATATATATAAATATGGAGTCTTGAGAAAATTAGAGAGGTATGTTAAGGTGGTTCTATGTTGGTGACTCAATGTCAATAAAGGCGATGTGGTTTAAAAAGAAGCAAAGTGCAAAAAGAAAGACAAATGTGAGTAGTGTTCAAGGAGGGTGTAGTCACTTGTATCCCAAATTCTTATCCGACCCTTCCCTAAACCTACATTACAAGCTTAAAAAGTCCTTATGGGATCTCCAACCAAATGTTATTGATTATGCGGCGAATTAAAATAAGGGCAAGTTTATGGCATGATATGTTGTAACACTCGAAATTCTTTGTTGAGAGTGAGTGTCTTTGTGCATTTGTCCCTTTTGTTGTTATTGTAAATATGGCAATTTTGGGATTTTCTTTCTTGTGAGGGCACATGAATTAGGATGGATTGGTGACATTGATGTATCCGGAAATGAGCAAATTGAGCATATGTAGTAGATTAGTGCTTTTGAGTCACTTCTTAAGGCTTTTTGTTATCACTTGATTATTTTGAAACTCCTATGCAATTCTTGGAAGTGTTTCTAAATGAGGGAGTTATTTCATTAAGATTCACATGCTTGAGCCTAATTATTAGTACCAACCAAATCCATAAGTATGCTGCTTAATTGGAGAATATGATTTGTAAATGATAGCAATACTACTTGTGCTTTAAATGGTAGAACCTCATTGAATTGTTGGTTTTGATTTGCTTGAGGACAAGCAAACGCTTTAAGTTGGGGGTGTTGATGAGTGGTGATTTTACCACTCACCACTCATTCTAGTCTCTTTTCTTTAGATTTTGCATTCTTTAATTATAATATGAGGTCGTTTATGGTGTGTATTGTTAGATTTTCAAGTAAATAATGACATGAAGTGATTTGAATTCAATTGAAGTGAAATTGAGCAAAAAAAGAGTTAAAAAGAAAATGCAAAACACTTCAGTGATTTCGCATCTGCGGAACACTAGTCGCTTTTGTGACCTCACATCTGCGAGGAGGAAGACCGCATCTGTGTAATTGAGCTACTACACACTGGGACCGCATCTGCGGTAAGAATCCGCGCATGCGGAATCGCTGGTGCGATTAGTTGGTCCGCATCTGCGGAGATGGAATCCCACACAGGCTCGCATCTGCGGAGATGTATTTGCATGATCATGTCCGCATCTGCGAAATAGGCAATCTCCTGAGTTTACGCATCTGTGATAGAATATCCGCATCTGCGGAGTCGCACCTGCGAGGATGCTTCCGCAGGTGCGATTAACGGCTTCAGACCTGGGCAGACTTGGAAATTCACAACTCCTCAATTCCAAACCCACAAATACACGACCTAGCAGATCTTTGGGATATCTTTGGCTTATTTTTCAGTCTCTTAGACTAGAGAAGACAAGTTTTGGAGCTAGGGTTCTTGCACACACACTTGAGGCTTGAAGATTTGAAGCTTTTGGTTGAGAATTTCTTACTCATTTATGCTCATTTCTTCATTTCCTTGCTTTGTATTGAATATCTAAGTGTGTAGTATTTTTTACAACACTTGAATCTTGTTTATGGAAATATTCATATTTAAAGTGTGGATAAATAACTTGTTGTACTTATGTATTGAACGATTTTTATTTATTATGAAGTGAGTTATTATTTCTTTAATTATTTTTGTTCTTTAATGTTTCCAAAGGGATTAGCTAACCCTAGGAATCGCCCATTAACTTTGAATTAATTTTGGGAAAGATTATTTGGGGTTGGGAAAGATTAATTAACAAGAACTTGAGGCTTTAACCCTCACTTTATAGATTCTACCTAGGGATAGGATTGGACTACTTATAGCCGTATCCGGGTGTGCTTAATCTCTTAATTATTTTAGGGATAATTCAATTAGGAAGTTTTGTTAGTCTTCGGAAGGAGCTAATATAGAATTATTACCCGAGGCTAATTAACATAAACTCGCTCATATTTGTAAAATCGTGAAATACATTGATCGTTACTTGAGTGTAATTCCCGATGCATCTATGCTTGTAGCCATTGATCATTTTATTTGCTTTCTAGGTTAGTTTACATTTTTGCATTTAGCTATAATATTTTCTCAACAACCATTCTAAGTGTTTGGCATTGCATAATAAGTGATAATTCTCTTACATTCCTAATCGCCTATATATTGTTCTCTGTGGGATTCGACCCCGACTCATAGTTGGGTAAATTATATTGCATGTGACCGTACCATTTACTTTTTAGTAGTGGATTTGGACGTCACCAGTGACTACACCTCCCTTAAGCACTTTAATACATATACTTTAACACTTTGGCCCATACTTATATCAAACCAAAACTCCACCTTCACATCAATGTATATTACCCCATACTTCTTTAAGCACTAGTACATCACTAGCCACCACCATTAGGAAATATTTTGTTTATACAATACAACTATATGTATATTTTTTCTTTTTCTTTCAATCCAAGTGGCTTTTATTGATATATTTTTTTTCTTTTCAAAACGGTGCACATTTCTCCTTATTTTATTTGTTCCACTCAAAAGCCAACCACCACCCCACACTTTAACTTTTACATAATTCATCACAATTTATGTGCTCATGAGAGGTGACAAGATTCAAATATATGGTCAATTCAAACAAAGGGTAAGACTTGTAATGTGGTTACCAAAGAAACATGATTACAGGCTCAAAGGGGTTAACTACATTATATGACATTTAGGCGGGTAAACTATATACATCTGGCTCAACAATGAAACGCCTATATCACTTCCCAGACAGAACAAGACTACTATTTAGCTTCACACACACACGGGGCAAGTTCTAGACATCAATTGTAATGCACAGAATACATGCAAATCTCACACAGACATGGCACATAACTCACTCGGGATTGGTTTTATCACGACACTTTAGTCAAAGCAGTTAAGCAAATTTAAGAATCCACGATTTAAGGTACTTATAATAGAGTTAAACACTAAGCCTAAGCGTCACAACCAGAGTACTCACTATTCTCAAGGCATAACAAAGTCAAGAGATATCGCTGCAATTCAATTCATAGCACAGTGGTTTCTACTCCTAAAAATTAAAACGAACTACACCCGGTTCAACTAAAACTCTTGGAAAAGAACCGCGACACAAATAAAAACCAAGGGGGAATTACTACACTACCTACAAGAAAATCTTTTTGTTTTTTTTCTTTAGACTTAATTCCCTCAAGAAAACTGTCTAGGAGATCCGTCGTCGGGAAGAGTCCAATTTTTCTACGTTTTTTTTAATTGTTTTTTTCTAAAAAGCTAAGACGACACTAACTAAAAAAATAACTAAAACAAGACTAATATTTACAAGTTACCACCCCACACTTATTTCATGCAATGTCCTCAGTGCATACACAAACTGACAAAACAAGAAAAAAATAAGTAGGGTGTATGAAAACTCCCTAATCAAGCTGCGTCATCGCCTTCCTCCTCTGAGGCTGCCCACTCCTCATCTTGTGCTTCCTCCTCCTCCTCCTCCTCATCATCATCATCTGACTGCTCCGGCTTGGCCTCAGACTGCTCAGGTGTGTTGACATCCTCATCCTCTGGGAGTCTGTATCCATCACCAAGCCCAACCAGCTGCTGAGCATGAGCATTGAGCGGGAACCGCTCCTCCAATATGGCCCTCTCCCTTGTATTGGCCGGTCGTCCCCTAATCCGAAGCTGCAAGTCCATCATCCCATATAAATGGGCCATAAAGCTGTCATCGTGAGCATTGAGCTCGACACCTTTCATTGATGGTATAACGGTTTCCTCCTTAACCCCGAACACTTGTAATGTCCATTAGTCATAGGGGTTGATCAATGATTTGATCAAAAGCTGCTTCCTCTTCAACCTCTTATTGTCTCAAATACTGTGTTAACATGTTTGCAAAGGACATCCGATCAATTCTCTTACTAGTTCTCATTAGGGATATCTAGTATCGGATCAAGTGGCCCACATTCACCCGTTGGCCAGTCATGAGGAAATATAGCACACACGTCCTCTCACGGCTAATAAGAGTGTCATGATTGCAAGGTAGGAGCCGTGTATTAATCAATTTCATCCATACTTGAGCCTCTGCCCTCATTTTCTTCTTAGGGAATTTTCTATGACGATTGGTTTTCTTGTCCCGAACCCAAGCCGCCACATAATTGACACCACAAAGAGTGTGTCTCAGTTCTCGATATGTAGGACATGCGATGAAATTGTCCAAGGGTTCCTGAGAAACGTCTGGAGAACCTAAGAAATTGCATTTTGCTGAGGCTAAAAAATCTATCAACCTTCCCTGAATGGGCACCAGCTGCTCAGGATCCTTTGGATCAAAACTAGCATAAATTTCTCGAACCAGATTGACATTTATATCCTCGGTATTTTTGAACACATAACTCAGCCCCAAATCATTAATACCTCTCTAGATTTCTTGGTACTTGGCTTGTAGGCGACGCTCATGAATAGCAGATTCCGGATGTATATGTCTCGGCCTCCAACATTTATACCAGTCCTTAACATGTGGAGGTATGCTCTTGAGTCCAAACTCCCTCTGTCCTTGAGATTATGGGCGAGTGGTTGCTATAGCTGCCACGACTTGTAGTCCTTCACCCTGATTGGAAGTAGCTTCCCCCCTCCTTTTCTCTTCTTTGGTGTAGGTGCGGAGAGAGCCCTAGCCTTAGATGGAGCAGTGGATATGTCCTTGCCTTTTCTGGTGTCCTTCCTTGGAGGCATATTCGTACCTACACAAAGGAGCATTAATCAGTTTATGCTGCATTGAAACATTTCAAAACATGGTCTTGCCACCCCACACTTAAGAGTTTAACACATGATTTTCAACAATTTCCGAGGTTACTTAGACTTCACCTCATCGTTTCTTTGTATGAGAATCAAGCAATGACACATGGGTGCTTCCTCCAATTTCGAAGCATCAGGCTACCGGTGAGCCACCCCACACTTAAATTTTTACAGTGGTGCACGACTACATAGCACTAGTCTTACAATCTCGGAGACTTGGGCTCCAATAGGGACAAAGAATGCCTTTGAGAAATTATGACAAACACTTAGCATGCACTAGTGCCATGGGAGTGCTTGTAGGGATAAGGGATTGCCTCACCCTCCCAAATCGGCTTGGGAGTTCTGTGCTACCACTTGTTCACACAATAACAACACCATTCCTATGGGGTTCATGGGGTTGGGACACACAAACACATTGTTACAATGAAGAACAACCCCAAAATTTGTATCCAATGACATGCATTCACCCAAATCAAAATTGCCAAAGAATAGAGGTAGAAATCATACCTTAGATGTTTAAGAGGAGGGATTGCCCTTGAATTGATGTTGCAAGTGAAGGGAAGAGCAGAGGAATGCTTGTCTTCTTGGCGTGAGTGTATGAGCTTTTTTTGTGAGTAGTGAGGTTTTGGGAGGTTTCGTGAGTGTGTGAGCTCAAGTGTGGAGTATTGAGCGTTTAGGTTAGGTTTTTAAGGGAGGGAGTTAAAAGAACAAAAGAAAAGAAATTAAAAGAACCCGAAAAATTCACTTACCTGGCGACGCGAGGTGACTGCCTCGCTTTTTCCCTTGCGAGGAGAGCTACAACGCGAGCTCTGGGGCATGGAGTACGAGGCTCCACGCGATATGCACCTCGCTTTTTCCCTCGAGAGGCGAGCTCCCATACGTGAAATATATCTGGCGACGTGAGGTTTTCCGCCTGGACAAGCTCGCTGGGACCAGGCGACGCGAGGTTCAGTGCACGACTCGCCAAAATTACCTGCAAACATGTTAGTTCCTACAAACGAAAAGAAAAAATTCTAACTACGCTAAAAATCAACTGCGAATTGGGTTGCCTCCTAACGAGCGCCTTAGTTAACGTCACGACATGACGAATACAACATTATAATGGGTTACCTCCCATGAAGCACCTGATTTAACGTCGCGGCACGACGCAAGCAATTGACTTAAGGATCGCTCAACATTGTTGGCTCTAGCAAATGATTCGCCGATACTACTTTCGTGTCATCCGTGCCCAAATAATGTTTCAACCTGTGACCATTGACTCTGAACTTGCAAGAGTCATCTTCTGAAGCAATCTCTACGGCTCTGGTGGGATGAATCTCTAGCACACAAAATGGTCTAGACCATCTTGACTTCAATTTGCTCGGAAACAACCTCAATCTTGAATTGAATAATAATACCACGTCTCCCGGCTTAAAATTCCGCTCAAGAATGTTTTTGTCATGCACCAGTTTCATTCTTTCCTTATATAACCTTGTACCCTCAAAAGCATGGTAATGGAACTCGTCAAGTTCATGCAGCTCTGTGACTCTATTAGATCCAGCGGCCTCCAAGTCCAAATTTAATTGTCTTAACGCCTAGAAGGTTTTATGCGCTAACTCCACCGGCAAGTGACATGCCTCTCCAAACACCGATTTATACGGTGACATACCAATCATAGTTTTGAATGCAGCACGGTAAGACCATAGCGCATCATCCAATTTTATCGCCCAATCAGTCCGAGTAGCATTTACCGTTTTGGTCAAAACACTCTTGATTTCTCTGTTTGACACCTCGACTTGCCCACTTGTTTGTGGGTGATACGGAGTAGTAACTTTCTGGCAAATGCCATAATTCTCCAACAACTTTACAAAGGCTTGGTTGCAGAAGTGGGTTCCCCCATCACCGATGATAGCTCTTGGAGTGCCAAATCGGGTGAAGATGTTCTTTCTCAGGAAACCAATAACTGCCTTCGCATCATTTGTTGGAAGTGCCAAGACTTCTACCTATTTCGAGACATAGTCCACTGCTACAAGTATGTACTTGTTATTATATGAGCTGACAAATGGTCCCATAAAGTCGATTCCCCATACATCGAATACTTCCACCTCTTGAATTGGGTTCATGGGCATCTCATGTCGACCGGAAATATTCCCCGTCCGTTGGCACCCATCACAACTTTTCACCCAGAAGTGTGCATCTTTAAACAACGTCGGCCAATAAAAACCTGACTCCAACACTTTAGCCATTGTCCTTACACCTCCAAAATGTCCTCTATACGGTGAAACATGACATGTCTGCAAAATAGAAGATTGATCTATCTAGGGAATGCATCTCTGAATCATGTTATCAAGACAAATCCTGAACAAATAAGGTTCATCCTAGAAATACATGCGACAATCACGAATTTGTTTTTCCTTTTGCACAGAGGACAAGTCATAGGGAACAATACCGCTTGCTAGGTAATTTGCAATATCTGCATACCCTGGTGTAGCCTCGAGGCTCATTGCTAAGAGTTGTTCATCTGGAAAAGTCTCCATGATCTCCTCCACCTCAACCTTCTTTTCCGCTCCTTCAACCTGGACAAATGATCAGCAACTTGATTTTCTATTCCCTTTCGGTCCCGGATTTCCAAGTTGAACTCTTGTAGTAGTAGCACCCATCGAATTAGGTGCGGCTTTGGCTCCTTTTTCTCAATTAGGTACCTGAGGACAGCATGGTCAGTGTAAACAATTACCTTTGAGCCTATCAAGTATGACCAGAATTTATCAAATGCGAACACCACAGCTAGCATCTCTTTCTCTGTCACTGTGTAATTCAGTTGGGTGCCGCTCAAGGTTCTACTTGCATAGTAGATTGAATGCATGACTTTATCTTTTTGCCCAAGAACTGCTCCCACAGTATAGTCGCTTGCCTCGCACATCAGCTCAAAAGGTTTCCCCCAGTCGGGGGCCACTATGATTGGTGCAGTCACCAGTTTCTTCATCAAATGCTACCCTACAGTCATCAGAAAACACAAAAGGGTGATAATTTTCAAGCAGTTTACACAAGGGCTTAGCAATTTTTGAGAAATCTTTTATAAACCGTCTATAGAAACCGGTGTGGCCAAGGAAACTTCTTATTGCTTTGACGGAAGTGGGTGGTGGTAACTTTTCTATCACATCAACCTTTGCACGATCCACCTCAATGCCCTCACTTCACACTAGGTGCCCCAAGACTATACCTTCCTGTACCATGAAATGTCACTTTTCCTAGTTGAGCACCAGATTAGTCTCCACACATCTTTTCAGCACTCTTTTCAGATTCTTAAGGCAGTCATCAAACGAGTCTCCCACCACTGAGAAACATCCATGAATACTTCCATTATATCTTCTACCATATCTGTGAAGATGTCCATCATGCACCTTTGAAATGTGACGGGTGCATTGCATAGGCTGAACGACATTCTCCGAAAAGCGTAGACGCCATATGGACAGGTGAATGAAATTTTCTCTCTATCTTCCAGGGCAATGGAGATCTGATTATACCCCGAGTATCCATCCAGAAAGCAGAAGTAGAACCTCCCACCCAATCTATCTAGCATCTGATCAATGAACGCCAAGGGAAAGTGGTCTTTTCGGGTGTCCTTGTTTAATATTTTGTAGTCCATATAAATTTGCCATCCCGTGATTGTTCTTATTGAGATCAACTAGTTGTTCTCGTTTTGCACAACAGTCATTCCACCTTTCTTTGGCACATATTGAATTGGGCTAATCCAGTTGCTGTCAGAGATGGGGAAAATGATTCCCGCATCTAACCACTTTATCACCTCCTTTTTCACAACTTCTTTCATGTTGGGGTTCAACCTTCTTTGATGTTCTCTGGAAGGTTTGTGGCCATCTTTCAGTAAAATCTTATGCATATAGAAGGCTGATCTGATACCCTTAATGTCTGCAATGGTCCAACCAATTGCAGTTTTGCACTCTATCAATACCTGCAAAAGCTGTTCTTTATGCACATCTAACAAACCAGATGAGATAATAACATGTAAAGTTGAGTTGGGTCCTAAGAAAGCATACCTGAGATGAGGTGGTAGTGGTTTCAGTTCCAACTGTGGTGGCTCTTCGATCGATGGCTTAGCTGGAGGAGACTTTCTTTCTTCTAAGTGCAAAGACTCAAATTCGAGCTCTCTTTTCCAAAACCCTTGGCCTTCAAGAGCCAGCACCCACTCCGCCAAGTTTTCTCCATTTACTTCTTCTAAGTTCATGAGACATGCTACTAGAGGATCTTTAGCGTTCAGAGTCTCATCTTTCTCCTCCAAAATTACATCCACATCTTCTATCAGAGAGCAATTAGAAAATTCACTTGGTCGCTGCATAGACTTCTGCACATTGAACGTTATCTCTTCATCGTTTAATCTCATTTTCAGCTTTCCAGTTTCACAATCAATTAGAGCTCTCCTAGTGGCCAAGAATGGTCTTTCCAAAATTATGGGAATCTCCTCGTCAACCCGGCAGTCCAGAATGACAAAATCTGCTGGAAACATAAACTTTCCAACCTGCACTAGTACATCATCAAGGATACTTGATGGCCTCTTCACTGTCCGGTCGGCTAGCTATAGTAACATGGATGTGGGTCTTGCTCTTCCAATGCCTAAACTTTTGTAGATAGCCGAGAGCATCAAGTTTATACTTTCCCCTAAATCACACAATGCTTTAGCGAAAGCATAAATGCTTATTGTGCATGGGATTGTGAAACTCCCTGGGTCTGACAACTTCTCAGCTATGGGTCTTATCACGACAGCACTACAGGTCTGGGTTAGTGTAACAGTGGCCAAGTCTTGGAAGTCGAACTTGTGAGACATCAAATCCTTTACCATTTTGGCATACCCAGGCATCTCTCTCAAGGCGTCAATCAGTGGAATGTTCACCTGGATTTGTTTCAATATCTCCATGAATTTCTTATACTGCTCATCCTTATGATATTTGGCCAATCTCTATGGGAATGGTGCTGGAGGTCGCTTCCTTCCTGTGATTTGAGTCTTATCCTGATCAGGCACTGCTTCTACTGTCGTTTCTTGTGCTATCTCAATCTCCTTTGCAGCCTCTTTTTCTTTGCTTGTGCTCTCTTGTGCATGTTGTATCAGCCACCTCAGTTAACCCTATTTAATCATCTATCTCAATGGGTACTGGCATAAGTGTTTCAGTTGGTCGACTTTCAGATCTAGGTTTCTACCATTTCTTAGACTCACTACCATGAGCTATTTCGGGCCCTGCTCTTTTGGATTGACTTGTTGTCTGCAGGTAACGTCCCTTGGGGGCGATTATTCAGAGCCATTGATATCTTCCCTAATTGAATCTCAATGCCTTTTATCGCCGAGTCATGTGCGTCCACTCTCTCTTACATTTTTCCATTGGACCCAATTAGTTATTGCAGCATTCCTTTAATTTCAGACAACCCATCATCTCGTCTCACTATCTGTTGTTGTTGAGGCTGTTGATAAGCTAGCTACTGATTTTACTGGTTGTATCCCAGATGCCTTTGGTAAGGCACAACCTGACCCTGTGGTCGCATAGCTCCAGGATTGCTGTTATTATTGTACTGCTATTGTGCTGGTCTATATTGCTGATTCTGTTGCCCCAAATTCTGACCACTTTGCCTCTGTCCTCCATAGTTAGCCAAGTAGTTCATATCTTCCTGATAGTGTTGGTTGTCACTTTCCGCACTCCAAGAGCATACATATGGCTGGTTAATGCATGGTGTACATAAGCCTCCATTAGTCGCATCAACTATGTGTACGTGCTGCTTCTGGACTGATTCATCAATCTTTTTGGTGAAGATACTTATTTGCGTCATCAGAGTGGCCATATTTTTGGCTATGGAGTTGTTCGGGTCCAAAGCCACTGAGTGAACGACAAGAGTTATCGTAGAGTGTCTTGTCATCCATCATGAGTTTTGAGCCATTTTATCAAGTAGGATCTTGTATTCTCTGAATGATTTGCTAAAAAATGCTCCACCTGCTGAAGCATCAACATTATCCTTTAAGTTGTCTGCCAATCCCATGTAGAACCTCCGCCCCAACATCTGATCTGTAATGCCATGATATGGACACTTAACCAGCATACCCTTGAACCTCTCCCACATTTCTTTTAGTGTTTTTGTTGGTCTCTTCTTGAAGCTCAATATCTCATCAATTTATTTGGCAATCTTATTGGGTGGGTAGAACTTGTTCAAAAATTGCTTGACTAATTCCTCCCAAGTAGTGATGGAGTTTATGGGGAGTGAATTAAGACAGGTCCGAGCCTCTCCCGTCACCGAGAATGGAAACAATAACAGCTTTATTGCTTCCGGTGTTACATTAGGTTACCTTTGCGTGACACATATCGATCGGAAATTTTTCAGATGCTGCTGAGGATCTTCAATGTAAGACCCTGAGAACAGTCCCTTGTTCTGCAATAAATGTAGCATGTTTTTTGTGATTTGAAATGATTCCGCTTGTATCTGAGGGACTGCAATTGCGGTTGCCAGATTTTTGGCGGTGGGTTGTGCCCAATCATACAAGGCTGCTTCTGGCACAAGAGGCGCCACACCCTGATTGTTTGGGTCATTCACATTATTTCTGTTGATTGGATTTTCTATTACGTCATCCATGTCTGGTTCGATTCGTTCTGTTGAGTTCTGTTGCTGTCTGTCCTTCTTGTTTGCACGATTCAGTGCCTTGAAAACTTTCTCAGGATCTAATAATACTTCAAACAATTCACCAGTTCTTGATGAGTTTCTAGGCATGCAGCTGTAACACACAAGACTACAAACGTTAGAATTTCAATGTATTTAGTTTAAAACGAAGAAAATTGACTACACTAAGAATTCTAGCACTTATTTTAGTTGCAATTAATAACACCGTTAAGTTCCCCGGCAACGGCACCAAAATTTGATCATGCCCAAATATGCCCAATAAAAAGGACTAAGCGGTAGTTACAAATATATTCCGGTTAACAATTCAGAGTCGAATCCCACAGGGAATTAACCTATTAAGCACAACTACTAGACTCGCACAAATTCACGCAATCAATCTTCAGAAATGTTTAAATAACAAATTGGATGTTTACTACTAAAGATCTAGTTATGAAAATACAGTAATTAATAACTAACTACGAACAAGTTGTAGACAAGATTTGGAATGATCTAAGGTTCTGATTTCCCCTATTGACGGAATCCTTTCTGCTACATTTCCTATAAATTTGCCTAAGTTTTTTCTACCGATCATGAGCTCTCTGAGTGTCATAATTATCTCCCGAGTAACTACCACAATTTACTAGACATATTCTTCTGAATTATGCTAGCTGGCACTAAATTACGGCTCACTCGGATCGCACCAAGGTTTCGTTATTCCTAATCCCACCTTTAAACCCTCCGTATTGATCCATCATATATGTTAGGAGTGATGTTGTTCAACAACTACCTAAATATGAACTCTCTTCTGAGTAATACACACTAAATAGGCACAATCGATTGAGAGCTCTTCAACCAACCACAATATAAACGCAGTTGAACAAATAGAGAAACAACTACGGTAAATCTATATTAACGTAACAGAAAAATCATCCTCCAATAGGTTCCATCAAAACCATAGATTAGAAGTTTAGCTACTCATACTCATAGTAACAATATCCCAAGTATTTTGCATAAATAAATTACAAAGTAAAGGTGAAGGAATGTAGAAATCGATGATTCTTTCCCCTAACGGGTGTTCCACGAGCTATTCTTGCCTCTGGTCGCAAAAACTCTTTCAAAAGTGGTGTTTAATGTCTACTTATATGTGTAGGAAAAGACCTAAACGACATAGCCCAAGTCCTAGTCGAACAAGGACACGAAATACGCCTTCAAAATCCGGATCAGGCTCACCTCAGACCGTGTCTCGTGGGGTAAAACGCGAGATGCATCTCGCCCCAGGCCGTGTGGCGCCAAGCATTCAGCGCGCTCACGCCTTACCCCTCATTTCGCTTGCTCCCATGCGAGCTCAGAGGCTCACCTTGCCAGCTCTAACGTGAGCTCAATAACTCGCTTCTCCAGCTTCTTCATTTTTCCGTTGCTCACTTCTTTCTTTCTTCTTTCCAACTGTTTTCGAGCACGCTTTATACTTTAAATCTTCCTTTTGCTCTAATTTTATCTCCAATATACCTACACATAAAATATACTCCATTACGCACAAATAAAGTATAGTTTAGCTTTAAAGTACCTAAATGTAAGGTAAATAATGTACTAAAATATGTAATTATAGCCAAACATCACTCGCACATTGGCTCAAACCTCACATATATGCACACTTATAGCGCGTAGCTATCACAAATAATTAACGAAACTTGTGCCTCTACTGAGTTTAAATAAAATACTCACCTTAAACAGGCCGCAACCAAAAACAATATGCTTCTGAGAACCCCCAATCTCCAAATTCATCGAGCACATGAATCACCATAACTGATCCCAACTCCATCACTGGAATGACTAACACATCTTTCATGTACGATCATCCCACGAGGAATACTTCTATAATTCTCCCGTGCCACATAGCAAAAAATAAATATCAACAGTCAATCAACCAGATAAATACTGCGATACCAATGAAACATCTGTAAGTCAAAACACAGTGTGCCCTTCTGAATGTACACTCTCCTCAGGTAATACGACTAGTGCCAATATCTGAAATCGACTATGCTCCATAAACTCATGACCTTCCTTTTGAAACTAAATCGTATACTTGCACATGTAAATCCCAATCTCATTCTACGCACAACCTCTATTAGGCCATCCAATGAAAACACGAGAACCTCATTAACACTCTGAGTCACAAGCAAAATACATACCCAGTTAGTTAGAAACCTTCCTCTTGCTTCCTTCCAGGAGGAAATCACAATACACAACACGTTTACCACACCAATAGAAAATATCCGGTTCAAACGATGGTAGAAACCATCAAGAACACATTGAAATCCATCTGCACATAACCAAGCTATCAAAACTAAATTCCTCCAACTCGAGCAAGCCACGCAGGCCACCAAACCCAAGAATATTGCCACCAAAACGTCTGTGGAGCTTCACTATATCATAAATATCCAAAAGAACCGAGCATATCATTACCATACTAGTCTAGCCTACTAACCAGTTATTTTATTTTCTCTAAGTTCCTTCTGAATTACCCTCAAGTTGACACTTTTCCTTGTCAGAACACTATGATCCTTACCCAAAGCTCACTGCAAGACATCCTAACATAAACCATACCTCCCTAAGGCTCATAAGCCACTGTATTCTTCTTAAGCACCCCTGTAAGAACCACAACCGAAATGCCCATTCTGAAAATACCTTATGTAAATTTAAAATGGTTGTTTTACCTTTCTTAAACTGGAATGTAGAATCCATAGTCATATAGAATTACCACAAGTCCAGGCACCATCAAATACAAATATCAGTTTCTATCCATACACAAGTCCGGAGAAATTCTCCATTGCTATATATAAATCTCGAACTTATTGGAACTTTCTTGAGAGTCACCCATTTTGTTCAAATCCAAATTGCACTGCCCAAACTGGCCGAAAGACACATGCCCCATTATAACAGCAACACCTAAAGAAGTAATCCTGCCTTAACATCATCAATCAAATTCATACTTTGTGCGCACTACATCCTTCAAATAACAACTTAATCATTCGATGATTTTCATATACTCATAAACGCAATATAACCCGTATTTAGGAATTTCATTACTCGAGTCATCCTCGATCTCAAACCCTGCAAGTCATAACTAATCCACAAGTATGCCTCAGGCCAAAACTAAAATTTAACATATAACCATGAAATTGAATTGTCAATAGCAAGCTCCCTCACTTGGCTCAATTCCATAGAACAAAACATTCCATAACTCACAATACCCATACTCTATTACTGCCATAATACCGTAGTCAGTTCAACAAAAATTCTTCTCAGGCCTATGCAACACCAACCATATAATACTTCAATCATCCGCTAAGTTCGCATTTATTCTCGTGACAGCCAAGTTAACTTTCTCAACCAGATTCAATTCAAATCTCATCACATACGCCCCGCTGGCAGAAAAGAAACTCTCCATTCACATTATAAGGAACACACCTACGTAGATTACTCTGCAGGGGATAACCCACCTGCTTAACCTTAAATTAGTATCTTGTTATACACTTTCGCAGTTACAATTACTATGAAATCACTTAATCTTTCTGAGTCCAAACTCGTTAACCAGACATGAGAATTTAATTTGTCCAAAAATCTAACAACGTTAAAGATCCTTCAAAATATACATACTCGAAACTGTACATCACATCAAAACGAAAATCAAGCACCCAATGGACTTTCCTTTACATTTCAAGGAAACACTTCTCTTCATAATCAAATCGTCTTAACACATCCCGCGGTCACATCATACCCATCACAAAGCCATTCCACCGCTCATCGAGCCATAAATTCCACTTGTAGGGTCATTACCGGGCATATGAGTCTAATTGTACAAGTTACAACTGAAGCTACCGAGCTTAAGCTGCGGTCTAACCATGGCCTCAAGTCCTCTAGACTGGCCCCTCACCAAAACACAGAACACTCACCTCGAACCTCATTCATGGAATCAAAAATCAGAGATGCACAACTGATATCGAGCGCTCATGTGCGCATACGAATACGTGGAAGGAATTTAAAGAGTTATGTTTCAAGCTGAATCAATTTTCCGCACGATAAGAAAAGAAATATGGGAAATTATAATAAATGCCATGTAGCCTCTCGAAGATAAGTATGGACATCATCATACCGATCCGCAAGACTCTACTAGACACTTGCTCATGACTTGTAGAACCTATGAACCTAGAGCTCTGATACCAACTTGTCACGACCCAAAATTCAGTAAGTCGTGATGACACCTAACCCGACCCGCTAGGTCAACCAATTACCAACTATCCAATTTCAATGAAATTAATAAGGCAATTAATTAAAAAAAAATATATGAAACTAATACATTTCCCCAAGAACTGGTAGTACAAATTATGATCTTCTAAGAATTGAGTTTACAAAGCTGGTATGAAGTAAATACATCATATATTTGAAAAGTACATAAACAGAGTTTTATAAATCTAAGGCTACCAAGAACAAGAGGCAACTACAACCGGAACGCATGTACGTCTTCTATTCTAGCTCCCGTTGAGTACAACAACATCAACATCCAAAATCTACACACAAGGTGCATAAGTGTAGTATGAGTACAACCAACCCCATGTACTCAATAAGTAACAAACCTAACCTTAAGTTGAAAGTAGTGACGAGCGTGTACCAAGGTCAGGGTCCAACTCCAATAACCAACAACAATTCATAACAACATAAAGCATTAATAAAATAAGTAACTTAGAGATAAAATGTTTAACAAAATCATAATTTCTGAAAATAGTTCTGCCTTTCAAGTATATTAGTGAAAACCCAAATCGTTAGCTGAAATTGCCAAAAATATGAGTAAGTTTGAAAACAATAATTTCTCCAAAATCATTTCAACAATAAATAAGGTGTTTCTTTTTCTTTTCAAATAGCCAGTGAAAAATGCATCACTATGCCCATATGCCAATATGTGAGAAGTAATGAATGACGTGATACCGTACAACATGAGGAAAACACATCTCTATGCATGTATGTCATGTGTGCATGTCAATGCAATGTATCTCAGAGATGAACTCATGTACTCACACTCTCAGAGTGCTCAATCTTACTTTCTCACACATTCCACTCATCATGCTCAATCACTCGGTACTATATATGGCTAACCCGGCCCAGGGAAGATCCATCCCGGAATATACACATCAACTGATCATCAATCACTCAGTACCAAGTAGGTCCAATCCAGTCCGTGGAGAAGATCCATCTCCAGGTATATAATGCTTCGGACAAGATCCATGTCCAGGGAAGATCCATCCCTCAATAATATCAACCACACTCACTAGGGATGTGTGCAGACTTCGGAGGGGCTCCTTCAGCCCAAGCACTATCATAAATCAGTATAACTACTGTGGCGTGCAGCCCGATCCCATAAATGTCACTCATAATCAGGCATTCGGCTTCACTCAATCATCAACTTCTCCAGTCTCTCTCCCACGGGCTCACAATGTCATGATACTAGTCCGGAAACAATGATATGATACATTAATAAATAAAAATAGAGACTGAGATATGATATGCATATGAATGCATATGACTGAGTATACAATGCAATGAAAGCAGATAACTCAATAGCAGAAATGACCTCGGTAGGTCCCAACAAAATAAGCATGTAGCCGAGACATGGCTTCTAATATGAATCACAGCTTGATAACTCTAGTACGTAGAGATTTCATGATTACAGATAAGTTCAGGTAACTACACAGTACCACAGAAATAACGGAGTCACAGCTTACACGGTGCACTCTCACACGCCCGTCACCTCAACACCAAACACATACCACGTATATTCAGGGTTCATACCCTCAACTCTAAGATTAGAAGAGTTACTTACCTCGAACAAGACGAATCCAATGTCGAGCAAGCTAAACAATGCGCCAGAAATTCTATTCTGCACGTATCATCTTCTGAACGGCTCGAATATAGCCATAATTAATTTGACTTAGTCCACACAAATATAGGAATTAATTCCATATCAAAATACTAATATTTTCCCACAAAATCCGAAAATTACACTCCAAAATTGCCTGTGGGGCCCACATCTCAGAATCCGACGAAACTTACAAAATCCGACAACCCGTTCAATTACGAGTTCAACCATACTAGTTTCACTCAAATCCGACTTCGAATCGACATTCAAATCCCAAAAATTTATTTATTGAAAATTCTACAATTTTTCTTCAGATTTCCATCTCAAACTACTAATTTAATGATGAAAACAATGATATATTCATGTATGTTAACCAAATCCGAGTTAGAATCACTTACCACAATGCATTTCTTGAAAATTTCACGAAACATTGCCACAAACCGAGCTCCCAAAGTCCAAATGTGAAATAATACCCAAACCCTCGATTTTATAATACACAATCTGACCCCTCATTGTGCTGACAACACAATTTTTGTGCGGTCCGCACATTCCAGGTTTTGCGGTCGCACTCCAAATTGTGCGGCCGCACTTCAGTAGCCTCTACACTACTAGGCTTCAGTAAATTGACTATAACTTTCTCTACAAATGTCCAAATGATTATTAGTTTGCCTTTCTCGAAACTAGATTCAAAGGGCTACAACTTTTGTTTTTCAATCATCTACAAATTTCTTATAGATTAAAAGATATAAGCTTCCGAAGTCGTACCAGCGAACCTGCAGAACACTCTGAAGTGCTGCCGCAGACAAAATTGTGCGGTCCGCATTTTTCCTCTGCGGTCCGCATATTTTCATCTGCTGCATCACTTTTTCATCTGCTACAACACTCAAAAATGTGCCTCAGTACATGAAATTGTATGGTCCACACTTCCAACGTTTCATAACAACATCATAGTGCCGAAATGCCCGGACTCGCTCAAAACTCACCCTGAAACTCACCCGAGGCCCCCGGGACCTCAACCAAAGATACCATCAAGTCCTAAAACACCATACGAACTTGGGCGAACCCTCAAATCACCTCAAACAACATCAAAAATACGAATTCCCCATGGATTCAAGCCTAATAAACTTTGAAATTTACAGCTTCTACAAATAATGTCAAACCTATCAAATCACGTCCGATTGACCTCAAATTTTGCACACAAGGCATAAATGACACCACGAACCTATTCCAACTTTAAAAAATCCAATCTGACCCCGATATCAAAAATTCAACTCCCCGGTCAAACTTCCAAACTTAAATTTCTATTCTAGCCATTTCAAGCATAATTTAACTACGGACTTCCAAATAATTTTTTGGACACACTCCTAAGCCCACAATCACCATACGGAGCTATTGGAATCACCAAAACTCTATTCGGGGGTCATTTACACATAAGTCGACATCCAATCATTATTTTAACTTAAGCTTTAAACCTTGGAACTAATTGTTCCAATTCATTCCAAAAACTCACCGAACCCAAACCAAATACCCCGGCAAGTCATATAACAATTGTAAAGTACAAATTAAGCAGTAAATAGGGGAACATGGGTGTAATACTCAAAACGACCGACCATGTCGTTACACACGGACAACTCACGTTTCAATACCATTAGTACCTCATATCTGCACGGACCACTCACGTGCTAAGAGAGTGACATTATTTCATATCCGCACGGACAACTCACGTGCTAGCAACAACAATACCTCATAACTACATGAACAACTCACGTGTCAATAGTAGAAATATCTCATATTCGCACGAACAACTCACGTGCCATTAGTACAACTTTCATACAAAAGGTAAGTATACGAGAATACATGTAAATGATCAATAAACATCAGGGTTCATCTTCTTAAACCGATACGAGTGAATAATTACGTGTATGTTTGTGCAAGTGTTCTATCCCAACTCGAGTCAACAAATAAGAGCAGAGACAATGAATGGCACATAGGAAACAACATAACAAAACGTAAAATGCATGACTCACACAAGGTAGGCACACCACTACACAAATATCATCAATAACAATGCCCTCAGGCCATCACAAGTCATCACAAATCATCCCCGACATAGCCCCCTTGTCTCGCCACATACGCAATAATAAAGTAAATGCCCGCCTTGTCTCGCCACACGCGCATAATAATATTCTTGCCTTGTCTCGCCACATGTGCAAACCCACATATATATATAGCCCGCCTTGTCACGCCGCATATGAAAATATCAATAATAACAATAGCACGGACAACTCACGTGCGAACACCCCAACAATCCTCTCAACAGTATCACGTGTGCCAAAAATATAACAACACAATATAACAACTCGCACCACACATGTGCCCATATGCCACAATATTTCTTAAAACAATTCTCAAATCACAACCAAACATAGCATCGACTCAACAACACGGAGTGCAGCAACAATGATAATAACGCGAGAGTACGAGAAGTAAATCAACACAAGAATTACAAACCACAAAGAAACAGAAGAACGAGCTCACAATGAAAGATATGGCAAGTAATGACTGTTTCAAATAAGAATAATTCAATAATGGGAGAGATAATGTGTAACAACGATATCAAATAAGAGTAACTCAACAATAGGAGAGATAACATATAACAATGATTCCAATTAAGAGTAACCCAACAATAGGAGAGATAACATGTAACAATGATTCCAAATAAGTACAACTCAATGACAAGAGAGATGACATGTAACAATGGCTTCAAATATTAATAAGTCAACAATGGAGGAGATATAAATAACTTCAATCAAGGATAATCAACTACGGAAGAGATAACATGGTAATACAAGAGGTAACAACTTCAATTTAGGCATATAAGAGTATATTTGGGAATAAAGGGTAGAGCATGAAGCAATCAACTTCAAATAAGACATGTAAGGGTAAATTTGGCAATGGAGGAATTAACATGATAGACAACTTCATTTTAATGTACATAAGAACCTAAGAGTCTAAATCACACACTCATCACCTCGTGTACACGTCTTTCACGGAGGTCAAATAATTCAAATAAATCAATCCCTTCGAGGAAGTTTCTCCCACACAATGTTAGGCAAGATACTTACCTCAAAAGCTCTGAATGAGTACTCAAAATAGCTTTTTCTTTTACAATTCGCCTCCGCTTGGTACAAATCTAACTAAAATTGACTTAATAACATCAAATAATGCAAGAGAAATCAATTCCAATAAATAAAGCTCTAATATTTACACAATTCCTCAAAATTCAACAAAAGTCAACCTGGGGCCCGCCCTGTCAAAACTCGGGTCCAATGATAAATTCCGACTAGAATGTGATGACCCAAAATATCATATTTAAATTTAATAATTAATTTTGTGTTCTAAGACCTCAAAAAGCACTATTTATCATTCTTCGACTTGCGAGCCCAGTCAGTAAAAATATTTGGGAAGTTTTCAGGTGAAAAATGGATTAAAATATGAATTAGAGCTTTAAAACTCAACTGAGTTGACTTTGGTCAACATTTTGATCAAACAGACTCGGATCAGTATTTTGACAGCTCCGGTAGGTCCGTATCATGATTTGAGCTTTAGGCGTATGCCCGAAATCAAATTCCGAGGTCCCTAGCCCGAGATATGAAATTTTGATAAAAAAATTAAAAGTTTAAGTTCAAATAGTGATCGGATGTCAAATTATGTGAAAATGACCCCGAAATAGAATTTTGATGATTTCAACAGCTCCGTATGATGATTTTGGACTTAAGAGCGTGATCGGAATTTTATTTGGAAGTCCGTAGTGGAATTAGGCTTGAAATGCCAAAAGTTGAATTTTTGGGAAGTTTGACCGGGGGTTGACTTTTTGATATCGTGGTCGGAATCCGATTCTGGAAATTGAAATAGGTCTGTTATATCATTTATGACTTGTGTGCAAAATTTGAAGTCATTCCGAATTGATTTGATGTGTTTCGGCACAAGATATAGAATTTGAAAGTTCAAAGTTCATAGATTTTGATTTCAGGTGCGATTCGTCATTTTGATGTTGTTTGATGTGGTTTGAAGCCTCGACTAAGTTAGTATTGTATTTTGTGACATGTTGGAATAATTAGTTAAGGTCCCGAAGGTCTCGGGTGAATTTCGAAAGGTAAACAGAATGGATTTCGGACAAAGAGGGTTGCTGGAAATATCTGTTGCAGAAATTTCGCAGCCAACTTTGGAAGCTTATATCTCGCAATTCATAAGGAATCGGAAAATTTTCAAAACATTAAAGTTGTATTCGTTTGATTCTAGTTTCCCAAAAGTTAAACCATTCATTATTTAGACATTTGTACAGAAAGTTATGATGGATTGAATGAAGACTCGTAGAGCAGTTTCGCCACAAATTTTTGATGCGTGGAGCCGATTTCGGAAGCTTATATCTCGCAATTCATAAGGAATCAGAAAACTTTTAAAACATGAAAGTTGTAGTTGTTTGATTCTAGTTTTCAGAAAGTTAAACCATTCATCATTTGAACATTTGTACATAAAGTTATGATCTATTGAAGGAAGGCTGGTACAAGCAAGTTCTGGTGTGGACCTTTAGTGACGGAAAATGGACCTTTAGTGATGGATGGGCAGAAACTTAAGGACCAAAAATGGTCATTTCCTTCATTTCGTTTTGGATTTTTGGAGCACGGTTCTTGGGTGATTTTCACGGAAAAATATTGGAGTAAGTGTTCCTTATCCTATATTGATTATATTTCATGATTCCATACTCATTTACATCATGAATCCGTGAATTTATAGAAGAAAAATCAAGATTTTTGCAAAATCTTCCAAAAACGAAAATTTAAGATTTGGAGGTCGAGTTGTTATCGGAATTCGGTAAAATTGGTATGGGCGGACTCGTAATTGAATGGGTTGTCAAATTTTGTAAGTTTTACCAGATTCCGAGATGTGGGCCCCACGGGCAAATTTTGAGCTAATTTCGGATTTTATTGAAAAATATAATATTTTCTTATGAAATTGATTATTATAATTTTTGTTGACTGTATCGAATTAATTATGACTAGATACTAGTCGATCAGAGTCAAAAAATCGAGGAAAAAGCATAATACTTGGTTAAATTTGAGCAAGTCGAAGTAAGTGACCTGTCTAACCTTGTGTGGGGGAAATTTTCCCTAGGATTGATAATTTTAATGTGTGGAAAGTCGTGTACACGAGGTGACAAGTGTGTACACGGGCTAAATGTGAAAGATTATGTTTTAAATTGTGTAGATCATTGTTGCGCATTAATTAAATTATTTTATTTTGTTATATTCTTCATTATTGATTTAATGTTTATATTTTAAATTTGCTTGATCTTTTCCTTCTAATTATTTTATCTGTTTAGTTAGAACTTGGTTTCTTTTATTCTGCGCATTATTTGAAGGTTGATTTTTTTAAAATTAAATATTATTAATATGAAGTATTTGACATTTTTAAACTTGATATTGAAGCAACGTATTAAAAATTTTAAAATATTATTTTCCTGAATTATTTACTCCAGAATATTTTTGTAAGATTTTCGTACTCATTATGATGGAGCAGTGAGCTCTTTAGTATGAAAAAATATTATTGTTAAATTATTTTGACATGAGACGTGAGCTCTTTATTTTGGAAAAAATATTATTGTTGAATTATTTTAACATGTGTCGTGAGCTCTATATTGTGAAAAAATATTATTGTTGAATTATTTTGACATGAGCCGTGAGCTCTTTATTGTGAAAAATATTATTGTTGAATTATTTTGACATGAGCCGTGAGCTCTTTATTGTGGAAAAAATATTGTTGATGAATTATTTTGGCAAGTTAAATTATTTGAGCACCTGAGGTGCAAATTGTGATATATTGTGATATTGATACGCATGCGGTGGTATAAAGTCTGGGTATTGAAACGCATGCGGTGAGATAAGGGTGGCTTGACACGCGTGGCTAGTCGGGGGAACTACTAGAAGTCATGCAGTGTAATAAGGATGGCTAAAACACGGGATGCTATTTCGGAAAAAATATTTTCTTTAAAATAAATTGTGAAGGCTCCCGCGGTGAGATAAGGGAATGAGATATTGTGAATTTGTTTATAATTTGGGACTACGAGGTGGTACCTCGGGAGTGCCCTTGTTGATATTGATTTATGGCCGCAGTTGCCTTTGATTATTGTTGTGATTTTCTTAAAGTTTAAAAGAATTTTGTTTTGTTTCCATGAGGTATTTATTTGCAGTTATTTGATGTAATTAAATGTGACATACTACTTGATTCATTTCCATTATCATTTTATCTTATAATATTGTTTAAACATTTTACCATGCCATTATTTATTCTCCAGTAGGGCCTGACCTGACCTCGTCACTACTCTACCGAGGTTAGGCTTGGCACTTACTGGGTACCGTTGTGGTGTACTCATACTACGCTTCTGCACATCTTTTTGTGCAGATCCAGGTACATCTTATCAGACCACGCATCAGTAAACTAGCTGTACGAGGAGACTTCGAGGTATATCTGTCAGCGTCCGCAGACTCCGGAGTCCCCTTCTATCTTACTATGTTGTCTTCCTTATTTGCTTTAGACTCTGATGTATAGAGACATAGAGAATAAATTCTTAGAAGCTTGTGACTTATTTCTACCGGGTTTTGGGAGTTGAAATTGTTTGAATTGTAAATAGCTAATTTCTAAGTCCCGGCAACGGCGCCAAAAACTTGTTGCGGCCAAACGCACACGCAAGTATACGCGGTCGTCAAGTAATAAAGTAACTAAAAGTCGGATGTCGAACCCACGAGGACTTGTGATTAACTATTAACTAAATTAGACTATCCTAATTATCTAAACAAGAATTAAACTTAAAAATATTTGATTCTAAACTAATTAAATAAAAAAATATAAATAATGAACTTTGAACAGAGAAAGAGCAGATTTTTTATGATATCAATGTAATGAAAACTATCTAGGGTTATGGGCTATCTGACAATCCTATTGTATTCTTAAATTGAATTGACTGACTAATTTATCTAGCTTATTGGTTGACAGGGTTAATATTGCTCATAAGAATCTGTCGAGTTCTTACTCGCATATTCAAGCTAACCTAACGCCTATATGTCTATGGAGTTAGAATCAACAAGAACACATTTATAATTCCTGTAAATTAACCAAGCAAGGCAATTAGGTATATGTCTATCCTAACCACGAATCCGTTCACCGATGCCCGAGTTCAAGAACTTGCCCCACTCAATCCTATATGCAATATAGAATTCCCACTTTCGAGTTCAATTCTAGATTCGTAGATAATATTCAATTGGTGATCAAGCAATTAAATAATTAAGCGCAAGATTGAATAAATAAACTAATATGATAAATCAAGAAGTCAAAATCAATATCCGAATAACAATAGTCATGAAAGAACCACAACCCTAGAACGTGAAGTTTAGCTCCATATAGACATGGTAGCCAAACAACAAATCATACAAAGAAATATAAAAGTTACTAAGTTTGGTGGAAGAAAAGATGAAACCCGGCCTCCACGGCGGTCTGTGCTTGTGTTTTCCTCTCAAAAACGTCCTCCCTCTCCAAAATAGGTTTAGGACCCCTTTTATACAAGTTGGGACCGTGTAGGATTGAAATAACCAAGTCCCATGCGAAATAGGACAAATCACGTAACGCAGGTCCAGGCCAGCGTGTAGCGGTAAATCCAGTAACGTTTCCGCAAAACTTTTGCTTTGAAGTTGCTGCAAAACTTTGGATTGCCTAACGTTTCCATTTTTCTTGTTTCTTTGCTTTTTCTTTCTTTGTTTGCAATTGTCTTCAATTTCCTCCACTTAATGCTCTTCATAATCACATAATTAATGATCCCACATTTGTAGTGTATGAAATACACATTAAAATATTTACTTTGCTCCTAAATTTCATCTTCAAAGTACCTACACATAAAATAAATTCAATTAAGCATAAATATAATACAATTTAGCATTAGAACATCAAAATATGAGGTAAGTAATGCACAAAAAATATGAAATTATATCCAAACATCACTACCCCACACTTAAACATTGCTCGTCCTCGAGTCAACCAACAAATAACTCTATCTTTGATCACTCTCCACCAATGACCATGGTTGATAGCAACAATTAAACTCTAGAGTATGCAATCACCACACACTTCCTTTTAACTTATGCCATAACTTCAAAAATATTCAAACAAAGACAACATGCTCATAACAATCCTAGGCTCAAAAACCGACTCAATGTCACAATGCACTCATGGCTTGAACACCCAACATCCTAAAGAAGTCTAATAATGCTACCTATCCCTCGTGAAATCATGTTCCCTCATAACAAAAGCAAAGAGAGTAAAATCAATCCACACATTCGAATCTCATGCTCACATATATATCAAAACAATTGCTCACTCTCACAAAAGAAGTCACATGCATGTAATTGGTACCATAGGCTTGCCCTTAATGTAAATCTCTACTAATCTAAGCTCGCTCGATCTAAAATCAATTAGGGCTTTTTCATGATTGTAATCTGGGCTAAGGGACGGGTAGGATATATTTTAGGAATAGTGACTCAACCTCCTAAGCACTTTAACACATCACCAAATAACTTAAGCACAAATTTTTCAACACCACTTCAATTTCACAAATAATATCACCCCCAACAATATTTCCTCTTTCTTTAAGCACTACTTTAATTCATACCCAGTAGCAAGAACAAGACAATAATTTATTCATCTATATTTTTCTTTCTTTTTTTTCCAGATTTTTCTCTTCTTCTTTTTTTTCTTTTTCAATTTCCGCTAGTGGTGTATTATTTTACAAAATAAGTGCACCCTTCTTTCTTTTATTGGTTTCACGCAAAAGCCACCCCACACTTAGTCCCTTCTTACTTCTTTTGGCGTTCATTTCACAATTAAAGTGCTTTAAGAGGTAAAAGGATCAAACCAATATCAATTAAGAACAAAAAAGGCATAGGCTTGTAATGTGGGTACCAAATAAAAGTCTATAGGCTCAAAAGGGTAAATAGGGATAAATGTTTTTTATGGTATGCAATAAGCTCAAAAAGATCAAATAAAGCCTAAAACAATTTCTCAAACCGAGCATCATCTAAAATTTCGCTTCAACTCACATACCAGGCAAGTTCTAGACACAAGTACAATACATGGACTACACAAAAACCTCACCACACATGGCACATGACTCGCTAAGGACGGTCACATTCCGACTCTCCAACAATGCAAGTATTCACGGAGCCACGAGATATTGAGCATTAAGCGCAAATTGAACACAAGTCAAGAAAATGAGAAATAGGTGCCACAAACATGCTATCCAATTTATAAAGGCTTCATGATCAATTTTAAAATATAGGAAAGGCACTACACATGCCAAAGCATGAATATGCTACTATCAAACAAGTCAAGAGCCCCTATGAATCTCATATTTCTTCCTCCATTTATTTTCTAAACTCTAATCTATTCTCAAAGAAAAAAATTTACCCGGTTCAAACTACATCCCATGGAAAAGAACCGAGGCACAAAGAAAAATTACAAGGGATTATTGCTACAAAAAAAAACATATTTTTGGATTTTTCTATTTTTTATTTTTATTTTTGTTTAGACTTTAATCCCTCAAGAAAATTGTCTAGGAGATCCATCGTCGAGAAAAGTCAAAAAACAAATTTTTAATTTTTTTTCTCAATTGTTTTCTGTTTTATTTTTATTTTTATCTTTTTTTTAATTAAGCTACTAAAACTATTACTACTATACTATACCATTAATTCTACTAACTATGCTATTAAAAATAAGAAGCTAGCTAACAATAAAAAGATAAGAAATTAACAATATACTAATATAATACTATAGAAAGAATAGAGAATCTTCCACCCCACACTTAAAAGAGTGCAGTGTCCTCAATGCACAAATAAAGTAAAAATAACAACAAGGGTGGACAAGAAACTCTCTGAAAGACCAAAGGCCAAAGCAATAGTAGCTCACGGGGTACTCAAACTTCTCCCATGGATGGTCCTTTGTGCGGGCACCACACGCTTAGTTCTCACCATCTACCTTGTTTTTGCACTCTTCCAATGACTTTCTTCCTATGCTCATAATCCTACAAAATAAAAACAGACACTACAAAAATAATATAATAAAAACAAAAATAAAAGAAGGTAGTAAAGCTGGGTTGCCTCCCAACAAGCGCCTAATTTAACGTCGCAGCACGACGTGAACCACTTTTTTCTCCACCTCGAACTTATGAATTGTACCCCTAACATAGCATCCAGTCTGCAGCTATGCTCCAGTGGTGGGGCTACAACGATAACCAGGCCAAGTAACATATTTTTCACTCTACACTTCTCGGCCTTTACATGAGGAATGTAATTTTTACTTTTTGGCACAACAAATTCAAGAATATAGGCACTCTCATCCTCACCCTTTGATCCCCTCATTTGCTCAGATGACTCGATTACTATCTTACTATCTAAACGCAATGTGGAAAAATGATTGGAATGAGGTCTAATGCGCCCTAACTCATGAATTGTACTACTATTTACATCCCCATATATACACACACTCAAGTCTCCCAAAGTAATGTTACCTATTCCCTCATATGACTCTAGAGCATTCTTCTTAACATTGGCATCCTCAAGAAAAACATGGTCTAATGATTGGTATTCTCGTTTTAGCTCCTCAATTTGGTTTAGAAGATTTTTATCGGCTTCACACAACTCATCATTAAATTGTTGGGCATTACACGCATCAACCTTTGCACTCAAATCTGCATCTAAGTTATGCACAGCCAAGCCAAAATTATCAATTTTATGTTCAAGATCATCTCTCTCCTTAGACCAATCATTCACCAACATTGTCAGAAGACAACGTCGTTCCGCATATTCCCTTAATCGAGAATATTCATCCCAATACCAACCCTTACTCCCATATTCAAATTCAGACCTCCCAGAGTTCAGGGCATGACAAGACCAAAAAGATGGGCCATAATGGTCTTCTGTCAGCCAAGCGTCTTCATCAATAACCTTACCTCCGGATACTTCATCCCTAGATGTCATGTTGAGAGAACTAGAAACACACTAAGAGAAAAATCAAATAGTTATAAAATTAAAAATATTTACAAGAAGAAAAAAATATAAAGTTAAAAGTAAAAGTCTAATCTAGAAAGATAGCTAATTCTAAGTCCCCGGCAACGGCGCCAAAAAATTGTTGCTACCATTGAGAGAGGGAAGAGAGGAGAATTAGGAGATAAGAAAAATAAAGAACGAAGAAGATGATGCGTACCTGTCGCGTTTGGATGCGTCGCAATTTGGATTAAAGAAAGAACGAGGAAGACGAGCTTTTTTATGTTAGGGTGTCGTGTTTATTTTTATGTTTGAATTTTGTTTTTGGCCTAAGATGTGTTAAAATATAGCACTTACATGTGCGTGCGAGCTTGGACGCGACGCATCCCCTCTGCTATCTCCCAAAATTGGTTGGACGCGACGAGGACGCGGTAGGCAGACTTCACTGCCTTGAGCAATTGGTCCGTCAAATTTTTTATTTTTTTTCATGCTGAGGGGGATGCGACGCATCTGCCTCGTTTTCCCATATCTGGCCTTTTTTTATTTTTATTTTTTATTTTTTTACATACAAGATCTAATTCCTACAAAACAATGAACTAACTAACTTGGGTGGCCTCCCAAGAAGCGCCTGATTTAACGTCGCAGCACGACGCAACACATTCTTCATGAACACACCTTCCATTCACGACCTTCCCATAAGGAATACTTTCATAATTCTTCTGTGCATCATAGAAATAATTTGAATATCAGCAGTCTATCAACCATGTGAGTATTGCAATACCAATGAACATACGTAAGTCAAAACACAATGCGCCTTTTGAAATGTGCACCCTTCTCAGGGATTACCGACCAGTTATAACATTCATCTAATTATCTGAAATTGACCATTCTGTCTAAAATTCATGATCTTCCTTTCAAGAATGAACTTTCACCTTGTACATGTAAGTCCTAATCCCGCACAACACACCGCATCTATTATGCTATCATGTGTCAAGCACAAGAAACCCATTATCAACTCTGAGTCACCAAAAAATTACATACCCGATTAGTTAGAAACCTTCCTCTTGCTTCCTTCTAGGAGGGAATCACAATACACAACACATTTCCCACACCATTAGAAAATATATGGTTCAAACCATGGTAGAAATAATCAAGAACTCTTTGAAATCCACTCCACTAAATCCATCGAGGTCTTGTGATGTGCAATGTCACCACCCCAATAGTGTTTTACTCTCTGGCCATTTACCAAGAATGTCGAATTGGAACCCATATCACGCAATTCTACCGCACCATGAGGTTTCACACTAACCACTTTGAATGGACCCGACCATCGAGATTTAAGCTTTCCTGGAAAAAGCTTTAGCCTTGAATTAAACAAGAGAACTTCTTGACCTGGCTCAAACTCACGATATTGGATGTGCTTATCATGCCACCTTTTGGTCTTTTCTTTATACAATTTGGCATTTTCATACGCATGCAATCGAAACTCATCAAGCTCGTTGAGTTGTGGCAATCTCTTCTCACCGGCCAAGTCCATCTCCATATTTAGCTTTTTAATCGCCCAATATGCTTTATGTTCAAGCTCGACGGGCAAATGGCATGCCTTCCCATAAACCAACCTGTACGGAGAAGTACCTAATGGGGTCTTATATGCAGTGCGATACGCCCATAATGCGTCATCCAGCTTCCCGACCCAGTCCTTTCTATTCCCACTTACTGTTTTTTCCAAAATTTGCTTTACCTCTCTATTAGAAACTTCTACTTGACCACTCGTTTGGGGATGATAGGCAGTGGAAACCTTGTGCTTAACTCCATATTTTGCAAGAATATTATTCAGCAATTTGTTACAAAAGTGAGTTCCCACGCCGCTTATCAACACTCTTGGAGTCCCAAAACGTGTGAAGATGTGCTTCTTTACAAAGCTTACCACTACCTTTGCGTCATTAGTAGGAAGAGCAATGGCCTCCACCCACGTAGAAACATAGTCGACCGCCACCAAGATGTACCTGTGCCTATTAGAATATGGGAATGGTCCCATGAAATCAATCCCCCAAACATCAAAAAGCTCTACTGCCAGAATATTTTGCAAGGGCATCTCGTACTTCCTTGTGATAGTTCCGGTTCTTTAGCATCTATCACAATTTTTAACAAAGGCATGTGCATCCTTAAATAATTTTGGCCAATAGAAACCTGATTGTAGCACTTTTTGGGCGGTTTTATCCCCGCCGTGATGACCTCCATATGGCGAAGCATGGCAGTCATGCAGTATAGCATTCATCTCTTCCTCAGGAACACACCTTCTCACCAACTGATCTGCGCACTGCCTATATAAGAATGGCTCATCCCACATGTAGAGCCTTACATCATGTAAGAATCTTCTTCTATTGTCAGGTGTCAATTCTAGTGGCGACACCCCACTTGCAATAAAATTCACATAATCTGCATACCATGGGGCTTCACCTGAGGTGACTGCTAATAATTGCTCATCAGGAAATGTTTCTTTGATTGACCCTCCTTCAGCTACATGGTTCCGACTTTCTAATCTGGACAAATGATCAGCCACTTGATTTTCTGTCCCTTTTCGATCTCGGATCTCTAAGTCAAATTCTTGCAAGATGAGGACCCAACGAATCAGCCTCGGCTTGGCATCTTTTTTTTCAAACAAGTTTCTGATAGCTGAATGATCTATGTAGATGGTGACTTTGGTTCCCACTAGATAGGATCTGAACTTGTCAAACGCCCACACCACTGCAAGCAACTCCTTTTCAATAACTGTATAATTCATCTGAGCTGGATTCATAGTTTTGCTCGCATAATAAATGGAGTGAAAGATTTTATCCCTCTTTTGCCCCAAAACCGCTCCGATTGCTATGTCACTTGCATCGCACATCAACTCAAATGGTTGTGCCCAATCTGGGCCAATGATAATTGGTGCAGTCACCAATCTTCCCTTCAGCTCCTTAAATGCTTTCAGACATGCATTATCAAACTTGAAGGTGACATCTTTCTCTAGAAGCCTGTACAAAGGAGAAGAAATTTTCGAAAAATCTTTAATGAAACGACGATAAAAACCTGCATGACCCAAGAAACTGCGAATGCCTTTGACGGATGTCGGTGGGGGCAATTTTTCAATCGTCTCCACCTTTGCTTTATCCACCCGTAGACCATCTTTTGACACCTTGTTCCCCAAAACTATACCTTCACGTACCATGAAATGGCATTTTTTCCAGTTTAGCACCAAGTTCGTCTCTTCACACCTAGCAAGCACTTTATTAAGGTTCATCAAACAATTATCAAAAGAACATCCAAACACAGAAAAATCGTCCATGAATACTTCTACAAATCTTTCAACCATGTCAGTAAAAATAGCCATCATACACCTTTGAAAAGTCACAGGTGCATTACAAAGACCGAAAGGCATTCTCTTGAACGCATACGTGCCATAAGGACATGTAAATGTAGTTTTCTGTTGGTCCTCTAGGGCTATAGCAATCTGATTATACCCCGAATAACCGTCCAGGAAACAGTAGTATTCCTGGCCAGCTAACCTATTAAGCATTTGGTCAATAGAGGGAAGGGAAAAGTGGTCTTTCCGGGTGGCATTGTTCAATTTTCTATAATCTATGCAAATTCTCCATCCAGTGACAGTTCTTGTAGGAATTAAGTCATTATTTTCATTAACTACTACAGTCATCCCCTCTTTCTTCGGCACACATTGAACGGGGCTTACCCATTTACTATCAGAGATTGGAAATACAATACCTGCATCAAGCCACTTAATCACTTCTTTTCTTACCACTTCTTTCATGATTGGATTTAGTCGGCGTTGATGCTCTACACTTGGCTTGTGTCCGTCCTCCATGAGGATTTTGTGCATGCAGAAAGCTAGACTAATGCCTTTAATGTCAGACATTATCCACCCAATTGCTCGCTTGTGCTCACGTAGCACCCTTAAAAGCTTTTCTTCCTGCAATTTAGACAAGTGAGAAGAAACAATAACAGGTAAAGTGTCAGAGCTACCCAAATAAGCATATTGAAGGTGAGGGGGTAGGGGTTTAAGATCCAATTTTGGAGCTTCTTCAATTGACGGCTTTGGAGGGGGGCCACTTGGCCTATTCAGGGGCTCAAACGGGTGTATTCCTTGCATGTAAGCACATGATGCATCTAAGATATGCATCATTTTTTCAACCTCATCATTAATCGTCAAGCTATCAAATAACATGATTGCTTTTTCTAGAGAGTCGTTTAGATATACACTCGGGTCGAGAAGTTGCGCATCCACCTCCACAACAGATATCATAGAGAGCTCCTCATAGTGGCGGGGAAGTTGGATTGCTTTGTAGACATTGAAGACTGCTTCCTCGTTGTCCACCCTCATAATCATTTTCCCTTCTCTCACTTTAATTATTGCATCACCAGTAGCCAAGAGAGGTCGTCCCAATATGATTGGAACTTGTTCATCAGCCTCGAAGTCTAGAATAATGAAGTCAGCTGGGAAGATAAATTTTCCAATTTGCAGCAGCACATCTTCAATCACTCCTTCGGGGTAGGCTATGGACCTATCAGCTAATTGCAATATCACAGTGGTTGGTCTCGGAGATACCAGACCCAATTGCTTAAACAAGGACAAAGGCATCAGATTTATGCTTGCACCCAAATCACAAAGAGCACGACCCACATCAATATTACCGATTCGCACTGGAATGGTGAAGCTGCCAGAATCCTTAAGCTTTTGGGGAAGTTTGTTTTGGACCCTTGATGTGCACTCCTCAGTAAGTGCAACCGTCTCGAACTCAGTCAATTTCCTCTTGTGAGCCACTATATCTTTTATGTACTTAGCATACTTTGGAATTTCACGAAGTACATCCACTAATGGAATATTTAATTGAACCTGACTCAACATAGAGAGAAATTTGTTGAACATGTGATCGTCATTCTTTTTCTGCAATCTCTGGGGGAAAGGTGGTGGTGGCCTTGTAGCCTCCATTCGCTCTGAACTTGCATCATTTTCCTTAGATTCGTGTATTGCCTTAGGTGTCAGCTCCCCCTCAGGTATAGGTTTTTCCTTTCTCTTCTTTGGCACTTCCTCTAGTTCCCTCCCGTTTCTAAGTGTAACTGCATTAACTTGAGGGTTCTTCTCTGTATCACTGGGAAGGGAGCCTGTAGGTCTAGTAATTTGATTTGCTGCTAACTGCCCCATTTGCCTCTCAATATTTCTGAAATCGGTCCTGAGCTGTTGATTGTCTAGCAACAACTTTTTCAGCAAGTCATTCGTACTCTCTTCTATTTGTTGGGGTGGCTTCTGAGGCTGATTAAAATTTCCTTGAGGCCTATACTGATTCTGATTCTGTTGATTTCCGCCCCATGAGAAGTTAGGATGATTCCTCCAATTTGGATTGTAAGTGTTCCCATATTGTGCATGTTGATTCATAGGGCCTCTGTTTTGTTGCCCCACATAGTATATAGATTCAGGATTCGTGGGGCACATGTCACTCATATGACTGTCACCACATATTTCACAACAAATAGACATCTGTTGTACATGTTGCATTTGTTGTGTTGTCATTCGGTTCATCTGATTTGCCAGCTTTGTAATATCTGCTCTCATGGCTGAGAAGTCATCAAGCTCAATCAACCCGACTGACTTCTGTTTAATTGTTCTTCTTGCATCCCCATCTCCTTGCCAATTATGGTCATTGGCAGTGAAGTTATTTAGCAAGAGTTGTATTTCACTATACGGCCTCGCCATGCAACTACCCCAACAAGCTGAGTCAAGATTCATCTTTGATGCTTCATCTAACCCATCAACAAAAGTGTGACCCAATACCTCATCAGTCTGACAATGATGCGGGCAGTCTCTGAGTAGCTTCTTGTATCTTTCCCAAGCTTGACGAAGTTGTCTCGCCATCCCGTTGTTGGAACCCAAGAATTTGGCTTCTCAGCAATTTTGTCTTCTTAGTAGGGAAAAACTTGATTAGAAATTTCCTTGCTAAATCATCCCAAGTGTGGATTGAGTTTGCGGGCTCCTTTTGCAACCATTCCTTAGCTTCCCCCAACAGTGAAAAGGAAAATGGTGTTAGCCTGACATAGTCCTTGGAAACGTTCGGATAATTGTAAGTGTCCGTAATTTCCAAGAAGTTCTGAATGTGCCTCTGCGGGTCCTCATGAGATAGATCCACATATTGTCCTGTGGACTGAATCAGCTGTACCATGTACTGTTTGAGTTCAAAATGCCCAATAATATCAGGCTTCACAATAGCCTGAGTCATATTCGCAAGATTGGGCCTTGCGGCTTCAATCACTGGACGCTCTTCATTACCTGCCATCTCTATTGGCTGTGGTTGAACTACGATGTCCAACTCTCTTTCTATTCTCGTTCTAGCTTCGAGTTCCCTTCTCACTCTATGTAGTGTTCGTTCGATTTCTGGATCAAGAGGAATGAGGTTGTTTGCACTTCTACTCCTCCGCATTCGAGAGAAGATCCTACGTTAACACAAACAAAACAAACTGAAAATTAAAACTTGAACAAATAACTAATAAAAGCTTAACTTAGTCAAGTAGCTAATTTCTAAGTTCCCGGCAACGGCGCCAAAAACTTGTTGCGGCCAAACACACATGCAAGTATACGCGGTCGTCAAATAATAAAGTGACTAAAAGTCGGATGTCGAACCCACGAGGACTTGTGATTAACTATTAACTAAATTAGACTATCCTAATTATCTAAACAAGAATTAAACTTAAAAATATTTGATTCTAAACTAATTAAATAAAAAAAATATAAATAATGAACTTTGAACAGAGAAAGAGCAGATTTTTTATGATATCAATGTAATGAAAACGATCTAGGGTTATGGGCTATCTAACAATCCTATTGTATTCTTAAATTGAATTGACTGACTAATTTATCTAGCTTATTGTTTGACAGGGTTAATATTGCTCATAAGAATCTGTCGAGTTCTTACTCGCCTATTCAAGCTAACCTAACGCCTATATGTCTATGGAGTTAGAATCAACAAGAACACATTTATAATTCCTGTAAATTAACCAAGCAAGGCAATTAGGTATATGTCTATCCTAACCACGAATCCGTTCACCGATGCCCGAGTTCAAGAACTTGCCCTACTCAATCCTATATGCAATACAGAATTCCCACTTTCGAGTTCAATTCTAGATTCGTAGATAATATTCAATTGGTAATCAAGCAATTAAATAATTAAGCGCAAGATTGAATAAATAAACTAATATGATAAATCAAGAAGTCAAAATCAATATCCGAATAACAATAGTTAATGAAAGAACCACAACCCTAGAACGTGAAGTTTAGCTCCATATAGACATGGTAGCCAAACAACAAAATCATACAAAGAAATATAAAAGTTACTAAGTTTGGTGGAAGAAAAGATGAAACCCGGCCTCCACGGCGGCTCTGTGCTTGTGTTTTCCTCTCAAAAACGTCCTCCCTCTCCAAAATAGGTTTAGGACCCCTTTTATACAAGTTGGGACCGTGTAGGATCGAAATAACCAAGTCCCAGGTGAAATAGGACAAATCACGTAACGCAGGTCCATGCCGGCGTATAGCGGTAAATCCAGTAACGTTTCCGCAGAACTTTTGCTTTGAAGTTGCTGCAAAACTTTGGATTGCCTAACGTTTCCATTTTTCTTGTTTCTTTGCTTTTTCTTTCTTTGTTTGCAATTGTCTTCAATTTTCTCCACTTAATGCTCTTCATAATCACATAATTAATGATCCCACATTTATAGTGTATAAAATACACATTAAAATATTTACTTTGCTCCTAAATTTCATGTTCAAAGTACCTACACATAAAATAAATTCAATTAAGCATAAATATAATACAATTTAGCATTAGAACACCAAAATATGAGGTAAGTAATGCACAAAAAATATGAAATTATATTCAAACATCACTCACCCAGGCCACCCCCGGCAAATGCGAATACTGGGTTCGCAAATGCGAACCTAGCAGACTACAACTAACATCACAATTGTGATCCAACTTGCAAATGTGAGACCTGAGGCATCTGATCACACCAACAAATTTCCAATCTCTTCCAAATATTCCAAAACGCGTTTGAAACTCACCCGATCCCTCGGGGCTCCAAACCAAACACCAATACAAGTATAAAAACATAACACGAACTCGCTCGCGCGATCAAATCGTCGAAATAATATCCGAAATCATGAATCGGACCTCAAAACACTTGAATTCAACATGAAACTCAAGAACTTCTAAAAACACAATCGTGCGTCCGCTTCCTATCAAATCAACTCGGAATGAGGCCAAACTTTGCGGACAAGTTCCAAATGAAAAAACGGACTTATTTCAAGTTCCGAAACAAAAATCCAAATACGATAGCTATGAAGTCAACCTACGAACAAACTTGTAAAAATTCTAATCCTTAAAATTATCAACTTTCGGCAAAACAACAGAAATCAACCTACGGATCACCAAATTTGATTCCTGGCATACGTGCAAGTCCAAAATCACGATACGAACCCTATTGGAGCCATCAAAATACCGCTACATGGTCGTTTTTCACAAAAGTTAAAGCTCGATAAATATTTAAGAATCACTCATCCAAATTCATTCCGAAACATTCAAAATTCAAATTGACCATGCACGCAAGTCATAATATACAACATGAAGTCTTTCAAGACCTCGAACCACTGAACGGAACCTTAAAGCTCAAAACGACCGGTCGAATCGTTACAATATTTGCACTTCTTCTTTCTTTAATGTGGCATTTAAAGTTAATTCATTAAAACTCATAAGTCTAATAATGTACTATTGCATGTTATCCAGTTTACTGAGGTCTCGAATTAACATGAAAATGGAGAACTTCGTAATAAGAAATGTTTTAATATTCTGGATTTGACAGAATGAAAATTAAATTAATTAGATCAGTAAACTATGCATAAAGGAAAAGAAATAGTAAGAATGTCCTCCATCTGAATTCACAATGTGAAAAGAGCTGCCTTTTCTTTTTTTTTTTTTTTCCCCTTGGAATAAGGGCTGCTGGTATTCTATCTTGACACGATTGTGAAAATTAAACCAAATCATAACCGTTAAGATTTAAGGAAGTTGAAATTATTACACTGCATTTCTCCAACGTTGACTATTTAAATCGGATTATCTTGTTACTTTGTCATGTGAGTCCACATTTGCAAAAGCTAAAATACACTAAATCGAGGCACAATTTTTCAGACTTTATGCAAAGACAAAGTTTGACCTTTTGGGATGACAAATTTTCAATTGCTATAGTGTTCATGTATAATTAGCTTAATCAATGTTTCTAACTAACACGATCTCGATTTAGCTTAATGATAATGTAAAGCACTTACCTCGAGAAACCCTCAACAGGAAAATTTAAAGAATTACTAATATCAATTGAAAATGGTCGATAAAAGTGATTGACACTTATCAACTTCAATCTCTAAAGGAAAAGCCAAAAAGAATGAAAGTAGCAAGTTGATCTATCTATTTATGAGAGTATTTTTATGTCGATAAGAGTATTTTCTGACGTGAGTGGATTGCTCTAGTGGTGAGCACCCTCCACTTCCAACCAAGAAGTTGTGAGTTTGAGTCATCCCAAGAGCAAGGTGAGGAGTTCTTGGAGGTAGAGAGCCGAGGGTCTATCGAAAACAGCTTCTCTACCCCAAGGTAGGGGTAAGGTCTGCGTACACACTACCTTCCCCAGACTCCACTAGTGAATTATACTTGGTTGTTGTTGTTTTATGTCGATAAGGTTTGACCTTTGCACACAAATGTTTTTGTTTTTTTTACACAATCAAATTATAATAGTAACTTATAATAACGGATAATCTTTTATGATTATTCTGATTTGGTAGCATGAAAGTTATTTATATTAACGATTCGTATAAGCTAACATAGTATTATTTTTTTTTCGCGACATATTTTCAAGATATGAAAATTAACTGCAATGATAAAAAAACAAAAATAATTTTATTGATGAACCTTTGTGGGTACAAATTCGGTTGCTACCTTGATTCTTCTCTCCAAATTGTTCTTCGTGATTTAATGGTTAGACAATGTATTTCTCGAACGTAGAATGATTCGGACTTCCTTGAATGTATTGATCGATCTCCATGAAAAGGAAGAACATTTCTTGATCACTTCAACGACTTCGAAAAAAATAATATTTGATGTCCATGATATCTTTGTAAATATTTCACAAATTTATGGAATTTTGCGATATCACATAGTACTTGATTAAACATTTTGGTAAATTATTTTAATTATAATAAAATTTGGCATTCATAAATGGATATGGTGCAATCTCAATTAGCATATATCAAATGGCTAATGGTGCAATCTTCGTTAACACATATCAAGTGCAAGATGCATGATTCATATTGTACTTTTACAATTTTATCTTATCCAAGTCTTACGAATCTTTTTTTAAATAAATGTCATATCTTGTAACATTCAAGCTTTAATTGTGGCCTAAACCTTTGAAAATGTTGTTTTGCTAAGTCAATTATGTTTTAATTAAAGGGCCTATATATCAAATCCCAACGTTAATTAGTAGGGCCACTTTATATGCAAACAAGTCTATGTATGATAACTTTAGTTGTTGGCTGAGAAATAACCCTTTGCCTACAAATCCCCAGTTTTCTGTTTCATTATTTCAAAGATGAACCTAATCACTTTGCTAAAAACAAAAAAGGATAAGTAAGTGAAAATGATATGAAATGATTAAAGACAAAAAAGACTTTAATCTCACCAATTAAATAAAGCAAAAGTGATTATCATCATGGAAACATAACTAGTGAACTTTCCCAAAGTTTGAAAAATATGGCGCCTCTGTCTAATATAATCAATTTTTCAACCCCAAAAAGTTCCTATCAGCATCCCTTTTTCCCACAACTTTTGTTTGTGGTCAAAATAATTGTTAGGTGGTCAGCATAATCTTTTGAATCTTCACCTATATACCTACTAAGAACCTTCCCAAAATTGCCATCCCAAATATGTAATTATACATCAAAGAGTTTAATTCAAATATACTAACAATATAAAAGATAATTGTGTATAACTTTTATAATAAATGAAATTAGTTACCTAAAAAGTAAAATAAATAACTTGTTACAATAGGTCAAATTACACCAACAATATAATAATTATTTATATTATTAGTTATTATTAGTGTATATAAGTTAATTTTACTACATCAAATGGAAATACAAGGGCAACATAAACCTTTTTACTCTATCATTGTAATATATTGTAGTTCAACTTGTGATAATAGGTTAATTATCAGTTTTATCAAATTATAATTCTTATTTTATAAGTAATTTGAAGGGGAGCATTGAAACAATGGTAAAATTGTAGGTCACGGATTCAAATCATGGAATCAACCACTAATGCTTGCATCATGGTAGGTTGCCGACATCGCAACCTTTTAAGATGCGACCCCTTTTTTTAAGGGAGGGGTCTACTTTTTACACTGTCAATAAATAAAGCATAAATACCAAATAAAATATCCAGAACACAAAATTAATGCCAGAACACTATGACATGGTTTAAGATCTTACTGTTCCCCAAAAACTTCTCCTACATATTTTCATTGTAATTTTGTTCCTTTTTTCCCCTGAAAGGTCCACCACCTCTCCAATCATTCAAGAGGATGAAACACAAGGACAGACAAACTGTATAGTGTATCCAAGGTACAAAAAAAAAAAGAAGAAAAAGACAAACAAAACCCACAAAAATTGTTTCTTAAATCTAAGACCAGGCAATTTTCACCTGAACTAAGTCTAAGGTACTATATACTAAAACAAGCCCAAAAATACAAGATGAAAGAGAGAAAAAAAATAAAATAAAGAGAAATGGTGGATGTATTTATAAAAGCAAGCTCGGTACACGAAACATTTCGTAGTCACGTAGTCTGAATATTTACAAAGACTGGGGATCTTTACGACTCTTTTCTTTTTCTCTTCAAGCATCCATGTCCGACTAATCCGAATTCGCGCCGTTGAAAATTGGTATTAGCACTCCATATGGTTGAGGACTGGCTTTTCTTCTATTGAAAGAGAATTCCTTTTGATAAAATCCAAACAATCTGCTATAGCTTCAGCATAAAATGAATTTGAACGTGTATAAGACTTTAACCTATAATCACTTCTATTTCCATACATAGAATAATCAGCTTGTTTCCTCGAGACCAAATTCCTGTTGCTGTCGTAGCTTTCATCTTTCTGTTTTCTAGCATTAAAATTCTTCTTCAACAAATTTAGAACATGCCCATATGATGATTTCCATGATTTTCTGAAAATCTTGAACAAATACAAGAACTTTACATTCAGCTTTTGCACTGAAAATCTTCTTGAGTTTAGCTTAAAACCTCTTATTCCATAGCATCTTCTTCCAATTACTCTGTTGTAACCCATATAACCCATGATTTTAATTTGTTTTTCCAAGTGATTAATGGGGTTTTGAGGTTATAAATAAGTGGGGCAAAATGAATCAAGAAAAGAAGGAGGCAATGATTTCAAGTTGGTGTGGGGAAGGAAAGAACTTGGAAAATGATAGGTTTAGGCCTTAGGAGGAGACTTTTGAAAACGCGGAGGTAAGACTTAAAGAGAGGAATATATATTTCTACTACTAAAGAATGTGATCAGTGGATTAGACTACTTTTTTTTTTTAACTAGAGGTCTCGAGTTGGAGCTTTGGATATGAAAAAATTCTTGGTATGGAGCAGCGTTTACCTCCGAATGAGACCATACGCGACACGAATCCGAATATAATCGGGTTTCAATACGGATACCGAACACCAGATGAGAACCAAAAAAATAATATATATATATTTTCGTTTTTATACAAACAATTAATGAGGTAAGAGCATAGAGATTGTGTAGAGAAACTTGATATGCTAATTGTGTTATGTATGCTATTTGAGGATTAATTATTTAATTAAATAACCAAAAAATAATATATATTTCTATTTTTATACAAACAATTAATGAGGTAAGAGCAGAGAGATTGGGTAGAGAAACTTGATGTGCTAATTATGTTATGTATGCTATTTGAGGATTAATTATTTAATTAAATTACAATGATTAAAAAAAGTGAGAATAACTAAGATACTCTGTGGGGAGACGAGTAATAGAGAAATAGGCGAAAAAGTTTCCTCCTCTCTATATGTAATTATGTACAATATTTTAAATGGCTAGTGTGTAAGTTAGATTGTCGCATCTTAATTATTTCATCAGTATCAAATATCATCATAGTTATTGGATAATTTTATAATAACACCATACCCAATATAATCTCTCATAATAGGGTTTGGAGAAAATAAAAATACAAAAGGTCCTACCCGGATTTGAACCGAGGTCGCGGGATTCAAAGTCCAGAGTGCTAACCACTACACCGTAAAAATTGCATGGGGTGTTATATTTGGTAGCCCCTTTTTAACTTATACCCGTTTTATTTTTTCGTTTGCATCCGTACCTATTTTTTTGTTAAAAATATTTTAAAAAGATGATTTTGCCCTTCTTTAATAAAAATACTATTGACAAACTGCAGGATAAAAACTTAAGCATGTTTAGGCTGAAGTTTTAGTAAATAAACTAAAAAACTTCAGCTTGTTTAGACAGTTTCAGATAAAACTCAGGACAAAACTGTAGACTGTGTTACAAAACTTCAGCATGTTTTGGTATGAAATTTTAGCAAATTAACTAAATAATATCAGCATGCATTAGCAAAAACTCTTTAGAAAATTACATACTGCAAGACAAAAACTTAAGCATGTTTAGTCTGAAGTTTTAGCAAATGAACTAAAAAATTTAAGCATGTTTAGTCTGAAATTTTAGCAAATGAACCAAATAACTTCAACATGTTTTGTCTGAAATTTTAGCAAATGAACTAAATAACTTCAGCATGCATTAGCAAAAAAACTCATTAGAAAATTACATACTCCAAGACAAAAACATAAGCATGTTTAGGATAAAATTTTAGCAAATGAACTAAAAAATTTAAGCATGTTTAGTCTGAAGTTTTAGCAAATGAACTAAAAAATTTAAGCATGTTTAGTCTGAAATTTTAGCAAATGAACTAAAAAACTTAAGCATGTTTAGTCTGAAGTTTTAGCAAAGGAACTAAAAAACTTAAGCATGTTTAGTCTGAAATTTTAGCAATTTAACTAAATAACTTAAGCATGTTTAGTCTGAAGTTCTAGTAAATAAACTAAAAACCTTAAGCATATTTAGTCTAAAGTTTTTTAGCAAATGAACTAAATAACTTAAGCATGTTTAGTCTGAAATTTTAGCAAATGAACTAAATAACTTAAGCATATTTAGTATGAAGTTTTAGTAAATGAACTAAATAACTTCAGCATGTTTAGACTGACGTTTTAGCAAATGAACTAAATAACTTAAGCATGTTTAGTCTGAAGTTTTAGCAAATGAACTAAATAACTTCAGCGTGTTTAGACTGATGTTTCAGATAAAACTCATAACAAAATTGTAGATTGTAGGATAAATAACTTCATCATGCATTAGCATGAAATTTTAGTTTCAATGTGAAACAACTCCATGTTATATTAACTAGAGTTGTTGATTTGCTTAAATATTTGCACAACTTCTCAAACATTGATGTTAATACCGTATAATTGTTTGCTTTTTTATATTCACAGGAAAATCGGTCATCTCAATTCTTACCGTGGTTGGTAATACTAGGTATTCTTAAAGAAATGGAACAAAGAATTCAAAATGAAATCATCTCTCCTAGTCATTGAATTGTGCAGATAAGAACTGTTACTCCTTTTAATTCTTTTCTTTGAAGCGGGAAACACGTCCAGCACCTTCTCCTGATGTAATGGGAGAATCCTCAAGCTCAGGTACCTCAAGACTGGATAAAGCAGACAATTTTCGAGGCTTAATGTGTGATGCAACTTTTATATCTTTTGTCAGGGGTGTAATTGTTATATTATTACGGATTTTTTGTCAGTTGGCTACCAAATCAATAATTTTTAAAAATAAGGTACATGTTAAAAGGTGACACAAATATAGGGTACGACTGCAAATCCTCATACTATACCATAGAACAATAGGCTTATTGGATAATTTTATCTACCAAAATTTACACCTAGTATTTATTTTTTCTTTGAATTGAAAATATGGTATCCCATAATTAGAGGTGGCAAATTGGCCATTTGGTCAATTGGATGGGTCAAAGTAACTCCAATCAATAAGGGATTTTTACTTTCCTATATACTATTTGAAACCTTATTACCCTCCCTACTCAAGGTTCAATTTAATTACATAGTCATATACAATTTAAAAATTATATACAAATAAGTTTTAAATGAGTATCCCTTTATATTAGGAATTGAATAAGCAATATCAGTTATTTCCGTATCCCACTCCTTCTCTTCGTTTATCTCCGTCTCTCTCTGTCTATCTGTCTCAATCTCTCTCTCTCTCCCTTCGTCTCTCTACTCTCCTTCTCTGTTTTCCCCCCTAATTTTTCTTCATTTAATGTTCTCTATTTTTTTATGTTTTCTTGTTGTATAGAGTTTTAATAGATTTCATCAATGGATTTCAATCGTTTTAACTTAGAAATTTTCTTTCATGTTGCACAATTGGTGTTAAAATTGAAATTGTCAATTAATAAATTTTGAAAGTGTTTGACTCTCCACCATTGACAGCCATTAAAAAGCTTTGAAGCTTTGAAATCGAATTTGGATTTTTAAAAATCATTATTTGTTTGGATTGAGTGTTGTTGCAAACAATTGAGAATATTATTTGGAGTTTATATCTCAATTTTGAGGGTGTTTTAGTGAAGATTAGACTTGATTTTGGCTGAATTTCAGATTGGAACTTGAAGAAGAAGAAGAATCAGTATTCAAAACTCGAAAAAATCATACTATAGAAATTTTACTCAAATTACAAGTTCAACCATACTAACATCAAATCCGACTCCGAATCGGTATTCAAAACTCGAAAAAATTATTTTGTGACATTATAGAAATTTTCTTCGATTTCTCTTGAAGATTCGATAATCTTACACCAAAAATAAAAATTAATTCATTAAATAAAATCACAAGGGAATCAAGAACACTTACCCCAAGTTGTGTGAAAATATTCCTCTCCAAATTCGTCCAAACCGAACTCCAAAATCCGAAAAATGGGTGAAAATCACGAAACCCCAAATTTAAGCTTCTGCCCCAGTGATTTCCGCATCTGCAGACAAGAAATCGCACCTGCGACCCTCGCTTATGCGGAAAAATGGGCGCATCTGCGAGCCAGGCCGCTTCTGCGATGATCCAAGCGCGGATACGACTCCGCATCTGTGGATAAAAATTCTGCACCTGCGCTATCCGGCTTCCTCACCATTTTCCGCTTCTGCGACTGGTTGCGCGCACATGCGGCTTCGCACCTGCGATCAAAAGCTTCGCAGGTGTGATCACACCAGTAGGCAGCAGTTCCAACATTTCCTTAAGTCCGAATTGATCTGTTAACCATCCGAAACTCACCCGAGCCCCTCGGGACCTCAACCAAATATACCAAAAAGTCCTAAAATATCATACGAACTTAGTCGAAACCTCGAATCATATCAAACAACGCTAAAACCATGAATCGCATCTCAATTCAAGCCCAATGAACTTTGAACTTTTAAATTCTATATCTTATGCCGAAATACATCGAATCAATCTGAAATGACTTCAAATTTTGCACACAAGTCATAAATGACATAACGAAGCTATTTCAATTTCCAGAATCGGATTTCGACCCGATATCTAAAAGTCAACTCCTCGGTCAAACTTTCCAAAAGTTCAACTTTCGCCATTTCAAGCCTAATTATACTATGGACCTTCAAATAATTTTTCGGACACGCTCCCAAGTCCAAAATCACCATACAAAGCTATTGGAATCATCAGAATTCAATTCCGAGGCCGTTTACACATAAGTGAATATCCGATCAACCTTTCCAACTTAATTTTTCAATTATGAGACTAAGTATCTCATTTCACTCCGAAATCCTTCCGGATCCGAACCAAACTAACCCGATAAGTTATAAATCAACTGTAAGGCATAAATTAAGCAGTAAATGGGGGAACAGGGATGTGATACTCAAAACGACCGGTCGGGTCGTTACATTCTCCCCCACTTAAACATACGTTCGTCCTCAAACGTGCCAAGAGTTGTTCTTAACGTTCAAATCTCTATTCTACCTTACCACGCACATACCCGGGGGTGATCCCACGCCGCCCTATTCCACAGAGGCATGACAGCACAGTACAACTGAAAATCCTTAGTTTAACCTTAGCCCGAAAACCTTGGAATTCAATTCCCAACCTTCAGGATTTTTTTCAAGACACGAATCTTACATTTACACATTGTATGAGTCTGAACAAGCTGCATCCAGCCATAACCATAACCACGAATATAATCACCTAACATATATTACACAACTCGCATGCTCGTAGCACCAATCCTGATCACAGTAACTACTCCAAAACCAATCACGTACTAGTATTAAACCCCATATCGAACCAAACTTCATCCCAAAACCTTCATACATTGTTGATAATAAAAGAAACACGCAGAATCTTGTAACCCCTAATTAGATAAACAAGTCATAGAGCTCTCTCGCCCCAACCAAAATCATAATCACTTTCTAAGCCAACTTTCAATATTATTCTTCCAATTATACCGTTTCAAACCTGATAGTACCTATTCTAGGTCCAATGACCATATATTATTAAACACAACTATCCCACACACACATGCTACACCAATATAAATCAGAGCCATAAACCGTACCATCAGTGCGCCAATACGCAATAATTCAAATGTACTCAGTCATGGAAAATGACTCAAATGAGAGAACTGCCCCGCAAGATTAACAAGTACCGCCACAACGAAATGCTGAAAATACATCACACACCGTAGAACCATCACATTATTCTAACACAAGGTTCATACCTTAACATAACTCCATTGTAACGCGTAACCCCATCCAAACGCTGGTCCATATTATATACCTCGAGCCACCCTGCTCAAAATCAATAACCACGGAGAGACAAATGACATTATGCCACACAAAACCTGAAAGAACATAGCCAATATGCAATCAATCATACAATACCCAAATGCTCATCTCGCTCAAATTCCGCCATAAGGCCCCCAATAGAACCGCACCATGTGTGCATATAACCAATGTATCACAACTCCTCGTAGCATAGAAGAGTAACTCATAGATCATTCAGAACATGAATAAGTCCAACGCCAACCGAACGGCATATCCCTCAACAATAGTAGTGTGGAGCCAACTAATCCGACTCGGTGTAGAATACACATCCTAATTGGGCCTACCAATGAACCCCCAAATTAACTCTGGTTACCCACAAATAGATAAACAACCCTCCGAAAATCCACAAAGACCGAGTCATAATACATACTATTATCTAGCTAGATTCGGCCATGACTTCACAGTCCGCAATCATGAAACAATCTGCTCTTGACAACTCCCGGTCTCCAAATCCATAGAACACACAGATCACCATTTTCGATCCCAACTCCACCGCCAGAATGTCTAACACATCTCTCATACACGATCATCCCACAAGGAATACTTCTAAAATTCTTCCGTGCCACCTAGCAAAATTTGAATACCAGCAGTCGATCAACCAGGAGAGTGTCGCAACACCTATGAAATATCCATAATTCAAAACATAGTGTGCCTTCTGAAATGTACACTCTACTCACGCAATACCAAATAGTTATAGCATTTATTTAAACATCGAAAGTCGTCCATGCCATCTAAGAATTTATGACCTCTCCTTCAAATCTGAACCATGACCTTGCACATACAACCTTACTCCCACACCACATACCGCATCTATTATGCCATCATATGAAAAATACGAGAACCTCATAATCATTATGAGTCACAAGTAAAATACATATCAAATCAGCCAGAAGCCTCCCATTTGATCCCATCCGGTAGAAAATCACAATACTCAAAATGCTCCTCAGGCCGGTAGGAAATATCCATCTCAAACTGTAGTAAAATTCTCGAGAATGCCTTGGGATCCATTTGCACATAATCAAGCCATCAGAACTGAATCTCTCTAACTCAACCAAGCCACGTAGGCCGCCAAACCCAAGAGTATTGTCACAAAGCACCTGTAGAAAACCCCCACATCATAAGCACCCAAAGAACCGATCATATCCATTATCATACTGATCCAACCTACCACCAAGTTGTCCTATTTCTCCGGTGAATTTAAAACTATTCTTCTTACCTTCCTTATACTAAAATGTATAATCCATAGTCATATAAAATTTCCATAAGTTCAGGCACCATCAACTGCAAATCTCAGATTTTATCCATACACAAGTCCGTAGGAATTCTCAATTGCTATATGTAAATCTCGGACCTATTGGGACTTTCTCGAGAGTCACCCACTTTGCTCAATCCAAATTACACCGCCCAAATGGGCCAACAGACACCTGCCACATTAGCACAACAACACTCAAAGAAGTAACTCTACTTTAATACCACATATCAAATTCATACTCCGTACGCACTACATCATTCACAAATAACAACTTACTCATCCCACGATTTTCATATACTCATAAGTGCAATATAATTCGTATCCAGGAATTTCTTATTCGAGTCATCCTCGATCTCAACTTCTGCAAGTCATAACTAACCCACCAGTATGCTGCAACAAAAAACTAAACCTTTACATATAACCATGAAATTGAATTATCAACAGCAGGCTCCCTCACTTGGCTCAAAACCATAAATTTAAACACTCGATAACTCACAATATCCATACTCTATTACTGCAATAATACTTCTCAAGCTCATACCACGCCAACCATAAAATACCGCAATCGTCCGCTAAGCTCACATTCATTCTCTTAACACTCAAGCCAACTTTCTCAACCAGATTCAAATTCAAGTCTCAACACATATACCCAAAGAAAACTCTCTCTATTCGCATTATAAGGAACACACCTTTATAGATTACTCTGCAGGGGATAACCCATCTGTTTAGCCTCAAATTGGTATCTTGTTATACCCTTTCGTAGTTACAATTACTACACAATCACTTAATCTTTTTGAGTCTAAACTTATTAACAAGACATGAGATTTTAATATGTCCCACAATTTAACAACTTGAAAGATCCTTCAAAACATTCATACTCGAGACTGTACGTCATATCAAAACGAAAATCAAGCACCCAATGGCCCTTTCTTTACATTTCAAGGAAACACTTCTTATCATATTCAAATTGTCTTAACATATAATATGCACGGGCAACTCACGCGATGTACGGACAACTCATGTGCTATAGTATCAATATCTGTATCCGCACGGATAACTCACGTGCTATAATAAAGCTAATATAGCATGCTGCGGCGTGCAACCCGATCCTATAATTATCCTCACAATTAGTTCCTCTCCCTCAGTCATCAATCTCTCCAATCTCTCTCTCTCATGGGCTCACAATGTCATGAAAATAGCCCAAAAATAATGATATGATGTATCAATAAATAACAATAGAGACTGGGATATGATATGCAATGAAATGAATATGACTGAGTATGAATTTCAATTTAAAACAAATAATTCACAGCAATATGCCCTATGTGGGTCCCAATAATACTGGCACATAGCCTCAACATGATTTTTAATATGATTCTCAGCTCAATTTCTTTAACACATAAAACTGCATGGAAGATGCCAAGATTATTTGACTATAAAATTCCACGGAACAATTACGTCACAATTTCTATGGTGCACGCCCACACGCCCGTCACCTAGCATGTGCGTCACCTACAAACAATTCACATAATACGTATATTCAAGGTTCATACCCTCAACTCCAAGATTAGAAGAGTTACTTACCTCGAACAAGACGAATCCAAATTCCAAGCAAGATCAAAATGCTCTAGAAATTCCATTCTGCGCATATCAACTCTTGAACGTCTAGAATTTAGCCACAATTAATTTGATTCAGTCCACGAAATTATAGAAATTAATTCCATATCAAAATACTAATATTTTCAACAAAATCCGAAATTATGCCCCAAAAATAACCCATGGGTCCCATGTCTCGGAACCCGACAAAACTCATAAAATACGATAACCCATCCAATTACAAGTTCAACCATACTAATTTCACTCAAATCCGACTCCGAATCGGTATTCAAAACTCGAAAAATTCGTTTTGTGACATTACAAAAATTTCCTTCAATTTCTCTTGAAGATTCGATAATCTTAAACCAAAAATAAAAATTAATTCATGAAATATAATCACAAGGGAGTCAAGAACACTTACCCTAAGTTGTGTGAAAATATTCCTCTCCAAAATCGCCCAAACCGAGCTCCAAAATTCGAAAAATAGGTGAAAATCACAAAACCCCGAGTTTAAGCTTATGTCCTAGCGATTTCCGCATCTGCGGATAAGAAGTCGCACCTGCGACCCTCGCTTATGAGAAAAAATGGGCGCATTTGCGAGCTAGGCCGCTTCTGCGATGATCCAAGTGCGGATGCGACTCCGCATCTACAGTTAAAAATTCCGCACCTGCGCTTTCTGGCTTCCTCACCATTTTCCGTTTCTGCGACTGGTTGCGCGCACATGCAGCTTCACACCTGCGATCAAAAGCTTCGCATGTGCGATCACACCAGTAAGCAGGAGTTCCAGCATTTCCTTAAGTCCGAATTGATCTGTTACCATCCGAAACTCACCCGAGCCCCTAGGAACCTCAACCAAATATACCAATAAGTCCTAAAATATCATACGAACTTAGTCGAAGCCTCGAATCACATCAAACAACGCTAAAACCACGAATCACACCTCAATTCAAGACCAATGAACTTTAAACTTTCAAATTCTATTTCTTGTGCCGAAATACATCAAATCAATCCGGAATGACTTCAAATTTTACACACAAGTCATAAAATGACATAACGAAGCTATTTTAATTTTCAGAATGGATTCCGGCCCCGATATCAAAAGGTGATCTCCTCGGTCAAACTTCTCAAAAAATCAACTTTCGCCATTTCAAGCTTATTTCAACGTTCTCAAATAATTTTTTGGACACGCTTCTAAGTCCAAAATCCCCATACGGAGCTATTGGAATCATCAGAATTTAATTTCTAGGTCATTTATACATAAGTGAATATCCGGTCAACTTTTTCAACTTAATTTTTTAATTATGAGACTAATTATCTCATTTCACTTCGAAATCCTTCTGGATCCGAACCAACTAACATGATAAGTCATACATCAAGTGTAAGGCATAAATTGAGCAGTTAATGGGAGAACGAGGTTGTGATACTTAAAACGACAAGCCGAGTTGTTACAACACATGACATACAATGTACTTACAAAATTGTAGTAAAGTTATATTGTAATTGTAGGTAAATTATATTATGTTGTAGTTATATAGTATATTTATTTTATTTGAATATTGTATGAAAGTTAAAAAAAGTAGTATAATGTATGAATCTTTGTATAAAATTTATATTTAAGTTATCAATACTATCTTTTTACATAAAGTTGTTGATATATATATCAAAATTGTATTAAGAGAGTAGGTTTTATTGGAATTTTAGAGAGGAAGAAGCACACACCACAGACAAAAAATATGCAAATCAGATACAAAATATATACAAAAGACATATTGTATAAATTTTGCATTTAAGTTGTATGATATTGTTTGTATTTAAATGGGTAGAAATAATATATGAAAGTTGTAGATAAGTTGTAAATAAGTTGTATAATATATAATTAGTTGTATGAAATTTGTTTCTACTATTTATGTTGTTATAGATATTCAAATTTGCATTAAATTTGTGCGAAATTTATTTTTAATTTGTATGTTGATGTACCATATATTATTCTTAAAGATAGAGATTTTATGTGTTTAGTTTGAATATAAATATGCAATGAAGTTTAGATTCAGTAGAAGTTCTCTTTTAGATTGTGCTGATGAATAATACTGAAACCTGATCGATCAAAAAAAAATGCAAATGTATTAAACAAAAAATGACGCCAATTACAAGCAATACAAAATCATTGAACATCTTATTGATGTAACACAAAATGTCATTAATGTGCAAGCTGAAAATTTTGTTGCACTCGACGTGCAACCTTACATTAGAACTGGATAAAACTTTATGTGCTGCTAAGGATTCAGGAACTGTTCCATCATGTTCAGTCTATTTGAAAACATAATTTCATGCCATAGTTGGCGTCAACTCTCAAATGTAACCAGGGGCTTTAACCCAAAACAATTATCAAACAGAAACACCTAAATATAAGTTCGATCCGGAGAGAAAAAGTGAGAGTGGAGAGAGAAAACGAGAAGGGCATAACTAAATCCCTTGATTGAAGGCACTAATAATGGATTGAGAGCACTTTAAGATGGAATGTATATAATTTGTAAGTAATCCTTGTTTAGGGCGGGTAATATAGAAAATTAGAATAATTTTGGTAAATAAGTTTCAAATATTGTATAGGAACAAAAAAATCCCAATCAATAAACAAAGTCTTGAGCCAACCGGCCCAAAGTTAGCTTGGGCCAAAATTAAATGATCAAGATATCCAAATAACGGGTCATAACCCGACCTCCCATTTTTCACTTGTTTTGAACCAATAGTTTGATGGATCATTTTGGGTTCAACCCGTTACATCAAGTAAACAAACTGATCATATATAACTCACCCATTTAAAGTTGAACAGATTACTAAAATTAAGTTGATTTTATCAATTTTATCCATTTTTTTTATCCACTTTATTAACCACTAGATTAAGTGACCGGAGTGGTTGCGAGATTAGATAGGCATAACAAATTAAGAACAAGCTGATAACTACACTGCTGTCATGCAATACAAAAGGTCATTTAATTAACATGTAAAATTGATTTCTCAAGTCTAAAGTCTCACAATTTTGTCTGATTAATTGCCTGCTTTTTAGCGGCCTACTTTTTTATTCAATAAGCTGTCAGTTGCAAGAGGTTGTTTATACGACTTAAACTCGTGACCTCCTAGTCACATGACAATAACTTTATCAGTTATGCCAAGACTCTCCTTCCCAGTTATTATGAGCGATTATTTATAATTAATTTTTAGGTAATTAAAATTGTAGAAGTATTTTTACATTATCCGTGTATAAAATTTAAATTACAATATTAACATGTCAAAAGGAAGAAGAAATGTTGGCAGTTAGAGTGCCAAGACCCAAGTTCCAAGGTTTGGTTTGTGCCTTTACTTGACAAAAACACCTTGTTTAAGATTATATTGGAATCAATTCTGGCTCAAATTTGGACCCAAAATATTTAATTTTTTGTCTATCTAAAGAGAAACATGGCAAATGTTTTTTTGTTCAAGTACGTTCTAAGTGGGCGCTGTACAAAATATTTACTCTATCATGTAGGGTAATTACATATAGAGAATTTTATTTTGATAAATATTAAAGTAATAATCTGGTAAAAATATAATTAACATGTTATCCCTAGTTAAAATTAACTTATAGTGCTACTTTTTATCCTTTTTACTGCTGAATTCAATCATAGTTATAGCAATAAGAATAACACACGACGAAAATTGCGACAAAGATGATCTAACATGTCCTGTTAGGTGTAGAATCGATGGAAATGTTGTACTATTGAATTCGTATATTATTCCATTGAGTTGGAAAATTTAAGAACTTCCACAAATTTTCTTTGGATAACAATAGTTTTCTAAGTAGAACGAAAGCTTTGTTAATAATTTAATCTGTGTTCGAAATCAGAAAATTAGAGAAGTAAAGAAATATTAGTTCAATAAATAAAAACAGAAAATTTCGAGCCCACAAGTTTCTTGTGTGTCCTTAAGGAATTTAATCCCCTCACAGTTGCCCAAAGTTTCAGATTAATTCCTCCCAGGATAGAACGGAATAATTATTCTGTGATGACGGCACTACAAATCACAAAACTTCGGCGAACTCAAATGGTGGAGCAAATCACACAAAATGCTTACGTTTTGCTTTGAAAATTAATGCATACTGCCGAAGAGAGAGGGGAGAGTTTGCAAAATTTCGGTGGTAAACGAGGCTAAGCCTCTCTATTTATAGCCAAGAAAGTTGAGTCCCAGCAGGTGCAAAGGTGCATGTTCATTTGATAAGGTATCTATTCGTTAATAATTATTTAAATTTCTGTTAAATGGAATGTTTGGTCGCGAATTTGACAATTGGAAAAATAATGCGGAATTCGCTCAGAAAGGAAAAATTAAATGATGGAAAAGGAAAATAAATTTGGTCCAAAAAATTTATCAATCATATCAATTGATCGACGCCGAACTACGACGGCGCGAGACTTGATCTCTTCTCAACTATATATTTAAGAGCTACAAGAAGTGCTTCTGTATATAAGCACAAGAATTTTCCTTTTACTATTCAATAAGGGCCAAAGTTCCTTTGTAAAAGGAACCAATTCAAAATTTCATTTTACTCCATTCCTTTTCCCACCATTTTCATTTCATTCTTTTATTTAATGAATAAAATCCAACATCGCATGAAGAGGAAAATGTACATATGCCTCTTTAGAAAGTCCTTTGCTTTTCTTTTGGCCTATGTATATATGCTGCTGGCTCTACTTACTTTGATACTCAACATTGTTTCCTGAACTGATCTGAGGAGTTGTGATGGATATTGTATCGACTGTAGTCGAGTCTATTTCAATTGGCACCATAGAAGAAGGCCATACAAATGCTGGTTTGAATGGTGGAACTTCTGGTTCTGGTACTGACCCTGATATAATTTGAACTATCGTCTGTGTTTTAGGCCTTTCACTAGCAATTGGATGAGAGCAAGCCAAAGCAAGTAGTAACAATCTCTTTACTTCTTCAGCTACATAATCATCCCCGAGCCTCGTGTCAACAGCTTCGAGAATTCTACCATCGCGATGCAAGTACCAAACCTAATCAACAAATAGTTGAAAGACATTAACTTTATTTCCAGCTCTCTTGCCACATACTAATTCCAACAACACTGCTCCAAATGCATATACATCAGAATGTTGAGTGGCTTTTCCAGTGAGAAAGCACTCTGGTGCAATGTATCCCATCGTGCCAAGCACGCCCTCTGCCTCAGCATACGAGGTCTTTTCGTGGTCAATTGCTCGTGCCAGGCCAAAATCACCGAGGCGTGCATTGAAGTTGGAGTCGAGCATGATGTTGTTCGCCTTAAGATCGCAATGGACCACTTTCTGCTCAAACTCATCGTGCAGATAGTGCAGGGCTGAGGCGACGCCTGAAACAATCTTGTACCTGACTTGCCAGCTGAGTGGCTTTTTATCTGACCCTGAGAAAAGGTGTTTGTCTAGGCTACCATTTGGCATGTACTCATATACAAGTAGTAGCTTTCCATGCTTGTGGCTCCATCCTATCACAATAATATATGATTGTAAGATGCTTATGTCTGTATTGCTGTTCTCATCAGCTTGAAGTTGCAAAGTAATTTGCTTGAAAGTCGATAAAAGTCTGCTAGAAAGATAGTATAAATGTTTCTGATAAAAAGAGCAGCCCAGTGCACTAAACTCCCACTATGCGCGTGGGTCTGGGGAAGGGTCGGACCACAAGGGTCTGTTGTAAAATATGTGTCTGTTTGCTTTCCTAATCAGCTTGAAGTTAACACAACAATATGCTAGAAAGCAAATAAAAGTTTGCTACAAAGGCAGATAGTATAAGTGTTTCTGATGCGATGCTATTAGTAAGAGTAATGTCATAGATGTGATTTTCCTCAAAATGATACGAGAGTACACTGATTGAGTAAATTTTCCTTTACACTATCAAGTCAAATACATAATAATTACATGTAAGTTTTCATAAAAGATGAAATTAGTAATGTATTAGAAAATAAGGCAGGTTACCTATAACTAGGGACGGAGCTTCCCATTCGGGTTCAACTGAATCATTTGTTGAAAAATTATAGTACTATGCTAAATGGGGTAAAAATTATACTTTTGTATATATAGAAACTTTTTAATCCCATAAACATAAGAGAAGATTCGAGACTTTTAGTGTAGTGGTAAAGAAAATTTAAAAATTACTTTAAATCCATGATTTTCTAGTCACACAGCGACAACTCTTAACGTTATGCCAAGTTTCCCTTAGTACTAAAAGTAAAAGTAGAGTGAAAAATACTTACCAAGCAATTTGACAAGATGTTTATGCCTGAGACGGTTGATAATTGTAAGCTCAGCCAAGAAATCATCCTGCCCTTTGATACTTTCCCTTGAAAACCACTTCACTGCAATTTCCAAAATTTCACCAACTAAATACCCTTTGTGTACTACTCCAAATCCCCCTTCACCTAGCTTGTTTTTTCCATCAAAATTATTAGTAGCTTTCTTCAATACCTTAAACTCAAAATCTCTAGGCATTCCAGGCAAACTCTTAAGTGCACCAAGTATATTTGACTCTGAACTAGCAACCCTCTTCTTGTAGTAATAGTACCCCAAAAGTGGTAACAAAATCAAGAACAGAGCAAATAATGGAACCCCAACACCTAAACCAACCTTGATCCTTGGATTTTTTTCCTCAAAGTACTCAACTGTCAAGTTCCACCTTAACACACAATTCAATTGATAAAAATTCCCTGTTGAAGCAGAGAATCCAAAGTATGATTCTTGATTCACAACATCTCTTAAATCAATATCATGTGTTAATATTGGATTCTTTGGCCTAGGTGGGGTTGAGCCATTTTTCTCAGCTTGTTCTGCAATGTACACATCAAGAATTTTCTTGATACCATCATATTGTACCCAAATATTGTAAAATCTTGCACCAATTGGAGCAAGCTCAATACCATGTTTGGTTAAAGATTCGACATTTACAGAACTAATACTATGAATATCAATCCCTATATGGTTATCATCAGGGTCAAACTCTTGCTTGAATGTATCAAGCTCGACCGCGATAACTTTATTGGTAGATTGACCATCAGTATTAGCATTTGTCAAGCCTAACTGCTGCCCGTGGCTGTAAGTTGGCAGCTCTAAATCAGGAGAAATCAAGAAAGTTAAACCTTCAGCTGCAGTTTTATTTGATATCCTGTAAATGTTTATAAGGAATGAAGAGTTGAAAGATGCCATCCTTTTGTTACTATCATCCCACAATTTGAAGGACTGTTTCAAGAGAATTCTTCCTGCATTGTTTAACAGGCTCATATAAGCGCCGTGGGAATCAGAAGTCACTTGGAGAGCATGGTTACTGATAGTTGCAGGAGGTACTACTTGAAAGATGTCAAAGTACGTTTCGTCAAAGGGTCCATATTGCTTGTCGAATTTCTTTAGCTTGGCTTGAGATATGGACTGAAGACAGCAGAGAAAGATGAAGATGGTGATTTGTTTTGCTGTCAACAATCCCATTTTTCATGTAGTCAACAGAATGAACAGAATTAGAGAAGTGAGCACTCTAGAGGAAGACAGAGGAAAGATCAATAAAAGAAGCTTTGAAGCAAGTCTTGGATATGATCCTTAAAAGGGTAGTTAATGACTATATGCCTTCTTAAAGGTGAGGGCATTCTAGGAATATTTTATAATATTAAATATATAGCAATGTAACAATAACAATAATAACAAACCAAGTGTAATCCCACATATGGATTTTGGGGAGGGTAGTGTGTACGCAAACCTTACCCCCACCTTAAAGGTAGAGAGGCTATTTCCGATAGATCCTTGGCTCACAAAAGACGAGAAGAAAAGTAATAGCACAAGCAATAATAAAAAGATAGTAAGAAAAAGGAACAATGATGTAAAGTAAGAGTCCACCAAACTGTATAGAGAATCTGGTTCTCTATCGGTTCACACAGAACACACACACACAACAGTATTTTACGTGAAGAACTCCCAGCTCACGGGATTAAAAACCACGACCTACACTCGTAGGATTTCAACTTCATTAACCGAGCAAACTTTCGATTACAACCTATTGTAGCCTAGGAATTAAACTTTTAATCCCTCACCTACTTGTAATAACTCTATTGCAAGCCTCTTTGTAATAACTCTATTACAAAATTACAAAGCTTACCACTTTGACTAACTCTAGCCAAACACAAACACATGGTTTATGGTTTTACAGAAGATATCCTACAAGATGCTTCTAACTAAGCTGAGCAGAAATTACAACTAAATAACATTAACAAAGATACAACAATATTAAGGACACACGATAAACTCAGTGTTGGGATCTGGTCCATTGTTCTGTTGCTACTTTATTTTTCAAGCCTTGGAGTCAATGAAGGCGACAACACACTTGAGAGAGACTTAATGATTTAGGGTTTGCAAGTGTGTGTTTTCCCTTGTCTCATGTTGGTAATATATAAGTGAGATCATTGGGATGATGTAAGTAAGTATCAGGTATATAGCATGCTCCATAAAATGACTGCTGCACTATTGTGTGTGCAGTGCAACAGTGTAGCGACTTTAACAGTTGTAACGAGTTCACTTGTACTGTAATCGGATGAACTGATAGCCATCTGTTCCCTCTGCTATTTCTTTGACTGGTAATATTAGAACTTGTGCCAGACATGTGACTTGTTGTTTTGAGCACTTTGAGGCTGTGTAACATGTTTCCTATCTGGTTCTCATATGAAGTTTGTTAAATCATCAAAATACAAAGGGACATAACTTATCAATTTTTTCCTTTTTGATGATGACAAACTTAGAATTGAAGTTTCCCATGAGAAGCAGACCTCCATACAATTCACCTTGTAGATTAGTTTTATTCCCCTTGAGAATCTGTTTCCCGTTTTGTTCCCCTTCAATTTTCCCCCACTTTTGGCATCATAAAAGAATATATGCAAGTAAACGCAAAAAGAAATCCAACAAGGTTAACTCATACAACTTGTGTGCATACAACATAGCTAAAAAATAGAGCACAAGACTATAACATGCATAACAAAAGACTGAGATACTTATTAATTTATTTGAGGAGAAAATAGAGGCAGTAGTACCATTGTTTATAAAACATCCACATAATAAAAAAAACTTAAAGTACCACAGTCATAAAAACAACAAGCCAAAAAGAGACACTGGGTTAAGACAAACATCGTTAAACTAGACACTGACAAGGGAACTGTTTAAGGGGAATTAGAAGAGAGAGGGAAGGATAAAGAGGCAATGGCTTTGAGAGGAATATCCACTTGATCATTTACAGACCGTTGCTCGTTTATCAGCTGCTCTTTTAGGTCCTCAACCTGTTTCCTCAGGTCTGTATTTTCAGCAGTCAAGTGGGCAACCTCTGCACCCTATGCACTGCTAGAGCCAGGTTCCTCCTTGGCTTGACTAAGCTATCCCTCAAGAATGGAATTCCTAGCCTTCAGGCTCATTATTTCCTCGTTACCAGCAGTTTGAGCATTTATTAACTAAGAAATAGTAGAATTGTTGCCAACACCCCCCTTCTTGTCTATGCACTCACATTCATCCAAGCTTGTCATTGAGAAAGTTTGCTTTCGAGTTCCCACTATTGCTCTTCCCAAAGGGACTTTGAAGTATTCAAACACTCTAGTGAGCAAGAACCCATAAGACAAACCATGGTTCCCGTCCTTGAAGTCTGCCACCTTTTTCGTATGTTCAATCATGATACCAGACAGGTTGATAGTAGTGTATGCATCCAATGCTTCCATGAGGAACATGTCCACTTTCGAAGTAATGGAATGCTTCTCTGCACGTGGAAGCAGGACCTTTTCACCTTTTCAAACATAAGCGGATACTCTGGAAGGAGGCCCTTCTTGTGCACATGTTCCCCTCTCTAAATAGCATGAGCTTTTAGAATGATCTTTCTAAAGTAAGGGGAACATATCCCTTCAATAGATGAGAGACCCTCAGCGGGCACACCCAAGATACTTCCTAGAATAACTTCATCCATCATAAAATCCACTCCATTAACCTTCAGGCAGATATTGTCGTCTTCCATAGTAAACAGATTTGCGTAGAAACTGCGAACCTCCTCTTCATAAACCTTGGGATTCTGAATGGTAAACATATGAGTCCACTTCTGAAACTTGCAGACTGCAAACAACTGTCTCATGCCTGACATTTCAAGAATGTCAGCGTTAAACGCTCTGCCCCATAACACCCTTTGATTCTTCAGGTTTTCTCTTCTCTTAACTTCAGACACTTCTACTTTCGGTTTCTTGGAGGAACCGGGTTCGTCTCTGTCACTTGCCTTACTCTTCTAAGACTTCTTCACACTTTTCTCCTTCTTTTCAGACTTATTTTTCTCACCAGACTCCTTTTCTTCAACATTTTTCTCTTTATCAATCTCCACCGCTTTCACAGGAGATCCTCTCTTAGGCTTTGCAAGCACATATTTTTTAGGGATTTACATACCAAGGAAGCAGATTACTCATTCACCTCTTCATCTTCAACATTCACAATGTTTGCCGGAGGCATATCCTTCTCATTCATTAACTTTTTTCCTTTCACCAACCTTCTTCTTTTCTTTTTCTCCTTGTTTTTCTTCAAAGCACTCTCAAGAGCTTCTTTTTTCTACTACCTAGTAGTGGGTATTTTAAGAAGGGGATCTTTGGGAACTTTCCTACCACTTCTAGCAGGAATAAAACTTGTCACATTCACATCATCATAGTCCTTCTCACTGTTATCATTCTCTTCTTCACACAGAGGTCTCATCTCAGGAATTACAAAATCTAATGGCACTACATCAAAGTGAGGAGAAGGAGCAGGGTCAATACTATCTAGGGGCTCTTTTGTAGAGCATGAGGTTTCATCCCAAGTAGGAGCAGAGTGCACTTCTTGGGCAGAGGGAGCAGGTCCCTCTATTGTCTCCCTTGTAGTACTAACTGGCATCGGGTTACCATGAGGCACCAGTTCCCCACTTCCAACTCCATTTCCTTCTCCTTCCCCCTGAGACCCATTGGCCACATCACCACACTCATACTTCCTAACCAACCCTCCATCGGTAGCAATAAGTAGCATATTCTCTATAGCTTCTCTCTCACTCATACCTAACAATGTAGAATCAGTAGATGCAAGAGAGGCATTACCTGACGGAGAGGTAATATTCAGATCAAACGTCAAAACAAGATGAGTGATAGGCATTTCTGATGCTTCACTACTACCATCAAGATCCTCTTGGGCTACAAAGACCTCCCTAACTTACTGACTTGAAACCTCTGGTCCCTCTTCTCCATCCATTATTTCATTTTTTGCCATTTGTTTCGGCAAAGCAGAGGGAGAGGTTGTAGCGACAAACCTTTTAGGAGTTTGATTTTTCCGGCTACAATGAGAACCAGAACTCGATGGGGTTGGAGAGGAAACAATAGATGGTTGTTGTTCTGGGTTAGGATTTTTAATGGGTGACAGGTGAGACTCAGGCTCATGCTGCAGTGCTTCGTGAGACAAAGACGCAGTAGGAGTGACGATGGTAGCACTTGGAGACTCTGAATTTTGGGAAGACATGGTGATTTTTTAGAGTAAAGACACGAGAGAGAGAGGGTTTTCTGAGAGAGGAAAGGAGTTTGATAGCTTTGATGTATACAGTTGTGAGAAAGATGACTTTTGGGGTTATTTAGAGAGGATGAGGGACCAGTTACAGACGGGTGCAACTGACTGGGTAGACGGGTCAGTTTGTAACGGGTGTGACGATTGGGCTTAAAAAGGATGATAGAAAAGGCGGACACATTTAATGATGTGGCATTTTTATAGCCGTTTAAAATGCATATGAGTGTAAAAGGAAATACTAACCTGAGTCAAAAGAACGAGGCTCCCTGACTGAATTTTGTAAATATGAGCGTCATCCTTCTAACAAAATCCAATATCATTAGCTGCTTGTTTGCTCTGTAGTTGCCATGCGTGTTTACCTATAATGGTATAGAATTGAGTGAGAAATTGCCAGAAAAAACCTTTTAGCAGTTTACCTTTTCATTCCTTCATAGCCAATCATTGAGGGACTTGGTGCTTAGTTTAATTTATTAGTCCCAACTCCAGTCGATTCTTTTCAAAATTCTCTCTACTCAATGTTTTGGTGAAGATATCAGCACCTGGTCCTCTGTTTTGCAAAACTTCATGCAGATGAGACCCTTTTAACATTGTCCCTGAGAAAGTGATGTCATACATCAATGTGCTTTGTCCTCTTATGCTGAATCGGGTTCTTTGCCATGTTGAGAGCACTTGTGTTATCACACAGTCATGGCACACAATCAGAAAATACACCAAAATATTCTAGTTGTTGCTTGATCCATAGTAGTTGAGAATAACAAGAAGCAACTGCCACATATTCAACTTTTGCAGTAGAGAGAGCCATAAAGTTTTGTTTCTTTGTACCGCATGAAATCAAGCATGATCCCAAAAAATGTGCCATCCCAGATGTGATCTTTCTATCCACCAAATAGCCAGCATAATCAACATCAACATACCTAAATAAGTCAAAATTGTCTCCTGAGGAATATTAGAGAACCAGGTCCCATGTTCCTTTGAGATACCTCAGAATTCTCTTAGCAGCTTTTAGATGAGATTCCTTTGGACTTGATTAGAATCTAGCACATAATACCACACTGAACACAATGTCAGGTTTGCTGGTTGTGAGATATAAGAGAGCCAATGATACCTCGATACATGATTTCATTCACAGGGGAACCGGGTTCGTTCATGTCCAGACGAGTGGCAGTGGCAATGGGAGTATCAATGGTCTTCAAGCTTTCCCTCTCAAACCTCTTTACAAGCTCTTTAATGTATTTCTGCTGACTTATCATCGTTCCCTTAGAGGTTTGCTAAACTTTCAGACCTAGGAAGAAGTTTAGTTCCCCTATCATGCTCATCTCAAACTCGCTTCCTATAAGCTTGGCAAATTCCTCACATAAAGAATCATTTGTTATACCAAAGATGATGTCGTCAACATAAACTTGCACAATCAGCAAGTTCCTCTCTCGTTTCTTCAAAAAGAGAGTGTTGTCAAATTTCCCTCTTATAAAGCCATTTTCTAGAAGGAATCTCGACAACCTTTCATAATATGCATGAGAAGCCTTCTTTAAGCCATAGAGTGCCTTGTTGAGCTTGAATACATGTTCAAGATGCTCATGACATTCAAAACCAGGGGGTTCTTTGACAAAGACTTCTTCCTTTAAATAGCCATTCATAAATGCATTCTTGACATCCATTTGGAACAATTTGAATTTCATATGAGATGCAAAAGCAATGAGAATTCTGATGGCTTCCATTCGTGCAACTAGAGCAAAAGTCTCATCACACGGTTAATACCTTCTTCTTGATTATAAACTTGAACCACCAACATGGCCTTGTTTCTTGTTGTATTCCCAAACTCATCAAGCTTGTTTCTAAACACCCACATAGTTCTTGATAATTGGGGATTTTGACTGCTTGTTAACGCCTTTTAGATTTTGTTTTAGCCCAAAAGCATTGAATTGTATTCCCAAAACTAATAAAACTATACAAAATTGCAGGAATGCTAGAAATTGGGCTCCCGAGATGAAATCTGACTAAAAAGGAGTAATCTAAACACAAGGAAATGAAGGGCACAGAAACATGCAATGTGCGGTCCGCAGAATTCCATTCGCGGCCGTAACCAAAGAAGAAAAAGCCAGCCGACATTCGTGCAAATTGCGGACCGCACATAAATTGTGTGCCCGCAAGAGATGGGCTTAAGACCAAGATTAGAGAGATGACAAAAAGACCAAGTCCCAAGCTTCATTGAATTGCAGATCGCACAAGATTTGTGCGGCCACAGAAGATTGTCTTGCGGCCGCAATCATAATATTGCGGACCGCAGAAGAGTGCCTTGCGTCCGTAGTTCTAAATCTGTGGACCGCAAAAATGTTGCCTCGCGGCCGCAGTTTAGAATTGTGCGACCGCAGAATCTTAGCTCCTACCAGATTAAGAAGTCTGCGGGCCGCACATGGAATTGTGCAGCCGCAGAACCTCCCAAGGGGCATTTTTGTCTGATATTTTTAGACTTGTATAAATAGAAGAGTTTCACGAAATTAGGTCAAGTTTTGACATCAGCAATTACTGTATCCGTTTTTCTTTGCCTCTTTTGGAAGTTTACTATATTTTGGTGTATTTTACAATAGATTTTATTATTTTAAGCTTACATTATGAGTTTAATTAGTCTTTCTTCTTCTTCTTCTTCTTCTTCTTCTTCTTCTTCTTCTTCTTCTTCTTCTTCTTCTTCTTCTTCTTCTTCAAACCCAAGCATGAGTAGCTAGATTTTTATTAGGGTTGTGACCCAACCCTAGTGTGTTAACCTTATGGGTAATTAAATTAGTGCTTGTTTATGATTGAGTATTTGTTATTTAGCTTAGTTCATGATTTATTTTGTGGAATTAGTGGTTGCAAATATTAGTTCATGCCTATTTGACTTAGTTTCTACTTGAAAAAGAGAGAATTAGTCTAGGAAAACTTGGCTAATAAGGAATTGGGTCAATCGAGAGATTGATTAACCCAATTAACAACCTAGAGATAGTAATAACCCGACTTGAACTTTTATCAACTATTTTGTGTGATACCCATTTGGTCTTGAGAAAGCTAAATTAAGCAAAATCACTCTTTGACCGAGAGGTATTGAGTGGGTAATTGAGAGTTGATAGCTATAACACACCCCGATCAACAAAATAAGTATTAAGGTCTTTATCTCATTAGGCAAACACCTAGGTAATGGTCACAGCTCTAGGCTTTTTATCAATTTGGAAAAACCCCAAAAACAGTTATCTCTAGTTTTCTTTCTTTAATTTGCAATCAATAGAGTAAAAATTAGAAATAGAAAATCAATCTTTTGTGGAAGTGAAATCTCGATAATTCAATCACGCGCATTAAGATATATACCCCTAACTCCCATCTTAGCGCCCTGTGGATTCGACCCCGACTATTAGTTGGGTTTTATTATTGCAAACGACCATTTTATACCTCTTTTGAGGTGTGCAATTGGACGTGATCAATTCCAATAATAGTTATATCATAAGGTCAAGGGACCAGGTGCCACACATTGTTCATGTCAAAATGATGGAGTTCATCTTGCATAGCAGCAATCTAGTCAGTATCTGTCAATGCTTCCTTGATATTTTTGGGCTCAATTTCAGACAGGAGGCTGAGAAGGCAAACATGATTCTTGTTTTTGATCTGGTTTGAATCCCTGAATCAAGAGGAGTGATCACATTCTGAAGAGGATGTGAGCTTTTGTGCTTCTAGTTTGATACCTGAATCTCATTGTGAGAAGACCCAGGTTCCTCTGTGGGATCCATCGTTATCTTCCATGGAAGAGTGAGTGCCACCTCTCTGCTCAGCATCAGGGGTTCCTTGCACGACATCAACAACTCTATTTTATACTTCAGTTGCTGTAATAGAGGAACCAGGTCCCTCTGCATCAGCTGGAGGTTCTGCTGCATCTTCTTCATTAGATTCCTTTACCCGAGTCATCAGATCAGCATATCCGTTTGCCATATCAATTACTTCTCCAGGAACCTTTGATTGCTCTCCATCTTGATCATTCCTATCATGTGAATCTTTCCCACTTAGGTGGTGTGATTCATAAAAGATTATATATACACGTTCTTCAACACAATGAGTCCTTTTGTTGTAGACCTTGTATGCTTTGCTTTATGAAGAATATCCAAGAAAGATCCCTTCATCACTTTTGGCATCAAATTTTTCCAGTGCTTCCTTACCATTATTGAGAATGAAACATTTGCAACCAAACATTCTCAAGTAAGTCAGCTTGGGTTTCCTCCCGTTCAACAATTAATACGGGGTCTTATTTAAGAGCGACCTGATCATGCAGGCACCTGTTTATCAAATAGCAGGCAATGTTCACCGCCTCAGACCAAAAGGTTTTTGGTACACCACTATCAATCAGCATTGTCCTTGTTATATCTTCAAGAGTCGTATTTTCCCTCTACACAACACCTTTTTGTTGGGGGTGTTCTGGGAGTTAAAAAATTATGACTTATACTATTTTCAGCATAGAATTTGTCGAATTTTGCATTGCCGAACTCTGTACCATGATCAGATCTTATGCTTACAACATTATGACTCATTTTCACTTGAATCTGCTTCATGAATGTAGCAAAGACTGGAAAAGTTTCATCTTTGGTTCTGAGGATTAAGGTTCATGTGAATCTGGAGTAGTCATCAACTATGACAAAATATATTTCTTTCCTCCTCTAATGGATACCCTGATAGGTCCACACAGATCCATATGAAGAAGATCTAGTGGCCTTGAGGTGCTTACTTTATTTTTTGGCTTGAAGGAGGATCTGACTTGCTTTCCTCTCACACATGTATCACACCTTGTGATCCTTGAATCTTGACTTTGGCAGCCCACGGACTAGGTCCTTCTTAACTAGCTTGTTCAACAAGGAGAAGCTTGCATGTCCCAATCTTCTGTGCCACAGTTCAACATCATCATCAACAATACTCAAACAAGTAAGATCCCCACTGTTTAAGGATCTACAATTTCCTTTATTGCAAATTTGAGAGACACTCAACAAGCTTTATTTCAGGCCATTCACATAATACACATTCTCAATTGAGTGAGTGAGTGTCTTCCTAACTATTCCAACTCCCAGAATGTATCCCTTTTTGCCATTATCAAAGGATACACTCCCACCTTGCAGGGCTTTGAGTGAAAGAAAATCATCAGTACTTTCAGTCATATGTTTAGAGCAGCCGCTATCCATATACCATCTTTGGCTGCTTCCTTTCACTACTCCCTACACAAGGAGATCAGAGATTAGACTTAGGAACCCAAACAAGTTTGGGTCCCTTGTTGTGAGGAAAGGGTGAATTAAACTTCTTCATGTCCAAGCAGGCATCACACTTTTTTATTGTAGGAACCAGGTTCTTTAGCAGTACGTATTTTTTTCAACAAAAACTTTGTTTTTCTGTTGGGACTGAAATCTAGCTTTATTGAAGTCTTTAAAATGCCAGTGTTACCACAATGAGTGCAATGCCAGTTATCAGAGACAGTAACATACTTGCTGTGTGGATTGTAAGGAGCCTTTTCCTTTTGGAACCCAATTCACTGCCTGTTCCCCCCGCTACTTTTATATATGGAAGTGATTATATCAGAGGACCAGGTCCACTTTAGAGATATATCTAGGTCATTTTTAATCCTGCTTAGTTCTTCCTGAAGTTGTCTATTTCTTTCAAGTTCAGCATACAGACTCAACTTTACCATTTTGAGCTTATTTTCAAGTTTAAGGTATGCCTCATTTGCCACTTCTTTACCTTTTAAGGTGTTTCCATAATTATTTTCCCTCTTTAATTATTCTATTGTTTCCTTTAGATCCACCACTACTACCAATAAGTCATCTCTCTCATGCTCTACCTTTTCAATTTTCTCAGTTAGATCATCCTTTTCATTCTTTAAATACTCAATGGTTTCCTTTAAATCAACAACTATGACTAGCAAATCATCTCTCTCATGTTCTACCTCTCCTAATTCCATAGTTAAAACATTTTTATCATTTATAAGGTTATGATAAGCATGAATCAGAGCATTTGCTAAGGATACAAGCTTCTTTTGAGAGTAAGACTTCAAATTTCTTTGAACGTCTAGAAAGTTTACCTCATAGTCATCATCGTCTTCATTCTCGTCAAATTTTTCCATCAGGGCAAAGATGGAGTCATATTCAGTTGCTTCGCTTTCAACAACCATCATAGAGATGTCGCCTTGTTCATCTTCTCCCTCAGATTCACTAGAGGAATCTCCCCATGCAGCAAGAGCTTGTTTCACAACATTGTCAGCTACATCTTTTCTCTTGAATTTCTTGTCAGGAACCGGGGTCCTCTTGGCTGTTTTGTCTGTGTTGTGCTTGTACTGGTCTTGCTTGTGGAGAGGACAATATTTGATGAAACGTCCTGGCTTTATGCATTTGTGAAAACAATCATAGCCCTTTGGCCTGCTAGAGCTGTCCTTTTTCGGAATACCTTCATTTCTGTGAACCATTTTCTAAAACCTCCTTGTTAGATAGGCCATGTCAGCATTGTCACCACTTGAGTCACTGTTGTCCGCCTTGAGAACCAGGTTCTTCTCCTTTTTGGGTTCTCTTCTTTCATGGTCCTTCTTTTTCTTCATTTTGTAGGTCTTCAGATTTCCAATGAGTTCGTCAATGATCAACTTTTGCAGATCTTTTGCCTCCATGATAGCATTGACTTTACTCTCCCAAGAATCAGGTAATACACTGAGTATTTTCCTGACTAGTTTGTTCCTTAGAATGATCTCTCCTAGTGAGTGGAACTCATTGATGATGGAAGTAAATTAAGTGTGCATGTCCTGAATGGACTCATCATCCTTCATCCTGTAGAGTTCATACTCAGTAGTAAGCATGTCAATCTTTGACTACTTGAATTGAGTTGTTCCTTCATGTACAGTATGCAGAGCCTCCCATATCTCCTTAGCAGATTGACAAGTTAAAATTTTGTTATACTCGTTTGGTCCAATACCACAAACAAGGATCTTCTTTGCTCGGAAGTTTTTCTCTATAGCTTTACGGTCATCATCATTGTAATCCTTCCTTATCTTTGGAACTATCACTACTGGCTTGCCAATAGTCTTCATAGGGACGAAGGGTCCATCGCAGATGACATCCTAAAGCTCTGAATCTTCAGCCATGATAAAATCATGCATCCTTATCTTCTACCATCCGTAGTATTGTCCATTGAATCTTGGTGTTGTAAGTGGATTGACCTTCTTCAAAGTTTGGTGGAGCAGCCATGTGGATCCTTTCTAGGTGTTAGCCTTATAGAAAGAACCTGGTCTGATACCAATTGATGTAAACTAAGAGTCCACCAAATTGTATAGAGAACCTGGTTCTCTATCAGTTCCCAAAGAACATACACACACACAACAGTATAAATGACACATCAATATTTTACGTGGAGAACTCCAAGCTCACAGGATTAAAACTACGACCTACACTCGTAGGATTTCAACTTCACTAACCGAGCAAATTTTAGATTATAACCTATTATAACCTAAAAATTAAACTTTTAATCCCTCACCTACTTGCAATAACTCTATTGCAAGCCTCTTTGTAATAAATCTATTACAAAGCTCGTGACTTTGACTAACTATAGCCAAACACAAACACACAGTTTACGGTTTTACAGAAGATATCCTACAAGATGCTTTTAACTAAGCTGAGTAGGAATTACAAGTAAATAACATTAACAAAGATTCAATAATACTAAGGACACATGATAAACTCAGTGATGGGATCTGGTCCTTTGTTCTGTTGCTACTTTGTTCTTCAAGCCTTGGAGTCAATGAAGGCGGTAACACACTTGAGAGAGACTTAATGATTTAAGGTTTGCAAGTGTGTGTTTTCCCTTATCTCATGTTGGTAATATATAAGTGAGATCATTGGGATGATGTAAGCAAGTATCCGGTACATAGCATGCTCCATAAAGTAACTGTTTTACTATTGTGTGTGCAGTGCAACAGTGCATCAACTTTAACAGTTGTAAGGAGTTCACTTGTACTGTGACCGGAGGAACTGATAGCCATCTGTTCCCTCTGCTTTTTCTTTGACCAGGGGAGGATGTAGCATATACTCGGCGGGTTCAATTGGACCCATAACTTTCAATGCAGAGTAAAAATTTATATGTAAAAATTTATTAAAATTACAAAAATAGTAGATACGAACCTATAACTTTAAAAATATAATGGGTTCAATGCTAAAAGTTTTAAAAGTTGAACCCATAAGATTTAAATTCTGGATCCGCCTTTGTGACTTTGACTGGTAATATTAGAACTTGTGCGAGACATGTGACTTATTTTTCTGAGCACTTTGAGGTTGTGTAACATGTTCCCTATCTGGTTCTCATATGAAGTTTGTTAAATCATCAAAATACAAAGGCACATAACTTATCAAACAACAAGTAATACTAAAAAAATCTCTAACATTAATAGAATACAAGACTAACACTAATACTCTCGACTACCTACTAGCCGTATACCTTGATTCTCGACCTCTACACTTTTCAATCAAGGGTCATGTCTTTGGTAAGCAGAATAATGTCATATCCTGCCTAATCACCTCTCACAATATTTCTTTGGCCTACATCTACCTTTTCTCACCTCTACCTCTTCTCAGCCCCTCACACCTCCTAACTGGGGCATCTGTGTTTCTCCTCATCACATGCCCAAACCATCTAAGCCTAGCTTCCTGCATCTTGTCCTCCACCGGAGACACTCTCACTTTGGGCTGAATATCTTCATTTCTAATCCTATCCATCCTGATATACCCTTACATCCATCTTAACATCCTCATCTCTACTACTTTCCTTTTCTAGATATGCGAGTTTTTGACTAGCCAACACTCAGCCCCATACAACATAGTTTATCTAAGTACCACTCTGTAAAACTTGCCTTTAAGTTTAGGTGGCACATTCTTATCACATAAAACACCAGATGCTAGCTTCCACTTCACCCACCCCGGTCCAATACGATATGTAACATCCTCGTCTATCTCCCCATTTTCTTGGATAATAGACCCAAGGTACTTGAAACTATCTCTCATAAGGATAACTTGTGTATCAAGCATCACATCTCCATCCGCTTCACTGGTCCTGTCACTAAAATTGCACTCCAAGTCTTTTGTCTTAGTCCTACTCAACTTGAACCCTTTAGATTCTACGGTCTGTCTTCAAACCTCTAGTCTCGCATTTACACTGCCTCGCGTATTGTCGATAAGTACAATATTATTTGTAAATAACATACACCATGGTACCTCCCCTTGAATATGGCGCGTCAGTGTGTCCATTGCCAAGAAAACTAAAAACAGGTTGAGAGTTGACCCCTGGTACAACCCCATCACAACTGAAAAATAGTCTGAGTCTCCCCCTCCTCTCCCCCCAATTGTCCTCACCCAATTCTTTGTGTGGTCCATTCCATGAATGTGAAAGAAAGACAAACTTTCTTTTAGCATAAAGTACCATGCTGCCAAATCTACAGGAAATGTATTTGGGTTGTTGGATGTTTTCATTGCTTTCACAAGGTAAAGCTTTGACATTTACATTATGATGATATCATCCATGATGCAAGCAAGGAGTATTGGACATCTATAAATAGATAGCTCCTGACTCAGTTGAAGATACACTATCAAAAAGAGAGAAAAAAGAGTGAGGCATCACAAACAGGATACAAGAAAATAGTCGGTGAGGAAAATAGAGAGTGTGAGCGATATTATAGTGAGGTAGGAATATAAAAAAAGGTTATTTCTTTTGAGTATTGTGGTGGTACTTGGAGTATTTTACTTGGGCCTACAAAGTGTAAAATTCTTTGCTATAGTAATATCAGTTGCTCCTCTCAAGCTGTGACTTTTTCCTTATTCAGAAGGATTTTCTACGTAAAAATCTCGGTGTCTTTGTTGTTCTTTTTATTCTTGTTGATTATCGTATCTCAGTACTACGTTATTATTTCGTTGTTATTACTGTGGATATTATTTCTGTGGAGGTTAATTTTTTCAATAGTCTTAGCTCCATCATACACGTCCTTAATCATCCTAGTGTAAGCAACAAGAACACCCCTAACTTCCAAACATCTCCATAGAACCTCTCTAAGGATTTTGTTGTATGCCTTCTCTGTTAAGCAAGTTGATACAAACTATTGAATATCTTCAGTATTTTCACCCACTCAACTCAAACTTTGTCACATGTATTTTTATTTAGAGATAATTTCAGAGACCCTTTTCTAGATTTCATTTCATAACAGTAAGGGATCGTTTGGAAGGAGAGATAAGGAATAATGATCTCAAAATTAGATGCCAGATTATTTTATCCCGTGTTTGATTGAATTTTCGAATTTACAATTAGCAATACCAAGATTAATCTATACCACAATTGTGGTGTTATTGTATCCCACATTGAGGTGGAATAATAGTCTCTAGATTGCTAAATCTCAAGATAAAACACTACAATGACAACGATACTCTTTTCCAAGGCTCTTCCCCCAAAGCATTTACAAAATCCAAGGTCAAATTTGGAGATAAAAGTTGATCCCAACTTATCAAGTATACACCAAACACATGTTTTATATCTAATATATCTCATTTTTAATCTAATGCACCAAACACCGGACAATAAAAATATATCCACTAAATAAGCTTGTCACTATTTAATCCTTGTATTATTATCCGGGGGAGGGGGGAGGAGGGAGGAGGGACGACAGAGTCATAATGACCTTATTGTTCTTAGCACGGCAAAGGGTTGACTTACAATATGTAAGTTCATAACTTCTGCATTTTTTAATATTCTGATTACCTATGAGAATGAGAAAGGGAAGTTCATCAATCTTATTAAAAACAATGATGCTACAACAATTGACAGAATCTGCTTTATAAAAATTCATTCGAGTCTTCTTTTGTTAGTTTATTTAATTTATTCAGAATGAGTAACATATTCAAAGAGGAGAAATAAGGCAACAACCTCTTAGGACCAAATGCAATAACCTTATCTTTACGTTGTGGTATTAAGTTTGAGCTGGAAATGTGAATCTAATAGTTGCTATTAAAGTGCCTTTGATATAAACTGTGATTGACCAAGTGAGAGATGAGAAAAAGATTGCTATAAATTTTAATGGATAAGCTTTAACATCTATAAAATATCATGATTAATTAAGAGAATTTGAACCTTTTATTTTGAAGGAATCTACATGATGGAATCTCAGTCGGAGATGGATGAGTTTCTTGGACTCTTTACATGACTTGGGCAAATCCTTACCCATTTGAGTTAGCTTTTGAGGTTGACTTAGGCCCAAAGTTCATTCTTATCATGGTATCAGAATCAGGCCCAGATGTTGAGTCCCCAGAATAGATTGTTCACACTCCAATTGGTCTTGGCTAGCTTTTGGGGTTGAGTTAGGTCCAATATTCATTCTACAGATTTATTAGTGTACCTGAGTGACAAATATAAGATCGATAATCGGAGTAATATCACTACCAAATTGTTCTGTCATCAAGCTAATTTCAAGATTGATGCAGCTTGTAACGTCTGAGAAAATTCCTCCACGGGTGACTGATGTCTATCATTTCTTTTTAAAAAGATTGATGAGCTTCCCTTTCTCACTTTCATAATATAATCTATATAATAATATAAAGCAGGGACTTAGAAAAGTGATGTGGCAAGCCTTAGAAGCCAGGAAAAATATTTATCTTTTTTCTCCTTTTTTTTTTTGCCTTCTTCTCCTTTTTTGCTTCTTTTCCCTTTTTCTTAGTTGTCAAGAATTGTGACTACATTGAAGAGTTGTAACGAAGAGTCACATGAAGTATCTAATACTAAATAAAGATTAAGCGACCTGTCCGTTTTCATTGCCTAAGAAGGTCAAAACTACCCTCTTTTTGATTATTTGCTTCCAAAATAACCCTCTCTTCTTCTTCTTCTTCTTCTTCTTCTTCTTCTTCTTCTTCTTCTTTCTATTAATTTCCATTAATTTTTTAATACTCCTTTTTATTCTATTCTTTCCCACAAACAACTACACATACAATTAACATTCCCCAGAAGAATACTGATGAAAATTTTAACTTCTTCAGAACAAGTCGTGTGGTTGCGGTGGTCTTTTTTTTTTTCTCCCTGAAGTTGTAGTGGTGTTCTTGCTACATACACATTTATATTTTTTACTATTCACTCTTTTTTAATGTATATTTCATTAAAGAACTGATTTTCTTCCTTAATGTGGTGTTCTATTTTCATGAATTTTAACATGTTGTCCAACAATAGGCACGCTTACCTTTTTGTCATAATCTTCCTCTTTGTGTTTGTTTGCCAGGTTTTGCTTTTCCTGCTCCCATGCGTGGTTTTTTAGTTCATTTGCCTATTTCCGATTCTGGAAGTTATCTTTTGCATTTGCCTACGTAATTTGAGAGTTATTTCTTATTCCAAATGTTACTTTTTTGCCTACATAATTTGCGTCACCAAATTTATAAAATTTAATCTCTACAGGACATGAAAGGCTTTCATTTTTTGATAAAATAGAAGCATGAATGAATTCAGGAATTCACTTTTAACTTTATATTCCCTTTAAGAAAAAATAAATGAAGTATGTAATTTATAATTTTACCCATAATAATAATAACATTTTCAAAAGTCTTGGGAAATAATTTGGGGAATAAGTAGTTAATGATAAGGGTAAAACAAAAAAAAAATTATCTTTCTCTTGATTTAGTATATATAGTGGACAAGTAAAAATGAAAATGTACGAAGTGAGTATTTGATTTCTACGAGTGTTCTTGAAGTGAAAGCAACAAGGTATAATAACTTTTAATGCCAATTATCTTATGTTTCTTCTTGAAACAATTTATACATATCATTTTCTCTTTTTTGGAATATATAATTAGCCTGGATATTTTGATGTTTTTCATGTATTATACTAAATAGTGTAAGCATATTTGTTTGTTAGTTGCTAAGATTAAGAACTATACCAATATATATAATAGTATGTACAAATATTATTTTAAAATAAGCTTTACCAGATGATAATTTATATATTTGCTTCTCTGGAACTTGCGTCTCTCTCTTTTGAGAGTTATTTTTCTCTATTTAGAAAAAAAAATGCTAGCATAGAAATAAAATTAATTATATATTTAACAGAATTAGGATAATAGCATAAAAATTTGTTTCCATGAAGGGAACAAAGTTTTTTATTTTTTGGAGTAACTGTAGGAGGGAGGGAGGGAGAGAAAATAAAAGAAGAGAAGAAGTAATTAAGTAATTGTATTCCTAACCTTTGTTTAATTCTAACTTAACAGTTGGCTTTAAGAAGCAAAAGCCATTCTCTTAACCACTCTGCTAATTCATCATATATGTTCTTTGTGACGAAGGTCTTTATAGAAAGAGGAGAAGAGAAGATGCTAATCGTAAGGCACAATTTCATCCGATATATTCCTACTCAATTATCTATTACGCGAAAGTTTCCTTTTAAAATTATGATTGCAACAATAACAACTCAATGTAATCCCACAAATAAGAAGGGTAAAATTACGATAGCTCTATTTAGAATTTTTTTTCTTCTTCCAAGAGAGATGATGCTTGCGTGTTAATTACTCTTTTCTTTTATTTCTTTAAGGATAGTTTCTTCTATCTTAACAATTTTTTCAAAAATATCATCCAACTGTAGATTAGCTGATGTTTTAGGACTGCGCGAAGCGCTAACAATTTTACTAGTAATATTATAAACTGCAGAAAGGAATGAACTTAATTACATATTGCATTTTTAGTCAACCCTTTGCCGTGCCAAGAACAATAAGGTCATGATGACTAATTATTATATTAAATCATCTTATAATGTAATAAAATAATAAATTGGCAGCAATAATAATCGAGTTTCACTTATTTGTTAGGAGACAATTTTGTTATTAAGTGGGTTAAATGGGAATGCGGGACATGAGTTAAATGAGTTTTATCATTAAAAATAAATTTTTAATATGACATGACATGTCACTTTAATTTTTTTTGAGTAAAAAAGCAATAGTTAGGTGACTTGTTATTTAATAAAGAATACTTCCTGGTCCACTATAAGTGATTTTTTTGGTTGTATTCACACATATTAAGGAATTCATATTTAAACATTAATTAACAATGTAATTGACCATATTAACCTTAATTTGTTCATTGAAAAATGGAAATACAATAAATACTCATATGCTCTTTATTTCAAGGACAATTTTGGAAAAAAAGAAGTTAATTATTTCTTGATATTTAAAAAAATAAATATTTTGAACCACAAAAAAAATGTTAAAAAATCAATTAAAGTGAATTGAAGGGAATAATAACTTTGATAGATTATTTCCATAAGTTGAATAATTATCTAAGGTACTAACTCAGTAATATACTAAAACATCATTTGCTAAGCATCGGCCAATTATTGCCACTCAATTAAAGTTACCTTACGAGTTACAATTTGTATGACGATCACGTTAAGGATATAAATATGCAATACAATTTGTACTAAAATAAGGAATATGCAATAGAAATTTGGACTAAAATTAGGTTTTGTCTGTCTAAACTCTAAAGAGAAACATGTCAATATTCAAATGAGGCACAGAAAATGTTGGAAGTTAGTGCCAAGAAGCTCAAGACACAATAAGTTCCATGATTTGCCCAAGACACAAAAACCTTGTTTAAGATTTATATGGCTCAAATTTAGACCATAATTAGGTTTTATCCGTCTAAAACGAAACATGGCATTATTAGGAAACTATCCATTTAGACCTTTTGGCTTTTAGAGCTAAAATGTTATCAAAATTAGTCAATTTATAATATACTACTAATATTAGCCAAATGCTTTCACTACTCGCCTAATTAGCTATTTGTATGCTTCTTCCTTCCTTTCGTAAACGTTTTCCTTTAATAAAGACTCTTGGGAGTTTATGTTCATTTGTTATCGTGCTAATATTGTTGTGTAACCTAAAACATAATTTTGGATCGGTTCAAACTTCAAATTAACTAGAAGTTTTGGACTTGTTCTTATTTGCGTGTATGAGATGAGTAATGAGTAATTGACTAATCAAGTTATCATTTAGTCACAGCTAGCTAAGCTCATTTAGCTTTGCAACAATAATCTGTGACTAAATGATAATTTTTTAATAATAATAATAATAAAAAAATTATCATTTAGTCACAACAGTTATTGTTGCAAAGCTAAATGAGCTTAGCTAGGGGTGTACAAAAAAGAAAACGATAAACCACACCAAACCGATAATTCGAATCAAACCGAAAAACAAACCCGGTGTGCTTTGGTTTGATTTGGTTTGGTATTGAAAAATAAAACCTAGCCATAATAAAAATTAACATAATCTAAAATAAAAAAAGTCAAACCGAAACCAAACCAACCTGATAGTACATTTATATAATTTTAAAAAATATTTTATACATATAAATATTTATTGTAACGTAATTTATAAATATTTCTTAAACTTTTTCACAGTTTTATCTTTTAAAGTGTTATTTCAAGTTTAGACTTAACATTCTTGAATGATAAGTAAATTTTATAGCCCACATATAAATGTAGTAACTCAAACAAAGTTCAAATCAATATTAATGCTACCAAAAGAAATTTAATTTAATACTAGGAATGCCGATAGTGTTGGATAATTATTTTAATTTTACATTGGTTTATAACGAAAATGCATAACTCAGTTTATCTTTTTCTTTAGTGCTTAGTTATGTAATTAATATTAGTACTTATTAGCTATACTTATTTTAGCATGACCTATATAATATTTTTAGATTATGTTAATTTTTATTATGGCTTATTAATTAGCAATATTTGCTTTATGTAATTTTATTATCTTTGATATTGAATATTTTAGTATAGTTTTATGACTTATCTCATATTATTGTGTTAGTTTCTTGAAAAATACATTATATAGTTGTATCTTACTAAGACTTAAGAAATATTTGGAGAACAAGTTACATATTTTATGCTATGAAGACTTTACTGGTGAAAAACCCGAAAATCCAAAAAAATCCGAGAAACCCTAGAAAAACCGAGATTGAAAAATCCGACTTTATTGGTTTGGTTTATAAATTTAAAACCCCGACACCATTGATTTGGTTTGATAAAAAAATCCGAACCACCCGACGTATGTACACCCCTAAGCTTAGCAGGTGAATTAGGACTAGTTCTCGTACCGACAAAAAAATTGAAAAGAAGATGAGCTAAAACTTTATTGAAAGCCATTGAAGTTCGTTTAAGTTTTAGTTTGAAATTGCGGTCACCAAAATTAAAATTTATTTTGGGTGGGTATTATTGAAATAAATTAGGTATATCTCAAGCAGTTTGAATCTCACTTTTAGGACGAGTTGGTGGAGATTTGAGGTGGTTTAACTTACAAATTCAAAATAGAAGATGAACATGGAAGAAGATGATATGTGTATCACATCATGTATCTTTCGTGTATCATTTGTGTATCACATATGTATCATATGTGTATCCTCTGTATATTCATATATAATTGTGTGTGAGAAACATGTTAGATACATATGTCACATAGAGTTTTAAACTCGATTTTTACTACGAATTTTAACTTAAAACTAGTACAAATCACCTCCAATCTTACTCAAATTTTGTATATTGCTTCATCTATATTTTTCTAATAAAATCTAACCATATCTATTGAAAAACAAAATTGCCTATATTTTTTGAATGTCGTATATCGTTCATAACAACAAAACTAAGGTGGGCTACCACGCAGAGTGAAGGTCTTGTAGGAAAAAAAATAAAACGAAGGTAGGCTGCCACGCGAAGTGAAGGTAGCTAGCCAATTTTCTAAAGTCTAGTAAACTAAGGTAGTAGTGCAGACAATGTTAATTCACTTTGGGTTGGTAGCCCCATCTGTTCTGACATTGGAATAATCATTATAATACGATGATAACACTTGATTAGCGAGAAATTCCCTGTTCTCCTCTCAACAATGGTCTGTCTAGGACTACTTTCAAAAATGCAAATTCCGTAATAAGATCTTATTCATGGGCATTCTCTGACTTAGAATAGAATTCATACCCGGCAATCTATGATCTTCCAAGCGGCTTAGTTTATGTTGAATAAATATACCCGACTTCCAGCTAATTGTTAAATAAAGCTCTCCGCGCTTAAATTCCTAGCTTGAAAGTATTCTTTTGAAGCAAAAATTTTAGGTAAATCAAGCCCGTGTAAAATACTTGACTTTTTCATGTGCAAGACCACAAAAGTATTCCCAAAAGCTCAGTTCTACGAAGGCCTTTCGGGAATTCGCTTTTCTTTTTCTTCTTCCTGGTTTGATCGGCCGAGCTCTCGTAAGTGATCGCTTGTACATTTTGTTCTGGCTAGTAAAGTCGGAATATTTTATGACTCGATCCCGAGTCCTCTGAGAATAAACGATTCATATCTATCTTGTCACGGTACTCCTCATGAGTGGTTTCAAGTCTTTTGTAATTGGTTCATACTTTGAATGTTATTGTTCATCTTATTTGTTAGGCTAAACCAGCACAAAAACACTCTAAGCATAATTACGGCCTACTGTGGGTTCAGTTCACATAGTTTTTCTCCAAAAGATCTCAATGCTATTAAGATTATATTATTTTTTATATAGCTTCTTTTTGCTTGTTCAATTTCAATGTGAGATTTTGTTCGCATCGTTTATCACTTTATTGCGGGATAGTATGTGTTATCTTAACAAGTGGAGGAGCTTTTTCTTTCAGATGTATATCCATTATATTCCTCTAGTTTTGTTGTTGCATGGCAAATTGAAATATCAAACCTTCTAGTATACACATTATCTAACACAAATTTCGAATTCAAACCCGTAAAATTTAAATTATAAATTCATTTCTGAGCTAGATAGTGTGACCCCTCACTTCATGAAAGGGCAATGGTCTAATATTCCTTATAAAATACTGACAGATGCTTTTTTATTTTTAAATGGAAGAGTTTGTGCATTTCACGACCAGAGATTATTTAAATTACTTATGCAGTCTATAGATCATAGTCGCCGCCATTACATAATTCTTTTTGTCTATGCCCTCCTAGTCGGTTTCCATTTTCTTAACTTTTTGTATTAAGAAATTGATTTGAAAAAGACACATATTATATAAATCTTATTTTAATCCTGATTTTACCTACTTTACAAAAGGGGGGTGTGAGCTAGAAAAGACCCTTGGCTTATCTTACTTACCTTTTTTGATTAGGTCCAATAAAGTTCAAAGATCTCAAGAATGACATAAACTTGAGTTAAGGCGTTTGGACATGGATTTGTTGAAATTTGAGAAAAAATTAAAATTAAAATTAAAATTTAAGTTGTAAAAGGATATTTTCATATAATTTAGCGTTTTAAGACGAAAAAAGAAATCTTTGGATGTTTGATTATCAGTAAAGTTTCATTAAAAAAAGGTGCTTCCTCATTTATGCGCGACCATAATTTTCTTACAACCATCTTGACTATTAATTTTATATACTCATCCTGTTTCGATTTATGTGAATTTATTTTCTTTTTAATCTGTGTCAAAAAAAGATCAATTTTCTTATTTAAAAATAATTTACCTTTATGCAATGATTTATAGCTACACAAAATATATGTATCTCATTTTACACCACAAGTTTAAAAGTTTCTCTCTTTTCTTAAACTCCGTGCCTAGTCAAATGAGTTCACATAAATTGAAACGGAGAGAGTATTACTTCAATTAATAATTTTATCAATCTTTAGTACTAAAACATTTAATCAAAACACTCCCTTGTGTGCTAATATAATTAAGGTAGACTGCCTATATTACACTCTTGGGGTGCGGTCTTTCCCCGAACTCGACGTGAATGCGAGATGCTTTATGGACCAGGCTGCTCTAAAGAAACTATATACTCTCTCTGTTCTAATTTATGTGAAACTGTTTGACTGGGCACAAAGTTTAAGAAAAAATGAAGATTTTTGGAATTTGTGGTGTTAAACATGTCAGAAAGGGGTCCATAATATTTGTGTGGTTATAAAAACTTCTCATCAAGGGCAGAATTGAAAGTTTAAGCTAAATTATTTTTAAATTTAGAAAGGGGTCATTTTTTTTGGAACGGATTCAAAAGGAAATATGTTCACGTAAACCGGAACAAAGCGATTATTTGTTTTATAAAATGACTTCCGGAATATCTAAAGATTATCTGTCCTGAAAATGACTTCCGAAACTCCACAGTCCTTATACTACTAATCAAAAGGAAAAGTTGGGGCAAGAATGTTAGAAATGAAGAAATGAGGGGTCTAATGTGAAATTAATTGAAACAGTCCAAAGTCCTATGGTCTGAAATACTGTTTCATAAACTGGTTCTTGAATCTATGTTCTAACTTCCATAGTACCACTTTAGGAAGTTAAAGATTGCGCGGGAACCAGTTTTAACTTTGTAAGTCACTTCACCTTCCACCCCAATTGCCTAAACTATTTCCCTTTCCTTTTTTTCTTTGTTTTCCATTATCCTTAGCTTTGCTTCTATAGTCCAATTCTTGATTTTCTTACTTTTGAATTCAAGTAAGGTTCACATCCTATGGATTTTTTCTTTTTGGTAGAACATAAAGTGAAATAAATCTTTCTGCTTTGAGTCATTTAAGGTCAATGCCAAATTTTCTTGAAATTCATTGAGAATTGCTTTCCTAGACACCCTTTATATAGTAGGGTCAGAAAAGAGTGAATGAATATAGAGGATACATATAATCGACCCGTCGACCCCATTTCCAAGTAATTTGGAATTGAGCTATGCATTGGTTGATTGATTTTGGAGAAAAGATATTTTAGTATTTAGTTTCTTGCTTATTGTTTAATGACATAATGAATCAAGTTTAAGCTATTAGCAGTAAGTCAGAAGCTACGACCAGACGAGAATTCAGAATTTAAACTTAATAGGTTTAACCTTTAAGATTTTTAGCATTGAACCCATTATATTTAAGTTGAGTTCATAACTACTATTTGTTGCAATGTTAGTAATTTTTATACATAAATTTATATTTCGCGTCGAAAATTCTTGGTTCAGATTAACCCGATACTAAAGAGCTAGATATGCCCCTTGCTGCAGCTAGCATGCATGACGATTTGCGTCGATGAGAGGTCATGTTTTTTCTTGATATTTTTCATATAACCCGGGGCGGATGTAGTAGTCTAGTGGCGGGTTCAATTGAACCCATAACTTTCGATGCGAAAACATAAATTTATGTGTAAAGATTCACTAAAATTACAAAAATAGTAGATATGAACCCATAACTTTACAAATATAATGGGTTCAATATTAAAAACCTTAAAAGTTGAACTCATAGAGTTTAAATTCTGGATCCGCCTCTGCGGATATAATAGGGATTTTTTGAAGGAGAATTGCTCATTAAATTCTAGGGGTCTGCAGATTGGAGTGCAAGAATAAGTTGTGCACTCAAAAGCTCTTGTTTTATGGAATTATTAGCTTGAAAGAGCTTTCGACCTATGCTTTTTCGGGTGAATCCAAGTTTGAGAATTTTAGAATAAGGGCATATTTCTCTGCTTGTAGGAAAAAGGGAAAACTTTGACTGAAATTTACATGTTTATAGTTTTATGCACCTTGGACGCAGAAGTTAATTCTTTCAAATGTATCTCCAATTCAGTGATCATCAACCATCAGCACAGAAGTTACTAGGATCTGGTTACAGAAATTATGCTTTAAAATTTAGGCATTATTATATTTTCTACTTATTATTTGGCATACATACTATGCAATCCTAAGTTGCTTTATTTCCTAATCTTTTGATGCATATAGATTTGCAGGAAGACAATTTTGAGGGCGTGGAAGATTATTTACCATGAGCATTGAGGAATTGTTTATTCTGGCATTAATGCCTGTTCTGAAAACGCTCTTGATTGCTGTTGTCGGCTTATTTCTTGCCTTGGATCGTATTAGTATTTTGACTGCAGAAGCGCGGCACCATCTGAATAATGTAAGTTGACACGAGACTGTTTCTCGGATAAATTTGATCGAAGCATTAACTCCAGACTGTTAACCTTCTTTTAGCATAGAAAATTTCAAAGTGGTAATTGCAATTGTAAGATTATGCCATCATATATTATACATATGTTTGTAGCCTAATGTGTACGAAAAATGGGAAAACTGAATATACTGCTGATTTCTGCTTGCATATCTTCTCTTAATCTGCCACTAGTTCTTCAGAGAAAGAGTTTCCAATTTATGGTTGTAGAAAACCAACCAATTCTTTTCTTTATCATTAGCATCTTAGCCTCAAATATTATCTGCAGAGTCGTACAGTTTGTAAAGGATGGGGTATAAGGTTATGCCGTTCATATCAAACTGATTCATTACATGTTCTGGTCGTGGGGTTTGTTTTCATGTAATCTTACTTGAAATAATTGTTGAAGAATTTCAAGAAATTTGAGTTTGGTCAAAGTTTACCTTGTAAAACGTTTTTGTATTAGGTTCTTGCTTTGGCTTCTTGAATCGTAAATTCATAACTCTGCTCCTTCTAGACATAAAAGTGTACTACTAATAGAAATGCCATTAATGGCCGTGGTCCTAGTTTTCATGTTCCAACATTATCCCTTGGCACTAATTAATTTTATGAAATCATTATATAGAAATCCCCCTATTATCGACATTCAAAATATAACGAATGACAGAAGGTTAAGATGGGCCTGAAGTAAGGTTAACTTTGTTGTCTTCTAGAAAGTTTTCTTGGTCGACTCCTATGAGCAAGAAGTTGAAAGGCGTGTGCTTTATATGCAGTATTTTTCCCTTCTAAATCTTCCTCTTATCTTTAAGTTATCGTTTCTTCCATGAGTTAACAAATATTTAACTACCTCAAAGAAAATGAGAAATGGAAAACAGAAAAGGGAAAAGAGGAAAGAGGAGTAGTTTTGTCATCCGACACACCTTTCAATGGCTAACAAGGATCTTATGTTTCTGAATTTGGGCAGCTTGTATTCTATATCTTCTTTCCAGCGATTTGTGCTAGTGGTGTCATTGGTTCAAGTACAGAAACCGGCATATTTTCTTTGTAAGTCCATTCTTGTCTACCCTTTAATTTCCTTATATGCATTCTAATGTTTCCATAGTTTTCAACATTTCCTGTGTTTTCTGTAACATTTGATTCAAGTACAGGTGGTTCATCCCAGTGAGTATTCTTATTACATTTCTCGTTGGATCAGCTCTCGGGTGGATACTTGTCAAAATCACTAGAGCGCCTCGGCATTTGCATGGCCTTGTTATTGGTTGTTGCGCCGGAGGTAGATAAACAGCATTTTGTTGTTTTCCTTTAGTATAGTGTAACTTTTGATTTTTAGAAATACTTAGCTCTGCGCTTTAAACATGAACAGTTGACAACAACAACACAAACTCAGTTTAATCCCACAGGTGGAGTTTGGGGAGGGTTGTATGTTCGCAGACCTTACCCCTACCTAGTGAAGGTAGAAAGACTGTTTTCTATAGATCCTTGGCTCATGAATTAAACATGAACTGTTAGAGCAACAAAAATGAAACCGACAAATTGTTTCTTTTAAGAGAAAAGTGTCACCTTTGAAATTTAGTTGCTTTTAACGTTTTTGCTGTTATCCTATAATTCTACGCGAAGAAAATCAGCATGGATTGTGATGCCAGTAGAAGGGATAGAGGGAATCTTGAGCCGTTGATAAATATAGAACGATAACAAGTATTATGCGTTTTAAATCATGTTGTCTAATGGCTTTTCCTAGAATTTTCAAGTGTTTAATTCTTCTGAAGTCATGAAATCCATATTCATATTCACGAGTTTCTGATTAATGATCATGACAGGAAACATGGGGAACTTGCCTGTCATTATAATCCCAGCCATCTGTGCAGAAAAAAACAATCCATTTGGAGATTCGGTTACGTGCACTAAAAATGGAATGGGTTATGTTACCCTCTCTATGGGGGTAATGAATATGACTTCATTCTGTAAGTGCTAAAACATAAACAAATTTTGTCTTGCATGTTATGACCTTCAGCTTGGTTTTATTATTCTGTTTCCAGATAGGAGCTATTGGCATCTGGTCGTACGTATATAAAATCATATGGGCATATGGAAAGAGGGATGACGGCGATGTCTCAATCTACTCCAAATTAAGAGAAAATCAGCATGGTGAAACATCAAAAGAATCCTTGGATAGTATTACGAGAGCACTACTTCCAAATAGTAACTCGAACTTCAAGGATGATGAAGCTTCAGCTATGATCGAAACTAAGGTTAGTCGTTCTCCTTTTCATATATTAATCAAGAGTAGACATTTGAAGGGGAGCCTTGACGTAACTGGTAAAATTGCTGCCATGTGACTAGGATGTCACGGGTTCGAGCCATGGAAACAACCTCTTGCAGAAATGTAGGGTAAGACTGCGTATAATAGACCCTTATGGTCCGGCCCTTCCCGGGACCCCGCATATAGCGGGAGCTTAGTGCACCGGGCTGCCCAATCAAGAGTAGACATTAGTAGCATAGATATGGAGTTTCTTCGGCTGATTCTCATCTACTCTGCCAATGTACATAAAAATAACAAATCAACACTGAAAGCACACTGCAGCTCCTTCAACGTATACCTATCAGTATTTTTCTCATTTATTACTTTTTGAGTTTATTGAAGTTTCAACAAAAATTAAGTTCAAGCAATTCACAACTCAAAATAACAGGTTTCAATACCTATTATCATCGAGAAGAAGGTGAAATCGTTGATGGAATATGTCGACCTGAGTGTAGTTTTCAGACCGCCTACAATTGCAACGGTATGGCAATAGTGCTTATTACTTATGTCATCCCAATTAGGTTCCCTGATACTTATTCAATTCTTTCTCTTTATGTATCTTGTCATTTCTTGTAGATTGTTGGCATTATTATTGCTTCAGTCTCTCCCATCCAAGATATCATGGTTGGCGACCGTGCTCCGCTTCGTTTCGTTGAGAGTTCTGTTGTTTTGCTAGGGTATGTCCCCTCATGCAAATAATTTTCCTAATGCTACTTGGCTTACTTGTGCTAAATCCTCATTCTTTACTAACAGAGAAGTATAGTTGGAATTTGAAGATGAGTAATGTTGCAGTTTTTTTTTCTTTTTGGTGAAAGATTTGGCTAATTAAAAGAGTGGCAATTTACCAGGAAAATGAAACTAAGAGTCAATGTAACAGAAAATCAAACAGTACATTAGTTTTCTTTCTTTGCTTTTCACTGTGCAATAGAAAAAGAGGAAAATATATTCAAAACGGAAAAAGTCCAAATTTACCCCTCTAATAAACAAAATATCTGAATTTTACACTCCATTTTACTTTGGAACCATTCATACCCTTGTCCTTAGCAAATTGTCTCATATTTGCCATGACTTTAACGGTGCTCCTAAATTGGGTGAATTGTACCTGTCAAAATACTTCAGAGAAAAAGGTCCAATTTACCCCTCCACTTTTAACTATATTTAAAATTACCCTCTGTTATACTTTAGATTGGAGGTCCTTAAGGTCAAGGACAAACACAATTTTAAGGACAAGGGTATGAATGGTCACAAAGTACATCGAAGGATAAAGTTTAAGATATTTTGTATTGTAGAGGCGGGTCTTGGCGTAACTGGTAAAATTGTTGTTATGTGACCAGGAGGTCACGGGTTCGAGCTGTGGAAACAGCCTCTTGTAGAAATGCAGGGTAAGACTGCGTACAACAGACCCTTGTGGTCCGGCCCTTCCTGGACCCCGCGCATAGCGGGATCTTAGTGCACCGGGCTGCCCTTTTTACCGTAGAGGGGTAATTCTTTTTTACCCTTTTCCTTATTCAAAATAAGAGAAGGAAGCATAATTCAAAAATCTATACTAAGAGTAAGGAAGAGGTAAATTTATACATAGGAACCAAAGGCAAACTGAATAACATTCCAGAGCAAGAAAAGTAGAAACTACTCCTAGCATATTGAAACTTCCTATTGTCACTCCTTTCTTTGTTCTCAAAGTGATCATCTTGTCGTGTGATTTGTTCTACGCTAGGGAGGCAGCAATTCCATCCATGACTATAATAATGGGCGCAAATCTTCTAAGGGGTAAGTTGTGTATTAAACTTGGTGTCTACACTAACATTATATTGATCAATTCTACATTTTTTATCATATCATTTCAACCAACTTACGTAACTCATTCAGGTTTCAAGCGATCAGGAGTTGGTATTTGGCTTCTCATTGGGATCATTATAGTTCGATTCGTTTTCTTGCCTATCATCGGTGTTGGTGTTATTATAGTTGCAAAAAATCTCGGCATGGTGGGATCAGATCCTTTATATCACTTTGTTATTCTGCTGCAATATGCAGTTCCACCTGCAATGGCCATAGGTAAAAGTTCATTTGTGATGACAACAAATGCCATTCTTGAACTGTCGTTCCGATTTCCTAACGACAGTGTTTTGATGGATAAAATTTTGCAGGTACTATCACACAGTTGTTCGAAATTGGGGAGACTGAATGTTCTGTTATCATGTTCTGGAATTACGCTGTGGCATCAATCGCGTTGACGCTTTGGTCAACCTATTTTATGTGGATCCTATCCTGAATACTTTTTAGTTGGTGCTTGTTGTATTTTCTCTTTGTATTTCATGTATCATATCACCATACGGTTATCAGAGGGAGTCTTGACGCAACAGTAAGAGTTGTTGTCGTCTTACTAGGAGATCATAAATTAAAGCTGTGGAAACAGTCTCTTACAGAAATGATTGACAATGTTGTGTATAGTGGATTTAATATGGTTCGGCTCTTCCTCGAGCCTCGTACATAGCAGGAGCTAAGTGCACTAAGTTGTCATTTTTATTGTTTATTAGTTATACAAAATATTCATGGGCAAATGTTGTATGGCCATTGACTTAAGCACAATGAATAAATGTACTTATGATTTGTTTTCACTAATATCTTCCCTCCTTCCTTTCCCACAAGGTGATAAAAGCCATAGTCCGAATTGGATCACAAAAGATCTTGTTAATTTGACTTTATGTGGTTAATTAGAGAGATATTGAATATGTGCATAAGGAGTGTTAGCCCCTTGCTTATGAGATTATAATTAGTGGCGGAGCCACCTTATAGGTAGCGGAAAAATGCACTGTGTAGGTAAAATAATAAATTAGACTCCCCTTAATTTCCTGGTATGTTTACTTTTATATATTTTGACACCTCTTAACGAAAATTCTGGCTCCGCCACTGATTATAATGGAGAAATAGTTGTACAACAACAACAAACCAGTGAATTCCCGGGTAAGGCCTTATCCCTACCTGGGGAATGCAGAAAGATTGTTTCCGATGGGTTCAAAAATAAATATTTATTTTTTATATAGATTAGGATCTCGTTTGGATTGACTTAAAAAAATGGCTTTTCAGAAATAGCTTTTAAGCCAAAAAATAATAAGTTGGGGTTGCCCAACTTATTACTTTTGGCTTGTTTTAAGCAGTTTTAGACTTATTTTAAGTACTTTTTGACTTTGCCAATTACTGAAAAAAATTAAAAAGAGCTTAAAAGCTAATTTGACCAGCTTAAAAACCAATCCAAATACCCTCTAGTTCTTTACATGAATTAAAAAAATATATTACGATTTTAAAGAGGTAAAAAAAGAAATATAAGGGTAAAATATGTATTTTAAAAAATAAAATAAAAAACTGACATATGAGAGAGAAAATGTCTATTAGTAAAAGTTAAGGGGCCAGTTTGATTTTAAAAATAAAGTTTAAGGGTGTAAATGATTTTCAAATGGAACTAATAAGGTGTAAAATTCTCATGCTTTCATATGACTAATTCGTGAAAGAAAATTAATTTGAATATTGGGCATCTTTTTAGGCTCAAATAGCGGCACGCTATACACATATAATATATAAATTATGTATATAATTAAAAAAAATAAAATATGACAGATTATTTGGATAAATATTGCGAAAATAAAAAAAAGTGATGTATGGAGCCCATCAGATATTAGTGGGACAATACAAGTACGTATTTACTGTGCTCAGTAAACAGAAAAGAATATTAGCCCAAGCCACAACACCTTTGTTGGCTGACGATCTACAAATCACATTTCCGCACCAACTTGGGTGCGCCCAATATCTAAGGAAATTGGCCAAATATATCTTTATACTCCGAAAAAAGATTTAAATATATCATTCGTTATATTTTGGGTTCAAATATATTCCAGTCGTAATACTATTAATTTAAATATACTCATCATCCGTTAAGTTTGTCAAAAATGAACATCAAATCTTACGTGGAACTAATATTTGATAAGCTGGATAACACATGGCATGTCACTTCAGTGCCTGTAACCCATTTTACCCCTCCCCTTTAAATGTGAAAATTCAAATTTAGTCTCCTCCTTCAAAGAAAATGATAAATGTGACAGTTTTGATAACATGAAATACCTTTGTTCTTTTTCTGCCATATTAACTGCAAAATTCAAAGATTAGAAAAATTACACACATCATAGAAAAACCAGCGTGAAAAGACGGACAAATTTCACGTTACAATATACTTTAGTTGCTTGTCCTTCAAGGCCAAGGCAAAAGGTATTGCATTTTGTTTGTGTTGAAAAAGATTCAAAGAAAAACAAAGTAGCACAAAACAAGGAACACCCTAATAGAAACAAGAAAAGCCAGTCGAAGCTGTTGTTCATAAGCAAGCTCAGTTCATTTCTGGGTAAGACAAGTCCAAAAGTCAATTTCAAAGCCCTCAAGCAAAAGTTTTCCACCTAATAATATTAGCTATCTGATTAATGATTATGAACAGCTTGCTTTAAGGTTATATTTGTCCAAAAACTCATCCCGCTACTCGGGGCGGCTCAAGGGCATTTGAGGCCTAAGGCGAAAGTCAAATGTGAGGCCTAAGTATTTAAATTAAAAAAAAAATTAAATGATATGTAAGAAGTAAAATTAATGAAATATCAAATACCAAATACCAAATAAAAATAATACTAGAAAGATATTACCCGATTACTGATTCAGGAAGTTTGAAGAATGAAAATTTTGAGTCCAAAATATCTAGTTGTTGCTTGTCTACAAAATTCTTGCTATAAATCTTGAAAACTATACTATATTTTTTTATAAAGTAATAGAAGTATAGAACTATTGGAATCTTAAAAATATTATTGAACACTTGAACTAATAAATTTTTGGAGAAAGAAGATAAAAAATAAAATTTTGGAGAAAGAAAAAAATATTGGAGAAAGAATTCAAGAAGATGAGCAAAAATAAAGAGAAAAGAAGAAGATATGCAGGTTCTAGAATATGAAGAATAAGATTGAAACATTGGAAAAGAAAAGAGTAAAAAATAGAATTATTAAATTAACTCAAATTGAAAATTATTCATCCATCATTTTTAAGTAAGTCAAATTTTTACTTTATTTACTCTAAAAGATTTTCTTTCTATTTATATGAAAAACACAAAAGTACTACATATTATTTTTTTTAAATACCTATAAAATATATATTATTTTTAAAAAATGGAGTCCCTCAAAATTGGGGGCCTAAGGCACATGACTTACCCACCATATTGTTAGAGCCGGCCTTGCCGCTACTTTTTTTAGTCGTGGAGGAGAAAAAAATAAATAGAGGGAAGGGGTAAAATGAGTTAGGGGCACTGAGGTGGCATGGCACTCATCAAATATTAGTGTCCTTTGGACAAACTTAACGAAAGAAGGGTATATTTAAACTAATAATATTACGATAAAGGTATATTTGGACCCATAGTATAACTAATGGTATATTTAAATATTTTTTTAAAGTAAAGGGATATATTTGGCCATTTTCCGTTATATCTATTAAGCATATTTTCCAAAAAAAGAAAAGCATTGAATCGATCATTACTCATTATGCAGCCATCGGTGAATGAATCACAAAGTTGTTTAAAAATTTCCTCTAGGCTAAAAGGGTGGATTGCACGGTGTTCAACCCTTTCAAAAAGAGAGATTCGAACCCTTACTCGGTCTAGTTGCCCCTCTTCGTATTTTATTTCTCAGCCTTTTCACAATCTTGTTCAAAAGTTTCATTAAGGGCACTTTTACGTTATCGGACTTTACTAAAATTAAATTTCCTGCTGCAAAGTCGGCTCGTTCGTTGCAAACCAGTCTAGCTTTCTCATTCTAATTTATCTACTCTGACTTATTATGAAACGCTAAGGATTTTAAAAAATCAAATCGTGCAACCGCTTTAGGGTTTTACCAATAATAATAACAATATACCCAGTATATTCTCATAAGTAGGGTCTGGAGAGGATAATATGCGCGCAGTCATTAACCTATCTTGTAAAAATAGAGAGGTTATTTCTGAAAGATCGTCGGTTCAAAATAACAAAATCACAACGCTGTAGAGTTTTACCGATAAACATAAAATAATAATATAACATTCTGGAATAATTCCATTGATGTTGCAGAATTCTTTACTAGGTTGATGACAAAACTAAACAAGTACTTAACTGATAATGTTCAAAAAGCTAACCCCTTATGATAGTGTTTTCCGCGGTTTAGTGTATGATGATAAAAGGAGAATATTTAAACTTTATTATCTCACCAAATGAATGTTTAAAGTAATGAATCGAAAAGCTAAAAAACAAATAAAAAGACGGTAAGCAAACAAATAATGTATAATAAAACAAATATAATTAGCACACTTATTCAAATCATATGGATATGGGGCGAAGCTAAATTCCGCGGTTTAGTGTATGATGATAAAAGGAGAATATTTAAACTTTATTATCTCACCAAATGAATGTTTAAAGTAATGAATCGAAAAGCTAAAAAACAAATAAAAAGACGGTAAGCAAACAAATAATGTATAATAAAACAAATATAATTAGCACACTTATTCAAATCATATGGATATGGGGCGAAGCTAAATTCTCCAAAGGTAGTTAATTGATCATAGATCATCCTTTGTCAAAAAATTACACTATATATATATATATATATATATATATATATATATATAAGTAAAATATTAAATTTTAGAAGTATATAACATATATTTAACATCATTTGTCAGAAATTTTTTACACTTTTTTTAAAGTTAGTACACTCTTGAAAATTTCTTGGCTTTGCAACTAAAGTATGGATCCACTATGAAAATTGACAATGCGTGAACCTATATGTTAATTTACCATGAGTGCAAAGAGATTCAGGTTTTCTCCATTGTAGAGAATGAGCACAAAGTAAAGTTGGTGAGAGATGAGAGAGAATTTTTCTATCTGATTGAGATAATAGAATGTCAAACTATACCAAACACCCACCTCAACTCCTGTATATACAACTGAATAATAATGGCTATCATTGTAATAAAGGCTAAGTCTACAATAACTTTACAAATGATTAATACAAGTAACAAAACTAGTTGGGCCTCGTGTTGGATCTGTCTCAACTGTAAATGGGCCATGAGTGTATGAACTGCCCAAGTCAACACATGTGATGACTCAAAAGGTCATTTTTAAATTTAATAATTATTTTTGTGTTCTGAGATCTCAAATAATATTATTTATTATTTTTCGACTTGCGTGCGCAGTCCATATAATATTTTGGAAAGTTTTTTATGTGAAAAATAGATTAAAATGTGAAATAGAGCTTTAAAACTCAATTAAGTTGACTTTGGCCAATATTTTTAGCAAACAGATCCGGATCAGTATTTTGACAGTTCCAGTAGGTCCGTATCGTGATTTGGAACTTGGGCGTATGCCCGAAATTTAATTTGGAGGTCAATAGCTCAAGTTATGACCATTTAACGGAAACCAGAAATTTAAAGGCTAAAGATTTCCAAAGTTTGACCACGGATTTGACTTTTTGATATCGAACTCGGATTGAGATTTCGGGATTTGGAATAGCTATGTTATGTCATTTATAACTTGTGTGCCAAATTTGAAGTCATTCCGGATTCGTTTAATATGTTTTGGCACGAGTTTTGCAAATTGAAAAGTTTGAAACTCAAATATTCGAATCGATGTGTGAATTATAATTTCGATGTTGTTTGATGTGATTTGAAATCCTGAGTAAGCCCGTATTATATTTCTGGACTTGTTGGAATATTCGGACGAGATCCCGAGTGGTTCGGATGAGTTTTGGATGAGCCACAAAGCAATTGGAACCTGCTGCCCACTGCTGGTTCTGGTGTGTCGCACTTGCGACATTCTGTGCGCAGGTGCGTGGTCGCTCCTGCGGAATTCCAGTCACTTCTGCAACATTGGACAGCCATGCCGAGCTAAGGTTTTCTGCGGAGAAATGAGCGCAGGTGCGCAACCGCTTCCGCGATGGGCGAGCCGCTTCTCCGAAGAAGACCACTTCTGCGGTCACTGGAGCGCTTCTACGATGTCGTAGGTGCGACATTTCTGGGTGTAGATGAGGCCACGGGACAAGCTGCCCTGTTACACAAATGCAAGCTTTGTCTCACAAATGTGAGGCCGCAGGTGCGAAAATATAGTCCGGCAGCATACATAAAATCGGGTTTTAACCATTTTTACTCATTTTTGAGTTTTAAGTCTCGGATTTTGGCGATTCCAAAGAAATTTTTCACGACTTTGTAGTGGGTAAGTATTCTATAACCAAAAGTGATTATATTTCATAAATCCATGTCTATATTCATCCTTTATTTCAGATTTAGATGGAAGAAATTGAAATTTTTGTAAAACTTTCCAAAAACGAAAATTTAAATTTTGAAGGTCCATTTGACATCGGAATTTGATAATTATTTTATGGTTGGACTCGCCTCGGAACAAATGTTCATATTTCGTAAGTTTTTCCGAGATTCGAGACGTGGGACCCACTGATGACCTTTGAGATGAATTTCGAATTTTAATCCGAAAAATTAGTAAATTCATATAGAATTAATTCCTACTATTTGTATTGAGTATGTTGAATTGTTTATGACTAGATTTGGAAATTTCAGACACGAATTCGCGAGGCAAAGGTTTATTGGATTCTTGAATTTGGTTGCAAAGCAAGATAAGTGTTGTGGTTAACCTTGACTTGAGGGAGTATGACTTATTTGTCTATTTGCCACGAGATTTAATGTGCGGGTACAACGTATATGTGAGGTGACGAGTACTTATGCGTTGTGGTTGAGTCAAAGCATGTGAGTGGAATTTGATTATTGTGAATAATTGCATATTTAATTAATATATTCCTGCTAAAATTATTATTGTTTATTTGATCATTTTTCATGGGATTATTGTTAGTTAAATTATTGTTGAATATTTTGAAAGGTGAAGTCGGTATTCTGGTATTGAATTGATTGATAAGTATATATCCCCGCATTTAAATACTCTTCCGAATTTATATTATTATTTTCATGGTAAGGAAGAGTGTAAAAGCACGAAGGGTGATGCCGTGCCATTTTCAAAGAGAGTTAAAGTACGAAGGGTGATGCCGTGCCAGAAGAGAGTTAAATCACCAAGGGTGGTGCCGTGCCATTTTCATTATTATTATTATTATTATTATTATTATTATTATTATTATTATTATTATTATTATTATTTATTTATTTATTTATTTATTTATTTATTTTATGGGAGGAATTAGAGTAAAAGCACGAAGGGTGGTGCCGTGCCATTTTCAAATTATCAGTTGCTCATTTTATTGTTGAGGAATTAATTGGCTGTTAAGTGATAATTCTCCTGCTGAATTTATTATATCAACCCCCTTCGCATGTTTCCTCTTAAATTTATAAAGTGTTATTTATTGTTTTATTGTTGCTTCGTATTTGTATATACTTGTACAGGTTGTTTACATATGTGTCCTGTCATAGCCTCGTCACTACTTCGTCGACGTTAGGCTCGACACTTACGGAGTACATGTAGTCGGTTGAACTCATACTACACTCTGCACTTTTTGTGCAGATTTTGGAGTTGGTCCCATCGGCGTACCATAGACGTGTTCGGATTCAGCTACTCCGAGGAGACTTGAGGTATAACTGCACAACGTTCGCAGTTTTGAAGTCCCCCTCTATCTTATGTTAGTTGTGTATTATCTTTCAAACAACTTAAATTTTATTCAGACCTTTATTTGTATTATTCTAGTAGCTCGTACACTTATGACACCAGATTCAGGGATGTATTTTGATAATTCGGTATTTATGGTCTTCCGCACTTTATTTCAGTAATTGACTTCTATTTAATTTTAATTGCTTAAAAATGGTTAAGATTATTTTTTACGCTGGCTTGCCTAGCAAGTGAAATGTTAGGCGTCTTCACAGTCCTGAAAGTGGAAATTTCAGGTCGTGACAAGTTGGTATCAGAGCACTAGGTTACTTAGGTCTCACGAGTCACGAGCAAGATTATTAGAGTTTGAAGGATCGGTACGGAGACGTCTGTACTTATCTTTTAAAGGCTAGGAAGTTTAGGAACAATATCACTTCTTTCTTAATCTGACGTGCGATCTTATTCTATCATCGATGATTGAACCATTCTATTCTTATTCTCTCGCAGATGGTGAGAACACGTAATACATCTATCGATGGACAGGGACTAGAGCCCCCGGTGGCAACTATGACCAGAGATAGAGGCAGAGGCAGAGATAGATCTCAGTCTAGAGCTTGAGCAGCAACACTTGTTGTAGAACCTCGGGTGGATTTTCAGGATGAGGTTCCAGTTTAGACTGTGCCAGTTGGACCAGTTCAGGTCCCGGAAGGATTCATAGCTATTCTAGTACTTCAGGACGCTCTAGTCCGTTTGATGAGTCTTATGGAGGGCGTGGCCCAGAATGGTTACATTTCCAGTGGCACCAGCCGTCTCACAGGCTGGGGGAGGAGCACAAACTCCCACTACTCCTGCTCTGGAGCAGATGGCTCCCTAGTATCAGGTTTCAGCAGCCCTGCCAGTTGGGGTAGTTCAGCCAGTTATTGCGGCACAGGCTGGTGATAGGCCCGCCATGTCTTCTAAGACCTTATTAAGACTAGATAAGTTTACTAAGCTCTTTCAAGTTCACTTCAGTGGTACACCTTCTAAGGACCCACAAGATTATCTTGATTGCTGCCATAAGGTGCTGCGGAACATGGGTATAGTTGAGACCAATGGGGTCGATTTTGCTGTATTTTAGATGACGGGTTCCGCCAAGAGGTGGTAGAGAGATTTTATGTTAACCAGACCAGTTGGGTCACCTACATTGACTTGGGAGAAGTTCTCACGACTATTTCTAGAGAAGTTCCTCCCTATCACATTGAGAGAGGATTTCCGCAGGCAGTTTGAGCGTCTCCAGCAGGGCAGTATGACTGTTACTCAGTACGAGACCCGTTTTGTGGATCTAGCCCGTCATGCTCTCCTTTTACTTCCTACCAAGGGAGAGAGAGTGAAGAGGTTTATTGAGTGACTTACTCACCCTATCAAGCTTCAGATGGCCAAGGAGACCGGAAGTGAGATTTCCTTTCAGGCGGCTGCTAATGTTGCTAGGAGGATCGAAATGGTTCTTACACAGGAAATAGGGTAAGGGTCTGATAAGAGGCATCGACAGTTCGGTGGGTTCAGTGGTTCCTCATCTAGAGGCAGGGGTAATTTTAGTAGGGGTCATCCACCCAGGCATCCTACAGTACACCACCAGCTCCTATTAGTGCACCTCCGATCCAGGGTTTCCAAGGTGGTTACTCAGGTCGACATGGACAATTTCAGGGTCAACAATCACAATAGCAGAGGTCCTGTTATACTTGTGGTGATCCGAGGGACATTGCTAAATTCTATCCCAGGTCTCAGGGCAGCATGCAGCAGCAGGGTTCTCGTGCTATGATTCCAGCACCGGTTGCTTCACCGCCTGCTCAGCCAGCTAGAGGTAGAGGTCAGGCAGCTAGAGGTGAAGGTCAGACCATTAGAGATGGAGGTCAGGCCGTTAGAGGTGGAGGCTAGGCAGTTGGAGGTCATCCCAGGGACGCGATTTAGAGTGGTGGGGCCCAACCCCGATTTAATGCTTTTCCAGCTAGGCCTGAGGCCGAATCATCTGATGTCGTGATTACATGTATTGTTCCAGTTTGTCATAGAGATGCTTCAGTTCTATTTGATCCAGGATCTACTTATTCCTATGTATCCTCTTATTTTGCTTCATATCTGGTGATGCATCGTGATTCTTTGAGTGCTCATGTGTGTGTGTCCACTCTGGTGGAAGATTCTATCATGGTAGATCATGGCTATCATTCGTGTGTGATTACTATTGGGAGTCTTGAGACTAGTGTGGATCTTCTACTTCTTGATATGGTAGATTTTGATGTCATCTTGGGTATGGTTTGGCTGTCACATTATCGTACTATATTGGATTATCATGCCAAGACGGTGACCCTAGCCATGACGAGGTTACCTTGATTAGAGTGGAAAGGAACTCCTGGTCATTCTACCAGCAGAGTTATTTCTTATATGAAGGCTCGTCATATGGTCGAGACGGGGTGTCTAGCCTATTTGGCTTATATTCGCGATCCCAGTACGGATGTTCCTTCTATGGACACAGTACCAGCTGTTCGTGAATTTGTAGAAGTATTTCCTGTAGATTTGCCGGGGATGCCACCCGACAGAGATATAAACTTCTATATTGATTTGGCTCTGGGCACTCAGCCCATTTCTATTCTTCCATACCGCATGGCTCCGCCGGAATTAAAAGAATTGAAGGAGCAATTACAAGACTTGCTTGATCAGGGATTCATTAGACCTAGTGTTTTGCCCTGGGGTGCACAAGTACTATTTGTAAAGAAGAAAGATGGCTCAATGCGGATGTGTATAGATTATCGGCAATTGAACAAGGCTACTATCAAGAACAAGTATCCACTACCAAAAATTGATGGCTTATTCGATCAGCTTCAGGGTGTCAAGGTGTTTTCAAAGATCAACTTGAGGTATGGTTACCATCAATTGAAGATTAGGGCATCTAATGTCCCTAAGACAACTTTTCGGACTCGGTATGGGCATTACGAATTCCTAGTGATGTCATTTGGGCTGACAAATGCCCCAACACCATTGTAGATTTGATGAATTGGGTGTTCAAGCCTTATTTGGATTATTTTATGGTTGTATTCATTGATGATATCTTGATTTACTCCAGCAGTCGAGAGAAGCATGGGCAGCATCTTCGGAGTGTGCTTCAGACTTTGAAGAATAATCAGTTATATGCCAAATTTGCAAAATGTGAATTTTGGTTAAACTCAGTTACCTTTTTGGGGCATGTTGTATCGGCAGAAGGCATAAAAGTGGATCCTAAGAAGATTGAGGATGTTCAGAATTGGCCTAGACCTACTTCAGTTACAGAGATTCGGAGTTTCCTAGGTTTGGCAGGTTATTATCGTCGGTTCGTGAAGGGGTTTTCATCTATAGCAAGTCCATTGACCAGACTGACCCAGAAAGGTATTCCATTCGGATAGTTAGACAAGTGTGAGTTGAGCTTTCAGAAGCTCAAGACTGCTTTGACTACGACGCCAGTGTTGGTATTACTCACACGTTTAGGATCTTATACGGTGTATTGTGATACATCTCGCATTGGTCTTGGTGTAGTATTGATGTAAGATGGCAGGTTGATTGCATATGATTCGCGGCAGTTGAAAGTTCACGAGAAGAATTATCATGTTCATGACTTAGAATTGGCAGCCATTGTTCTTGCGCTAAAGAGTTGGTGGCATTACCTGTATGGAGTATCGTGTGAGATATTTACTGATCATCGTAGCTTACAATCTCTATTCAAACAAAAGGATCTCAATTTGAGGCAGAGAAGATGGTTGGAGTTGTTGAAGGGCTATGATGTCACTATTTGGTATCACCCCATAAAGGCTAATGTGGTGGTCGATGCTTTGAGTAGAAAGGATGTGAGTATGGGCAGTCTTGCGTATATTCCGGTGGGTGAGAGACCGTTAGCGGCATATGTTCAGGTTTTGGCTAATCAGTTCATGAGGTTAGATGTTTCAGAACCCAGTCGGGTTCTAGCTTACACAGTCGCTCGGTCTTCTTTATATGAGCGCATCAGAGAGCGGCAGTATGATGATCCTCATTTACTTGTCCTTAAGGACACGATGCGACACGAAGATGCCAAATAGGTTGCTGTGGGGGAAGATGGAGTTCTGCGAATGCAGGGTCGTATTTGTATGCCTAATGTGGATGGGCTTTGTGAATTAATTCTTGAGGAGGCACAGAGTTCTAGGTATTCTATTCATCCAGGTGCTGCCAAAATGTTTCAAGATTTACGACAACATTATTGGTGGAGGAGAATGAAGAAGGATATAGTTGCATATGTAGCTCGGTTTCTAAATTGTCAACAAGTCAAGTACGGGCATCGGAGACCTGTTGGTTTGCTTCAGAAGTTAGAAATTCCTTAATGGAAGTGGGAGCATATCAATAAGGATTTTGTTGTTGGGCTTCCACGGACTTAGAGCCTGTCATAGCCTTGTCACTACTTCGTCGATGTTAAGCTCGACACTTACGGAGTACATGGGGTCGGTTGTACTCATACTACATTCTGTTCTTCTTGTGCAGATTTTGGAGTTGGTCCCAACGGCGTACCATAGAGTGCTCGGATTCAACTACTCCGAGGAGACTTGAGGTATAACTGCACAACGTTCGCAGTTTTGAAGTCCCCCTCTATCTTATCTTAGTTGTGTATTATCTTTTAAACAACTTAAATTTTATTCAGACCTTTATTTGTATTATTCTAGTAGCTCGTGCATTTGTGACACCAGATTCGGGGATGTATTTTGATAATTTGATATTTATGGTCTTCCGCACTTTATTTCAGTAATTGACTTCTATTTAATTTAAATTGCTTTAAAATGGTTAAGATTATTTTTAACGTTAGCTTGCCTAGCAAGTGAAATGTTAGGCGTCATCACGGTCCTGAAGGTGGGAATTTCGGGCCGTGACACCCCCCCCCCTCAAGTTGGGGATGAATGAACACCCAGCTTGCATAAAAGTCGCATATGTTGAGCACCAGAAAGAAGTTTGGTCTGGATGTCAGCCAACTGAGAAGCAGTGAAAATGTACTGAAGAGAGATAAAACCAGCTGCAAGTTGCTCCATGACAAAGTGGCAATCTTGCTCAATGTGTTTAGTACGTTCATGAGAGACATGGTTCCTAGCAATGCTGATAGCAGCCTGGTTGTCACAGTGGACAACAATAAAAGCAGTGATAGAAACACCTTAGTCACTCAACAGTCTGACTAGCCAGACAATCTCAGCCACAATTTTCCTCAAAACTCTATATTAAGCTTCAAAAGAAAAAAAATAGTGTTGCTTCTTGGATTTCCAATAAATATGTGAGACCCCAGGTGTTTCTCTCTTCTCTTACGTAATATACGTAACGTGACGTGGTTATATTAGGTATATATGGTTGGGTATAGCACATTGGGAGAATAAGACTGAAAATGTGTGGTAATATCAAGGAACTAAACTAAAGCTTTAAGTCAAAGGAATCCCTTAAACAAAGGTTCATGGTTAAAGAAATGGCTCGAGTAGCACCCCGCGCGTTCGGAAGGTTTAAGTTAACTTGCACCTGTGGGATAAGACTAAGAGTGTATAATATGCTAAGAATAATGTATTATGAGGTATTATAATATCACACTAGTCACATGTTAAGTTTTGGAGTCAAGCAAGTTGCGAAATAAAGGTCGGCAAAAGTTATCGTAAATTTCTCTAATAAATTTTCTAAACTTTGGGTCAAATGTATCAGATCATTTCTCCCAATATATAAAGCGTTATGGGACCCACAACCTACCAAATCGAAGGTCTACGAGTCTAGTTTGCAATCAAAGAAATCGCAAATCAAACTGACATTGAAGTAAAATGTTATGACTGTTTTACCGCGGACTGTTCGGGCTGAAATCGGGTCGCGAACCGGGTCGGGTCAAACAAGTGGTATAAGTCAAAAAATCCGACTTTTAAGACCCCCAAAATATTTCATCTTCGTCCCAAAACAGTGAGAAAGCGTAAGAGAGGGTTTCATGGTGTTCTTGAGTGATTAAGGTGCATTTTTAACGATTTCTATCGTTAAAGTTTGCCCCCGTGCCTAGAAGCGCAATCTATACGCTTTGCAATCGTTTTCCCCTTCTATTAGCTGTGTTTGGAGCTATTTTTGGAAGATAGGAAATTTTTGTTCTTGCTGGTTCTTCAGGATTTATACTTGGTTTGCCAATGTAATCATCTTGGGACTCTTTTATGATCATTTTTTATAAAATTCTACGGGCATTTCGTCAAGTTAGGGTCATATGGCAAATCTGCCGATTTAAACTCATTTATTAACTGTTTATATGTGCGTATAAGCTGCATATATATAGTGGTTTCGAAGCTTAGGACGTAAGGAACAACTTTTGTGAAGGAACTACAGGCATTCGGACGTTCGTTGGAGAGGTATGTTACGGCTAAGTTTCGTCCTTCCTTTTAGCACGAATTTTGGGAAATTCCTAAGACGCCAAATGTGATATTTTACTATTCTGTTGCTAGAAAGACCTTCTGTGAAAGGCATTAGTATCGTAGCTAAAGTATTTTCATGATGCTATTAGGTTGATATTTCACTCGTTCGGTTAAAAAGGGTATTCGACATCTATATATGTCATTTTGTCGGCTTTCTTAAATATATGTCCATATATATGAATTCTTATTCGTCTTTGGGTTGTGTGACTTAAAAATAAAGGCATTTAGTATTTGCGATCAGTCCTTCTTCCTTGTTAAAGTGTATTTTAAAATCTCTAAAGTGACACGTCGATTTCAAAATTTTCAAATATAATTTTTATGTTTAAACTACTAAAACATTTGATTTTTTTGAAATACTTTCTTTTACTAATTATCAAGAAATTAGGTATAAGGACTAAGTGAAGCACCTTAAGCTTTTTATGAACATATTCAGAGTTAAGTTATCTTTCTAAAAGTCGAGTTAAGTTTTCAAACTTATTAAAAAAGATATGAGGTTCCACGAGACATTTGTATGCGATACGAAGGTGATTATGAGATTATGAGAATAAGAGTACCAATGAGCCAAGGTTGGCTAAGTTCTTGTTATGGCCTATTATGTGCATTCAAAGTTCATATCATACATGACATATTATGCATGGACTTCGAGCTATAATCGGAGGTAAGGGGCCTATTTGCCCGAAAGACTATATATATTGTATAGATGGCCACAGGTTGACAATATGATACCGGTTAGCTACCGGGAGAGACCGCCATTGCTAGCATTTGGTTTGGTATGTCATGCATTTACATCAATATATATGTATTCACGACATACGATTACACGAGCATACCATGCATATTTTATTACTATGAAGTCGGATGTCGGCCATGGAGGCTATCAGAGTTTCAGTGTCAGGTGGTATCTTTATTACCTTTTTACATCAGCTATGTATGATTCTACTTTCTGCCTTACATACCAGTACATTTTTATTCGTACTGATGTCCCGTTGTCTGGGGACACTGCATTTTTGTTTCGTGCGTGCAGGTCTAGGTAGGGACTCTGATCGACCCCTCCGCTAGGATTTTGGGGTTCAGCTATGAGTTGGTAAGCTCCACCTCTTCCTGGAGCTTTCATAGGATGGTTACTTTTGTTGTACAGTTTGGGTATAGTTGGGGCCTTATCCCGACAGTGCTTATGACACTCTTAGAGGCTATTGTGGACACAATATTTTGGGTTTCTTTTTTTGCTGCTTTCAGTCTCCAGCCCATAGGCTTGGCATGTATATATAGGTGTGTAGGCATGTATGTCTTCAGTCGCGGCCTCGTCGGCCAACTAGTATTTTATTATTTTGGCTTGTCTACCTATGTTTATATGGCTTATTGTTATTCATGTCATAACCTTACGGTCCAGGCTTAGTGTTTCAGATGTTGTGCTGCCCGATCTGTTGGGCCCCCAGTCTAGTTAGCTAGTATGTTTAGTGGCTAACTCGATCGAATACAGTATCGAGTGCCAGTCGTGCCTCCCCTAGTTTGGGGCGTGACAAACTTGGTATCAGAGCAGGTCGTATCCCAGGGAGTCCACAAGCCGTGTCTAGTAGAGTCTTGCTTATGGGTGTGTTGTGCACCACACTTATAATCAGGAGGCTATGAGGCATTTAGGAATGGTTATATTTCTTTCAATTAATAGATCGAGCTATAGAGCGAAGTTATAAGAACATATGAAATCTAAATCGTGCTTTGTGTTTCCTATCTAACAGGCTACCTACGCTCAGGAGATGGCACAACGAGAGATAGGTATGGATCCGGGAGAAGGTACCAGTCGTTCCCCACCGGGTCAGAGGGATAGATTTCCCTTAGAGGCTCACAGTGAGTCTCCAGTACCCCTAGTTTCAGCTTCCCCAGCACTTGTTGGAGCCCAGGGAGATGCAGTACCCCCAGCCTTACCAGTTCCATTGGTACCTGAGGCAGCTAGAGACACAAGACCTCCAGCACCTATTGTTCCCCCATCAGAGACTGGGGAGCAGGGGATGAGGGAGGCTGTTCAGTTGCTGACTAGGATGGTTTCTATTCATGAGCGATAGCTAGAGTCAGGAGCAGATGCCCGGAGAGATCGGATAGGAAGCTTGACGGTACAAGAGTTTCTTCACTTGGCCCCTTCATTATTTACAGGATCCAGTTCCACTGAGGATCCCCGGGACTTTATAGACCATATGTATAGAGTATTGAGGGTGATGCATGCCTCCGTAACCGAGGCTGTGGAGTTGGCTTCTTTTCGACTACGTGATGTAGCCGTCCTATGGTATGAGGCATGGGAGAGATCTAGAGGACCTGATGCTCCGCCAGCAGAGTGGGAGGACTTCTCTGAGGCCTTTTTAGTCCATTATTTGCCACGCGAGGTTCGGGAGGCCCGTCTTGACCAGTTTCTTAGCCTAAAGCAGGGGGATATGAGTGTGAGGGATTATAGCCATAAGTTTAATTCTTTGGCAAGGTATGCACCAGATATAGTACGTACCATGAGGGCTAGAGTTCATCATTATGTGGATGGTTTGGGGGATCATCTGATTAGAGACTGTAGGGTTGCATCCCTATCGGATGATGTAGATATTTCCCGCATACAGGCTTTCGCTCAGACTACAGAGGACCTTTCCCGTCGGATTCGTGATACTCGCAGGGATAGGGAGCAGAGTAAGAGGGCTCGTACTATGGGGTCTTATAGGTAGCCACGAGTTGATTTTAGGCCCCCACTCCATCGATATCCACCTCGGTCAACAGGTAGTTTCCCACCACAGATGCAGGGCCAGCGGTTTGATCGTTATATTCAGTCAGGACCGGGGCAGAGCTCAGGCCAGCCTGAGGGTCATCGACAGGAGTGTTCTGCACAGATGAGACAGCTTACTCCTCCATGTACTCAGTGCGGTAAGCTGCATACCGGGCAATGTAGACAGGGTTCGAGTGCATGTTTTCATTGTGGGCAGACAGGACATTATATTAGCCGGTGCCTGGGGTTAGGCAGAGGTACACCAGCTCAGCCTTCAGGATTCACAGCAGCCTCTTCGCCCTCAGTCCGTGCTCCCCGACCAGGTCCACAGTCTACTCAGGGCCGTGGTAGGGGGAGAGATGGAGGAGACACCTCAGGTTCTAGTGGTGGCCAGAACCGCTTTTATGCACTCACAGGCCGACAGGATTCAGAGGCATCCCCAGATGTTGTCACAGGTATATTGACAATACATTCTCATGCCATTTATGCATTGATGGATCCCGGCTCTACATTTTCATATATTACTCCATTTATTGCTGGTAAGCTTGACATGAGATCTGAGTTGTTGCCACAGCCAGTTGAGGTGTCTACGCCAGTTGGCGACTCTATTGTAGCCAATTATGTCTATCGAGATTGTACAGTGTTAATTAATGACCGTCCAACCTCTGTTAATTTTGTTGAATTGGTTATGCTAGACTTCGATGTCATTATGGGTATGGATTGGTTGGCAACTTGTTATGCTAATATTGATTGTCGTGCAAAGTTGGTCCGATTTCATTTTCCTGGTGAGCCTGTCCTTGAATGGAAAGGTAATGCAGCCACGCCCAAGGGTAAGTTTATTTCATACCTTAGGGCTCGGAAGTTTATTGCTAAAGGTTGTATATACCATCTGGTTCATGTTAGGGATATAGATAAGGAGCCAGCGACTCTTCAGTCGGTTCCTATTGTGAATGAATTCCCGACGGTATTCCCTGACGAGCTTCCAGGAATTCCCCCCGAAAGGGAAATCGATTTTGCTATAGATTTGCTTCCTGATGCGCAGCCTATATGCATTCCTCCCTATAGAATGGCTCCTGCAGAGCTAAGGGAATTGAAGGAACAACTGAAGGACTTGCTCGATAAAGGCTTTATTAAGCCAAGTACATCCCCATAGGGTGCTCCGGTACTCTTTGTTCGAAAGAAAGATGGGTCCTTGCGGATGTGCATTGACTAGGGGCAACTAAATAAAGTCACTATCAAGAATAAGTATCCTCTTCCATGGATTGATGACTTGTTCGACCAGTTACAAGGTGCCAAATGCTTTTCGAAGATCGACTTGCGATCCGGTTATCATCAGCTACGAGTTAGGGATATTGATATCCCAAAAATAGCATTTAGGACGAGGTATGGCCATTTTGAATTCCTTGTCATGTCTTTCGGGCTTACAAATGCCCCAGCAGCCTTTATGGATCTTATGAACCGGGTATTCAAACCATTCTTGGATGAATTTGTGATTGTGTTTATTGACGACATCCTGATATATTCGCGATCGAAAGCGAGCATGCGGACCACTTGCGAGCTGTATTGCAGACTCTCCAGGACTACAGGTTATATGCTAAATTCTCTAAATGTAAATTTTGGCTAACTTCTGTAGCTTTTCTTGGTCATGTTATTACCGGCGATGGTATCAAGGTTGATGGACAAAAGATTGAAGCTGTGATGACTTGGCCGAGGCCCTTGAATCCGACAGAGGTTCGTAGCTTTTTAGGCTTGGCAGGGTATTACCGAAGGTTTGTGGAGGGATTTTCCTCTATCTCTGCACCATTGACGAAACTGACACATAAGGGAGCTAAGTTTCAGTGGACTGAGGCATGTGAACAAAGTTTTCAAGAACTAAAGAAAAGGCTTAATACGGCACCTGTCTTGACTCTTCCGGATGGCACCGAGGGTTATGTTGTATATTGTGATGCCTCGAGAATTGGCCTAGGTTGTGTTCTTATGCAGCATGGTAAGGTTATCGCGTACGCCTCCAGACAATTGCGAAAACATGAACAGAACTATCCTACGCACGATCTTGAGTTAGCCGCAGTTGTATTTGCCCTAAAGATTTGGCGGCATTATCTATATGGGGTTCATATTGATGTTTTCACCGACCACCAGAGCCTTCAGTATTTATTTAAACAGAGGGAGCTGAACCTACGACAAAGAAGATGGCTAGAATTACTAAAGGACTATGATGTTGATATTTTATATCATCCCGGCAAAGCTAATATTGTTGCTGATGCCCTTAGCCGGAAGTCCATGGGCAGTCTAAGCCATGTTGAAGCTGATAAGGTCAAGATGACCAAATATCTATGCCAGCTAGCTAGTTTGCAGGTGCGTTTGGTAGATGCAGAGGGTGGACGCATTCTCGTTCAGAATACGGCAAAATCTTCTTTTGTTACTGAAGTGAAAGAGCGACAACACGAGGATCCTGAGCTTATAAAACTGAGGAAAAGTATTCCACAGTAGGTACAACCTTTATTTGAGCTAACTGGAGATGGAGTCCTTAGATACTAGGGCCGCTTATGTGTACTGACAGTCGAAGAGCTCCGCGCCAAGATTCTTTAGGAGGCCCATTATTCTAGATATGCAGTTCATCCCGGAGCGACAAAGATGTATCGGGACCTTCGACAGATCTATTAGTGGAATGGAATGAAAAGAGATATTGCGGAGATGGTAGCCCAATGTCCCAACTGCCAGCAAGTTAAAGCCGAACATCAGAGGCCTGGAGGCCTAACTCAGTGTATTGAGCTTCCATTATGGAAATGAGACATGATAAATATGGACTTCATCACTGGTTTGCCTCGCACTCCACGGAGGTATGATTCTATTTGGGTAATTATTGATAGGCTTACAAAATCTGCTCATTTCCTGCCAGTCAGCACGACATATTCAGCCGAGGATTATGCCAAGCTTTACATTCGAGAGATTGTTCGCCTTCACGGAGTGCCATTATCTATTATCTCTGATCGAGGGGCTCAATTTATAGCATATTTTTGGAAATCTTTTCAGAAGGGTCTAGGCACGCAGGTAAATCTTAGCACCACTTTTCATCCGCAAACTGATGGACAGGCAGAGCGTACTATTCAGACAGTTGAGGATATGTTATGTGCCTGAGTGCTAGATTTTAAAGGAAGTTGGGATGACCATCTACCTCTTATTGAGTTCGCTTATAATAACAGCTTCCAAGCTAGTATTCAGATGGCTCCTTACGAAGCACTATACGGGCGGAAGTGTAGGTCGCCGATCGGTTGGTTCGAGGTGGGGGAAGCAGAGTTGCTAGGTCCTAACTTAGTCTAGCAAGCAATGAAAAAGGTAAAACTTAATAGAGATCGGCTGCGTACAGCACAAAGTCGGCAAAAGTCTTATGCAGATGTTCGACGACGAGACTTAGAGTTTGATGTAGAAGATTGGGTTTTCCTGAAAGTATCACCTATGAAGGGCGTCATGCGATTTGGAAAGAAGGGGAAGCTCAGCCCCAGGTATGTTGGACCGTATAAGATTATTCGGAGGATTGGTAGGGTGGTGTACGAGCTTGATTTGCCTTTAGAATTAGAAGCAGTCCATCCTGTATTTCATGTATCTATGTTGCGGAAGTGCATTAGAGATCCTTCACGTATTACGCCCATTGGGGATATTCACATTGCTGAAGACTTATCTTATACAGAGGTACCAGTAGTTATTTTAGATCGGCAGGTAAGGAAGCTTCGAACTAAAGAAGTGGCTTCCGTGAAAGTGTTATGGCGAAATAACAACATCGAGGAAATGACCTGGGAAGCTGAGGAGGAAATGAGGAAGAAGTACCCCCACCTATTTACGACTTAAGGTGAGTCGCATTTAAATAATTGCCAATTATTTCTTTACAGTAACTTAATTGGATTTTAAATGACTTGAAAGTGCAATTTAAATTTTTTTTATTGCGAGATAGTTATACGAAGCCTAGTAGTTAGAATCTTCAGAATTTGATTTATGCTTTGCAAATGTAACAAATATAGCCTTGCAAATAACGTATTAGCGGACAAGAAATGAAACCAAGGAATTGACTTGACCCATTCGCGAACGAATGTTCTTAAGGGGGGGAGACTGTGAGACCCCAGGTGTTTCTCTTTTCTCTTACCTAATATACGTAACGTGGCATGGTTATATTAGGTATATATGATTGGGTATAGCACATTGGGAGAATAAGACTGAAAATGTGTGGTAATATCAAGGAACTAAACTAAAGCTTTAAGTCAAAGGAATCCCTTAAACAAAGGTTCATGGTTAAAGAAATGGCTCGGGTAGCACCCCGCGCGTTCGGAAGGTTTAAGTTAACTTGCACCTGTGGGATAAGACTAAGAGTGTATAATATGCTAAGAATAATGTGTTATGAGGTATTATAATATCACACTGGTCACATGTTAAGTTTTGGAGTCAAGCAAGTTGCGAAATAAAGGTCGGCAAAAGTTATCGTAAATTTCTCTAATAAATTTTCTAAACTTTGGGTCAAATGTATCAGATCATTTCTCCCAATATATAAAGATTTATGGGACCCACAACCTACCAAATCGAAGGTCTACGAGTCTACTTTGCAACCAAAGAAATCTCACATCAAACCGACATTGGAGTAAAATGTTATGACTGTTTTACCGCGGACTGTTCGGGCTAAAATTGGGTCGCGAACCGGGTCGGGTCAACCAAGTGGTATAAGTCGGAAAATCCGACTTTTAAGACCCCAAAACATTTCATCTTTGTCCCAAAACAGTGAGAAAGCTTAAGAGAGGGTTTCATGGTGTTCTTGAGTGATTAAGGTGCGTTTTTAACGATTTCTATCGTTAAAGTTTGCCCCCGTGCCTAGAAGCGCAATCTCTACGCTTTGCAATCGTTTTCCCCTTCTATTAGCTGTGTTTGGAGCTATTTTTGGAAGATAGGAAATTGTTGTTCTTGCTGGTTCTTCAGGATTTATACTTGGTTTGCCAAGGTAATCATCTTGGGACTCTTTTATGATCGTTTTTACAAAATTCTACGGGCGTTTCGTCAAGTTAGGGTCATATGGCAAATCTGCCGATTTAAACTCATTTATGAACTGTTTATAGGTGCGTATAAGCTGCATATATATAGTGGTTTCGAAGCTTAGGACGTAAGGAACAACGTTTGTGAAGGAACTATAGGCATTCAGACGTTCGTTGGAGAGGTATGTTAAGGCTAATCTTCGTCCTTCCTTTTAGCACGAATTTTGGGAAATTCCTAAGACGCCAAATGTGATATTTTACTATTCTGTTTCTAGAAAGACCTTCTGTGAAAGGCATTGGTATCGTAGCTGAAGTATTTTTCATGATGCTATTAGGTTGACATTCCACTCGTTCGGTTAAAAAGGGTATTCGACATCTATATATGTCATTTTGTCGGCTTTCTTAAATATATGTCCATATATATGAATTCTTATTCGTCTTTGGGTTGTGTGACTTAAAAATAAAGGCATTTAGTATTTGCGATCAGTCCTTCTTCCTTGTTAAAGTGTATTTTAAAATCTCTAAAGTGACACGTCGATTTCAAAATTTTCAAATATAATTTTTATGTTTAAACTACTAAAACATTTGATTTTTTTGAAATACTTTCTTTTACTAATTATCAAGAAATTAGGTATAAGGACTAAGTGAAGCACCTTAAGCTTTTTATGAACATATTCAGAGTTAAGTTATCTTTCTAAAAGTCGAGTTAAGTTTTCAAACTTATTAAAAAAGATATGAGGTTCCACGAGACATTTGTATGCGATACGAAGGTGATTATGAGATTATGAGAATAAGAGTACCAATGAGCCAAGGTTGGCTAAGTTCTTGTTATGGCCTATTATGTGCATTCAAAGTTCATATCATACATGACATATTATGCATGGACTTCGAGCTATAATCGGAGGTAAGGGGCCTATTTGCCCGAAAGACTATATATATTGTACAGATGGCCACAGGTTGGCAATATGATACCGGTTAGCTACCGGGAGAGACCGCCATTGCTAGCATTTGGTTTGGTATGTCATGCATTTACATCAATATATATGTATTCACGACATACGATTACACGAGCATACCATGCATATTTTATTACTATAAGGTCGGATGTCGGCCATGGAGGCTATCAGAGTTTCAGTGTCAGGTGGTTTCTTTATTACCTTTTTACATCAGCTATGTATGATTCTACTTTCTGCCTTACATACCAGTACATTTTTATTCGTACTGATGTCCTGTTGTCTGGGGACACTGCATTTTTGTTTCGTGCGTGCAGGTCTAGGTAGGGACTCTGATCGACCCCTCCGCTAGGATTTCGGGGTTCAGCTGTGAGTTGGTAAGCTCCACCTCTTCTTGGAGCTTTCATAGGATGGTTACTTTTGTTGTACAGTTTGGGTATAGTTGGGGCCTTATCCCGACAGTGCTTATGACACTCTTAGAGGCTATTGTGGACACAATATTCTGGGTTTCCTTTTTTGCTGTTTTTAGTCTCTAGCCTATAGGCTTGGCATGTATATATAGGTGTGTAGGCATGTATGTCTTCAGTCGCGGCCTCGTCGGCCAGCTAGTATTTTATTATTTTGGCTTGTCTACCTATGTTTATATGGCTTATTGTTATTCATGTCTTAACCTTACGGTCCAGGCTTAGTATTTCAGATGTTATGCTGCCCGATCTGTTGGGCCCCCAGTCTAGTTAGCTAGTATGTTTAGTGGCTAACTTGATCGAATACAGTATCGAGTGCCAGTCGTGCCTCCCCTAGTTTGGGGCATGACAAAATAGGACTACCACCCAAAGTGATGAAGAACCCAGTGACAGACCTCCTTGTAGAGGGGCAGGTAGCCCAATCAGAATAAAAGTAAGCAAGCAATGAAATATCTAGAGTGTTGTTCAGTAAAATATACTTATCAGGGTACTTAACCAAGTACATCAAGACATGTAAAGCAACATGTAAATGATCAAGTCTACGAGCATTCAAGAATTGACTGAGATGTTGTACATAAAATGATATATCAGGTTGCATGTACTGCAGGAAATTCGTTTTCCAATCAATTTTCTATAGTGAGTAGGATCATGCAACAATTCACCAGAATCAGGAGTGAGTCTGAGATTCAGTTCCAAAGGTGCCACAACTGGAGAAGCAGAAGAGCAGTAAAACTTAGCCAACAAATCCTTGGCAAATTTATGTTGACTCACAAGAAAACCCTGAGGCAATCTAGAGATTTCCAGACCTAGAAAATAGTGAATATCACCCAAGTCTTTGATTTTGAATTGGAGATCCAGGAAGGATTTGAGAGAATCCATTTAAGAAGCATCATCACCAGCCAACAAAATATCATCCACATACACATCTATGATAACAATAGAAGTAGATGTGGGCTTGGTAAAAAGGGAGTAAACATTGAGTTTGGATGTGTAACCTCTTGACAAAAGTGCAACAGATAATTTGGCAAACCATTGCCTGGAAGCGTGTTTAAGGCCATATAAAGACTTTTTAAGCTTGCACGCTATGGGAGAACCAGAAGTAGAAGAATTAGAGGAAACTGTGAGTCTAGGGGAAACTTTAATGTAGACCTCATCAGACAAATCCGCATGAAGAAAGGCATTGTTGATATCAAGCTGATAAACAAGCCAAGATTTCTTAGCAGCAAGAGCAAGAAGGCATTTAATGGTGGTGAGCTTGAAAACAAGGGAGAAGATTTTAGTGTAATCTATCCCATTCTTCTGTGTGTCACCTCTAATCACTAGTATGGCTCTGTACCTCTCAATACTACCATCAAACTTTTGTTTGATTTTGTACACCCATTTGCAAGGGATGGACTTTTTTCCATGAGGCAAAGGAACCATATCCCATATTTGATTGGCCTCCAAGGCCTGAAACTCCTTAAGCATGGCCTCCTGCCAAGCTGGGTTGGACACAGCATGTTGATAGTACAATGGCGCATGGAGGCAGGGTCCGTTGTAGTTGGATACAGAAGCAGGATGGTGGGTACATGGTGCAAAATAACAAACATAAACTTGGAGATGGACAAGAGGTTGAGAGGGTCTGGAGGACCTCCTAAGTGGAGGAAAAAGGGAGAGATGAAGGTGAGGAAGAATACATGTGGGTAGGAGGAGAAGAGGCAGGGATAAAAGAGGAGGAAGGAGAAGGAGGAGAAAAAGGGAAAATGGGGAAGATTATCTGGGAAAGTGGAAGAAGAAGAAGAAGGAAAGAAAGTAGGAGGAGGAGAAGTCGAAGGAAAGATGTCACGACCCAAAATTCATTAAAGGTCGTGATGGCGCCGGACACCACTGTCATGCAAGCCAAAAATAAATATTTGATTTGATTCTCATTTTTAATATTTCTGAAATCATATATCCTTCAATTAAATAGTAAAGGATGGAGTTTACAAAAATAAATAACAATATCTTAAAGAAAAAATTCCAATACAATGCAACCCATAATCGCCCAAAATTCGGTGTCACAAGTGCATGAGCATCAACTAGGAATATAAAATAAAATACAACATCTGTCCGGAATACAAATGGGACAGGAAAAATATAAATACTCTGAAGGAGATTCTGCTGGTTGCAGACTCGTAACGTGGAATGCAGCTCACCTAATTCCCCGCAATAACCGTGCCTCTGCGCCCACAAGGCCACTAGACATATATGCACTTGCACAAAAATATGCAGCAAGTATAGCATGAGTACATAAATCAACGCATACCTAGTAAGTATCCCGCCTAATCTCGAAGAAGTAGTAACGAGGGGTCGACTTTGACACTTACTAAGGCCAATAATGATGTAATTAAAGTGTTATGCTAAGTATAGATATCATGAATAATTCTGACAGTTCAATAACGAAAAGAGATAAGTACTTCTTTCAAAAGTTAAAATTTTAATTTCGGTCATATCATTTAACCACTTACATTTCAAGGCATTTAAGCAATATAAATCACAGAAAGTTTCAAATAATTAACATGCACAATTATGCCAAGGTCGTACGGCCCAGTCCACCATAATATTAAATTGTACATTGCCGGAGGGTCGAACGACGCGAACCATAGATGCATTTATTTACTACCGAGGCGCTCGACCCGATCCACAAATAGCAATTATTTTTAAAAAACACGAATTCTCATTTTACAATCAAGTATTCTAATAAACTCTTTAAATAGGTGAACTTAGCCCTTTTTCGAATTCTTTTGTAAAATTCTCACATGATTCGATAATTGAATTAGCAAGTAAGGCACAAACATTTCGAATAAGGTATGATACAGTTCCTAAACTACCCGTACAATAGTACAATAGTAGCTACGTACGGACTCTCGTCACCTCGTATATACGTATCCCCCACAAATAGGCACACACATTTATTTAATTCACCTATGGGGTTAATTCCCTCTTACAAGGTTAGAAAGGAGACTTACCTCGCTCCGCAATTCCATAACCGGCTCCAAAGCCGCTTCAACAACTCAAACCGATGCCCATCGGTCCAAAACTAGTCAAATAAGATGCAACCCAATCAAAATATGCTCTAATACTCATAATTAATCAATTTACAATAGTTTCCAACTCCGCTCGGAAAATAAATCGATAAAGCAATCCTCGGGCCCACATGCCCAGATTTTAAAACTTTTCGAAGATAACCATTACCCATAACCTCACGAACTCAAATATATACTTTATTTCCAATTCCATGACCAAATTCATGATCAAAATCCAAAGATACCAAATTCTAGGTTTTTCTTCAAAATCCCAAATTTCTACAAATTTTCATGTCTATATCCATATATAATCCAAGTATTTAACTTGCAATAGGTGGGAATCACTTACCTTGACATAGATGACAAAAATTTCCCTTCCAAGAACTCCAACAATCGCCCAACCAAATGCAAAATGGGTGAAATGAACCCAAACCCCGCTTTATAAGCATTCTGCCCAGCCCGACCTTCGCACCTGCGGCCGCTTCACCGCATTTGCGGTCTCGCAGGTACGACCAAAACCTTGCACTTGCGTATGCCCTCTGCCTAGAATGACTCCGCACCTACGCCTTTCATTCTGCATCTACGTATTCGCAGGTGCGGACATACCCTCACACCTGCGCTCCCAGACTTTTCCCTTACTCTCGCACCTGCGACGCACCTCCGCATCTGCGACCTCGCAGGTGCGAACAATCCTTCATACCTGCGGTCAATGCCTAGCTTCTCTCAAACTGCACCTGCGACCATTGGCTCGCACCTGCGGCCCTTTTCACGCAGGTGCGATCATACTAGATATCAGTTGCCTCATCTTTTCTTCCAAGTCCAAACTCGATTCGTTAACCATCCGAAATCCACCCGAGGCCCTCAGGACCTCAACCAAATATACCAACACATCCCAAAACACATTACAAACTTAGGCGAGCCTTTAAATCACATCAAACAATGCTAAAAACATGAATCTCCCTTCAATTCAAACTTAGTGAACTTTGAAACTTCAAACTCCTACCATCGATGCCGAAACCTATCAAATCACGCCCGATTGACCTCAAATTTTGCACATAAGTCACATTCAACATTACGGACCTACTCCAACTTTCGGAATTGGAATCCGACCCCGATACCAAAAAGTTCACTCCCGGTCAAACTTCTTAAAATTAACCAAATTTCCAACTTTCGCCAAATGACCTCAAAATGACCTACTGACCTCCGAATCCACTTACTGACACTCTATTAACACCAGAATCGCCATATGGATTTATTCCCTGTCTCGAAATCCCAAACGGACATCGATAACATTGAAATGCACTTCAACCCAAATTTATGAAATCCTTCCAAAATGTCAACTTCCACAATAGGCGCCAAAACGTTCCCGGGTCATCAAAAACTCGATCCGGACATACGCCTAAGTCCAAAATCATCATACGAACCTGTTGGAACCTTCAGTTCCCAATTCCGAGGTTGTTTACTCAAAGTCAGCCCTTAGTCAATTTCTCCAACTTAAGACTCCTGAAATTGGAATTTTTCTTTCCAAATCAACTTTGAACTTCCCGAAATTAAATTCCGACCATGCGTACAAGTCATAATACCTGAAGTAAAGCTGCTCAGGGCCTCAAACTTTCGAACGGCATGCTAGGGTTCAAAACAACCGATCGGGTCATCACAAAAGATGTGTTCAACAAAGAAAACTCCCTAGAATAGAGAATAGACTTGTTGTGGAGGTTCTGAAGCTTATAGAATTTATTCCCAAAGGGATATTCCAAGAAAATACAAGGGATGACCCTAGATTGAAGTTTGTCCCTATGAGGAGGAGGGACAGTAGCATAAGCTAAGCATCCGGATGATCTAAGATAAGTATAGGTAAGAGGGTGACCATGTAAGACCTCATAGGGAGCCCTATTAGATGAGGCAGAAGAGAGAAGTCTATTGATAAAGTAAATAGAAGTGAGAACACATTCCCCCCAAAATGTGGTAGGTAATTTGGACTAAAAAGGGAAGACTGTAATGACCCGGACGGTCATTTTAAGGAAATTAGCCTCGAACCCCTATTTATTGCTCCCTCTATTTTATTTTGTGGTTACTTAACTTACCGGTATGATTTTTTTTTGGTTTCAGAGTGAAATGGGACACATAGTCCCTAAAATGGAAGTTTAAGTCGTATGAATCGACCATCATTTAAATTGTATGAAAACGACTCCAGAATGGAGTTTTGACGGTTCCTGTAGCTCCATAGGGTGATTTTGGTCTTAGGAGCGTGTTTGAATGTTGAATTGGAGGTCCATAGGTCATTTTAGCGTCAATTGGCGAAAGTTAGAAATTTGATGAATTTTGGAAGGTTTGACCGGGAGTGGGCTTTTTGATACCAGGGTCGGATTCTATTTCCGAAAGTTGGAGTAGGTCTGTAATGTCAATTATGACTTGTGTGCAAAATTTGAGGTCAATCGGACTTGATTTGATAGGTTTCAGCGTCAGATGTAGAAGTTTGAAATTTGAAGTTCATTAGGCTTGAATCGATGCACAATTTGGGTTTTTATCATTGTTTGATGTGATTAAGGGATCTACTAAGTCCTTATGATGTTTTAAAACTTATTGGTATGTTTGGTTGAGGTCCCCGGGGCCTCGGGTGAGTTTCGGATGGTTAACGAATCAAATTTGGACTTAAGGAAAAAGCTGGGATTTTCTTCCTTCTGGTGCAATCGCACCTGCGGAACAATTCTCGCAGGTGTGGTTGGCAAGGTGCAGAAGTGCTTTGGGTTTTGGCCTGGAGCCGTGTCGCAAGTGCGTAAGGGTTTTCGCAGGTGCGAGCCCGCAGATGTGGAGCGAAGAAGCGACCACAGAAGCGGACCTCTTATACGCTGAAGCGATATAAGCTGCAAAAGCAGGGAGGGCCTCGCATCTGCAAGACTGCATATGCGGTTAAGTTTCCACATAAGCAAAAAGCCTGGGCAGACTATATTAAATCAAGGGTTCACGATTTTTATCATTTTGGACATTTTGAGCTCGGATATGGCGATTTTGAGAGAAGTTTCGAGGGATTTGTTGAGGTAAGTTTCTTGTACTTATTTTTGATCAATAACCTTGTTTCCCCATTGATTTTCCCACTTATATTGTGTGTGTTTAAGGTGGAATTTGAGAGTTTGAGGCTAAGGATTTGAAGAGTTTAATTTGAGGATTTGAGTGGCGACTTTGTGTCGAAATTTGGTAATTTTGGTATAGGTGAACTCGATATCGAATGGGTGTTTGTATTTTGTGACTTGTACCCGATTCCGAGACGTGGGTCCGAGTCGACGTTTTGGGGCGATTTTTCGATTCTTTGCTAAAGTCGTAGATTTATTATTTAAATTAGTTTCTCGTAGTTGTATTCATGATATGTAATTGCTTTTGGATAGATTTGGGCCATTCTGAGTCAGAAAAATTAAGGGAAAGGTATCCTTATTGATTGATTGAGCGAGATTTGAGGTAAGTGACTTGTCTAAGTTTGTGTGGGAGAAATCCCCTTAGGATTTGGTACTGTTGTAACAATATGTGATACGTGAGCGCCATGTACGCGAGGTGATGAGTGCGTACACTGGCTAATTGTGGAAATTTTGGTTCTTGTTGAGTTTTCTTTTTTAAAATTCCTTAACTGTTTTGCCTTAGCATATGTAATGATCATGTTTAGCCTAGTATCGCATGTCTACGTGCCTTAACTTTTAGTTGCAATTTCTGCAACATGCTTAGTTGAATTACCTGCTTTCCTTGATTTTGAATTAAATCGCTAACTGTATGATTTCTTGTTGTAAATTTGTGTTTCCTTCGATTATCTGCTGCATATTTACTTTGGGACTACGAGCAGTTTCTCGGGAGATCCCCTTGTACTGCATATTTACTTTGGGACTCCAAGGTGTTTACTCGGGAGATCCCCTCCGTACTGCATATTTACTTTGGGATTACGAGGTGTTTACTCGGGAGATCCCCCTGTATTGCTTATTTACTTTGGGACTACGAGGCGGTTCCTCAGGAGATCCCCCATATCGTGCATATTTATATTTGGGACTACAAGGCGATACCTCGGGAGTGCCCCTGTTGTTTACCTCTATTTATTGTGCTGATATTTTCTGAAACTTCTTATTGTTTAAAATTCTCAGTCATTTCAAAATATTATTATATCTTCTGCCTTACTTTTATTTTAAACCAGTAGGGCCCTGACCTGACCTCATCACTACTCTACCGAGGTTAGGCTTGGCACTTACTGGGTACCGTTGTGGTGTACTCATACTACATTTGTACATCTTTTGTGCAGATTCAGGCTCTTCCCACCATACCAGATACCAGTGAGTTGGACCGCACGCGGAGACTTCAAGGTATATCTGTTAGCGCCCGCAGACCTCGAAGTCCCCCTCTATCCTTACTATGTTGTTTTCCTTATTTTCTTTAGACTATGTTGTATAGAGACACTTAGTATTTGCTCATAGAAGCTTGTGTCTTGTTTCTATCGGTTTTTTGAGAGTTGTAATTATTGAATGGCAGTTTTATAATTATTTCAAGTGTTGAGAATTGGGCTTCAATTTTATATTATGTATTTCCGCAAATTTGTTAGGCTTACCTAGTCTTAGAGACTAGGTGCCATCACGACATCCTATGGAGGGTGAACTGGGGTCGTGATAAGGGCTATTGAAGTTTTCTAGAAGGTGTTTGTTGTCACGCCCAAACTCGGGGAGCACGACCGGCGCTCAACCGAGTGAACCCGGTCAAGCAAGCCTGCTAAATACTTCCTACCCAAACTCACTTATGAATATAGAGAATACATATATTCGTTAATTATACGATAAGGAGACCATGTGTACAATACCAATTCATTACTTCATTTTAAGGTCTCAAATTACACACACATTTTTCATGGTCTGAAGTAGAACGAGTAATTTAAACACAGCATAACACTGTTTGACTTCCCCGGCACTAATATACAACCCACACTATATCTGCGGAGCCTCTAATAGATACAAAAGAGTACTATGATAATGCCGACAACAAGGCCTCGGCTATACCTCAAACACAATACACAAGGAACAAAAGACACATGACCCCAAAATGAAGTGGGGCTCACCAAGTCAGCTGGGCAGAGGATGTACTGCTATCACTGATCAATTTCTTCTACTGTGGAACCACCTGCATCTATTAAAGATGTAGCACCTCCGGTAAAATGGACGTTAGTACATGTCGAATAGTACTAGTATAAAAAAACAATACATCTATTCAAGAATTTGGAAATACAGTATGAATATTATGAATCATGGTAACAATCATAGGGCTTAGATAACCATAAAAGTCAAACAAAGACCTTTCAGTAACATTTATAAATATTTAGTCGGGGATTTTCTACAACTACCTTTACACATAGAGGCTTTGCCGCGTCACCCCAATATATGCAGGTGGAGGCGCACTCACAATACAAGAAACTCTACACAAAGTGGCCCCTCCGCCTCACCCCAATGTATGCGGGTGGAGGTGAATTCCACTATACCTAAACTTTACACAAAGTGGCCTTTCCTCCTCACCCCAATGTATGCGGGTGGAGGTATATTCCACAATACCAAAACCCTACACAAAGCGGCCTTGCCGCCTTACCCAAATGTATGCGCATGGAGGTGTATTCCGAATCACAATCTCTATACAATTTAGCATCACTATTTTCATTTGAAACACGACTTGAAGTTGTAATATTTAGATATACAATCCATACCTTGAACACGTTCTCACAATAGTGACACAACACAACAATAATATTTGGAACATGTGCGGAACATATATCTTTTGTCACAAAGCTTAATCAGAAATAATCGATTCGTGGTGAACAACTTGAAACTTACAATAATAATATGGGGTTCAATTCTAAGAGAAGAGTTTAGCCAACATACCTCACTTGAGCTTCCTTAAACTCTAAAAATCTTAGCAACTTTGATCTATTTTAGAAATGTAACAAATTGAACTAAAATTAGGAAGATGATCATGGTTCTAGCTCATTTGAGCATATTATCAAACACTAGATGTGCATTAAGATTTCAAGGTCCTTTTATGGAGGATTCCATCATCCCACATACCATTCTTTACCATTTTTAGCTCAACAATCTTCCTACACCCCTTGATAACACATGCATGCAAAATAACCAACTCCCATACCCAAGGATGAAAACCTAGTGAGTTTTCCTTGTTAATCTTCCAAGATTTGGGCAACAATTGAAGAGCAAATTGTTGAAGAACTCTCTCCCACTCTAGGGCACTCTTTAACCCTCAAAATATCAGTGTTTTGCTCAAAATAGGGTACATATCGTTTATTTAACGAGGTATGGTTGGGTTATAAAAATCCAAATATGAAGCTCCGAAACAGGATCTCCGGTCACATATGCGGCCGTATAACGTATCTCCGGTCCGCGAAATGGACCACATAATTGCCCTCCGGAACTGGGCAAAACTGACTCAGTCTGCGATCATTATGCGGCCCGTAAACCTGTTCTACGGTCGCATAATGCATCATAGAACTGGTCTGCGGTCGCATAATGTGCCACAAACCTGATCTCCAAACTTGCCTAAGTTGCTTCACTCTGCGACCATTATGCGGTCCGCAGAGTGATTCTGCAGCCGCATAGTGGGCCGCAAAAATGTATTTTTCTGTCCAAAATGTTTCTTTACTCACCAGCGCATTGTTCAACCCAAATACGTAAGCCTACTTTGGCACCACGAAATCTTCAATTTCTTTGTGAAATTTTATGGGGCCTTACATTCTCCCCCACTTAGGATCATTCATCCTCGAATGAGGGTCAAAATCCGTCATTAATATTCAATGTGTCCTAACTGTTAATTCATGCACAACAGTAGTTTCAAATTTTGGGTAACTCCTTAAATTTCCAAAAATTTCGCCAGAGTCTCTCATGTAACTGGGCTTATCCCCATGTTAGAGAATCCCTAAAACCAATCCTAACAACATATATACATAACCGATGATGCTATATAACACAAGAACAACACCAATTGTGGCCTCATAAGCAATATATAACCAGAAAAGGAACACCCTTAACATCAACTGTACAAATGATACATAATTCATAGAAGGTAACTCTTAGAATTTTCATAGACCACAACTTTATAAATACATGGCTATTCAAACAAATATGGATACTTTTTCTTCATTTCTTCATCGGCCTCCCAAGTAGCCTCTTCAACTTGTTAGTTTCACCATAGCACATTCACGGAGGCAATTTCTTTATTTCTCAACTTTTGGACTTGCCGATCAATAATAGAAACTGGAATCCCTTCATAAGTCAATTTCTCATTAACCTCAATAGTCTCATCCGGAACAATGAGTGTCGGGTCTCCAACTACTTTCTTCAACATAGACACCGGAAATACGGGGTGCACTAATGATATCTCAGGTGGTAGCTCAAGCTTGTACGCCACCTCACCGATCCTCTGAATGATTTTGTATGGTCTGACATACCTCTGACTCAATTTCCCTTTCTTACCAAATCGCATTACACCTTTCATGGGGGAAACCTTCAAGAATACCCAATCATCTTCTTTGAACTCTAAATCCCTACGACGAACATCCGAATAGGACTTCTGACGATTCTGAGCAATCTTCAATCACTCCTTAATGATCTTAACTTTTTTCATAGCCTGATGCACGAGGTCTGGTCCTATCAACTCTGCTTCTCCAATCTCGAACCACCTAATGGAGATCTACATCTCCTTCCATATAAAGCCTCGAACGGTTCTATCTGAATGCTAGCATGGTAACTATTATTGTAGGCAAATTCTATGAGTGACAAATGATTATCCAAGCTACCTTTGAAATCTAGAACACAAACGCGCAACATATCCTCAAGCGTCTGAATAGTCCGCTCTGTCTGCCTGTCAGTCTGCGGGTGAAAGATTGTACTAAGATTTACCTGAGTACCCAAACCTTGCTGAAATTTCTTCCAAAACTTAGCCATGAATTGTGCCCCCGATCAGAAATGATAGAAACTGGAGTGCCATGCAACCTGACTATTTCTTTGATATACAACTGTGCATATTGTTCCACTGTATCAGTAGCCTTAACCGGTAATAAGTGTGCTGATTTCGTGAGTCGATCCACAATCACCCAAATCGATTCAAACTTACGAGGAGTGTGAGGTAATCCTACCACAAAGTCCATATTAATCATTTTCCACTTCCACATTGGAATTTTTATATTCTGTGCCAGCCCACCGGGCCTTTGGTGTTCGGCCTTCACTTGCTGACAAATTTGGACATCTCGTCACAAATCGCTACATTCCTCTTCATATTTGTGCTTCCTTTCTACTTCGACACCACGTAACCTACTTCGGCACCACGAAACCTTAAATTCCTTTACGAAATTTTACGGGGCCTTACATTTGTGCTTCCTTTCTACTACCACATTCTGTTGTGGTGTATGGGGGCATGATGTTTGATGGGAAATGCCAAGAGAAGTAAGAAATTTTGCATAAGAATTTGCAGATCCCAACTCAAATGCATTATTGTGAACAACTAATTTTTAACCACACTCAAATTCTATATTATTTTGGTATAAATATTTCTTTTAGGTTTAATCTTGATATTTTAACTTTTATCTTACTCTTCTTACTCTTAATAACTTTTATTTGAAAACAAAAAAAATAAAAACTACAAAAATACTCACATTCTTAGAGTAGTAATTTTATTTTTAAAACAAATATTCAAATATATATATACTAGTTTTCGACATATTAGTTAGTATAATAATTATAAAAAAAAAATAAAATGAAGTAAACGTACGTAAAAAAAAAAAAATAGATAAAGTTTGGTAAAACAAAAAGGTCTGATTCTCATCTTTTCCCACGTCCCAACCCCCATATCCCCTCAATCACATGATCACACACAAACGCACCTTATAAAGTTATTCTTCTTTACATTATTATTTTGGGAGGGGAACCTGTGAGATCAGAGAAAGAGAAACGGGAATTTCACTCCCAACTCGTCGTTCAAGTTTCATCCCAAAACCCCAAAATTACCCCTTAATAGCCGCAATACAGTCACGAAATTACTCCCAACTCGTCGTTTCAATTGCTGAAATTTCAGAACTCCGGGATTATTATTTTAGCTGTTGAGCCGAGGTTGCTGTTTGGAAGTCTTTGGCCGCGGTCTAGTTTTTTCGGCTGAAATTCCGTTGTTCGGAATATTCTGTCTTCTTTTACTTCGTCAATAAAGGTCCTTTCTCTTGTTCTTTACTTTATTCAATATTCTCAATCTCCTATTTTGGATTTATAAAAGGCATGTGATATGTTTGCTACATTCTAGCCCTTCTGTGTTTCTTTGTAAAATTGATTGACATGTTAGAGTTTATTCTTAGGTGGTAAAGTCACGTAAGGATTAGAATTTGGATCTTTAGTTTATTCTCATAATTTTGTTAACTTGGTATTTCAAGTTTGAGATGATAGATAGTTTAATGGATAGAACTTTCCTTTATGTGGGTTTGATTTGGAACTAACTAATTAAAGTTTATATTTTTATTCAGTTGATTCACCTTTTGCACTAAATATTTACTGATGGTTATCATTATGTGTTTATTTGAGTTGTCCGATTATTCATCTACACTGTTATTAAAAAGGAATAAAGAGAAGTTCTTTCCATGGGGTCAATGGCTTTGTAATATAATTAGGGTTTGGTACGTCCCTTTTAAGTGATAATTGAATCTATAAGTGTAGACGACTTGTGAATAATACTAAATAGTTAAATTTTACACTTCTTTCACAATTTCATATTCATAAATCATGGCCTCACAATAATTTCAAACAAGCTTAAGAAATTAATCAACTCACAAAAGCGTTAGAATGTTTTAGGCGTACTTTTAATTAATCAAATCATCATGATTATGTATACGTCCGCGTGACATAGTTATAATTTTCCAAATTAAAGGTAAAGTATGCGTTTGCGCGACTTTGACAAAACAATCTTAAAAATAATAAAGTGTTATTAATTGTGTACACGTACGCGTGACATGATTCTTGACACACTAAACAAAACGAATACACGTGCGCATGATTCGTTTCAAGATGATTTCATAATTACAAATAATCAAGTAATTAGAAGCGGTTTAAGGCAAAATTGCATAAATTTCCCTAGAACATTAAAATATCCAGAATTAGTTAAGCCGGATATAAATATTAAAGCAACCGTATTAGAACCATGGAACTCGGGAGTGACTCGCACCTTCTTCCGGGTTAACAAAATTTCTTACCCGATCTTCTGTGTTTCGCAGACTTAAACATAGTCAATTTTCTTGAATTGGGATTTTAAAATAAATGGTGACTTGAAACACCGTAAATATTATTCCAAGTGGCGACTCTTTAAAAATAAAATAAATTAATCCCTTTTCAACTAATGTCACTTAAATTGAAAAAACTCCTCCCTTTCCTCGTAAAAAAAGAGGCGTGACAATTATCAGTCCTGAGTGTTTGAACTTTGGCATGGAACTGGGTTGAAACCATTGCAATAATGGCTTTGATAACTGAAAAGGCATTGCTCTTGCAAGATAATAGGTGGGTCCAAGTGACTCTGCTACAGTCATCTACAATGGTTAAGAGGTATCTGAAACTATTGTAGGTAATTGTATGGTAAAGGCCCCAAAGATCAACATGGACAAGCTGGAAAGGGTTGGTAGAGTGGGTGGAACTATGAGGGAAAGGTAATCTTTGTTGCCTTGCCATTGGGCAGATTGAACAATTAAAGGATTGCTTGGAAGAAAAGGTAAATGTGCAATAATAACTGAACCATGTACGAGTGTTAATATTCAATATATTTAAAAAGTACCGAACCACTAAACATAATATATATTCAGTAAATATCACCATTATAATTGTGCCCGACGACTTGTCATGTTTTCAAAACGATCAATGATCGCATCATTAGGTACACTTTCAAATACTTCATCTTTTATATAACAAACTAAATAGTCATTTATAAACTCATCACCAATTCTGCTCCGCAAGTCATTTTTGATGTATTTCATTGAAGAAAAAGCTCTTTTTACCGTTGCAGTAGCGATAGACAATATCAAACTCAACTTTACAAGCAAATAAACAAGTCCCTAAGTCTTGTGCAGCTCTATTTCAACTAGTATTTCTGAAAGATCTCCAAGCCCTTTCAAGTTAGACAAATTACGGTCTTCTCTTACATAAAGAATATAGTTGTCAAGATCGTAGCTAAGATCTTCAAGCGTGGAAATACTATACTCATGAGAATAAAGTTTAGCAAGCTTCATAATTCTTTCTTTATCATAATTTGCAAAAAAATTATCCGGACTCAAACTAGCCATACTAAGAAGTAGATCACTATTCACTACATCAAAATGACTATTAAGTTCTGAAAGCTGCAAATCAATGACAACATTAAAAATATCTATACGCAAATGATGAGAGTATATCACACTTGAACTCCTACGCTTTGACTTTCCAAGATGATTGTTCTTATCCATTTCAGGGATCATAATACCATGTTTGGCACAAAATGAAGAGGCATCGGCTATCAAAGATTCCCAATTAGACTCTCTCATTGATTGCAATTGGCTCTTGGCAAAACCAATGAACTTCATAGCATTTACAATATTCCGATCTTTTCTTTGTAAAACAATATTCAAATCATTTTGTAATTGCTAATACTTTTAACATCAAATGCAATAAATGCACAAACTCAAAATATCTTATGTCATTCACTAGACTTTTTTCCATTGATCTCTCGAGATAATTTGCACCTTCACTTGCAAGAACTTCAAGAATATGAATATTTGACGAGAATAATGCAATAAAGTTACGCACTATCTTAAAATGAGATCCTCAACGGGTATCTCCTGGCCTTTGAAATCTAAGTTCTTGATTTTGTGTACTTCCCGTATCAACTTCACCAAGCATAAGCAATTCCTCTAGTTTTTGTGCTTGATCCTCTCGGAGCATCTACCTGCGCTTAAAAGAACTTCCAATAGTATTCAAGACATTAGTAACAATATCAAAAAATTGATCCACATCATAATGTTTCTTTGCAACAGCTACAAGAGTCAATTGCAATTGATGAGCAAAGCAATGTACGCAATAAGCTGAAAGAGTATCTTTCAAGATTAACGTCTTAAGCCCATTGATTTCTCCTTGCATATTACTAGCTCCATCATAACCTTGTCTCCGTATTTGTGGTCGACTTAATGAACGCTCTAAAAGCAAAGAATAGATTGCCTTTTACAATGACAATGCAGTTGTATCTTTAACATGAACAATACTAAGGAATCGCTCAATAAATTTTCCCTCTTTGTTGATGTATCACAGAACAAGAGACATTTGTTCCTTATGAGAGACATCCTTAGATTCATCAACCAATATTCCGAAATAATCTCCATTCATCTCTTTAACAATAGCTTTCATTGTTTCTTTTGCACTAGCATTCACAATCTCTTTTTGAATATTTGGAGCAATCATCATATTATTCCGTGGAACTTTTTCTAATACAATTTTTTTTCACTTCATCATCTCTATTTGCATACCATTGCAAGAGTTCTAGAAAGTTTCCTCTTTTTGTAGATGTTCCACCTTCATTGTGGCCTCGAAAAGGCATTCCTTGTTTTATGAGAAATCTGGCCACATCAATCGAAGTAGTCAATCGAAGTCGATACTCACTTTTAGCTTTCTCAGACTGCTTGTCAAAAGAGGTTAAAATTGATTGTTCCTGATTCATTAAATCTCTCAAACATCGATTGTGAAGACTATTCACTTCACCAATATGTGCATTAAACCTTTCTGTAGATTTATTCCAAGCTTTAAAACCACTCTTTGTAAAAGAATCCCCGACCTTTCCATGTCCTCCATGCTCATTTTTAAATAAGTAGCAACATAAGCAAAATGTCGCATCAACTTTAATACTATATTCTAACCAACCCGAATATGAATTAAACCACTCCGGATTAAATTGACGCATTAGTCCACCAAAATTTTTTTTGGAAACTTATGATTACGAGGTTGACATGGTCCTTCTTTAATATAATATCTCCTCACTCGGTCACGCAGATTAGGAGAATATTCTGAGATTTGCTTTCTTTCAGCAGGATCAGGTTTAAGATCCAAATTCAACATTTCATCTTTGTTTAATTCTGTTGAAGGCTTAATATTATCATGAATAATTGGACATGGAGAAGTACTTGGAAAAGGAGAGCTAGTACCGGAACTTGGAGAAGTTGGAATAGCCTTGAAAAATCTCGTGATCGTCATATATATATAAGAAGCAAAGTGTTCCCTACAAAATTGATTTTGAATAAGACAGTCAGTCATCTATTTTATTAGAAATTTTCAACAATCATCTTCTCTACATTGAAATGTCCAACTAAACTAGTTACATATTAACCAACTTTATTATCAATATAAGTTTAATAAATTATCCCAAAAAAGTGTTTAAAATCTTATAGGGTTACATACTTTTTTAAGAATATTAAGTATTTAAGACTTAAAGCTAGTAACTTTCTTCTCTATACGTTAATCATTGAGAGAGGAAAATGGTTTTTTTTCTAATTGCTAGCAAAAAACTTCAAAAAAAAAAAGAAATAAAGTATCCATAAGAAGTAGATAATGAGCAATTGTACCATTATTATAGCTTATAATATATAAACTACATCATAATAGAGAATCATAACCATAGAGCCATAGATTTGTACCAGCAAAATCCTAACTTTAGAAGTTTGGGGTTGAAGAACTTCAATTTCTTAATCTGATATGTGCCCGAGAAGAATAAGACTCCCTTTGATTTTTTATGTTTTTGAAAAGAGTATAAAAGTCCATTATATCAATGAAGTACAATAAAAAAAGTATTTAAATGATTAAATGGGTCCATAACTTTTAGACAACATGAAAAGATCACTATTTATTTAATTTAATAAAAAGGAACAAAGGGATCCCATGTGCTGATGTGTTACAAACTAAGAAAAGGACAAAAAAAGTCCCCTACTACTCTAATACAAAATAAAGTGAAAGTGGGGAATAAAACTCAGGTCTCCAGCAAGGAACAGAAGTAAGATGAAGTTTTCCACCACTGAACCCATAGCCTCTTTTAGTTTATGGGTTCCTAGTTTAATATATAACCAAATTTCGCTGAATTTGTACAATATATGCTCGATTTTTGTCGAAAGTTATGGGTTTATTTGAACTCGTACCAAATATGCTAGATCCGCCCATGTGAGTTGTACGAAAGTTAATGCACATAAATCAAATTGTAAGAAAATGATGGTGCTAACAGCACATTAGTAAGAGTAATATCAGGAAATAAAGTGAAAGAACCAAAAGAAGTCTCTTTGACTTTATACCCATTAGGTAAGGTTACTAGTGAAGGAGAAAGTAATGGTTCTATGTTATGTAATAGATATTTATGTGGTGTCATATGATTGGTAGCTCCAGAATCCGAACTCCAAGAACTAAAATCTTTACAAGTAACATGACACACAATGTAATCATAAAGTCTACTAACAGGATTATTGTGCCAACCTGCAAAATTAGCATACACTTGATTTCCCTGAGAGGAGGTACTATGAACATAAGATGACAGTTGAGCTTGCTAGAATAAAGACATCATATGTGCATATTGCTCTTTGGAGAATCCATAAGGAGGAGCCTCAGACTGAGATGGTTCAGGTGGAGCAGAAGAGGAAACAGATGAATGAACTACTTTAGCACAAGAAACAGATTTCTTGTTCTTAGTGAATTTGAAATCTGGAGAAAAACCATGGAGTTTATAGCATTTGTCCATTGTATGCCCTGCCTTTTTGTAGTACTTGCAAAATATCCCAGCTTTCTTGGAATCAAAACTGACTCTTTGAATGTAAGGTCTTGGATATGTGAACTGAGATGAGCCAAGATGAGGGACTGAACTTGCAATGAAAGAAGTGAAATCAGGCGAGAAATGAGAAGAGTCAGAGTGAATTTCTCTCTGCTTCTCATCTCTGATGTGAATAAAATAAGCCTTCTCAACAGATGGCACATGACTCATCATGAGAATATTACTCATAATAGTGGAATAGGTTTTATTCAATCTAGAGAGAAATTAAATAAGTTTTTGTGCTTCTGTAAGGTCATGCATGGCTCCACATGTACAAGGTTGTCCCAATGAAAGAGAATTAATTTCGTCCCAAAACCCTTTGAGCTTGGTGTAATAGGTGTCAATGTGAGAACAACCTTGAGTAGTAGATAATATAGCTCGTTGAAGACTATAGTACTATGAGATATTGGCAACATCATATCTTTCTAACATATTGTTCCATGCTTCCTTAGCAGTTTTGTAATATAGTATTATTTTAGCAATATTAGGCGAGAGCACATTTATGATCCAAGTTTTAACTATATTGTTGCATCTCAACCAGTCAAGATGAAGTGGAGAATTAGGATTGGGGACAAAGTAAGTTCTATCGATTAGTTGAATTTTATTCTTAGCTGAGAGTGAGATTAACATCCCTTACTTTTACTCGCTAAACCCCCACACCAGAAAAAGGAACCAAAACTAACACAGTCCCGGGGTGTCTGAATGATGAAGATTGAGAGAATGAAAAGGATCGAGAATGGTAGTCGAATGACTACCAGCCAAATCAGAAGTAGAGGATGACTCAGTAGCAATAGGCATGTAGACACACAATTAACAATCTTCAGTTACGCATGAAAACAGCACAATTATTTATCTTCAGTTACTCATAAGGAACATTAAATGTAACATCAGATGCAAGAGAAAGAGAATCAAAAGAAAAAACAGGAACACTATGGTTTTTTTTTCTAATTTCCAGCAAAAAACTTCAAAAAAAAAGAAGAAATAAATTATCCATAAGAAGTAGATAATGAGCAATTGTACCATTATTATAACTTATAATATATAAATTATATCATAATAGAGAATCATAACCATAGAGCCATAGATTTATACCAACAAAATCCTAACTTTAGAAGTTTGGGGTTGAAGAAGCTTCAATTTCTCAATCTAATGTGTGCCCGAGAAGAATAAGACTCCCTTTGATTTTTTATGTTTTTGAAAAGAGTATAAAAGTCCATTATGTCAATGAAGTATAATAAAAAAGTATTTAAATGATTAAATGGGTCCATAAATTTTAGGCAACATGAAAAGATCACTCTTTATTTAATTTAATGAAAAGGAACAAAGGGATCCCATGTGCTGATGTGTTACAAACTAAGAAAAGGACAAAAAAGGCCCCTACAACTCTAATACAAAATAAAGTGAAAGTGGGGAATAAAACTCAGGTCTCCAGCAAGGAACGTAAGTAAGAAGAAGTTTTCCACAACTGAACCCATAGCCTCTTTTATTTATGGGTTCATAGTTTAATATATAACCAAATTTCGCTGAATTTGTACAGTATATGCTCGATTTTTGTCGAAAGTTATGGGTTCATTTGAACTCGTACCAAATATGCTAGATCCGCCCAAGTGAGTTGTACGAAAGTTGATGCACATAAATCAAATTGTAATAAAATGATGGTGCTAACAGCACATTAGTAAGAGTAATATCAGGAAATAAAGTGAAAGAACCAAAAGAAGTCTCTTTGACTTTATACCCATTAGGTAAGGTTACTAGTGAAGGAGAAAGTAATGGTTCTATGTTATGTAATAGATATTTATGTGGTGTCATGTGATTGGTAGCTCCAGAATCCGAACTCCAAGAACTAAAATCTTTATAAGTAACATGACACACAATATAACCATAAAGTCTACTAACAGGGTTATTGTGCCAACCTGCAAAATTAACATACACTTGATTTCCCTGAGAGGAGGTACTATGAACATAAGATGACAGTTGAGCTTGCTGGAATAAAGACATCAGATGTGCATATTGCTCTTTGGAGAATCCATAAGGAGGAGCCTCAGACTGAGATGGTTCAGGTGGAGCAGACGAGGAAACATATGAATGAACTACTTCGGCACAAGAAACAGATTTCTTGTTCTTGGTGAATTTGAAATCTGGAAGAAAACCATGGAGTTTATAGCATTTGTCCATTGTATGCCCTGCCTTTTTGTAGTACTTGCAAAATATCCCAGCTTTCTTGGAATCAAAACTGACTCTTTGAGTATAAGATCTTGGATAGGTGAACTGAGATGAGCTAAGATGAGGGAATGAACTTGCAATGAAAGAAGTGAAATCAGGAGAGAAATGAGAAGAGTCAGAGTGAATTTCTCTCTGCTTCTCATCTCTGATGAGAATAAAATAAGCCTTCTCAACAGATGGCACATGACTCATCATGAGAATATTACTCATAATAGTGGAATAGGTTTTATTCAATCTAGAGAGAAATTGAATAAGTTTTTGTGCTTCTGTAAGGTCATGCATCGCTCCACATGTACAAGGTTATCCCAATGAAAGAGAATTAATTTCGTCCCAAAACCCTTTGAGCTTGGTGTAATAGGTGTCAATGTGAGAACAACCTTGAGTAGTAGATAATATAGCTCGTTGAAGACTATAGTACTATGAGATATTGGCAACATCATATCTTTCTAACATATTGTTCCATGCTTCCTTAGCAGTTTTGTAATATAGTATTATTTTAGCAATATTAGGTGAGAGCACATTTATGATCCAAGCTTTAACTATATTGTTGCATCTCAACCAGTCAAGATGAAGTGGAGAATTAGGATTGGGGACAAAGTAAGTTCCATCGATTAGTTGAATTTTATTCTTAGCTGAGAGTGAGATTAACATCCCTTACTTTTACTCGCTAAACCCCCACACCAGAAAAAGGAACCAAAACTAACACAGTCCCGGGGTGTCTGAATGATGAAGATTGAGAGAATGAAAAGGATCGAGAATGGTAGTCGAATGACTACCAGCCAAATCAGAAGTAGAGGATGACTCAGTAGCAACAGGCATGTTGACACACAATTAACAATCTTCAGTTACTCATAAAAATAACACAATTATTTATCTTCAGTTACTCATAAGGAACATTATGTGTATCATTAGATGCAAGAGAAAGAGAATCAAAAGAAAAACCAGGAACACTATGGTTTTTTTTTCTAATTGCCAGCAAAAAATTTCAAAGAAAAAGAAATAAATTATCCATAAGAAGTAGATAATGAGCAATTGTACCATTATTATAACTTATATTATATAAACTACATCATAATAGAGAATCATAACCATAGAGCCATAGATTTGTACCAGCAAAACCGTAACTTTAGCAGTTTGGGGTTGAAGAAACTTCAATTTCTTAATCTAATGTGTGCCCGAGAAGAATAAGACTCCCTTTGATTTTTTATGTTTTTGAAAAGAGTATAAAAGTCCATTATGTCAATGAAGTATAATTAAAAAGTATTTAAATGATTAAATGGGTCCATAACTTTTAGGCAACATGAAAAGATCACTCTTTATTTAATTTAATGAAAAGGAACAAAGGGATCCCATGTGCTGATGTGTTACAAACTAAGAAAAGGACAAAAAAGGCCCCTACAACTCTAATACAAAATAGAGTGAAAGTGGAGAATAAAACTCGGGTCTCCAGCAAGGAACGGAAGAAAGATGAAGTTTTCCACCACTGAACCCATAGCCTCTTTTATTTTATGGGTTCATAGTTTAGTATATAGCCAAATTTCGCTGAATTTGTACAGTATATGCTCGATTTTTGTCGAAAGTTATGGGTTCATTTGAACTCGTACCCAATATGCTAGATCCGCCCATGTGAGTTGTACAAAAGTTGATGCACATAAATCAAATTGTAATAAAATGATGGTGCTAACAGCACATTAGTAAAAGTAATATCAGGAAATAAAGTGAGAGAACCAAAAGAAATCTCTTTGACTTTATACCCATTAGGTAAGGTTACTAGTGAAGGAGAAAGTAATGGTTCTATGTTATGTAATAAATATTTATGTGGTGTCATGTGATTGGTAGCTCCAGAATCCGAACTCCAAGAACTAAAATCTTTATAAGTAACATGACACACAATGTAACCATAAAGTCTACTAACAGGGTTATTGTGCCAACTTGCAAAATTAGCATACACTTGATTTCCCTGAGAGGAGGTACTATGAGCATAAGATGACAGTTGAGCTTGCTGGAATAAAGACATCAGATGTGCATATTGCTCTTTGGAGAATCCATAAGGAGGAGCCTCAGACTGAGATGGTTCAGGTGGAGTAGAAGAGGAAACAGATGAATGAACTACTTCAGCACAAGAAACAGATTTCTTGTTCTTGGTGAATTTGAAATTTGGAGGAAAACCATGGAGTTTATAGCATTTGTCCATTGTATGCCCTTCCTTTTTGTAGTACTTGCAAAATATCCCAACTTTCTTGGAATCAAAACTGACTCTTTGATTGTAAGGTCTTGGATAGGTGAACTGAGATGAGCCAAGATGACGGACTGAACTTGCAATGAAAGAAGTGAAATCAGGAGAGAAATGAGAAGAGTCAGAGTGAATTTCTCTCTGCTTCTCATCTCTGATGAGAATAAAATAAGCCTTCTCAACAGATGGAACATGACTCATCATGAGAATATTACTCATAATAGTGGAATAGGTTTTATTCAATCTAGAGAGAAATTGAATAGGTTTTTGTGCTTCTGTAAGGTCATGCATGGCTCCACATGTACAAGGTTTGCCCAAGGAAAGAGAATTAATTTCGTCCCAAAAGCCTTTGAGCTTGGTGCAATAGGTGTCAATGTGAGAACAACCTTGAGTAGTAGAAAATTTAGCTCGTTGAAGACTATAGTACTATGAGATATTGGCAACATCATATCTTTCTAACTTATTGTTCCATGCTTCCTTAGCAGTTTTGTAATATAGTATTGTTTTAGCAATATTAGGTGAGAGTGAATTCATGATCCAAGCTTTAATTATATTGTTGCTCAACAAGTCAAGATGAAATGGAGAATTAGGGTTGGGGACAAAGTAAGTTCCATCGATTAGTTGAATTTTATTCTTAGCTGAGAGTGAGATTAACATCCCTTACTTTCACTCGCTAAACCCCACACCAGAAAAAGGAACCGAAACTAACACAGTCTCGGGGTGTCTGTATGATGAAGATAGAGAGGATGAAAAGGATCGAGAATGGAAGTCGAATGACTACCAACCAAATCAGAAGTAGAGGATGACTCAGTAGCAACAGGCATGTTGACACACAATTAACAATCTTCAGTTACTCATGAAAACAACACAATTATTTATCTTCAGTTACTCATAAAGAACATTATGTGTAACATCAGATGCAAGAGAAAGAGAATCAAAAGAAAAAACAGGAACACTATGGTTTTTTTTTCTAATTTCCAGCAAAAAACTTCAAAAAAAAAGAAGAAATAAATTATCCATAAGAAGTAGATAATGAGCAATTGTACCATTATTATAACTTATAATATATAAACTACATCATAATAGAGAATCATAACCATAGAGCCATAGATTTGTACCAGCAAAATCAAGAAGAAGAGAAGTTTGGGGTTGAAGAAGCTTCAATTTCTTAATCTGATATGTGCCCGAGAAGAATAAGACTCCCTTTGATTTTTTATGTTTTTGAAAAGAGTATAAAAGTTCATTATGTCAATGAAGTATAATAAAAAAAAGTATTTAAATGATTAAATGGGTCCATAACTTTTAGGCAACATGAAAAGATCACTCTTTATTTAATATAATGAAAAGGAACAAAGGGATCCCATGTGCTGATGTTTTACAAACTAAGAAAAGGACAAAAAAGGCCCCTACAACTCTAACACAAAATAGAGTGAAAGTGGGGAATAAAACTCGGGTCTCCAGCAAGGAACGGAAGTAAGATGAAGTTTTCCACCACTGAACCCATAGCCTCTTTTATTTTATGGGTTCATAGTTTAGTATATAACCCAATTTCGCTGAATTTGTACCGTATATGCTCGATTTTTGTCGAAAGTTATGGGTTCGTTTGAACTCGTACCCAATATGCAAGATCTGCCCATGTGAGTTGTACAAAAGTTGATGCACATAAATCAAATTGTAATAAAATGATGGTGCTAACAGCACATTAGTAAGAGTAATATCAGGAAATAAAGTGAGAGAACCAAAAGAAATCTCTTTGACTGTATACCCATTAGGTAATGTTACAAATGAAGGAGAAAGTAATGGTTCTATGTTATGTAATAAATATTTATGTGGTGTCATGTGATTGGTAGCTCCAGAATCCGAACTCCAAGAATTAAAATCTTTATGTTATTGTGCCAACCTGCAAAATTAGCATACACTTGATTTCCCTGATATGAGGTACTGTGAGCATAAGATGACAGTTGAGCTTGCTGGAATAAAGATATCAGATGTGCATATTGCTCTTTGGAGAATCCATAAGGAGGAGCCTCAAACTGAGATGGTTCAGGTGGAGTAGAAGAGGAAACAGATGAATGAACTACTTCAGCACAAGAAACAGATTTTTTGTTCTTGGTGAATTTGAAATTTGGAGGAAAATCATGGAGTTTATAGCATTTGTCCATTGTATGCCCTGCCTTTTTATAGTACTTGCAAAATATCCCAACTTTCTTCGAATCAAAACTGACTCTTTGAGTGTAAGGTCTTGGATAGGTGAACTGAGATGAGCCAAGATGAGGGACTGAACTTACAATGAAAGAAGTGAAATCAGGAGAGAAATGAGAAGAGTCAAAGTGAATTTCTCTCTGCTTCTCATCTCTGATGAGAATAAAATAAGCCTTCTCAACAGATGGCACATGACTCATCATGAGAATATTACTCTTAATAGTGGAATAGGTTTTATTCAATCTAGAGAGAAATTGAATAAGTTTTTGTGCTTCTGTAAGGTTATGCATGGCTCCACATGTACAAGGTTTGTCCAAGGAAAGAGAATTAATTTCGTCCCAAAACCCTTTGTGCTTGGTGTAATAGGTGTCAATGTTAGAACAACCTTGAGTAGTAGAAAATATAGCTCGTTGAAGACTATAGTACTATGAGATATTGGCAACATCATATTTTTCTAACATATTGTTACATGCTTCCTTAGCAGTTTATAATATAGTATTGTTTTAGCAATATTAGGTGAGAGAACATTCATGATCCAAGCTTTAACTATATTGTTGCATCTCAACCAGTCAAGATGAAGTGGAGAATTAGGAATGGGGACACTGTAAGTTCCATCGATTAGTTGAATTTTATTCTTAGCTGAGAGTGAGATTAACATCCCTTACTTTCACTCGCTAAACCCCCACACCAGAAAAAGGAACCGAAACTAACACAGTCCCGGGGTGTCTGAATGATGAAGATAGAGAGAATGAAAAGGATCGAGAATGGTAGTCGAATGACTACCAGCCAAATCAGAAGTAGAGGATGACTCAGTAGCAACAGGCATATTGACACACAATTAACAATCTTCAGTTACTCATGAAAACAGCACAATTATTTATCTTCAGTTACTCATAAGGAATATTATATGTAACATCAGATGCAAGAGAAAGAGAATCAAAAGAAAAAATAGGAACATTATGGTTTTTTTTTCTAATTGCCAGCAAAAAATTTCAAAGAAAAAGAAATAAATTATCCATAAGAAGTAGATAATGAGCAATTGTACCATTATTATAACTTATAATATATAAACTACATCATAATAGAGAATCATAACCATAGAGCCATAGATTTTTACCAGCAAAACCCTAACTTTAGAAGTTTGGGGTTGAAGAAGCTTCAATTTCTTAATCTAATGTGTGCCCGAGAAGAATAAGACTCCCTTTGATTTTTTATGTTTTTGAAAAGAGTATATAAGTCCATTATGTCAATGAAGTACAACAAAAAAGTATTTAAATGATTAAATGGGTCCATAACTTTTAGGCAACATGAAAATATCACTCTTTATTTAATTTAATGAAAAGGAACAAAGGAATCCCATGTGCTGATGTTTTACAAACTAAGAAAAGGACAAAAAAGGCCCCTATAACTCTAATACAAAATAGAGTGAAAGTGGGGAATAAAACTCGGGTCTCCAGCAAGGAACGAAAGTAAGATGAAGTTTTCCACCACTGAACCCATAGCCTCTTTTATTTTATGGGTTCATAGTTTAGTATATAACCCAATTTCGCTGAATTTGTACAGTATATGCTCGATTTTTGTCGAACGTTATGGGTTCGTTTGAACTCGTACCCAATATGCTAGATCCGCCCATGTGAGTTGTACGAAAGTTGATGCACATAAATCAAATGGTAATAAAATGATGGTGCTAACAGCACATTAGTAAGAGTAATGTTAGGAAATAAAGTGAGAGAACCAAAAGAAGTCTCTTTGACTTTATACCCATTAGGTAAGGTTACTAGTGAAGGAGAAAGTAATGGTTCTATGTTATGTAATATATATTTATGTGTGATTGGTAGCTCCAGAATCCGAACTCCAAGAATTAAAATCTTTATGTTATTATGCCAACCTGCAAAATTAGCATAGACTTGATTTCCCTGAGATGAGGTACTATGAGCATAAGATGACAGTTTAGCTTGCTGGAATAAAGACATCAGATGTGCATATTGCTCTTTGGAGAATCCATAAGGAGGAGCCTCATACTGAGATGGTTCAGGTGGAGTAGAAGAGGAAACAGATGAATGAACTACTTCGGCACATGAAACAGATTTCTTGTTCTTGGTGAATTTGAAATTTGGAAGAAAACCATGGAGTTTATAGCATTTGTCCATTGTATGCCCTACCTTTTTGTAGTACTTGCAAAATATCCCAGCTTTCGTAGAATCAAAACTGACTCTTTGAGTATAAGGTCTTGGATAGGTAAACTGAGATGAGCCAAGATGAGGGACTGAACTTGCAATGAAAGAAGTGAAATCAGGAGAGAAATGAGAAGAGTCAGAGTGAATTTCTCTCTGCTTCTCATCTCTGATGAGAATAAAATAAGCCTTCTCAACAGATGGCACATGACTCATCATGAGAATATTACTCTTAATAGTGGAATAGGTTTATTCAATCTAGAGAGAAATTGAATAAGTTTTTGTGCTTCTGTAAGGTCATGCATGGCTCCACATGTACAAGGTTTGCCCAAGGAAAGAGAATTAATTTTGTCCCAAAACCCTTTGAGCATGGTGTAATAGGTGTTAATGTAAGAACAACCTTGAGTAGTAGAAAATATAGCTCGTTGAAGACTATAGTACTATGAGATATTGGCAACATTATATCTTTCTAACATATTGTTCCATGCTTCCTTAGCAGTTTTGTAATATAGTATTGTTTTAGCAATATTATGTGAGAGTGCATTCATGATCCAAGCTTTAACTATATTATTGCATCTCAACCAGTCAAGATGAAGTGGAGAATTAGGGTTGGGGACACTGTAAGTTTCATCGATTAGTTGAATTTTATTCTTAACTGAGAGTGAGATTAACATCCCTTACTTTCACTCGCTAAATCCCACACCAGAAAAAGGAAACGAAACTAACACAGTCCCGGGGTATCTGAATGATGAAGATACAGAGGATGAAAAGGATCGAGAATGGTAGTCGAATGACTACCAGCCAAATCAGAAGTAGAGGATGACTCAGTAGCAACAGGCATGTAGACACACAATTAACAATCTTCAGTTACGCATGAAAACAGCACAATTATTTATCTTCAGTTACTCATAAGGAACATTAAATGTAACATCAGATGCAAGAGAAAGAGAATCAAAAGAAAAAACAGGAACACTATGGTTTTTTTTTCTAATTTCCAGCAAAAAACTTCAAAAAAAAAGAAGAAATAAATTATCCATAAGAAGTAGATAATGAGCAATTGTACCATTATTATAACTTATAATATATAAACTACATCATAATAGAGAATCATAACCATAGAGCCATAGATTTTTACCTGCAAAACCCTAACTTTAGAAGTTTGGGGTTGAAGAAGCTTAAATTTCTTAATCTGATGTGTGCCCGAGAAGAATAAGACTCTCTTTGATTTTTTATGATTTTGAAAAGAGTATAAAAGTCCATTATGTCAATGAAGTATAATAAAAAAAGTATTTCAATGATTAAATGGGTCCATAACTTTTAGGCAACATGAAAAGATCACTCTTTATTTAGTTTAATGAAAAGGAACAAAGGGATCCCATGTGCTGATGTATTACAAACTAAGAAAAGGACAAGAAAGGCCCCTACAACTCTAATACAAAATAGAATGAAAGTGGGGAATAGAACTCGGGTCTCCAGCAAGGAACGGAAGTAAGATGAAGTTTTCCACCACTGAACCCATAGCCTCTTTTAGTTTATGGGTTCATAGTTTAATATATAACCAAATTTCGCTGAATTTGTACAGTATATGCTCGATTTCTGTCAAAAGTTATGGGTTCATTTGAACTCGTACCCAATATGCCAGATCCGCCCATATGAGTTGTATGAAAGTTGATGCACATAAATCGAATTGTAATAAAATGATGGTGCTAACAACACATTAGTAAAAGTAATATCAAGAAATAAAGTGAGAGAACCAAAAGAAGTCTCTTTGACTTTATACCCATTAGGTAAGGTTACTAGTGAAGGAGAAAGTAATGGTTCTATGTTATGTAATAGATATTTATGTGGTGTCATGTGATTGGTAGCACCAGAATCTGAACTCCAAGAACTAAAATCTTTATAAGTAACATGACACACAATGTAACCATAAAGTCTACTAACAGGGTTATTGTGCCAACCTGCAAAATTAGCATACACTTGATTTCCCTGAGAGGAGGTACTATGAGCATAAGATTACAGTTGAGCTTGCTAGAATAAAGACATCAGATTTGCATATTGCTCTTTGGAGAATCCATAAGGAGGAGCCTCAGACTGAGATGGTTCAGGTGGAGTATAAGAGAAAACAGATGAATGAACTACTTCAGCACAAGAAACAGATTTCTTGTTCTTGGTGAATTTGAAATCTGGAGGAAAACCATGAAGTTTATAGCATTTGTCCATTGTATGCCCTGCCTTTTTGTAGTACTTGCAAAATATCCCATCTTTCTTGGAATCAAAACTGACTCTTTGAGTGTAAGGTCTTGGATAGGTGAACTGAGATAAGCCAAGATAAGGGACTGAACTTGCAATGAAAGAAGTGAAATCAGGAGAGTAATGAGAAGAGTCAGAGTGAATTTCTCTCTACTTCTCATCTCTAATGAGAATAAAATAATCCTTCTCAACAGATGGCACATGACTCATCATGAGAATATTACTCTTAACAGTGGAATAGGTTTTATTCAATTTAGAGAGAAATTGAATAAGTTTTTGTGCTTCTGTAAGATCATGCATGGCTCCACATATACAAGGTTTGCCCATGGAAAGAGAATTAATTTCGTCCCAAAACCCTTTGAGCTTGGTGTAATAGGTGTCAATGTGAGAACATCCTTGAGTAGTAGAAAATATAGCTCGTTGAAGACTATAGTACTATGAGATATTGGCCACATCATATCTTTCTAACATATTGTTCCATGCTTCCTTAGCAGTTTTATAATATAGTATTGTTTTAGCAATATTAGGTGAGAGCATATTCATGATCCAAGCTTTAACTATATTTTTGCATCTCAACCAGTCAAGATGAAGTGGAGAATTAGGGTTGGGGACATTGTAAGTTCAATCGATTAGTTGAATTTTATTCTTAGCTGAGAGTGAGATTAACATTCCTTACTTTCACTCGCTAAACCCCACACCAGAAAAGAAACCGAAACTAACAAAGTCCCCTGGGTTTCTGAATGATGAAGATAGAGAGGATGAAAAGGATCAAGAATAGTAATCGAATGACTACCAGCCAAATCAGAAGTAGAGGATGACTCAGTAGCAACAGGCATGTTGACACACAATTAACAATCTTCAGTTACTCATGAAAACAACACAATTAACAGACAGCAATTAAAGAGAGATATTACCAGAAAATGAGATTGATCTGTAGCGAAGAAAATCTAAATTTGTAGTCAAGCAAGCTGTGTTCTGGAAATGCAATTCTCAAAGATCGGGTACAGTTATGGAGTTAGAAAGCTTCGAAGCACACGATATAGAAACTTCGATGAAAAATCCCCAAATTTTCGAACCCGTTGGAATTAGCATGATGCAAAACTGAAAAAATCACCAATGAAAACGTAGAGGACGATGCAAATTGTCAGGATACGCTCTGATACCATGTTGATTTACCATGAGTGCAGAGAGATTCATATTTTCTCCGTTGTAGAGAATGAGCTCAAAGTAAAGTCGGTGGAGATGAGAGAGAACTTTTCAATCTGATTGAAAAAATAGAATGTCCAAACTATATTAAACAGTCACCTCTACTCCTATATATACAACTGAATAATAATGGTTATCTTTGTAATAAATACTAAGTGTACAATAAGTTTACAAATTACTAATACAAGTAACTAAAGTAGTTGGGCCTCATGTTGGATCTGTCTCAACTGTAAATGGGCATGCGTGTGTTAGCTGCCCAGGTCAACACTATATACTTTCCAAAAACGTTTGTTATATTGTATTATCCAAAGTTCCTTTTGATAAAACTAAGAAAGTAAAATAACAATTCGATAGAATTGAAGATTATAGTAGCGTCACTTTTACTTTTGCCCATGTGGTCCATCTTAGATGAACGACAAAGATGTTTAGGGTCCACCTTACAAGAACACCTTTTTAATGATGCCTTCACTTTATAAAATTAAAATTGACTGACTTTCTAACAAAAGTATAATTTTTTTTGTTCCCCTCCATATCCAATACTCTCATTGATGGCCCAATTAATCGAATTCGCCTCCAGTGTTCTTTATCAGAATTTTTCCCGCACTTAGAATTTGAATTTGCGACCTCTGATTAAGCATGAGAAATCGTATATGTCAATTCAGCCTTTTAACACTTGGTGATAGTCTATTGGTAAATGAACACAATTAAGAGAGACCAAACTCTTACATTTTTTACTCTATCATCTATATAATGCCAACAGCCAACATAATTATATGCATGTTGTCCACATTCAATTAGTTTATTATATAGTCATGTCTATAGAATAATGTTGTAATACTTATCCTGTGTAATATCATTGTTACACGGCATCCGTACATCTTTCTTATATATTCATTAAGTATTATAGGCAAGTAACTCGTGCAGACTATACTTAAAAGTAAAAATCTAAATAGTTTTCCTCATTTTCGACATTTCCTTTTTATTATTTCTTTTACTTACCCTAATTCCTTTGCTGCAAGCTAAATACCTTGTAATTAACTGTCCCGGGGAAAATATTTAAGGATAATTCTGCAAAGATTAAAGACTATCCAAATGCCGAATAAGATGAAACTAAAACAGTAAAAAGAGTTTAAGTTCTATGCTAACACGGTAGAAATATTAATAGAGTGAATTATGACTCTCTTATGTTACTTGTTGTGCTCTCGAGACATAGGCATACTCATGATTTGAAGGTGGTGGCGGCACATTAGTGAAGTGCTCAACTAGTGCCCTGTGCCCCGTCGAACTTTTAGTCTTAAAAGTTCCAAGCAAACGTTTTCAACATATGTACACTTAAATATTCAAAATATTTGTCGAAGTTAACAGAGTCGGATGATCCTCTTCTACGTGCTTGGGTCAGCCTGCCTTTGTCTCCTACCATATCATTTGTACATACAGTACAAATGTATATAAGTTAAAATCTAAGAGCTCGAAGCCCAAATTTCTGAATAATTGAGAAATACTTACTATCACATTGAAACCTTTGATGGTAAATAGAATAGGGCTGATCCAATGCTCCAGTAGCAAATGTTGGTGTGAAATCTCAAAAGGGATATATGTACACATACACAAATAATAAACTGAATATATCTGTACATAATAAATCGAATATGTTCCAACCCACTTACTCAAATTATGAATCCCATTTCTGAAAAGCTTAGATTTGAAGAAAGTGAAGATTTTAGTTGCATTTATTATATTTATATTTCCCATGTGGTTCCATCTTAGATGAAGAAGTTTCAGTCGAACTCTTTTTTTAATAGTAATTTCACTTTTATAATTGTTTTTTATTGACTTTCTAACGAAGTTCTCCTCAATCAATTGGGTAAATTTGATTAAGACATAGATGTATTGGTAAAACTCGGCGTCTCCACATGGCGTACTAAAATAATGACACGTGGCTGATAAGGCTCCAAAATGGAGATAAGGACGAAGGGAAGTAGCTACAAAAGCCAAACTTTTGTTCCGGAGCTATAGTGACATATATACCCCTTTTGCATACGTAATTGTAGGTTTTAAGGTGGCTCCTACATATGCGGATCCAGGATTTAAATTTTATGGGTTCAATTTTTAAAGTTATGGGTTCATATCTATTATTTTTATAATTTTAATAAATTTTTACATATAAATTTTTACTCCGCGTCGAAAGTTATGGATTCAGTTGAACCCGTAATCAGTACACTATATCCGCCTCTGGGCTCCTAATACTATATATATATATATATATATATATATATATATATATATATATATATATATATAAAGAAACCACAATTAAGATCGTGTAGTATTCTTCTCTAGTAAAGTTCTATATCAGCATTGCTTGATTATCTTGGAGATTATTATCGTTGTTGTCATTGTATCAATGCAGCCCTTTACAAAAGCAATCTTTATTTTTACTGCTATCTTATTTCGTTTTTAATCTTCAATATTTATTTCATTGCGCAATATGCAAACTTCGAATTAGACTGGTTACTAGAGGCCTTTAAAATATAAATTTAATTGTTGCTTCTAAAATTAATTTTTGGGTTAAATAATAGAACCATTTTCCTCCTATTTCTATTTATGTTCAACTAGTTTTATATGGATATCTTTAAATTAATAGACGTAATACTTATCCTATATATCTCGTATCCTTCTTACACTGCAGTGATCTACTTTCTTATTATTTATTTATTTGTTTATTTATTATAGGCATGTGACTCGTGCAAACTAATTTAATTCTTATGTTTAAAAATCAAAAAAAAGTAAAGTTTGTTTCTCTTTTCCCCGCCATTTGTCATCTTTTTCTTAATTTCTAGGGTCAAATCTCGATTCGTAGGACAAAGATAGAGAAGACAACTAGACAAGACAACAGATAATATAATTAATTGGATGCATCAACTTATGTTTTATTAAATTCGTATATAACAACTCAATCTTAATTTTTTTCTTTTCTGGATTATCATAGGATGCTGGAGAATAGCTTTTAAGATATTTTAAGGTGCAATTATATACTCATATCCAAATGTTTAATATAACTTCTTTTCTTCAAGACTTTAGCTAAAACTAATAAAGTTTCTTTCTATCATAACTAATACTACTTGGAATAGAGGGAAGATTAAATAACGTATGTTGCAGACTTAAGAAATGGTAAATAAAGATGTTCTATCTATAACAATTTATGTTTTAAAGGAGGTGATCTTTCACACAATTAATTCAACGGAATTTCTAATTCTCGTGGGGTTTGAAAATATATCTGAGTTTCGTCACAATTTTCAGCTTTACTTTAATAACCAACTATTCGAAGATATTGTAAAACATTGGAGAAGGATACGAACTTTACATAAAAATCTGTTATAATTAAAAGCATATGCTCTTCCAAGTTAAGTGTCCACAGACGTTCATTAATATAAGTTTGGACAAAAATTGACAAATTGTAAGAGTTTTCGGACTTAAGGAAAATTTAAGAAAATGTAGGACCAACATAGTAATATACTAGTATTGAATTCTGAATACCCTATGAGAATAAATTGAATTATCACAACATAACAAAAGATATTTTATGTATCAACTTCAGTTTTGAGTGCAACTTGAGAGTTAATATATCTTCTAGAGCTGGCGAAAGACTGTTTTTATTTCAACGCAACTTCCTAACATTCGATGAGAACTTAGGACGAAAAGAGTAAAGCTTCTTCCGCTTGTGACATAGTGGACTTGCAAAATATAAACTCTGTCAAAAACACTAAAGCTGGAAATGTCAAAGACAAAGTTGAAGTGAAAAATGATTCCAATAAAAACATAGCTTACAGAAAAAGAAATTGACCTCCTTTTTACTCTATTGCCCGTGTAAATTAAATTCAAATATAACTCCGCTGGCACGTAGGCTATCAAACAAATATACCACAAAAAGTAGAATAAAAAACTTAAAACAAATAATAATGCATATATGGGAGAGACAGCAAAAGCATAATTCTCCCTTTGAGGGAACATGCTCTTCAAGTTGGTCAAAATAGCCAAGTTACCTTAAAAAACGTACACAACCAAAGTATGAGCAATTGTGAGCAGCTCGAGATTCTAGACAATCCAAATAAGAAAGAAAGTATAGAAACTCCAGCAGAACTTACATAGGCACTAGGCAGAGTCCCAATCAAAATTTGATGGTAATGATCCCCGTACATATAAAACCACAGAAGAAAAAGTATATCATTTGTAAAAGATTTGAACACTGATTGAGCCAGCACGTATATTTATAGGATCAGGCCCTAACTAATTCCTGGCAGAGGAAAACTTAGCAATGTCGGGAAAAAATAACTTGGTGCTGTAAGAAAATTTTATCTAACTGAGTTTTGAGCCATTGAAGATAAAATGATATTATTCTCATTAAAGTTACCAAGTAGAATGGAGAATAGTTATATTTGCTGCCACACATTTCTATTCCAAACACTTAATGGTTTTGTATAATTTAATTTAATATTTTTAGGTTGGTATGAATCTGAAAATACATATATCTATATCTAATTTTTCTTGCTAATACAAAGTAAGACAAATAGTAACAAGAATATAGATGGAAGAAATGGTCTGATTTAAGAGTATTTCTATAAGTGCACTGCAAACTTACACAAAAAAGAGATAAACAAAGGTTTGAGAGAAAGTCAGCACACTGCACATGAAGAAAGTCAAAAAGATTTTGTTGATTAAGACATATTAACAAACACCTACAATGTATCAGCGTGCAAAGGTTGACATGCATGTGAAAATTCAGCATTGAAATATCCGAACAAATAGAGACACGTGTTTCTCGACTGTACATTAGAGGAATAGCAAAGTGGAGTACACGTGTTGGTTTAATAGAAACATATTTAATAAATGGCCCAAGTTAATATACAATTCACTTTGAATCTAGTCTAGTCTAGTGTAGTATAACAAAGCATAGTTTGTGTTCGTCCTTTGGTCGAATTTTGTAGTGGAACCATATTGTATTGATAAGAAAATAGAATTACAAACCTAAATCAAACTTTCAAAGTAGCAACAACCAAATAAACAACTAAAAAAGAGAAAAATGTAAAAGAAGAATGGAGGGAGATTTCATAGTGCTCCAACAAAAGCTAAGCCAAAATAAAGAAAAGACTTATGTTTGCATAACCTTATACTGACACGAGCCGATACTTATAGTAGATATAATTCTTATTGTCGAGTAGTTCCTTGACATATGTACCTCAACATGGATCCGAATTCTAGTCCAATAACCTCTTATTGAGCTGTTTCACGTTCTGACTCAAGGGTAGCCCATTCCCAGGCCCAAGTACTTTGTTGTGGTTTACCCCATTTGTAACAATCTCTGTTTTAAAAGGCGTTTCTGGGACGAGGCGTACCAAAAACGCCCCGGGGCGATGGTGTGGGGCGAAAGTCTCAAGATTCGGGGCGTACGCCCGGGCGTTCGAGGTACGTTTTTTTTAGTAAAGAGTAAACACCAGAGACTTTTTCAACTTTAAACAAAATTTGTTGAATTAGTCTTTCATATAATACCCAAATTCTCAAAAGTCAGTTTGGTAATTACTCAAAAGGCTTAAAAGGGAACTCAAAAGTATTAAATTTAAAAGTAAAGACCTTTTTTATTGATTTAAACCCTAATTCATGATTTTTCAAATTTTTTATCTTGTCCGCTAGTTTCATAATATCTCCCAAAAGTAACGAATATTTAATTTATTTTACAAATACAAAGAGAACTACATTCTTCTTCATAGCAGCAAATTCAAAGTTCAAATTGCAGGTTAATCATCCTTTTTGTTCCTCCATATAGAAAATTTTATTCTTTTAAACTCAAATTACTTGTGCTTGTAAGTAACGTGTAATAGATTATTTTGATTAGTTTTTTGTAGGGATGGAGCACACATATATATAGTTTTCTTCAATTTTTATGCAATTTTACCTGTTTATAAATATTTACTGTCATTATATTATTTTATAAAATATTAAAAATTAAATACCTATGGGGCTTACACCCCGCTGAGATATATGTAAAACGCCTCGCCTTACACCCACGCATTTTAAAACACTGTAACAATATACCAACCCTCAAAAAGAACCTTATCCTCAAGGTTCGAGTCAGGAATCTTGCAACCATGCCATCGTCTTGGTCTTTAATATGTTTGCAAATGATATCCCAAAGTCCGTTAGTATCATGTCAATTTCTTGTTTCGTCCATTGATTATAGAGAATGAATTCTGGTGCTCTATTGGGAAAATTGAAAAGATTACTAGAAGTATGTTTCCAGGCACCATTTGCCAACTTTTTGCCATAATGCAAGGATGATCTTACAATAACTACATACATTTTTCTGTTTTCTTCAAGAATCAAACTAAATACATGTCCAACATTTATAAAACCAATGAGTATTGGGTGAAGCAACATGACTCCAACATATGCTTCAAAATCCTTGCAAGATAAACAAAAATGATAGGAGGAGCAAGTGGACAATATATTCTAGCAGTAGAAGCACCCGCACCCAATTCAAGAGGAATTCTAAGCTTAACAAGATACCCAACTACAAGTAAATTGAAAGCCATAGAAGGAAAGTGATTTGATAAACAAACCAAACTTTGGTCAAGATAATGAAGTACACCACTCAGCACATGAAAAGTGTAGCATTTAGCTTTAGTTTGGTAGTATGGTGCAATATAGAGAGGTCTAGGCTAATAATGTAAGAAGCACCAAAAATAATCCCTATATGTGACTGTAAGGTAGTGTTGTCAATAACACTTAAGTGAATTGAGAAATACACTTTCTGAAGGTTGTGGCAACGCAAGAAAAAAGGCATATATAGGATTGTAATTTCTCTTATTTGCACAAAGCTCACAAAGAAATCAAGTACCTCAAGCTCAACGCTAGTTTCAGGACAAGAAGACATATCGGTTCGGAACACTTTAGAGTCGTCAAATAGAAAACCACGATACCTGCATGAAATACAAGGAACCAATTCATCGATTATCTGAATGAAAGTTGTGCACCAGTTGCAATATATCTGGTTTCTTGAGCCTAGCGGAGTGCTCCTGAAGGCAAAATGGGCATGTAGATATTTTTCCAACTCCTCCTCAAACACTTGCTCATTATATCAGCAAATCTTAACAAGGTTGTTGATAAGTTATGTGTCCTGCTATGTTTTGATGATTTGACAAACTTAATGTTAAGAACTAGATGGGGAACCTGCTGCACATCCTCTGAGTGCTCAAAGATCAGCAAGTCTCAAGTCTGAGACATGCTCCAACTTTTAGAGTCCAAGTAACAACAAAGGGAACAGATCTATATCAGTTCCCTTGCTGACAGTACCAGTCAACTCCCTGCAGCTATAAAGTAACTGCAATTGTTCCTCTGCACACACGCAACCGTGCAAATAGTGGAGCAGTCACTTTATGGGGAATGTCTTTGTACCAAACATGCTTACATCATTCAAGTGATGTCACTTATTCAACATTAATATGAAGGAAAGGCAAAACAACACTTGCACACTCTAGAATTCATCAAGCTTTCTCTCAAGTGTATTGCCAACCTGCAAGTGACATTCAAGGTGTCAAGAACAAAGAGCAACATAACGAAGGACCAGTTTCCTGCATTGAGTAATCATATGTCCTTAGTTGTGTAGCATCTTTGTCAAAACAATTTACTTGTAATTCCTACTTAGCTTAGTTAGATGCATTGTGTAGGAAACCCTTGTAAAATCATAAACCATATGTTTATGTCTTGGCTAGAGTTAGTCGAGTTGTAAGTTTTCTAATAGAGTTATTGCAAAGGGACTTGTAATATAGTTGTTACAAGTTAGTGAGGGATTAAGAGGTTAATTCCTAGGTTTGTAATCTGAAGTTTGCTCAGGAGTGAAGTTGAAATCCTACAAGAGTAGGTCATGATTTTTAATCCCGTGAGTTGAGAGTTTTCTACGTAAAACTCTACTGTTTCATTTACTTACGATTGTATGCGTGCGTTCTGTGAAAACTGATAGAGAACCTGGTTCTCTATATAGTTTGGTGAACCCTAAGTTTCTATCAATTGGTATCAAAGCAGGTATTTCTCTCAGGCTAACACCTAGAAAGGATCATCATGGCTGCTCCACCAAACTTTGAAGAAGGTTAATCAACCTATATACCACCACAATTTAATGGCCAATACTATGGATGGTGGAAGACAAGGATGCATGATTTTATCATGGCTGAAGACTCAGAACTTTGGGATGTCATCTACGATGGTCCTTTTGTTCCTATGAAGATCATTAGAGAACCAGAAGTGTCAGTTCCTAAGACTAGGAAATAATACAATGATGCTGACAGAAAGGCTATAGAGAAGAACTTCCGAGCCAAAAAGATCCTCGTCTGTGGTATTGGACCAGACGAATACAACCAGATTTCTACCTGCCAATCTGCCAAGGAGATCTGGGAAGCTCTCCAAACAATACAAGAAGGGATTACTCAAGTCAAACAATCGAAGATTGATATGCTAACCACTGGGTATGAGCTATTTAGGATGAAGGATGATGAGTCCATTCAGGACATGCATACTCGCTTCACTTCTATCTTCAATGAGCTCCATTCTATGGGAGAAATCATTCCAAGAAACAAGCTTGTCAGAAAAATACTCAGCGTATTACCTGGATCCTGGGAAAGCAAAGTAAATGCTATCACGGAGGCAAAGGATCTGCAGAAGCGGACCATTGATGAACTCATTAGCAATCTGAAAACTTATGAAATGAAGAAGAAGAAGTATAATGAGAGAAGAGAGCCCAAAAGGGAGAAGAACCCGGTCCTCAAGACAAACAAAAATGACTCAAGTGGTGAGGATGCTGATATGGCTTATGTGACAAAGAGATTTCATAAAATGGTTCGCAGAAATGGAGGTATTCCAAAAAGGGGCAGCTCTAGCAAGCCAAGAGGCTATGACCTATGTCATAAGTGTGAAAATCCAGGACATTTCATCAAGGATTGCCCCTCCTCAAACAAGATCAGTACAAACACAACACAGACAAAGCAGTCAAGAGAAACCCGGTTCCTGACAAACGATTCGAGAGAAAAGATGTCGCTGACAATGTTGTGAAGCAAGCTCTTACTGCATGGGGAGATGATAGTAGGCTAGATTTATGCAATTTAAACACTATTTATACTCTAATTTAGCCGCACTTTATTAATATTTGAATGCTAAAAGATAACAAAATACTCTAATGAAGAATTTGATGCTTTACAGGAGCTATTCCGAGCTAGGAGGGAGCTAACGAGTGTTTTGGAGTCAACATGGAGTGTGTAAGGCCAATCGAAGGTTATCCCGGTCGAAATGGAGCGAGAAAAGAAAGCGACACGACCCCTCCAGGTGCGCGGCCGCGAAGTGGGCCGCGAATTAGCCCGCGAACTCAAGGCAGTGAAGCGGTGGAAATCCGCGGCCGCGGACGGGTGGACGAAAGCCAAACATGCAGGGTTAATTATGTAATTTCTTAGGCAACTAACCTAAACCTATATGAAGCCTAAACACGCCCGAAAGTCCGATATAACTGGTTTTTAGAAGATTTTAGAGGCAAGAACAAGGGAGAGAAGACGGATAATTTCCTAAGAATTTTCATCTTCTTCTTCATACTTCTATTTGTTGATGATGAATTATTTTAATGTTTTGTTCTACATTAGTATGAGTAGCTAAATCTATTATCTAGGGTTGATGGAACCAATTGTTGGATGAAGTCTTGACTCTATTTTGTTATAATTGAATCGTATTTGTTCTATGATTGTTCAACTACGTATTGTATTGTGGTTAATTGAAAGGGCCCTTGATTAATCGTGTCTAGTTACCTTGTGTTGCTTGATAAAGAATACTTGGTTAGATTGTTGTTGAACAACACCACTTTTGGGTAAGTTAAGAGATTAATTACTTGAATTTAAAAATGGGGTTAGAAATAACGAAGCTTTGGTGGGATAATTCTGAGTTGCATAAATTGTTAACTAGAATAGTTCGAGAGAATGCTTCTAGTAAATTATCGTAATTGATCGAGAGATAATTACGATAGCCTGGAACTCATAATACTCGTAGAGTATTACGGTGAAATTATAGCTAAAGAGTTAAGAATTAATCCGGCAATTGGGGAAATCAATAGCCCTAGGTCCTTTTACCTTTGAATTCAATTTTAATCTTGATTATTGCTAATTTTATTGTCATTTTTCCTTAGCTAAATAAATTTCACTGATTATTCATAAAACTCTTGCATCTGGAAGTTGTCCGAGCTTATCAATAGCATATTTAAAGTTGTAGTATTTAGGTTATTTCCCTATGGGATTCGAATCCGAACTTGAACCGGGTTATATTTGTAGCGACCGCTTATTCCTTTTTACAAGGCATAGTTGGGCGTGATTAGGAGACTCGTCCAGCAAATCTAGAGAGGATGATGAACAAGGGGACAACTTCATGATGGAAGTAGAGAGTAAAGCAGCTGAATATGACTCTATCTTTGCCATGATGGCAAAATCGGACGATGATGATGATGAGGTAAATTTTCTGAACGTTCAAAGAAATTTGAAATCCTACTCTCAGAAAAAGCTTATATCTTTGGAAAATATTTTAATTGATGCTTATCATAGTCTTATAAATAATAAAAATGCATTAACTGTGGAATTAGGAGAAATAGAACATGAGAGGGATGATCTGGTGGTTGTCGTGGTCGATTCAAAAGAGGCCATTGAGTGCTTAAAAAATGATAAAGAAGCTCTAACTGAAAAGATTGCTAACATAGAGCATGAGAGAGATGACTTATTAGTAGTAGTCGTGGACCTTAAGGAAACAATTGAGGAACTAAAAAGGGAAGGTAGGCATGAGATCACCCAAAAGAGAAAGGAAGTTACAAGTGAGGCACACATTAAGCTTGAAAATGAACTCCAAACTGTGAAATCTAGTCCGTGTGCAGAACTTGAAAGAGACATGAAACTTCAAGAAGACCTAGGCAGTGTTAAAAGTGACCTCGAAAAATCTCTAAATTGGGCCTCGTCCTCTGACTTAATTGTTGCCATGTATACAAGCAATGGTGGGAACAGGCAGGGAGTCGGGTTCCAAAGAGAAAAGACTCCCTACAATCCACATACCAAGTTTGTTACTGTCCCTGATAATTGCCTTTGTACTCACTGTGGTAACACTTGTCTCTTTAAAGAAAACTATAAGGCTAGAATTGAGTTCGAACGAAAAAACAAGGTGTTTATTGAAAAGGTAACTACTGCTAAGGAACCTAGTCCCTCCACTAAAAAATATATATTGTCTGCCTGGACAAAAAGAAGTCTGGTTCACTCTTTTCCTCACTACAAGGGACCCAAACTTGTTTGGGTACCTAAATCTAACCCTTGATATTCTTGTACAGGGAGCAGTGAAAGTAAAGGTGTCAAACGGGTGGGTTGGGCCGGTCCGGGTCGAGAAACAAAGTGACTGGCTGGTCATCAATCCGGGCCGGGTTTCAGGTTCGACAAACCAGGCTTAACAGGTTCGGTCCCATCTTGTCAAAAATAGAACCGGAACGGTTCCAGGCCGAGCCGGTTTTTGTGTAATTTGTTTTATATATATATATATATTGTATAACTAAAGTAAAAATATATTAAAAAAAACAATCTTATAAAAAGAGTATTGGAATAAAGGATGCAAAGACTTTAAAATTCTAATATTTAAATATTTCATTAAGAATTTAAGATAATATAAATACAATGAAGATGGAAAAAATTTGCACTTATAATTTGCAAGTTCTTTTTTTATTTCAAACTTGCAAATTAAAGTTTACATTTAACAACAACTAAACGAAAAAAGAGTAAAATTCAAAGTTTAATTGTTAAATATAAATCTAGAACTTCAAAGGTTTTGTATTACCTTAGTAAGTTCTTTATAATCAATATGAACTTCTTGGCCATCTTCTGGAGTGTTAGATTCAGATGGGTGATCATATGTTAATATATCTCCAAGTTCCTCGTCTTGTGGTTTATCAACATCTTCACGTCCCTGATTTCTTCGTTCCGATCTAATCTAATCTCTGAAACATACTAAAACTTCCAAAGCATTGCATCCCAATGAGTGGCGGGTGTCTCCTAGTTGTTGTCTTGCTTGACTAAATACACTCTCTAATGCAACAGTTGAAATTGGCACATTCAGCAAGTCCCGAGCCATAGCGGAAAGAACAGAAAATTGCTTTTTATTCTCATTCCACCATCCCAACAGTGAAAATTGCTTACTGCGAGGCTCTGATTTCTTTTGCAAGTAGAATTGAAGTTCATCAATGTTCCTGCTACTGGTTTGAGTGGAAGGAAACGCAGCCCAAATATTATAACCATCAAGACTTTCATCTTATGCAGTAGAAGTAGTACAATGCATGTACCAAAATTCTTCCTGTAATTGTTCATAATCTATATTATTATCAGATGATATTTCAGAAATATGTGTAGAGTCATTTAAATTACTACTAGATGTTAAAGTAGTACCTCTTTTTGTATTTCCCCGATTACACCGATTAGCAACCTTATTACAAACTCTTTTTGCAGCATTAAACATATTGTGAAAATTTAACTACTAACAAAAATTAAATATGCAAATAAAATACTAAATAAGAGAAAGAGTTGGAGGGAGTGCACCGAATTCCGAAATAAGTTAAACACTTGATGATTTTTTCAACTCCAATGTTACCACGAAGAAACGTCAATTGTTCAAAGTTCAAACTTCAAATAATATGATAAATTAAATTCTAAAAAAAATGAGAGCCAAATACTTGATTGCAATTTAGGTGAAGAATGATAGAATGACAATTGAGATTTGAGTTTGTGAAATGAGAGATGAGTGAAGAAATAAAGAAAAGAGGGGGTGTATTTATAGTTTTTTAAATAGCTAAATTAGTAATTACTAAAAGTATTATTTTTATAAAACATTGCCCAAAAAAGGGCCATTCTTGCAATAATTCCGTTGGGCAACGGTCAAATTCGATTTTTTTTTAAAACGGGCCGGGCCGGTTAACCGGTTCAACAGAAAATTTATTACACCGGTTTAGACAGGTTCCGGTTAACCAATTTTTTTTATACGAACCAACCCCCCTAACCCAGCCCACCCGGCCCCCTAACTACCGAACCGGGCCGGGCCGGGCCGAAAACGTGTCAACCCGGCCTATTTGTCACCTTTAAGTGAAAGAAAGCAGCCAAAAATGGTATACGAATATTGGTTGCTTTAAACACATGACTGGAAGCACAAATGATTTCCTTTCACTTAAAGTACTGCAATGAGGGAGTGTATCCTTTGAAAATGGCAAAAAAAGATACATTCTAGGAGTTGGAAGGATTAGGAAGTCTCTTGCTCACTCAATTGAAAATGTTTACTATGTGAACGGCTTAAAGTATAGGCTGTTGAGTGTTTCCCAAATCTGTGACAAGGGAAACAAAGTGAAATTTGTATCAAAAATATGCACGGTCGTAAATCTTGTGACTGGTGAGGTGATTCTGGTGGCTAAAAGATACAAAAATATCTATGTTGCAGACTTTGAGTCCTTTCAAAATGGGAATCTCACTTGTTTAGTGTTGTTGATGATAATGCTGAGCTATGGCATAGAAGATTGGGTCATGCAAGCTTTACATTGATGAACAAATTGGTCAGGAAGGACCTGGTTCGCGATCTGCCGATGTCAACTTTCAAAGATCACAAGATGTGTGATGTATGTGCAAAAGGAAAACAAGTAAGGTCTTCTTTCAAGCCCCAAAAGGAAGTGAGTACCTTAAGGACACTTTATCTCCTCCATATGGATCTGTGTGGACCTATGAGGGTGCCAAGTAGAGGAGGAAAGAAGTACATCTTTGTTATAGTGGACGATTACTCCATATTCACCTGGACCCTGTTTCTCAGAACCAAGGATGAAACCTTTCCAGTATTTGCTGCATTTGTAAAGAAGATCCAGGTGAAAATGAGCCATAATGTGGCGTGTATAAGATCTGATCACGGAACAGAATTTGACAATGCCAAATTTGACGAATTCTGTGCTGAAAATGGCATAAATCGCAATTTTTTAGCTCCAAGAACACCTCAACAAAATGGTGTTTTAGAAATGAAGAATAGGACTCTTAAAGACATGGCAAGAACAATGTTGATTGACAGTGGCATTGCGAAGAGTTTCTGGGCAGAAGCAGTCAACATTGCATTCTAGTTGGTGAACAGGTGCATGATCAGGTCCCTCATGAACAAAATCCCGTATGAGCTGCTGAACGGAAGGAAGTCCAAGCTAACATATTTGAGGACATTTGGCTGCAAATGTTTTTTTCTCAACAATGGTAAGGAAGCACTTGGAAAATTTGATGCCAAAAGTGATGAAGGAATCTTTCTAGGCTATTCATCATAAAGCAAAGCTTACAAAGTATAAAACAAAAGAACTCAATGTGTTGAGGAAAGCATACATGTAATCTTTGATGAATCTCACCACCTATGCTAGAAAGACTCCCATGATAAAATGGATCAAGACGGAGAGCAGTCAATTGTTCCTGGAGAAGTCATTGACATGGCAAATGGAAAAGCTAACATAATGAGTCATGTCAAGGAGTCAAATGATAATGGTGCGGTCGTATCTCCAACTGATGTGGAGGAACCTGGTCTCTCAATCACAATAACTGAAGTTGAGAACATGGTGGTAGATGTTGTCCAGGGAACTCCAGATGCTGAGCTGAGAAACGGATCTCACGTCAACCAAGAATCACATTCAGAAGTACCTGGATCCTCTCGTAATGAGATTCAGGTATCTAACTGGAAGCACAAAAGTTTGCATCCTCTTCAAAATGTGATCACTCATCTTGACTCCGGGATTCAAACTAGATCAAAGTCAAGAAACTCACTAGCCTTCTCTACATTTCTTTCTCAAGTTGATCCCAAAAATATCAAGAAAGCATTGAAAGATGATGACTGGATTACTGCTATGCAAGATGAACTTCATCAATTTGAGAGAAACATCATGTGGCACCTAGTTCCTCGACCTGCTAACAGAACTGTCATAGGAACTAGGTGGGTATTTAGAAACAAACTTGATGAGTTTGGGAACACAACAAGGAACAAGGCAAGGCTGGTAGTTCAAGGGTACAATCAAGAAGAAGGGATTGACTATGATGAAACTTTTGCTCCAGTTTCTCGAATGGAGGCTATCAGAATTCTTATTGCCTTTGCATCTCATATGGAATTCAAATTGTTCCAAATGGATGTCAAAAATGCATTTCTGAATGGCTTTCTAAAAGAAGAAGTCTTCGACAAGCAACCACCTGAATTCGAATGTCATGAGCATCCTGAGCATGTTTTTAAACTCGACAAGGCCTTATACGGGCTAAAGCAGGCTCCTCTTGCATGATATGAAAGGTTGTCCAAATTTCTTCTAGAAAATGGATTTAAAAGGGGGAAAATGGAAAACACTTTATTTCTGAAGAAACGGGGAAGGAACCTGCTTATTATGCAAGTTTATGTTGACAACATCATCTTTGGTGTAAAAAATGATTCTGTGTGAAAAGTTTGCAACCCTCATGGGAAGCAAGTTTGAAATAAGCATGATGGGAGAATTGAATTTCTTCTTGGGTTTGCAAGTCAAGCAAACTACTAAAGGCACAATGATAAATCAGCAGAAGTACATCAAAGAGCTTTTGAAGAGGTTTGAAATGGAAAGCTCAAAAATTATTGATACTCTTATTGCCACTGCCACTCGTCTGGATATGGATGAACTTGGTTCTCCTGTGAACGAGACTATATACAAAGGTATCATTGGATCACTCTTGTATCTCATAACAAGCAGACCAGATATCATTTTTAGTGTGGGACTGTGTGCCAGGTTTCAATCTAATCCAAAGGAATCTCATCTGAAGGCTGCCAAAAGAATCCTTAGGTATCTCAAAGGAACGCATGACTTGGTTCTCTACTATCCATCAGAAGACAATTTCAACTTGATCGGGCATGCTAACGTTGAATATGCTGGTTATCTGGTGGATAGGAAAAGCACTTCTGGAATGGCACATTTTTTAGGTTCGTGTCTAATTTCATGGGGTACAAGAAAACAAAACTCAGTGGATCTTTCAACTGCAGAAGCTGAGTATGTGACGGTTGCCTCTTGTTGTGCTCAATTGCTATGGATCAAGAAGCAGCTAGAAGATTTTGGTGTATTCTCTGACTATGTGCCCTTACTCTGTGACAACACCAGTGCTCTCAACATGGCAAAGAATCCAGTTCAACATAGAAAAATAATGCACATTGATGTACGACACCACTTCCTTAGAGATAATGTTGAAAAGGGGCTCATCTGCATGAAATTTTGCAGAACAAAAGATCAAATTGCAGACATCTTTACCAAAGCACTGAGCAGAGAGAACTTTGAAAGGAACTGCTTGGAACTAGGGTTGATAAAATCAAGCTGAGGACCTAGTCCCTCAATGATTGTCTATGAAAGAAATGTACAGGTAAAATGGCTAAAAATTATTTTATGGAAAAGTCTAACTCATCTCTATACCGTTGCAGGTAGACAAGCATGAAGATTACAAAGCAAACAAGTAGCCAATTATATCGCATTTTAGTCAAAAAGGATGAAGTTCACATTTACAAAATCTGTCAGGGAACCTGGTTCCTTTGACACAGGTTAGTAGTTTCTATGTACTCTCATCTACGCCTTTTTAACGGCTGAAATAGTGTCACGTCATTAAAATGTGAATCTTTCCTTTCTCTCTCTTTTTGGAACTCAAGCGTTCTACCCATTATGATATGACTCGTCTACCCAAATTAATACCCGTTCGTGACCGGTCCCTCACTCATCTTAAATAACCTCTCTCACAGTCACTATCATAACTGTTCACATCAAAGCCAAAAATTCCCTCTTTTCTTCAAACCAAACACTCTCCTCTTCCATCGAACACTCATTATCCTCCACCATGTCTGAAAATCTAGAAACTCAGATTGTTCCAAGCATCGTCCCCATTGTGCCTTCACCCATTGAAACCTCAGTGCTAGAGCCTACAATCCCTACAACATCTAGTCCAAACCCTAAGCTAGAGTCACAACCACCTACTGGTTCCTCTCCAACTCAGTCGAGCACTGGCTCTCATAGGAGTCGCAAAACCTCGACTCCCAAGAAAATTGTGGCAGCAACCTCTCTTTCTGTCTCATCAGAAAAAATGGTAGAAGCAGATACACTGGCAGAAAAAGACAATCAGGAAATTTCTAGTCGACTAGTGGAAGAAAGTTCTAAGATGCAAGGAGTGGGTTGTAACAGTAATAAATCGGCAAAGACTACCCCATGCCTTGATTTGAATGTCGCCGATTCTACAGGTAATGCTCTTCTTATGCCTTCTGAGTATACTTTGGGTTTGCAAGAACAAGAGGCCATAGAGAATATGTTGTCAATCGCTGCTGAGGGTTGTGTAGTTGGTGAGTATGAAGGTGTGTCTAAAACAAATGGGTCTAAGGGGAAAGGTGTTAGTCTACTGGTAGAGGGAAGGGAACTGGTGCCTGTCAAAAATCTGGCACCAGATAATACTACTAGGGAACTTCCTGAGGGACCTGATCCCTCCACCCAAGAGGAGCCATATGCTCTTACTTGGGATGAAACTCCATGTTCTTCTAAAGAACCCCAGGTCAGTACTGATCCCTCTCCCTCTCCTCATTTCTATGCTGAGCCATTGGCCATTGTTCCTCCCGGGATGAGATCTCTGTCTAAGGAGGAAAACGGAGGGAATGAAGAAGACTATGATAATGTGGCTATTGCGAGTTTCATTAGTGCTAGGAGTAAAAGGGAAACTCCCCAACCGCCCACTCCTAAAAGGCCCACTACTAGACTGTAAAATAAGGAAGCTCTTGAGTCAGTGCTGAAGAAAAGTAAGAAAGAAAAGAAGAGAAGGAGGTTGATGAAGGGTGGCAAGTTAGTAAATGACGAGGTAGTACCTACAGCTCTTGTGGTAAATGTTGATGACGAGGCTGATGAAGAACCCAGTCCCTTTATCCGTAAATCCTCCAAAACACCTGTTGTTCCAAAATCTGGTAAAAAGTCATCTGGGAGTGTGATGGAAGTTAGCAACATTGCGGTGGACAAGTCTGATGAGAAAGTGGCTGAAGAGCGTGCTGAAAAGGTGCCTGAAAAGAATGTGTCTGAGTAGGTATCTAAGAAATCTGCGGAGAAAATTCACAAATTTCAACTAGGAGTCGCATTCCCGTCAGGTCAAGAATGTCAGGGGAAAAGGTTCTTCCCCAAAGCACCTTCTATTTTCTCATATTTTCCCGTCCAACATCCTTGGTCACACTGACCTTGGCCTTTTTCGAGGAACCAGGTTCCTCATTGGCGCCAACCTTTCTCTTCACTTGCACACATGAGAGTCCCAAGGTGTTTGAGACCGAGGTACGTAGTTTCTACGCCTATATGTTCACTGTTGAGGATGATAATATCTGCTTGAAGGTAAATGGGGTTGACTTTGTGATTGATGAGGCTGTATTGGGAACCATCTTGGGAGTGCCTACTGATGGTATATCCTCCATTGAAGGGACTTGCTCTTCAAACTTCAAAAATGCCATTCTGAAAGATAATGCAGTCCAGCAGGGGGAACGGGTGCACAAGAAGGCCCTCCTTCCAGTATACCAGTTGCTATTCGAAATGATGAATAAAGTGTTTCTCCCTCGGGCAGAAAGACATTCTATTACATCACGAGCAGATATGTTCCTTATGCAGGCTCTGGATGCATACTCCACTATAAATCTGCCAGGAATCATGATTGAGCACATGAAAAAGGTAGCAGATTTCAAGGATGGTAATCATGGACTGCTCTATGGGTTTCTTCTCACCAAAGTCTTTGAGTTCTTCAAAGTTCCCCTGGGAAAGGCCACCATGGGTACTCGCAAGCAGAGTTTCTCCAAAACTACCTTGGAAAAGTGTGAGTGCATCGATAAAAAATGAGGGGTTGGCAGCAATTCCACTATCTCTCAACTGATTGAAGCTCAGAATATCACCCATGAAGAGATAAAGAAGTTGAAGGCATGGAATGTTATCCTTGAAGGTCAGCTTAGTCAGGCCCAGGAGGCACCTGGTTTCAGTAGCTCACAAAGTGCATAGGTTGCTCGCCTGACCAAAGAAAATATTGATCTTAAGAAACTGGTCGAGGACCTGAAGGAGAGGTTGCTCAATGAGCAAGGGTCTGCAAATGCTCGCACGGATATCCACCTTAGAACTCTTGCCTATTCCTATCTACCTCCGTCTTCCAGTGCTCCTTAGAGTCATTCCCTTCCCAGTGTCAAGTTCAAGTTGTTTATATTTCTTATGTTTGGTTATGTTTGCTGGCTGGTACCTTTTTTGTTTGATATTTTTAGTTTGTGGTGATTGTGTAACAATGGAACTGCTCCCTGCTTATTTCCAAAATTAATGAACTTCTCATCCTTTTTGCTGTGCATATCTTGCTTTTCTGCTATATTTTTAGCCATAATTGTGTGCACACATGTGGCATGAGTTAACCAGGCTAGACTTCTTTTTGCTTATTGCTTGTCCCTAATCTTTTTATGATGCCAATAGGGGGAAAAGTAATTGAGGGGGAACAAGCACATGCTCAGGGGAAATTTATTAATTAGGCGGACCAAGAGGGGGAACAACACAGGCTCAGGAGGAATTTCAATTACAAGTTTGTCATCATCAAAAAGGGAAAAATTGATAAGTTATGTGTCCTGCTATGTTTTGATGATCTGACAAACTTAATGTTAAGAACCAGATGGGAAACCTGGTCCACATCCCCTGAGTGCTCAAAGATCAACAAGTCTCAAGTCTAGGACATGCTCCAACTTTCAGAGTCCAAGAAATAACAGAGAGAATAGATCGATATCAGTTCCCTTACTGACAGTACCAGTCAACTCCCCACAGCTGTAAAGTGACTGCAATTGTTCCTCTGCACACACGCAACAGTGCAAACAGTGGAGTAGTCACTTTATGGGGAATGCCTTTGTACCAAACATGCTTACATCATTTAAGTGATGTCACTTATGCAATATTAACATAAAGAAAAGGCAAAACAACACTTGCACACTCTAGAACTCATCAAGCTTTATCTCAAGTATATTGCCAACCTGCAAATGACATTCAAGGTATCAAGAACAAAGAGCAACATAACGAAGGACCAGTTTCCTGCATTGAGTCATCATATGTCCATAGTTGTGTAGCATCTTTGTCAAAATAATTTACTCGTAATTTCTACTTAGCTTATTTAGAAGCATTGTGTAGGAAACCCTTGTAAAATCATAAATCATATGTTTATGTCTTGGCTAGAGTTAGTCGAGTTGTAAGCTTTGTAATAGAGTTATTACAAAGGGGCTTGTAATAGAGTTGTTACAAGTTAGTGAGGGATTAAGAGGTTAATTCTTAGGTTACAACACTTTGTAATCTGAAATTTGCTCAGTAGTGAAGTTGAAATTCTACAAGGGTAGGTCGTGATTTTTAATCCCGTGAGCTAGGAGTTTTTCACGTAAAACTCTACTGTGTCATTTACTTACTGTTGTGTGCGTGCATTCTGTGGAAACTGATAGAGAACCTGGTTCTCTATATAGTTTGGTGGACCCTAAGTTTCTATCACTTGTCCTGAAAAGCATGGACACGTTGCACTGTAACAACTTGTTGTGATTCAGCTAACCAGTGGGCTATTGCAACAACAGAGAGTTGTACATTCGTCCTATGAAGATGAGTGAAATCAATGAGCTCAACAATTTTAGATTGTTCCCTGACTAATATAGACTGATCTATTGCACCAATAAGCCTTTGACCTACACAAGGGAGTTGTGCCAAATCTTTCTGCCCAGTACCAAACCAAGTGTAAGTCGGGTAGTCAAAGGCTGGTTGAAGCCACACCAAATGTCGATTTAGCACCCATATTCTTCGAATTATTACTCTGCCAGACGGTTGATCCAAAATTTGTGCATATTCCATGTCATATATCCCATATGAATCATCCAACACAGCGAAAGAAATATTGCAGCAGAAGTTCGTGTCTCGTATATGCTGGTTCCTATCTAGAAAAGGGATAGAATAGCCTTTGTACATATGTTTTGAAATAGAAAACTCTGCCTATTTGCAACAAAAGAGTATTGAGAATTGGCAGATACATGTGACACAGGAAAAATGATATTTACAGGAGATACCACACTAGTGAGCACCAATGAGCAGGTATACAAGGCATTGTTGAGTAGCAAAGAACGATATATAACTTTGTCAAGTAGGCGGAGCAGACGAGTACTTGAAGATATTGCAGAGAATGAACATGAAGTTGTAGAAGTGTTGATGAAGTACTTATTCACTGCGTGGCTAGTGGAAGCAACCAAACAAACTAAAGCAAAGGTGAAAACTATACTCCCCCAAAATTCTGAATCATCTAAGCTTGATTCAACAAAAAAGTACACTGAGTGCATACTCCGTCTATATCCATCACCAACCAAAATGATCAACTGCCCAATGTTGAACCAATTGTCAACGTGTGAACCAAAGTTCTGCTGGAGCCACCGGGACCTTCCATAACCAATAAGCGGCACATCACACTTCACCAAAGTTCCAAAATTTTCTCTTCGATTAGGATCGTTGTGAGTGCGAAGCTTTAAGGCGTCTGTAGTAAAATGTTTATTTGCATAGAAATTTGTAGTCACATTCGGAATTAAACAGTCCAGGGAACTCTGAGCAATAAAAAATGAGTCTTTATGAGCGAATAGGTTAAGCAGGTTCTCGTTATTTTCTTGGACGTTTTCATTGAACACCTTGTCTGCATTGCTTGAATATCCATAATCCATGAGAGATTCAATCATAACAATAATAACATGTATAGTTGGTTGCTCTTCACATCTGCTGATACAAACTATCGCATCACTCTCTGTTGTGTCTACCCCAGTAGTCTCCTCTATTTTTGCATCATCCAAAGTCCTTACCTGCCCAGTATCCACCCACTTGTAGTCGTACAAGCCAAAATCATATGGAAGCGAACTAATAGCTCTATCAGGACAACGAATATTTGTAAAAATGTCTCTCTTCGGCAACATATCGAACACCTTGTAGCCAAACTCCATGTCTAGCTCATGTCCGTAGCCTTTAAGTGGAAGACTTGGCCCCCTAGCTGAGAATGATAGACGTGAAGATTCAAGTTGCGTTATCGCAACATAAGCATAGGACACATCGTCGGGAACCATTGTTTGGGGTGTGTCTTCAACAGCAAGAACAGAAAGTTGTGAATCCATATGCGATTTCATGATATTGGCCACCTTGGTGTTTGTATCATCCAAAACTGGGTCTAGTGCAGAGGTGATAGTTGTAGCATCTAAAATTTTTGGAGCCTCAACGAATTCCGTGGAGTCGAATTGCATTTCGTGCAGCACTGACTGCATATAGCAAATAGAAGAGAGCATAGGAGAGTTATTCTCTTGCATCTCTTTCACTAAATTACATATCTTGTCGATGGAAGTATAGATCATGACATAAGAGTCCAGGCGTGGAGTACGAGCAACAAGAGCACCAATGTAGTGGATCCATATTGTATTGATCAGAAAATAGAATTACAAATCTAAATCAAACTCTCAAAGTAGCAACAACCAAATGAATCACTAAAAAAAGAGGAAAATGAAAAAGAAGAATGGAGGGAGATTCGAGAGTGCGAGCTAAGCCAAAATAAAGAAAAGACTTCTATTCGCATAACGCCATACTTATATTAGCTATAATTCCTATTGTCCACTAATTCCTTGACACATGTACCTCAACCTGGATCCGAATTCTAGTCCAATAACCTCTTGTTGGGCTGTTTCACGTTCTGACTCAAGTATAGCCCATTCCCCGGCCCAAATACTTTATTGTGGTTTACCCCATTTGTAACAAATTTTAACTCCCGTTTCTATAATATAAAATATTAAAAAGTACATTATCTCTCAATTTTTAAAGACACTTGTGTGACTTTGCGAGTTGTTTAGATTTAAGTGGATTAAAAAGGCCAGAATATGTTATAGCTAGCAACTAGGATGTAAATTATTTCGAGTGGTTGGAAAAGCTATATGTACTAAAGAAATATTGGCAGACTGGAGAAAACAAAGAATGCACTTCTCCTTATAATCTTCTAATTTTTCAACTCCAACTTAACAAAGAAAAGAAAATAATTTTCCTTCTTCTTCCCTGATTTTCAAACCAAAAAATATAAAAATAAAATAAAAAGTAAAGCCAAAAAAGGATATGGATAAGAATAAGTGACTTAAGCACCCAATGTGTGACGTACTAGTCAATTAAGTGGATTGAGAATTATGAGTTTTCGGGTTTAAATCCAGCGATTGGAGACAAAAATACTAGTGAATTGTTTCTAATCTGTCCAATTTTTGGTATATAGAGTTACCCGATACTTGTGTGAGTGAAAGATATCAAGTACTCGTTAAATTTGTCCGGTTACACACAAGCTGACTTGGACATCATCGTTTATAAAAAAAAAAATTGACTTAAAAGAAGTTTTGTATATTTATGCCACTTTTATGCTTTCTTTAGAAGTTCCTCCAAACTAATCAACCTCCTTGTGGTCCATGTGGAATTTTAATATATAAAAGAATTAAGTAATAATTAGCTCAGTAGGGTTATGCATGCCCAATATTCACACTAATAAAAGGACCTAATCCTACTAAAAAGTCCTAAACACATAACTTTTGTACAATTGAAAGCTACTTTCATTAATTTAGTTGTTATTTTTATGCAATGGAATAATCCATTTTGTCTTATTCCTCCAGAAAAGGCTTTTTAATACACGGGATAACATATAGGTCTGGTCTCTTTTAATCATTACGCAGACACAAGGATCTTTAAATAAATTGTAGATTCGTAGCATATGTCCAGCCAATACCAAAAATTAAAATGATATATTCTTTTGTTGACATGATAAAAGGAATTAAATAGCTTCCAAGTTCATAAAAAAAATAAAAGATATGTATTCACTACTAGAAATTCGCTAAAAACCGACCAAAAAAACCGATCAAAGTTGGTCAGTTATGGTCAATTACCGACCAAAACGCGACCATGAGGGTGTGGACGGTGTTTTGATGGTCGGAATGGTTTACCGACCAAAGTTGGTCGGAAATTACTGACCAACTTTGGTCGGTAGCTTAAAACGACCATCTGACAAGTTTAAGTACTTACCGATCAACTTTGGTCGGAAACATATTTTATTAATTTAATTTTACCGACCAAAGTTGGTCGGTTTAACTAAATTATATTTTTTTATTAATTATTAAAATTTAAAAAACTGACCAACTTTGTTCGGTAATTGAAAATATATATTTTTTTAAAATAATTAAAATTAAACATTACCGACCAACTATGGTCGGTAACCTCAATAGTGCAGGCAAAATATCGACCAAAGTTGGTCAGTAATGTTGAATTCTGGAAATTCAATGTTCATTAACCGACCAACTTTGGTCGGTATTTTGGAATAATTTTTTTTTTAAATTAAAAATCAACCAACTTTGGTTGGTTTTTCTGGGTTTAATTTTGGCATAAAATGCCTGTTTTGGCAGCTACAACACCTGCCAGCATACCAATACACCTAATAAAAACAACAACAACAACAACAACAACAACAACAACAACAACAACAACAACAACAACAACAACAACAACAACAACAACAACAACAACAACAACAACAATAACAACAACACAACAACAACAACAACAACAACAACAACAACAACAACAACAATAATAACAACACAACAACAACAACCAAAACATTCAATAAATACTTTAAAACTAACAAATTAAAGTTCATTGAACATAAAAATCCAAAACCAAGTTAAAACTAATTACAACTAGTTCAAAACCGGTTCTATTTGTCTAGTTCAAAGTATATAAAAGTCAAGGGGTGTTTTCTACAACATCATCATCACCGTCTGATGAACTTTTATTTACAAGACGATATAGAGAACGATCACGGGGAGGACGGGAGGAACGATCACGAGCAGGACGGGAGGAACGATCACGTGGAGGTCGACCCTCTGGAGATGACTCACGAGATCAGGGCAACGGAAAAGCTCCACTAGATAGGAGAGTTCTGATCTGAGCTTGCATGCCAAGGAATTGAGCATCTCTAAGCCTTTCTCTTTCCTTGGCCGTTTCTAGCTCGGATGTGAGCTTTGTCACTGTCTCCCGTATAGCAGAGAGGCTCTCCCTATTAAGTTGCTCGCCTTGCGAGGAAGTCCCTATTCCTCGCATTCCACACTTATAGCGATGAAAGTTTTTAGTAGAAAGCCCGTATACCTTCCCCCATTTTGGACCGCCAACAGACTCCAACCATATTCTTTCAGCATCCTCGTCCGAAGGTTGGGTTGGCTCACCCGATTCACTAGCTGGATGACTACGGATGAATTCCTTCACGTTACTTTGGTAGCGGCCCTATATTATTTTAAATTAAATCAGTATTTTAAAATTTTTATAAAAGTAAATTATAATACTTAAAAAAAATTGAAAGCTTACATATACAGTTGAGGCTCGGTCCTCGACCCACCTATCTTGATCCCCCTCTTTCTTCTTCTTCACAATATGTGTCTCCTTGAATAGCTCATCATGACTCATTGGATGCCCATACTTCTTTTCCAGAAAACAAATTAATTTAGTTAATAAATAGAATAGATATACTTAGAAAAGTAAAATAATTTAAGCAATTACGTACCAATCTTCTTTTTATTGTCCCTAGGCTGATCGCACCTCCAGTGTGCAAGGAGCCTCCCTTCTCGGATGCGCGAGCTTTCTTTCCTTTTTTGCTCCTCTCTAAGAACTCCGCGGTAAGCCATTGCCTTTGCAAATAATTCCACAAATTCTCAAGTAACCAGTCAGGCCTCTTGTTCTTCTTTCTAGCATCCGAGAAAGCATCCGCTAATCTCTTGCGAGCTTTATGATGAAAATTTGCAGCCACATCCGCGCTATAGCGGTCTTCCCATACACACTTGCTCTGTATTTCAAAAGTTAAATATTAGATGGAAACATCATAAATATAAATTATTAAACTGTTTAAAAGAGCATTTATACCTTAAATTGATTGAAAATTTGCTCCTTCAGTGAGAATGGGCAATCAGTCCAAGTCGCATAAGGGCCATCATAAAGCTTTCTTATGGCATTGGTGATTATCCTCGTAGTCTTATTACCCGGCCTGAACCTGCAATTTAACAATAAAAACATATTAATATCTTAGTAAAAATGTTACAAATCAATAGACGCAAAAATAATGAATAACACTTACCCATCACCCTCAGGGACTATGATGATCCTGCCATATCGATCATAATGCACTACCTCGTCATCACCATCCGAAGCATGTGTATCAGAGGCATGTGAAGACGGTGTAGGCGGGTCAGAGCTAATGCCTCCCAGGCGAAGGCCTGCAATAGATGGAGTCGATGATGAAGATGGTTGCGATCCCTGTGACTGCGACATAGCTGGATGCGACCCAAGTGGATGTGATACCGATGGCTGTGACCCGAGTGGCTGTGACCCGAGTGGCTGTGACATGGGTGGATGCGATCCATGTGGCTGTGATATGTAGGGATGTGATCCATGTGGATGTGATGCAGATGGCTGTGAGGCAGCTGGACTGTATGTCGGACGTATAGTCCTATGGCCCTGTGATGGAAGGCCTGGTGTCTGAATGAAGGTGTACGGCTCGTAATGCTGTGGTAGCTCAGTATAGCCGTGTGGTGGAGGATAAGACATAGGCATCTCTGAAAAGGGTGGACAAGAGGGACTATTATTTTCTACCCTCCTCTTTCCCTTCTTACCTTTTTCTCGACCCTGAGAACTAGTAGGGTCATTGTTACCTTGACCCTTGCCTGCCATCTGCATAATATAATACACATTTAGATTGAACATATAAGAAACTATCTATAAAATGAGAATGCTTTAAAAAATTAACTTTTTAATCCTCATCGACGTATTGTTCCTCGTCCGAGAATTCTTCGTCCTCACTTGTTTGATCTTCATCAGTTGATTCTTCGTCCTCATTTTCTATAATTGTTACTTCATTTATATCAACTTCTTCCAATATGCGTTCAGGATGTTCCAAATCATTTTCTAACTGATCATCCACTATTTGGTGAACATTGGAGATAGCGTTTTGATATGCAACATCTAACACATTCTCGACTTCCACCCTACCTACAGCCTTAGTTTTTATTACAACCCACCAATCGAACTTATTCCGCCGCAATGGATAAGGAGCATAATACACTTGCCTAACGTTATGTGCAATTATGAAAGGATCATAGCGATCATACTCCCTCGTATGATTAGCCTCAATTATGTTGTATTGGTGGTGTACTTTTGTACCTCTTGTTGGATTTGGGTCAAACTCTTGCATCTAAAGAGTATCAATTTCTTATATGGCCAACATGTATATTCTAGTTGTAATATTTCTTTGACCACACCATAATAATCAATATCTCCAACTTGGTTGCCATTACCACCTTGAACCAACACCCCGCTGTTGTTGCTATTTTTATTTTTAGAGCAATCTTCTGTATGAAACTTATAAGCATTCACTACGTACTTAGACATTGTTGTGACCTGAAGACCAGGTCCCCAAGATATATCTTTCAAAAATTGATTCACACCATTATTTGGATTATTTACCTACATAGTGTTAAAAAAATTCATAAGTTAGCACAACTTATGAATCAATTTTTATACATTCACTACGTATATATATACTTACAAACTGTTTGAACCACATATCAAATCTCGTATATACAGCATCATATATACTTACAAACTATTTGAACCACGTATCAAATCTCGTATATACAGCATCATGGCCAAATTGACCCACGAAGTGACTGTGACACATCAAATATTTTTAGTAGTTGCATCAATATGTAGTCACAGTAAATTTTACATTTTGATAACTAATAAATCAATACTTACTTGAGAAATGGTACAACTTCAGGACAATTTAGCAACACATGAAGTGTAGCTGACTTGTACTCCATATCACTCAAACTTCTCTTTCTAACATCCTTAGAACATCGGCCTGGTTGATTGAATATGGACATTTGTGGATATAATAAATCATTCACACATTCGACCGTGTGCCTATTGGGCCTATTCCTATAACATGGCACGTTACTCTCAAAATAATAAGAACAAAAATGTGCAGTTTCCTTTGCAAGATAGGCTTCACATATAGATCCTTCAATCATATTCCTCTGCTTAACAAATTGTTTGCATTTGCCAATTATCCTATATAATGTCATGTTAGCCAAGAACATTCAAATAAAATATAATATTACATCAAACTTATAATATTACCTCTCAAAGGGATACATCTATCTGCATTGAACAGGCCCTCCAAGTCGTGCCTCGTGTACAAGGTGTATTGGAAGGTATTCCATCACATCAAAGAAATCACATGGGAATATTTTTTCCATCTTACTAGAAATTATACGAATGTTCTGATCCATCCGAAGTAGGTTTTCTTCCCTTAATGTGGTAGAACACAAGTTTTTAAAAAATAAACTAATCTCTATGATGGGTTTCCAGATTCTTTCAGTCAACCACAAAATGCAATAGGCACTAAGGTCTCCATGAAAACATGGCAGTCATGACTTTTCAAATGGCTCAACTTCCCTATCTCTATATGAACTTTTTTTCCAAGATTCGACGCATAACCCTCAGGCATCTTCAATTTCGTAACCCAATCACAAATTTATCGTCTTTCCTCCAAAGTGAATGTGTAACTTGCTTTGGGCTTGAACACCTTACCATTGTTTGTTGTATGCAAGTATAATTCAGACCGCCTGCAATATTCTTGTAAGTCCATTCTAGCCTTCGGGTTATCTTTTGTCTTACCTTTAACATCCATCACTGTGTTGAACAAATTGTCAAAATAATTCTTCTCAATATGCATGACATCAAGGTTGTGTCGGAGAAGATTATCCTTCCAATAAGGTAACTCCCAAAATATACTCTGTTTCGTCCAATTATGATTAACACCATATCCGGGGAACTTATAAGGTGGAGCCTCAGTAACTTTACTGAAGTTCTGGACCCTCTCCCAAATTTTTTCACCTGAAAGTATCGGAGGTGGACAATCATATTCCACTTTATTCTTTTTTAATGCATTTTTCATCCTTCTAAACTCATGATCATTAGGCAAGAATTGACGGTGACAATCAAACTATGATTGCTTTCGGCCATGTTTTAAAGTGAACGCTTTACTATTTTTCATGTAGTAAGGACAAGCTAGCTTCCCAGTAGTCATCCACCCAGACAACATTCCATATGCAGAAAAATCGTTAATAGTCCACATTAAATTAGCACGCAAATTGAAATTCTGCTTGGTTGATATGTCATATGTTTCAACACCATCATACCACAATTATTTTAGCTCATCAATCAAAGGTTGCAAATATATATCAATCAAATTTTTCGAATTACGTGGGCCGGGGATAATACAATTTAAGAATATATATGGACTAGTCATACATAACACAGGTGGTAGATTATAAGGTGTAAGAAAGACAGGCCAACATGAATATGGTGTTGCAGATATAAAAATAAGGCGTGAAGCCATCCGCACACAGACCTAACCGAATATTCCTTAGTTCACTAGCAAAATCTGGATATGTCCTATCAAAATGCTTTCAAGCTTCTCCATCTGAAGGATGACACATAACACCAGGTGGTCTTCTATTTTCAAAGTGTCATCTCATATGAGGAGCAGAACTCATCGCCGCATATAACCTCTTTAACCTAGGTATAAGAGGTAAATAATGCATCGCCTTGACAACGACCATATTCCCGCTGGAAAGCCTCTTGAAACGAGGCTTTTCGCAAAATTTACAACTGTCTAAAGTTGCATCATCTTTATAATATAACATGCAACCATCTTCACAACAATCAATTCTCATTGACGAAAGTCCTAACTTAGAAACCAGTCTCTTTGCCTTATAGAAATCACCAGGTAAGTTGATATTAGGGTCAACTAGTTCACTCATAAGGTCAATGAAAGAGTCCATGGTTGCTTGAGAAATATTCCAATCAGATTTGATACTTAGTAA